>NC_050448.1:59646855-60255605 GCF_903995425.1 Onychomys torridus
TTCCATTTTTTCACATAATTTCACCTGGAAATGATGCATTGTTATGATTCCAAGTACCTTCATGGTCACACTAATAATAAAATATACATATAAAATCAAAAGTTCTCCCCTCCCCAGGTCCACATGGATTCCTTCCAGATTCAAAAAAAAAAAACAAACAAACAAACAAACAAACAAAAAAACAAAAACAAAAACAAAAAACAAAAAACAAAACAAGAGGAAACAGATAATCAGCCCAGAGGGGGTATAGTTTTAAGTTTTGGAGAGCAAAAGAGAACTTTTAAATGGTTCTTACAACCACATATCTCACTTAGCCAAAAAATATTATCTGAAAGGGCCACCTGACTCTGAGAAAATAGAATTGAGGAAGTATCTAGCCTGTATAAGATACAAGGAATATTTGACAAAGTAACTGTGCCTATCAATAAAAATGTGGAACAAACCTAGAGGGAAGTCATAGAGGTTCCTGTTCCTGTCAGGAAAACCTATGACTTCCAAGGAAAAACAGCAAAAGACAGGATTCATGGTGCAGGGATACCTTTAATTCTCCAAGATGGCTGCCACCTGAGCAGAAGGATTCCAATGACATTTGAGCGAAACACTTTATGATAACACCCACAAGAATGGAGACGAGCTGTCCACTGTTTGAAAATAACATTGGTTAAGGATATTGCTGAGACCATCTTAATTTGTGGCTTACCTGCTAATAATTTGATTCTGGTAAAAGTATAAAGATAGGACAATTCCATATGGATTTGTACAGACGTTCCAGGCGATGGCTACACTCTGGCTATCATTTAGCTACTCTTGGGACAAACTGAAGACTTTCCTGACTAGATCCATATCTGTGATGTTGACAATAATGATAACGCAAGCTTGGTTTTGTATTATTGAAGTGAGTTAAGGACTTGGTCTTCTCCTCAGTGGCAGAGGCTCACATCTCACTGGTACTGTTATTCAGTAGCAATGCAGACTTCAACCATTTCAACTTGGTAGCATACAAGACCCAATGCTTGTTACCTGCCACTGGTGTGCTCAGGGATTTCATTTCTAACCTCCCCAACTACCTTTTGCATACTGACATAACTGATATGAGGCCTATCAGCAACTTCAGTTTCATCACCAACACATTCACACTTCCCTTTAAGAGCTTCATCTAAATCCCCACACAGTCTGAAACCATGGGACTTGGTCCCTAAAGACAACATTAGAGCAAAGCTTTCCCCAAATCATGAGGCAAAAGACATTTTCATGTACTAATAACAGCTAACATGGCCCTCACACTCCAAGTCATCTTGTGCTACTTAAGACATGAACTCTTAATTCAGCTTTCCCCTTGAAACTCCTGCAAATTTAATTCATGACTACATACATCTTCCTCCAACTGAGCATACACACTAAATAAGAATGTAATAATAGCCTTTCCTTTTAACGCTTCAAAAACTAGATTTTTTTAATAGGCTCCTTCACTTTAATTTCTATCTTATCATGAATTCTAAATTTTTTCTTGTTAAAAGGGGGGGTTGTCTCTACAAATTGCTTCTTCTAGGTCATCATAACTCTGTCAACAAATCCTAGCACTCCAGGAATGCATGCTGTTTAAGCTGTCTTTGCTGTGGTCCTCAGTGTGTTCTCATCAGAAATCATCCAGGCAAGGAAACAAGCAAAAACCTCTCCATCAAGGGGCAACTATTGACTTTTGATGGAAACATGTATGTGTAAAATCTGTGTCCTTTATTGGAGAGTGAGGGTCGAGGGCTTTCGTTATTGGGCTACATCCCTGGCCTAAAATTTGTGCCTGCTTAAGATGTTCTGGGTGGGGGGATTTAGCTCAGTGGTAGAGCGCTTGCCTAGCAAGTGCAAGGCCCAGGGTTCAGTCTTCAGCTCCGGAAAAAAGAAAAAAAAAAAGATGTTCTTATAAGGGTGCTTTCTGCTCAAGAAGCCTTACAGACTAGGACAATTTGATTATACTATTGGCATGAACAATCACATGACTCGACTCCGATTTTGTTGCTTCACATGTAAATATTACACCTTTGTAAACACCCAGAGCAAATAGAACAGTCTGCGGCTACAGGGATAGGGGACCAGGAATGGTGAAGGGCAAGGCATCTAGAAGCACTGTAGTTCAAGCAAGAAACCACAAGCAATTTAAGGCTCTTTCTCACACCCCAAGTTTAAAATGTGGGGCTTTAATCCATCTCCACTCTCACTGCTTTGTAATTAGTCAACAGAACAGCTTTCAATATTGAAGCACAATCTGTGAGACTGAGAATTTCAGCGCAGAAATGAGGAGGGTAGGAAACCACTTCTTTATCCTGCAAACAATCTGGAGGAAGCTGTCTGAGAACTCTAAAATGAAGACTAATAGAGGGGATTGGTTCCTGGGCCAGCCTGAAGTGACCTCTGGCACAAACCTACTTCCCCACCACCCACCTGGACTCCTGTTTACAATCTGACATCTCAAAGCAAGATTATCAAAGGTCCAGCTTCTTTCCCTGAAGGCAAGGCAAACTGGTGAGACTTAAAGGGGAGACTTGTAGAGAGGGTCAGACTGAGGCTAGACTCCTCATGAAGCTGCACCTCAGCTAGACCCACCATCCCTTCTCCATGTCCTCTCCCTACCTCCTGTGGGCTTTGGTACAAGTTTCTTCTGCCAGTCTTTGCATCTAGGAAGTCTAACCCAGGCTTTTTTTGTCAAGCTGCAAATAGTTCCCAGTGCATTCTGGTCCAACTCTCAATCTCAGGTTGAAGCTAGACTGTCATGGCAATTTTGGTGTTTCTCCATGGTCACCAGATAATACAGGCGAAATAAATGTACCTCTTGGTTCTGTTAGTTGATGTGGAATATTCCTTGTGTGAATATATGTTGCTGTGATTGGTTTAATAAAGAAGCTGACTGGCCTATAGCTGAACAGAATAAGATTATGCAGGAAAGCCAGACTAGAAGAATGTTGAGAAGAAGGATGGAGTCTAGAAACATGAGTCAGATGCAGAGGGAGCAGGAGATGAACATGCCATGCTAATAAAAGCGCTACCATGTGGAAGAGCATGAATAAGGAGTGTATGTTAACTTAAAATGTAAGAGCTAGTTAGTAATAAGCCTGAGCTATTGACTGAGCATGTATAATCAATAATAAGTGGTTATTTGAGAATGACTACAGGATAGAAAAACTCCGCCAACAGTTAGTTTCATTACTAAGGCAGTTTAATAACAGACTCCAATGGAAGCTCAAAGACAATTTTATTAGCATTCCAAAGAAAACTCCCAGGTCAGGCAATACGTTAAATATCAGCAGCTGTTTGGAGAAGGAAAGAAAGCCATGCTATTTAAGAAGGCAGGGAGGTCAGAAGCATGGCAGGGAGAGGACTTTAGAAAATGAACTAAAACCCAAGTACCAGAAAAAAATCTACTTAGGTTCTGGCTGGCATCTGAAAGAAAGAGATAGAAGAAATTAAAAAAAAAAAATGTGCCTCTGTGAATCAGGCCTCAGAAAGCCAGATAGACTCAGCCAAACCTCATACCAGCCAGTGGGGACTATGTTAGAGGGTAGGAATTCTAGGAAGAAAGAATATGTCTCATTAGTGGAATAATTATTCCACCTACCTCTTTAGCATGGCTTAAGGTGAGCCCACTTTCCTAGGAATAGTTCCTTGGCCAGATGATTGATGAGACCCAACTGGACAAAGTCTCTATGAAGGCCAAAGATAATATTCTCTTGACCACAAGTTTTACCTTAGTGGGCCTTGATTGCTATTCTAACAGGACCATTAGCACAGTTCAATATATTTATTGTTTTACATGCTGGAATTATATTTGTTCTTGGTAATGGCTATATCAAGGAGTAACACAGAAACACCCCTGCTCCCACCCCAGAGCTCTCCATTTAGTAACATCGTCCCTCATCTCTGTTTGCAACATCTCCCTGACTGGAAAAAAAGCATCTGTCTTTCTATAGCAAGCAGAGGCCTGAGATAAAGACATGAGAGTGAGGATGTGGATCAGCAGCAACTAGACCCCAAGCCACGTGAATGTGTTTCTTCCCCACCACTCAGCTGAACTTCAAAATCTCCAAGTCTGTGCCACATGCATAAGAAATGGTTTAGTAGGTCTGATCAGGAGCAAAAATTCTCACTAGTTTTTCTTTATCTTAGAATTTTAAGCTATCTCCAACATGTCCAAACTTTCAGATGTTTAATAGCCCTAAATTCATATTCAGATGCTCTCTAGAAAGTTGATGTTTTATTTATAAAATATGACCCATTCTGAGAAGATTACAGAATGGGTTGTTTTAAACCATATTGAATAATGATTGGATTTTTTATGAGTCAAATTAAACCTTATTAGTGATTCATCTTTTTCTAAATTCCATACCGCTTTTAGTTGTCCTAATATCTTAATTTTGAATCAGATTCTTTAAAAAGGTAAATTAAAATCATAAAACTTATTTATTTATGTTTATGTTCATGAAAACATAGAAGGAGATCATGAGAAGAGTCTGATTCAAATAGATTTGAACCCCAGGAACACCACTCTTAGGAATTTGGACAGGAAAATTTATGTTTTATACCCTTTTACAGTAAGTGTGACACAAACATGTACCTCACAGGGATGACTAATCTAGTTGTTCTTGGATGAGATCACTTCACTCTCAAATCCTACCTTCACACTGTCCTCTGTCCATGCTGTCACATAACTGGTCCCAATAGCCTTTCCTCAAAAAGAAAATGTTGCTTATGATCTGAACTTTTTGACAAAGAGTTTTTTTTCCAGGCTATTCAAATAATTTTAAGAAATGTGAAGAAACATAAATTATGACCCCTCCCCCGGTGATTCAAAATAACTCATTTCACTCTCATTGGTACAATTACAAAGTCTCTGAGTGAAGAGCACTAAACAGAAAGGTTTGCATATGAAATATGGCTTCCAAGAGGTGGCGAGTTTGCCAGGTCAGCATCTAGGTGCTAGTCAAATGTGGACTGTGTAGGTCCCTGCCACTCCACTGCAGTATATTAGCAGGGAAAAAGCATGTGGGTGTGATGCTCTAACAGATTGTTTTAACTAGCTGTGAAGAGATATCATGACCATGACAATTCTTATAAAGGAAAACATTTAACTGGGGCTTACAGTTCAGAGACTTATTCCATTATCAATGGGGTGGGACATGGCAGCATCCAGGCAGACATGGTGCTGGAGAAGTAGCTGAGAGTCCTACATGTTGATCCAAAGGCAACAGGAAGTGCACTGGGACACTGAGTGGGGCTTGAGCATATATGACATCTCAAAGCCCACCCCCACAGTGACACACTTCCTTCCTCCAACAAGGCCATACCCACTGCAACAAAGCCACACTTCCTAAGAGTGCCACTCCCTATGAGCTTAAGGGGGCCAATTATATTCAAACTATCATATAGACACTATGGAAGGCCACCAAATATGTTGAAGAAACATTCTCAGTGAAGAGCTGGGTGGGCTGAAATTCCAGGGCAAGGACTAAAGAAGGGTTGCAGGACACTATGCAGGAAACCTTCCACCCTTAGGAAAAGAAGGAATACCACCAAACTCTTTTTACTATCCCAGTATCATCCTACACCAAAGTCAGAAAAGGATATAATAGAAAAAGAACACTATAGAACAATATCCCTGATAGACATAGATGAAAAAATCCCTAATAAGTACCTGCAAATCAAATTAAAAAACACATCCAAAAGATTGTTCACTAGGAGGTTGGGATATCTTGCATTTGCAGATGGATTTAAATAGTCTTTCCTGTTTTCCTAACAGGAAATCAGAGTACAAGGACCTAAGAAGGGGGTGTGATGCCTGCTTTCAGATTTGTTAGATCCTTGAAAGGAATATTTATCACTATAAATTTATTTCTCTAGTTCAGAGATGAGATTATATTTGTATACTTTCTTATGAAAATGTTGGAATAATATAATATAAACATGGCTCTAGAGTGTATTAAATTTATTTTCTATCTGTGGGGTGTCAAATTTGAAGCATGATTTAGACAAGGCTTAGTTGGATGTCATTTGTGTACATGTGTATGCTTATGTTAAATGTTAAATGTTCTACCTGTAGAAAATGCCACATCAAAGCTTACTGAATAGAATAACTGACTGTCAGTCATGCCAAGAGTCCCTCTCAGTTGCATATTTATACACACATAAACACACAGACACATTCTGTACAATCACTCTTGCCCTTCCTTTCTTAGATAGCATATATATATATATATATATATATATATATATATATATATATTTGCTTGAATAGGATATATATGTATGCACATATATACACACACACTCAAGTGGTGCAAGCTTACTTTTTCTGCAATACTGAGAAAGTCACAATCTTCCAAAGTTAAATAAATAGTAAAAGGGAATGTTTATCTAAAGTCGAATGCAATTACTTTTTAGCTTCTTACAGGAAAGAGACTAAAACTCAATAGCAATTTTTAACACAGTTTACTGAAGCAGGTGATAAAACACTTCCTCCCATCTAAAAGAAAAATTAAGAGAGGAAAACTATCTGCTGTAACATGTACTGCCTGGACTCCTTAACAGAGCTTACGAATTTTCATTCCCTGAGAGAAATAAAGGAGTTTTCACAACATGAAAATGGAAACAGGCTGTTCCCTGAGATTTCCCCTTCCCTTTCTGTGTGTTTTGTGGACAACTGAACACCCACTCTTGCCTCCTTTCAACTTAACTGTGTCCAGCCTACTCTGTGACAATGGGGATGGAGCCCCAGTTTGTGCTTGGTGAGCCCCTGTTCTTTCTCCTGTTTCCTGTGGTTCTATCCACATATAATTGCCAATTTCCTATCTCTAATAACTCTCTTTTCTCAGCTGGAACTGTAACTATGACTATCACAACTTTCCCACAAGACAGAGCATTTGGAAATTTGATACAATGGAGGCCTTATAGAAGATTTAATATGCATTTTTAATGAGTGAATCAGTCTTCTGGAAAGGTGTGTGTGTGTGTGTGTGTGTGTGTGTGTGTGTGTGTGTGTGTGTATACACACACACACACACACACACACACATATATCACAATTGAAACATAATGAGACGACACCATTTCCCCCAGAGCATTCTGTGAGGAAGTGTCAGATTCAGGACTTGCTTTGACTCCACAGCCTGTGTGCTTAATCACATTGCAATACTGCTCCCATCACACAGCAGGACAACAAAATCACTGTAGGCAGGAGTCTTGATCCAGATTCAAGAAGCAACACGACATTAGATTTTCTGTGCTTGGACAATGTAGGAGATGAAGATCATTTCCTTGGTTATTAAGTGAAAAACTATCAAAAGAACATGACACCTGGGACCCTAGGGTCACTCGGTTATAAATCTTACTTTTGAATTTCATATTTCACTCTCTCCTAATGCTCAGTAAGTTGTCTGTTCTTCATCATATCTTTAAAATCTATCTTTTCTTTTTCTAGCTCCATATCACAACTCCAAAGTCAATACACTGATATGACTAATGTTGAATCATGGGCTCATCCACCCCCAGGCCCACTTGAGTCTTAAAAATTTATGGGGCCTACTGTTTTTTAACTTAACCATCTTAGCCCTCTTTTTCAAATTTCTAATGGTCTTATAGATAGATAGATAGATAGATAGATAGATAGATAGATAGACAGATAGATTGATAGATAAAAACAACCAGAGCCAAGTACTGGGTAAAAGCTGAAAGATTGGAGAGGCGGAGCAAGCCACAGCCAACCTCATGTTGCGAACACTTCAACCTGATCCTGTTTCCACAAATCCTCAGATTGAAAGCCTCTGTGTCCTCACATGAAAGGGTCTCAGCTGAACTGCTTTAGTTCCTGTTTCCTCACACCTACATACCTTTCTCCTCCCTGCTGTCACTTTTCTGGGATTAAAGGCTTGTGTGCTTCCCAGTACTGGGATTCAAGGTGTGTGTTACCACTGCTTGGCTGTTTCCATTGTGGCCTTGAACTCACAGAGATCCAGATGAATCTGTGCATCCCGAGTGATAGGATTAAGAGTGTGTGCCACCACTGCCTGACCTCTAAATCTAATCTAGGGTCTGGCTCTGTCCTCTGATCCTCAGGCAACTTTATTAGGGTACAGAATATATCACCACACACCTACAGACCTGGCACATCTTGTGAGGAACTGTTTCCATTTCATGTGTGAACTGGACTCTCTCCCTCTCTCTTTCTCTCCCACTCTGTTTTCTTTGCATTCTCTACTGTCTCCTCCTTCTTACACTCACACACTTTCATGTATTAGAAACTTACTTTTTTTTTTTTAAATTTAACTACGTTCTCTTGGGCCACCATTTTATCTCAGCAGCATAGTATGAACTCATGCCTCCCTTGAGCAGAGAGCTCTCTTCCAAAGCCTCTTCCTGGAGCTTAATTTCTACTGTCTGGACATTTTCCTACAGTTAAATGGGACACTGAAAAGAGTTTTCTTTGATGGAGATTGTAACTCTTCAGCTGGTGTTTGAGGGAAAATCAATATTCTAATGTATTTATGAATTCATACACCTTCAGTCCCTGACTCCTTGTCTCTGGCCTCTGGCCTCTTCCTTATTCTCTGGAACAGCGGATGCCTCAGCAGATTCTTGACACTAGGAACCTCATTCACTCTGGTAGCTTCAATGTTGACAGCTTCAAATGGAATTTTAAAAGCCACCTCCCCAGGGGCCTGTCATCTTCATGAGCATGCAAGACCAGTAGCTTTTAAATCTTCCTAAACATATCGATTCCATTATATTGTTTATGTTTTACATAAAAACCCATCATTTAATCAAATCAAAATCAAAGAAATAGTGTGTACTTAGTGCAAACAGTTATACGGTTGACATTCCTATGTAGGTGACAGCCGACTTCTCTTTTGTAACTTGCTTTATATGCAGAAAATAGAGTCACAAGCTGCTCACCTCAGCAGGTCTTCCTGACTCCTCACGAAGACCACTGAAGATCACCAATGGCTCACAAATACTTTAATAAGAATTCTCAATTTGTATACACAGAGGGAAAACAGTTTCATTCTCAAGCTTGCACAGGGAGACTCGGGTAAGGGCCTTTAGTAACCACCAGTAAGTTAAAATTCATATATTATGCATTAACCGTGTTTTAGTGAAATTCAATGCAATTCAGGCATGCTGACGGGCTTGTAAGGAGCTACAGTGATTCATAAAACAGTTAAAGATGTCATATTTACCTGCCACGAGAACAGCCCACAAAGTGCAACAAAACCCACATTCAGAGTTTATTATGGGGGTATGAAGAAAGAGGGAGTTTGTGGGGGCAGCCTCTGAGGGTCAGGTGGCAGAGAGAGAAGGGGTTTGTGGGGGCAGCCTCTGAGGGGCAGGTGGCAGAGAGAGAGCAAGAGGCAGTGGGCTGCCTAAGCATTTTGCCTGAATACTGACAGCTATGCTCAGCCTTAGGACCCTGGGCGTTGGCTAGGCCTTTTGCCTAAATACTGACAGCGCATGCTCAGCTGTAGGACCCTGGAAGCGGCTAGAAATGCCGGAACTGCTAACAAAAGGCCCTTTTAGTTCTATTCCCTGTTCATCATTCCCCATCAAAACCCACTTTTCTCTGTACTCCACTGGAGAGGAATTATTGCCTCTTACTTCTCTTCCTGTGCAGCCACATGATCATCTCATCCCAGTCTTTTTTCTGCCCTCTTTTCTCCTGCACTGTAGTAATTCCACCCAGACAATGGCCTCTCCCTGGAAGACCAGCATCAACAAACACGCTCTTCACCACCTTCCAGTCCACCTCTACTTCCTTGCTGTTTACCCTGTCACTGCAACCCAGGGAGCATGCTGTCAACTGCATGTGGACTCGGTGAAGAAAAGTCATCTGATAAACAGGGCAAAGTGAACACAGTCTCAGAAACAAATTCCAAGTGCCCGGCCTGACCTCTGAAGTTTGTTACTAAAAAATGCCTTACTCTTTACATCTCGCCACACTCACATACACATACGCACACACACACAAACACAGGAAACATGTTCCTCCTTACCCCAAACTGATCTAAGACATTCCCTGACCACTCAGCACCAGGGCAGCTGCTCAGTCTCCTCTGCAGCCCTGTGCTCTATTACTGCTTTGCCAGATAATCATGTGTTGTTGATCTGTTCTCACTCCTCCACACGCCTGTCTCCTGCATACCAGATGCGTTCCCATGGCAAAGAACTCTCTCTCTCTCTCTCTCTCTCTCTCTCTCTCTCTGTCTCTCTCTGTCTCTCTGTCTCTCTGTCTCTCTCTCTCTGTCTCTCTCTCTCTCTCTCTCTCTCTGTCTCTCTCTCTCTCTCTCACACACACACACACACACACACACACACACACACACACACACAGTGAATAAATAGGCTATGGATATGGTAGTCCTTTCTCAACAATCACTTTTTTTATTGAATGTTTCTTAAAATTTTCCTCAAGAACTTCTTTTGAATTTTTTAAAATTGCCTTTATTACTTTTACTCAATAAATGTCTATATATTCTGTATTACTTTGATTATTTTAAATTTAATTTAATCTTTGACATTTTACAAATTGCACATGACCTTCAGAATGGGGAGGAGAAGGGGGCCTTCCAAAGCACCCTCTATGCCATTTTTGCACACTGAGCAACCAGCGTTGGAAGAGGTTACTAATGCGCCCTATTCCTATCTCTCAAATTGATTAAATGAAGGAAAAAACATGATGCTTAAATTAAAAGAAGTCATTTTAATACTTTAAAATTTCATTTCTTTCCCTAAAATAATCTACTCATATGAAAAGCAAACAATCAGATTTAGATTTCATCTTACTTCTATCCTTGAATCAGCCCAGGGTAAATGATAGAATCTAAGAATAAGAACTTTGAAAAGCTTTAAAACACAATGTCTCCAGAGTTAACCCGAGTCACACCTCTGAGATGTTGGAGGTGATGGGTCAGATTCTTTCCTGGCACAACTTTGGAAAGCCATGAGCTGGTTCACCACAACAGAAATTCTCTCAGGGCCAGGCTGTCTGCCCTTGGGAAAAGAGGCAGATACAGCAAAGAAATTACCTGTAACTCTAAAAGCACTGCATTTCCTTCTCTGCTCCAAAAGGCAGCATTTCTATTAACCAAGGAACTTTATTGCTAAGGCTCCATCAATCTAAGAGGATGTGAAGGTGAATCATTAAGGATCTAACAGTCCTGTGTTACCTGGCCTGGGCATGCGTCTCACAAGTTCCCTTCCCTCAGACTCATAAAGGTGTTGGGTATCACTAAGCCTTTCGCTTTTTCCAAATACTCATTACAATCCATAGCAGAAAACTATGTGGAAAAAGGCTTATGAACTTATGACCAGACTCCTAGAAGAACAAACCTTCTAACAAAGTGCAAAATCCAGATTGTGTATTAGATGGCACAGTTCCTAAAGCAAGCCTGATCCGTGCTCTCAAAGGTCAAAAGACAGATATTAGTAATGTGAAATTGGAAGAAATCTTTAAAAGGAAATGAAAATGTCAGTTTCAGAAAACAGGACAACAATGAAGATAGAGGATAAAAAACAGCTGAGAAATGAGCTAGTGCTCTGCTACATTGAATCAACCAAGTCTTTCTGAAGAGAGCATGAAAGGGAGATAAGACACAAAACAGTAAAGAAAAGCTAAGATACATGAGGAGAGAATGGGAGCTACCATGGAATGTTGATGTGCTGGCCAAAGACAATGTAACCTAGAAGGAGATATAGTGAAACATGAGACTGGACATGGTGGCTCAGCCTGTAATCCCAGCACTTGGGAGGCTGAGACATAGGAATACTGTGAATTTGAGGCTAGCCTGGGCTACATAGTGAAAGGAAAGACAGCCTGAGCTAGTGAGAGTTTGTGCTCAAAAAGCAAATATATAAATCAGAAAATTCTAAATGTTTCATACTAAAAATTCAGTGTCAAACCCATATCAATTTTGAATAATAACTTTGCATACAAGAAAGCAATGAAGTCTTCTCCAGAGAGAGGCAAGCATTCTTTGTGTGAGATAGCACGTGTTTTCTATTCTGTTGTCATAAATTCTAGGGCAATCCAGCTGCCGTGATATCACCTTAATACAAAGAATTTTGCCTTCTGATGAAGGAATAGTCAAAGAAGATGGGAGGTGTATACTTATAAATGTGCACCTAATTTATCTGCTTTCAACAATCACAAAGCTGCAGAAAAATAGAGAACACAGTAATTATGCCTGGAGATTTTAGCCTCTTCCACTTTAAACTGAGGATGAAACAGACACAAAGCAAGCAGAGACACGATCAATAAACTTGAACTGTGGATTATTGTGAACCTTTGTTAAACATTATGCCTGGCAGACAATGTTGACCCTTCTCAGACACACAGATTATTTTATGAAGTGCCCAAGTCCATTGAGAAAGCTCCCAGAGGTCTCCAGTTCAATTTCTGACACATTGAGGTGAAGGAATACAGACTCTAATACAGAAAATTATATTTTAAACCCCAATATGTCTGCACTCTTTCTACTTACCACTTTAGGAATCTATGTTTTTACAAGCCTCATAAAGTCAGCTAGAAACTACTGCTTTTCTGAAAATGCTAAACTAGACTGAGAGTAACTATCTTTTGGAAGGTTATAAAACTGTCTAAGACTTCTTCACTTCAGGATGTAAATAGTGTTTGGTGGATCTGTTAATTTCTTTAAGGTTTAATGAGAACTCTTATATTTAATCTTAAGTTTTAACATCTGTAATTCTTTCTGAAAAAGTACTTACATAATATAGGATTTAAGGTAAAGCAGCATGATTCTACATAATAATTCCACATTTATGGTTGTTTTGAAATGTAATTGCAGCAAATTGAGCTAATCATGCACTTTTCCCTCACAGTACAGCATCGTTTTATGCCTCAATAAGAGCACTTTGTTTTGTGTCTGTGTTTTCTTCAGTCCTGTTATTTAACTACCTATCTCATCCATGTTAATAAATGTGTTTATTTTGCATATTTTCCTTGCATATGGTCTCATACAATCTTTTTTGTGTTTTTGTACTTATTTTAATTTAAATAAATATACCCATGCTTTGTTAATATAGTTCACATTTTCTGTGATCTTGCTGTCTTTAAGGTTCTTGCATATTGGAATGAGTGCATCTAGTCTGTGGTGTTTAACAGCTTACTGCAGAACAAGCCTCACTGTGATTGTATTGGATTTAAGCTGTCTAGGCCTCCCGAGGGACACTCCAGATTCTTCCATTGACCACCTTCACATGGACAAGGCATGCATTTGTGCATCCTCTAGAGGGCCTGGATAAAGATAACTCCTCACAATAAGGTGGGTTACAGAGTGTGTGGCTGTGAGAAGTGACTAAGTGCTTGATACATCCTTGTTGTCCATGCCTAGCAATCACTGTGCCCAGGTCTTACCAAGACTTAGTGTCATCCAGCTTTCTAACTTGGAGCAATCTTGTAGGTTTTAAGTAACACCTCATTGTTATTATAATTACATAGCATTCATTACTTCTAATTCTGAACATGCAAGTTTGGCTCATCAAGACATTACATCTACCATACTGTTATTCAGGATGGTTTATAATACAAGAGACAGAAGGGTTGAGAAACAATCTAAATCTGAGAGATAAAAGGAAACTCACAAAGCCAGACTCAAGAAGACAATAATGGTAGTTGTGTGGGCTTGCCATTTGGTATCATCTATCAGAGAAGTGTGGGCCCTCCTGCATCTGCTGCCTATCTGTAGATCTGCATACAAAGGCAAATTCTTTTCCATCATTCTCCCTTCTTACCAGGCCAGCATGAGAGCATCTTTGCCAGGTTGCAAATATATTCTAGAGCAGACAGTCTGGGATTGGAGAACAACATTTTACAGCTGTTTGGGACTGATAGATGATCAGGACTTGGAGACAAATTGTGGATATTCAATAGTGAACAAGTGATGCATTTGTGAGCATTTCCTAATTATTCATTTACCTGCCAGGGAATTGTGTTGTCTATGTTCTTTACAATGGATGTCATTCTTTAGGCCAGTATCTTTAATGCCAACTCAGAGGACACTGCATTGAGTTGCCTGCCCTACTTCACTCAAGGACTAGAATGCTGAAGAAATATCCACTTACCAGATATATTAAGTTCCAGTAAAGAATGTGGAAACCAATTCAGTATTTCATCAGAGGAAATGGGATACAGGAAATGTCCTACATAGGTGCTGAAAAATCTAAGAGAACAAAAGAGAACAGAGAGGTGGTCCAGGCATTAGTAATATAGAAAATAGCTTATGGCCTTTAGAGCTGATGGAACAAAATGAAAAGACAAAATGTATTCTGAGTCAATAACAATAAAAAATAGGAAAGTGTCATGGGGGACTTCCAATGTGAAGGAAGGGCTTTATGGCCAAAGATGAACCTTCTGAGACACTACAACCCCTTCCAAGAAATGTTACTAGAGACAAAAGCAAAAGAAAATCAATCCCCTTTTTGTAGTACAACAGGCCTATAGCATTGAGCAAATTGGCTCAGACCAGTTGCCAAGGCATGCACATAATGTACTTCCTTATGAGCCAACATGGAGTCTGTCTGAGGGCCTAGCAACAGGTGCTGTTGGAGTTCCTGATTAATGTCAGAGTTCTTGATCCTGTGGAGTCTGGCTGAAGCCCCAGCAACAGTCACTGTCAGAGTTCCTGGCCATGTCCAGCCAATGAGAGACAACCATGCAATGCCACCAGATTGCAACACAGACTGGGTGCTTGGAGGAGGGTATATAAGGCCTTCCCCATTATTAAATAACTGAGTTTGTTGTTTGCCTTCAACTGACTCCCTGTGTCGCTGTGCCATTGATGCTGTGTCTTCTCACCCCCTCTGAGAAGGGAGCCATTAGGATGCAGCAACCATTCTTCACTCTGATTTTGCACCAGAAAGGTTTCCTAAGCAGCCTCTCAAGTAATCACATGACCATCTTAGAATGATAAAGGAAACCAAGCTCAGTTCTCTCTTTCCCACTAGTACATTACTAATTATACAGAATAATAGGTTTCACTGTGATATTTTCACACATGCATATAAACATGTGGAAAATACCTATCCTACTAATGTTTGTAAAAGACAACTAGCCAAGGGAAATTGAGTGACATTTTTTTCATAGACTCCTGGCTCCAATACTACAGAGGAAAATAGAGAGGTACAGGAGTAGAGCCAGGAGATGATGGGCAATGGTGGGCACAGAAAATAAATGAATACTTGTTTCTGGACTTGACATAATTGCAGGAGAACAATTCTGATACTTACTTAAAAGATTTTGTATTTTTGTCTGTACTGAAAACCCTTTGGAGATGTGGAACAATGACATGAAAAATGAGAATAGGTACAAGAACTGTCAGCAGTTATCTCATGTCTTAATAGACATAAAGAAAATGGTATGAATAATTTTAAGTATCTGAAGAAAATGTTCTTGAACATTCTAACTCCCAATTCTACTTAGCAGACTACGTGAAAATGCAACATCTATACAGTAATATTAATACATGTTCATGATTTGGTTTTGTGAGATAATGTCAATCAATTCAGAAAACTATTAACAGAACTTCTAAGAATTTTCTTACTATGACACGTGGCTGTTGTTGGAGAGCTTCTCTCCAAGTGCCACCAAGCCCCTGCAGTCCCACAACCCACATATAAAATAATCACTCAGACGCTTATATTACTTATAAACTGTATGGCCGTGGCAGGCTTCTTGTAATCTACTTCTTTCATCTTAAATTAACCCATTTCTATTTATCTATACTTTGCCACATGGCTCGTGGCTTACCAGTACCTTACATCTTTCTTTTCATGGCAGTGGCTGGCAGTGTCTCTCCTCCCCAGCCTTCCACTTCCCACAATTCTCCTCCTCCTTGTCCCACCTACCCTATCCTTTCTGCCTGGCTACTGGCCAATTAGCAGTTGATTTATTTTAACCAATCAGAGCAACATATTTGACATACAGAACATCCCACAGCATGTGGCAAATTCAATTATTTCTGTGTGAGATGTATTTGTACTCATGTGTATACATATATGGTTATGTGTGAAAGTGCATGCATATATGTGGAGGTCAGAGCTCAATTATTGGTGCCCTTCCACAGGAACCACTCAGTGCATTTTTTGAGGCAGGGTCTTCCAATTCCTTGAAGCTGGTGGGGCAGGCTAAGCTGGCAGCCAATGAGCTCCAGGGAACCTCCTGTCTCTATGATCCCAGTGCTAAGATTTTAATGTGAATTCTGGGGGTTGAACTCAGGTCCTCATGGTAATATTTCAAGCATTTTGCTGACTGAGACATCTGCCCAATCCTGTAAGGTCTATGATTGTTTCAAAATCTTTTATTCCATTGCCATTCTCTTAGAATTTAGGCCAGACCATGGATTTATTGCAGCCAATGCGAAAGTACTAAGCACTAGCTGATTGAAGGCTTAAAAGATGTTTGGTGGTTAAGTTTGCCCTCTTCCATTTATGCTATCACCTGAGAAGGATGGCTTGTCTAACCCCTTGGGTTCTTTGAAAATGATGAAGTGATGTGATGTGAAGCCACCCCATCCAATTTGTCCAAAGAAGACCCATCTTCCATCACCCAACACAGACAGCCTGCAGATGTGTGAGTCCCATGCTAACATTTGGGCCTCATCTAGATGAATGGCTGCCAATTGCTCTGAGCAAAGCAAATGCTTTCTTTGCATTACCAGGATTTTATGGTTGTCTGTTGCACAGCCTTGTTTAAACATTTCAAAACAGAAAGCATGATAAAACATGAAATCATGTAGGAAAAAAAAATCCCTGTAAAATATAAACATCAACTATAAAGAATCCAAATTACATAGAGAATACTTTATAAAAATAAACTAATTAGCAAGTGTGAAGAATTGATTCATTTTGAGAATATAAGAAATTCCAAATATCACTCAAATAAAATAAAATAGTAACTAAAGTTATATTTCTAAATTCTGGGAGGCAGGTTAGACTATATGAAAATAACCTGATGAACTTTGTCAGTTAACACAACAGTACAATGGCACACATTTATGTAAGGTGGTTACAAAACTCTCAGAGATCTAAAAACCAGAAAAATGGGTAGAAAGCATTATGAGAATGACATAAATAAGGTAAAAATCAATTAAGCTGTATTTATTGTAACACATATAGCACTTTATATTTCTTGTGTGTGTCCTTTAAACAGTTTTATAAACACATCAGCAAAAATAACTTCATTACAACACTCTCTCCTATTACTGAGGGAAAGACTAGAATTTGAAAAGTCATTAGCAAAGAAAATTGAACCACTATGGGATATAAATGTAAAAATTAAAGTCACAGACAATAACATGCCAGTTCTATAATGCAAACAAGATACTCTTTAGAGAGGTGTACATGCAAATTTTAGGATTTGGTACCAATTGGGCACGATTTTTTAAAGAAAAGTTAATATAAAATTTTAATATAACAAAAATTTGTACTTACTAATTTGTACTTACTGTCCTTAGAATTGCTTAAAGATCCAGGCAGTGGTGATACATGCCTTTAATCCCAGCACTTGGGAGGCAGAGCCAGGCGGATCTCTGTGAGTTCAAGGCCAGCCTGGTCTGCAAAGCGAGTTCCAGGAAAGGCGCAAAGCTACACAGAGAAACCCTGTATCAAAAAAACAAAAAACAAAAAAAGAAAAAATGAAAGAAAGAAAGAAAGAAAGAAAGGGAGGGAGGGAGGGAGGGAGGGAGGAAGGGAGGAAGGAAGGAAGGAAAGGAGGGAGGGAGGGAGGAAAGAAAGAAAGAAAGAGAGAAAGAGAAAGAGAGAAAGAAAAAAGAAATGCTTAAAGGAATAGAACTATTTTTAAAAAGATACAATTTATAAAAATATATCATTGGAGCTAAAGTCATTGATGGTGAGTTATTAAGCAGGGCTAACAGAGCATTGGAAGATACTTTAGCTACATGGTTTTTAATTATCTGTTTTATTTTTAATTATGTTTGTTGTGCATATATATGCATGTATGCATGTGCTTGTGTGTGCATGTGTATAGGATGTGCACATATGATTGCAGGGGCTTACATAGTCCAGAAAAGGGCTCAAGATCCCTTGAATCTGGGGATCATAAGCAACTCAACTTGCATGCTTGGAACTGAGGTCCGGTTCTCTGCTAGAACTGTAGGAGCTCTTGACCATTGAACTATCCTTCCAGTCCCTTGTAATGTCAGTTCACATTTGATCCAAAATTTAATTTTAAAGTGAATTTGTTTTTCACATTATATTATTTTACAATTTTTATTAAAAGATAGATTTATGATTCTGATAAACATTCTCACTTTTCATTATTCTAAATATCACTTAAAAGTTATGAGGAGTGTGAATTAGTGCTGCTATGATACCAAATTTCACAACTAAAAATGCTAAGCATAAGAAATGTGTTGGTGATGTACATGACACATAATTTTGATAAACTGTTCTCTTATTGATATCTAGTGGTCTTCTTATCTCTTCAGTATTCTTTTTGTTTGAATTTTGCTATTTCAGATATGAGAATGTTTACGCCTGCTTGATTACAGCTTCCATTTGCTTGATCAGTTGATTTGCAACCACTGAGCCTTTCTTTGGATGTCTTTGATAGTTAAGTGTTTGTTGTTGGTGGTTTTTTTTTTTTTTTAAGGCAACAGATAATTAGAAATTGTCTTTTAATCCAGGTAGTTACTATGGATCACTTAAGTAATTAGTTGAAGTCATTTGCATTTAAAGTTATTATTAATCAAGTTTGTTATTCCCCATAATTTTCTCTGATTAGTCAAACTGATCAGTGTTTTTCTTCATTGCCTATGTTAGTATCAGGGGCTGCTGGGTTTCTGTCTTGCCTCTGATATGTTCATCTCATCCTCTCATAAGATGAATTCTTTCCTGTCTTCTTGTGAAACAAATTAATCCAGAGTGTTCTTCCAGAGAGAAATTCCAATATTCACTCCTGACAGAATTCCTTTTCAGGCTTTGAGTTAAAACTTCATTTGCAGTGCTTTAGGAAACAGCCTAACCGTTCAGAGCATCTAACAGAAGCTTGGAGGGAATTTCAGTTCATGAGCTAATGATATGAACAGACAGTTCTCAAAGATGAGATATGAGCAGAAACAAACAGAAAAAAAGGTATTCAATTTTCTTGAACATTAGGGAAATGAAAATTATAACTATACTTTATTTTTTTGTTTTTGTTTTTGTTTTTGTTTTTGTTTTTTTTTTTTTTAGCTGAGGATCAAACCCAGGGCCTTGCGCTTGCTAGGCAAGCGCTCTACCACTGAGCTAAATCCCCAACCCCTATGCTGGAATTTTACCTCACCCCAGACAAAATGGCTATCATAAAGAAGATAAATTGCAACAAACCTGGTGATAGTGTAGGGAGAAGGGAACCCGTAAGCACTGATAGTGGGGATGTAAGTTAGTGTAACCAATGTTCAACTCAATATGGAGGTGTGTCAAAAATTAAAAACGAGCTTCAATTTCATCCAGCTATATCCCTGTGGGGACTCTAAGTCAACACCCCACACAGGTACTGTACATCCATGCTCATTGCAAGACTACTCATTCTGGAACATGGCATGAAAGCAGAAGGGAGCCTGGGGGAAGGAAGAGGAGAAGTGGGAGAAAGCAGACAGGGAGACAGGGAGGGAAACGGAGGAAAGGGGGAAGAGGAGAGGATGGAGTCAGTGGGGAGCAAGTATATGGTATACTTGAAAGAAATTATTTATAAAACCCAACGTTATGTATAGTGAATATATATTATTTACAAATTCTTAAATCTAGCTTACATTGCTAAACCACAAATCCAGCAAGATAAACACTGTAGCTATCATAGATAATTCTGTCCATGAAATGAAATGACTATTTCAGGATTATTATATTCTAGAGACATGCTAAAATCTTTGGCTTTCTGATCATTACAATTTTATATCCAAACATTTATATCTCCTAGAATTATTTCTTGCTCATAAATGTTATATGATAAAAATTACATAATTGCTATAATTACATATAATTTATGTAATTAGTGTCTAATAATATATCAATTTAAAATATATTTATTTTAAGAAAAATACTTTTCAGTAATTTCTCTCAAAGGTGTAATATATGGTAGAAGAAGTTTCCAGAACAATTTTATATTATTTTTTGGAATATTCATGCATATATGTAATGTATCTTGATCATATCTACCCCTTAATCCCCAACTACCCCAGGATTACCTATCACCCCTTTCTTCCATCTTCATGTCTTTTAAAATGTTTTAAATGTATTTGTTTCCCACCCACTAAGTCCAATTGATGCTGTCCATAGGTGCATGGACATGTGGTCATCTACTGGAGCATGGGGGACCAACAGAGGCCACACTTCTAAAGGAAAGTAAGCCCTTTTCTCCTAGCATCCATTAACTGCCAGTAGCTGCTCACCTATAGGTGAGACCTCAGAAACCTCTTCCATCCTCACTAGAATTCATAACTGGCCAGTTCTTGTTTGGGTCTTTTGAGTTTTGTTCACTATTGTTGTGAATTCATATGTGCCAGAGCCAGGCCATGGCCAAGGGGTAGCATTTGATAGCAGTCTTCCATATCCTCCAGCTCTTATATTCTTTCAGTACCCTCTTCTGTAATGTTTCCTGAGCATTGGAATAAGGGTTGTTCTAGGTTAACCATATAGGCTGAGCACTCATGGTTATTCATACTCAGCACTTTGAACAGCAGCATGTATTTGTGTTGACCACTGCCCACTGAACCTAGAAGTTTTTCTGACCAGAGTTGCATATATAAAAATTAATCTTTACAGATCTATGTATACAAAAATGAATATTTAAAGGACAGTTTGACAACATGACTATTTAGAAAAACAACATTAAAAGGTAGGTCATATTCAGCATTGGACCCTGGATGCTGTAACCAACCTACCAGGTAAGATGTGCCTATTAGTGCAATATTTACAAGACTTCATAGAGATAACCAACTGTATTTGGGGTGCTCTCCATACAAAGGATTTTATGCCTGGTAGAGTAAACATAGTTTAAAAAAATTAGCTTGGGAACTTGTTGGATTTTTAAGAAACATTACTTTTTCAATTCAGTTTAAATTAAAAATGAAAACTCATTTTAGAGAAGCTGATGTTCTATAAAAGGAAAGAACTTGGAATGGAGCCAGTTTTTCTAAGCCAACACTCCCCCACTGGACAATACCGCTAGCCCTGAAACGATCTACAAGAGTTTGAAACAATACCTGGGGCAGCAATTAACAGGCAAGGTGTCCAGGGACTCTTTGGGGCTGCAGAGTAACTTGTCTCTGCTTCACTGAATTCTTGTTTCCAAATTTGTTCACTATACTGGATTCTTATGGGCCTTCATTCATGAGGAGATGGCCGACTGAGTTAAGTAAGGACATTTGCTAGACTCTTTGTCTCATTCCCAAGTTACTAAATACAAGCTACCACTAGTCCAGTTTGGAGCAGCTGAGGGGTAATGATTTGAGGACCCCTGAGCAGGAGCTGTGGATGTCCCTGGATAGCCCAGGTTAGCTGTAGCACAAATGCCTCCCAGTTATGCTACATCTATTCAAATGGATCTTCTTTCTCTCATATATTATGGAGAAGTCACCATGCCCTGCCTAACACCAGGGTTTTCAGGCTCAGCATTGGATGGGTCACTGAGTTCATTGAGCTCACAGATACTCTGCCCCTACTCCCCTTCCATTTTTTCATTTTCAGAGGATTATGGCAATAATGGGGCTCATTTTATATTAGAAATCCAAACTTCCTGAAAAAATATAATAACATAAACAAAAAGAGAATTTTTATATATACAATTACTTTTGACATCATGGATCATATGTAAATGTCCTCAGGATCCCTCAGATGTACAGTAGACTGTGCCTTTTGAAGGACTGACTTCATTATTCAGTTTTTCCCCAGTTGTTTTGAGAATAAAATGGATTCTCATGGAAGAAAAGAGCTGGGATTGAACACAAAGAGCAGCTGCTGCATGGGTAGTGGGAGAGAGGAGGGTCAGCCAGCTGAAGTTCAACATCACACTTAGAATTGTATCAGAGCTCTCAGGTCTTACACAAGTATACCTGAGTATGCCCAAAGTGGAATTGGAAATTACCATTTCCATAAGGATTTTGTGGGATAGGGAAGGCTTGTTGTCTATGATGCCAACTCTTGGTTGTCAACTTGGCTAATCTGGAATTAACTAAAAAACCCAAGCATCTGGGTACACCTGTCAGAGATTTTCTTTACTGAGTCATCCAAAATGGAAAGACTCATCCTAAATCTGGATCTTTTGTGGCAGGAAGAGCCATTTTAAATCTGGGCCACACTGTCTGCTGCAGACTATATAAAGGACATGAAAGAAGGAAGGGCTAGCTCTCTGCCTGCTTGCCTTCCCTCTCAGTGGCAAGTTGATTCTTCCACTAGAATTAGAAACTTCTTCTTCAGGATTCCAGCATATACTGAAAACCAACTAAGATATCCAGCCTCGTGGATTCAACAACTATTAGACTCATGGACTTTCCATTGGAAGACAGCCATTGTTGGAACAGTTGGACCTGTAAGGCACTATAATGAATCTTACGATCATCAAGAATGCATCTGCACATAGCATGATATCTTTACAATCATGGATTCACGTGGGATGCTGCTAGAGAGTCTTCATAGCAGCTTCTTGAAATTTGAAATTATGTAAAAGACACTGTATGATGAGGTGGATTCTAATGCTGGGGATAGATATGATAGATCCTGAGTCCATTTCTTTGTTATTCAAAACGGAAAAGAATTATGCCTATGTACTGTCAACTCACACATTTTTTCCTTTTTTTAAATTTCAAGACTCCAAAAAATTTGGTTGATATACCAAATGTTTATTATTTCAAGATTAACACTTCCACAGTTTCAGCAAATTTGCATTAGATAATTACAGTGCTGCTCTCTTCTTTTTCTGGTTGGTACCAAGCAAGATTACAGTCCCTTCTATTTACCAGGAAACAAAGCAGAAAATGGACCATACCCACTTGATTATTTCCCGCCTAGAACTAGCTCTTATAATGAACCTCGAATTGTTCTTTTTCCGGGCAGCAGTCACTTGGGTTTCCTGGCAACAGTCACTTGGGCTTCCAGGTATTTTCAAGCCTAAATGTAAAATCCCTACAGGGGAGTCCTATGCAGCCACAGGATACATCAAGTGGCAGCTCACAGGATAGTTCTCTCCCCTACAAGACAAGAACGACCGTGTTTTAGCCTTGGATTTACTCATCTGCATTGCTGAAAGCATCAAAGTTGCTTCAATTTTATGGTAATTTCCAAAAGCAAAGGAGAAAATGTGTTGCCAAGGAGACTTACAGTGTTGTTGAGTGGAAAGAGGAGCAACGATGCCTGTGTCTGTGCATCTGGTGTGTTTCCTGCCCCTCCATGCCCACACACCCACAGAAATTCACAGAAGCTTCCCAGAAAGACCAAGATAGCATAAAGACATTGCTCAATTATCCATGGTCCTCAGATCAGATTTTGTGCCAACCCATCTCCATCCAGCAACTTGACATATGCTTTAAAAAATTTCTTTGATGGTAATAAGAAATCTACCAGAATGAGTAAGCAGTTGTTAAAATTTTCACTGTACATGTGGAAGATAGTTTCCTTAATGCCATGGAAAGATGGCAAGGAATGTGGAAGAAACCTATTGGTTTTCACAAGAGTTATCTCTGAGGGTCTAGAAAAGCACTCTTTAGCATCACTGTGTCCTAGAAAGATTATGGTGGTCCTCCACAGACACCAAACTATTCAATCGCTTGTAACTGCACTTTAAATGCTGCTTCATTAATTCATCTTGTATAATCTCCATCATTTGAAAACCTGAAGTTCCTAGGAACACTGAAACATACCAGCAACACCAAGTTATACAGCAAAGGGGAAGAACTTTACTGAATATCCAACTAAAAGGTGAGAAATACAAAGGATAATGAAAGCTGTTTTTATAGCTGACACCCAAGTAGAGTGTTTGTCCAAAGTGGCCCAAAGCATCAAATTCACAGGTAAATCTGAAAGCACAATTCAGAAGTAAAACCAATGATCCAGATAAATGACTTGTCACCAGTTTCAGATCAATGACAGAGGCACAAGTGACAAGTTAAACAAGGACAATGGCACACAATGCCAGCTAAAACTGTACAGCTTGGAGGCTGTAGAGTGCCTTGGAGTTATCAGATGAGTCACATGGGGCAGGAGGATTGATTTTGATCACAGCACTCACAGTCAATCAAGAGTGAGGTTTTTGGGTGGTGGTGGCGCACGCCTTTAACCCCAGCACTCTGGAGGCAGAGCCAGGCGGATCTCTGTGAGTTTGAGGCCAGATTCATCTACAGAGTGAGATCCAGGACAGGCACCAAAACTGCACAAAGAAACCGTCTCAAAAAAAAAAAACAAAAACGAGTAAGGTTTAAGTATCTTTAAAGTTTATTCAAACACAAATTAATCCTATTATGTTTTCAAATTCTCTCTTGCTCTGTGAAAGGTCTCTCTGCACATTAGTCATTTGGGTTCTGATGAGTTGAGACTGAAATACTCAAGTCACTTAAAATTCTATGATGATGATGATGATGATGATCCTGTGATGAACCTATTTAGACTTGAAAGTAAGTTATTTGAGAAACTGGAGTGTTTTGCTTAGCCAGCTTCACCACACTCATTATTTATCTCAGGAACAGCATTGTGAGCCCTTATCCCAAATAGCTCATTTAGCGCATTGACAGCAAGCTGAGAACTATTCAGGGTTCTCTCCAACAGCATGCTGCTTGACTTTACATTACACTGTTAAGTAAATTTTCAATAGAAAACTTAGTTTCTCAAAAAGTAAGTCACTACCTACATCCAAAGTTGATTAGCCCACATCATTCACTAGCCTCTCAGCCTCTCAGTGTATCCTGCTCACAGGATCTTGTGGTGCTAAAAGAGCATATGCATAATATGGTTTATGATAGATACCCATGCCCTTCACAAATAGACTCCCCTGAAAGGACTTTTTAATCACTAGTTTTGTAACTGTAGTTAAGTATCTCAAAGGCACTAGACTGAATCTTCGGGAACCATTTTCTATCTATTTTAAACTTGGCAATGTTTTTAAAAGGAAAACAAACATATAGCCTGAATAAAGTAATTAGCTCAAGAAAATGAATGAACCATTTAGCAAATGCATGCACTAAAATATATGTGGAGTGGATAATGCTTTTGCTCTGTAGGTATTCAAGGCATTAGAGTGGTGTTTGAAATATATGGGGATGAATCTCTCCCATTACAAGGACTGAAGTCACTATGGGTGGGTTTTAACTTGTCGGCTCTGACAAGACCAAGGTCCCTCACTCAGGCACACCCCCAACATACGTATACAGAAAATAGCTAAATAGGAAGATGCATATATTTAATCTTTACATCATATGACAATGCTGACAGTTCTGCCGAACTCTGGTTATCATTTGATGGGTCAGTATGTACTCATAACCAGTGTGCCAGCAGTGACAGGGCCAGCTATTCTTTTACAGGTGTGACTTTTACCACTGAATTTTAAAGAGCTTTATGAGCTTGTTCTTTTTCAAAATTTTACTTGACAATGATGATTGTTAATATTTTAAGGATCAAATGGGATTGACTATGGTTAATAAGAATGTGATACACATAAATTGCTTTATTATTATTTAATTTTGACACAGAGTCTCATGTAGCTGAGGCTGTCCTTGGACTCACTATGTAGACAAGATTGGCTCTGAACTCCAGATTATAGCACATGGGAGGACTGGTTTAAATTTTATTCCATAGAGTCATTACATTTTTATCATTTTAGGTTATTTTTACCTTTTTACTGTATGTTGAATATTCTTTGCCTAGAGTACTCCAATTTGTCATTTAATACCTTGGTCAAATATCATCCTTTCTCACTATAGACTTAGCTTTTTCAGTTCTTAGTATGTGAGCATCTAGTAGGTATTATCACAAGCTCTTGTGTCTAGATGTAGCCACAATGACTTAGACCTTACAGAAAGTTGACTGTTTCATGACATTGATACTTTCTGTCATGGAAGAACATGCCTCTGAGATTTTGTCATTTATCTTTTATAGAAGCATATGTGTAGCCAGAATTTTTCCTGTGTCCCACAGCCACCCAGTCCCAAATAAATACACAACGGCTTATATTAATTACAAACTGTTTGGTCTTTGCCTCAGGCTTCTTACTAGCTAGCTATTACATCTTAAATTAACCCATTTCTATTAATCTATATATTGCCACGTGGCTGTGGCATTACTGGTTTGCTGGCATCTTGCTCCTTGGGTGGCTAGATGGTGTCTGCCTCGACTCTGTCCTTCTTTCTCACTATACCTCTCTTGGATTTCCCATCTGGCTATAACCTGTCTTGCCATAGACTAGAGCAGCTTCTTTACTAACCAATGGTAGCAACACATATTCACAGCATACAGAAAGACATCCCACAACACACAGGCTTTCTTACATAGTGTCTTTATCATTTTTTACTTACTGGACTTTTGGCTAAAATAAATTGCAGTACCTACCATTCACTTTTGAATAAGTATTTATTATGTTTTAGACATAAAAGTTAGTAGTATGCAAAAGACAAGTAAATGGCTTAACTTCTCAGTTTGTGATGCAGAGGATGGACAAAAAAGGGGGAGTTGATAACGCCCTACAATGGAAGCATATAAGGACCAGCGTGGCAAATATCACGGGAGTTCTTTAGTTTCTTCCTAATGCTGTAATAAAATACTCTGACCAAAGCAACTAAAGAGAGACAGGCTTTACTTAGCTCATAGTTTCAGGTGACAGTCCATCATGGAAGGAAAGTCACAAAGGGAAGCAGAGAATGATGCATGCATTAATGCTAGTGTTCAGCTTGCCTGCTCCAGTTTCTACAGTCCTGGATCTCCTCATCATGGAATGGTCCCACCCATAATTAAAGGCATTCCCACTCAATTAAAACAATCTCTTACAGGTATTCTTAGAGGTTAGCTTTTATCTGGACACCCTCTCACAGGTGTGCCAATAGGGCATCATAGAAGACTGGGAGGGAAGAGCTGAAGAGGAAAGGTTAGCCAGAGACCTGAAAGTCTAGAGTAAGCTAATCATTTCTATCACGTTCCTTAGCTACTCTGAAATATCTGCCTTCACATTATCTCACACATGGCTGCTCAAAAATTAGTTTGAAGAAAAGTTGAAATATTAGTCTCTTGTCAAAATGTCTTTGTGTGATAGATGAGTGTATAAAGGATTGTGAGACCTGCATTTGGCAAAAGATCCCTTAAATTTAAAATAATTACATATAAATTTATCTAAATCAAACTTAGTTTAACATACTATACTTCATTTTAGTCAATTTTGTATTTAATTAGGTAATTAACATGTCTGATCATTTTGCAACACTTTTACAGATTGCTGATTACAGCTGATAAATGAGCATTGTACTATGAATATTTAATTTCTTGCTTGTAACAATGGGAACTGCACATTTTTATAAAGTAATGATAGAGACAAAGCTCTTTAAATCATTTTTCTTTTATGGTTTATCACTATGTTTGACACTCTGTCCTCACAGCATTTTCTTTAACACTCACCACATTTACAGCTCACACTGTAGCTCTAGTGATTTGTTGGGTTTCAGCCAATTACCTATGAGGGGATGAACGTCTCCGCACGGTCCAGTTACCTATGAGGGGATGAACATCTCTGTATGGTTCAGTTTATTTTTGAATTACCTATGAGGGGATGAACATCTCCGCACAGTTCAGTTTATTTTTGAATTACCTATGAGGGGATGAACATCTCTGCACGGTCCAGTTTATTTTTGAAAGTGGATCATAAGGTAAATAGTAGCCGGTAATAGCAACACTCACATTCTTCTGATCTGAAATTTTATCCTTATTTCAGATGTGTCCATTTAGAGAAATATATATGTAAATATATATTATTAGCTTTGTTCAGGAAACTCATATAATATATATATGATATTAAAGTTAGGTTATACTTATATTTTTAGTGATTAATTCTTGATACATTGAAATAATAGTAATCTTGAAAACCTTATTGAGTAGGAAGAAATAGGAAACACACATTAGACACTCAAGACAAATATTTGCACTCACAGTGAGGTGAAAGATAAAATGATTCTGAGAGGTTCTGTTCCTACCTCCTTGAAGGGTTAGCCCTCCTGGGAGAAGTGATTGCTTTCAACAGATGCACAGCAAAACTCATCCTGATGCAAAGTTAATTAGTGATACAAATGTCAGCTCCCAGGGTGAGTTCCTTGATGGTAGCACTTCTCATCTGACACATCAGCAATTCCAGCTACTCTTCCATGAAAAGCCATGAAAGAGCTGTGGGACAGGCTAACATTTTTATATAGTCTAAGATGATGTAAACTCTGTGACATTGGCTGTCTAAGTAGGACAAACACAGCAATGATGAATATAAAAGTCCAGAGATCTGGGAATAAAATGATTTGGCTTCCATACAAAGATAGATTTCCCACTGTAGTGGAGGCTGACAATTTTAAGATCAAGGTCCTGACAAATTCAGAATCCAAAGGGAACCTACCTGTTTTACAGAGTCTGTTTCTTGTTTTCTTGCTATGTAGCCAAAGTTAGCCTAGTATTTACAATCCTCTTGCCTCAGCATCCTGAGTTACTGGCCAAGCATTTTTTAGTAATATTAAGTCTCTGAGTGGTAATTCTGGAACCTGCAGGCAGGAAAGAGCCTTCTGTTTACACCCCACTGTATCCAGCTGAAGGCTATCATATCACTCACTCACCAATACCACAATGGGTAAGGAGCTCAGGCCTCTTCTGCAGGAGCATAAATCATATCCATGATCTTACCACCTACCAATGGCTTCTCATGCCAATACCACGACCTTAGACTTAAGCAAAAATGTCAATGTATAAACTTGGGAGAATATAGATTTTTTGTAAACAGGCAATGATGCATAATTATCTATGTTCTGCCTTCTTTCTAGCCTTTTCTTGTTAACCTTATATTTTAGCTTAGCCTAAAGATATTTGCTAAGGAAAGATGCATTTCCTTTTTGGCAAGAGATCTTGAAGCAGGAGACATAGAAATTTAAAATGAAGGGGAAAGGTTGCTGTGGATATCTCTCTGTGTAAATAAAGTTCTGATTGGCCAGTGGCCAGGCAGGAAGTATAGGCGGGACAAGAGAGAAGAGAATTCTGGGAAATAGAAGGCTGGGGAGACACCGCCAGCTGCCGCATGAAAAGCAACGTGTAAAGACACTGGTAAGCCACAAGCCATGTGGCAAAGTATAGACTAACAGAAATGGGTTAATTTAAGATAGAAAAAGTAGATAACAAACAGCCTGCCACAGCCATACAGTTTATAAGCAATATAAGTTTCTGTGTGCTTTCTTGGTTGGGTCTGAGCGACTGTGGGACTGGCGGGTAAGAGAGATTTGTCCTGACTGGGCCAGGCAGGAAAACTCTAACTACAAATGGCGCCCAACGTGTTGGCAAGAGTTTCCACTTAAACCTAACAAAAAAGATTCTAAAACGGAGTTAAAAACAGCTTCCTAGTTGTCTCTCTCAAGTTAGCGGCAGCCTGCCAGTTTGAGCTACTATGGCGGGTTCCTGTAGTGTGTGTCTGACCTGCAGTGTGGCGGGAATGAGGAGTCTACAAGCGGCACTTTACTCTGCTGCATGGTGGAATTAGCCTTTGCTAGTTTAAAAAAAAAAAAAAAAAAAAAAAAAAAAAAAAAAAAAAAAGGTTTCTGGGCTATGCGCTGCTTTGATAGGACTGCTTCTGATAGTTGATGGTACACATGGCTCCAGACCCAGAGCTGGCGGTAAACTGTACCACCGCCACGTTGGGAAGCTGAGGTGGGCGGAGCCAGCAGCCACAGCAGCGTTTCAGTCTTACAAAGATGGATATTACACAGAGAATCTGGTTTGTCTTGTCTTTGGAATTTTTAACTACAGAAAAAGATTTGATTGTAAAAGCTGTTGAGTTAAACAAATATGTAAATTTTAAAGATACCTTGACTTCAAAATTTGGATATAAGGATATGTTGCTTTGGAAAGGAGTCTCTGCTTTTGTTTCCACAGAAAGCCAGAGGCTGTGGATTTGTTCCAGATTAAGATACATTAGGTTTGATCAGCCAAGACCACCTGAAAGGTCTCCGATGACACCATGGCCCAGATGATCCAACATCCAGAATGGTTTCAAGGCAACTGGCTCAGAGGTTTACCCTCACGGACTACTCCATAATCCTAAAATTTTCTTTATGTCCCCATAAGATACAGCGCCCCCCTCCAGCAGGAAGTAGTAAGAGAAATTACGCCCAATTTTCCAAAATTATCAAGCTGGCTTTGGAGATGGAATTGGCTCACTCCTTTTCTAAACCCAGACATATTGCTAAAAGAAAAGGTTAAGAGATTCTTGTGTCCCAAATCAGAAGAGCCCTCTGGTGTGGGACAGAGAAAAACCAATATTTTTCTTTAAAGCAGGTTGATTATAAATGAGATCTCTTTCTAAAGAAGAAAGGGGAATATGATATAGATATAATAGGATGAAAGGGTAGATTAGGGAACTTACTTCTAAAGAGCAACAACTTGTCTAAAATGTTTTACATTGGTTTAGATTTTAGTCTATTGATACAAACTTAGTTAATTTTGTTATACTGTGCATATTTCTACTCATGTTTAAGGTATTATGTTTGTATAGCTCATTTAAAATTGTAATGGATAATTAAAAATAGATTAATAATTAGCCATCTATGATAATCATACTCGTAGCCATGTTAGTTAAGTCTTCTAGGTATACATAGACATATTTCAGATAGATAGGTAATCTTCAAATACTTCAAAGACCTACAGAATATGGCATTTAAAATACTTTTAAAATTTAGACTTTCTGGACAGTGAGACATGTCTGCTCCTGGCAGCACCGATTTACTTCAGAGAGGAGGATGGGCATTGAAGACACTTCATATGGAGTTTATCTTCACCTTGGCAAAAATAGCCATTTGGGCAAGAAACTGTTCTTGCCTGGACTGCTCGATCAACTGGACACGTAGGTCCCATAGAAAGGTGACCCCTGAACTTTGCTTGACAAAAAACTGCCAGACATTCTACAGGACACTGAGAGAAGTGACCAAGAGACTCTAGCCCTGTGGGCTGAAGACAAATGCCCTAACTTTACAAAGGAACATTAGGTGACTGTTCAGGCTGCCAGCTGTCTCTGTCTACCCTGCAAGACTCCCGAAAGTTGCTTGCATCCTTCTCCCGGTTCTCAGGTAATATTATATCCTTCTGAGGTCTTTGATGTGGTTGAAGACTAGATAGTTATAATTTCCTCAGTTATGATACAAGATAAGTTAGATATAAAACCTTAGACTCACCAATATAATATAGGATATCTTCTTTAATATTGTAACTGTAATTCTTGCTTGATAATTGTTTTGTTATATGTAATTTTACTATGTAAAAGTTAAAACCTTCCTTAAAAAAAAAGAAAAGGGGAAGTGCTGTGGATATCGCTCTGTGTAAATAAAGTTCTGATTGGCCAGTGGCCAGGCAGGAAGTATAGGCGGGACAAGAGAGAAGAGAATTCTGGGAAATAGAAGGCTGGGGAGACACCGCCAGCCGCCGCCATGAAAAGCAACATGTAAAGACACTGGTAAGCCACGAGCCATGTGGCAAAGTATAGATTAACAGAAATGGGTTAATTTAAGATAGAAAAAGTAGATAACAAACAGCCTGCCACAGCCATACAGTTTATAAGCAATATAAGTTTCTGTGTGCTTTCTTGGTTGGGTCTGAGCGACTGTGGGACTGGCGGGTAAGAGAGATTTGTCCTGACTGGGCCAGGCAGGAAAACTCTAACTACAAAAGGTTGGCCAAGAAAACGTCAAATAATATCAACAACCTAAGAAATTTTATTTTTAAAATCAGTTTCCATGCTTGAATCACAAACAAAAGCAACTATAAGTCTATCTGATCTTAAGTTTAAAAAAAAAAAACAAACAAACTGCATTGCCTTAAAAACCAAAGCCTCATTTTTGACATGTAAGCACTGTTCTAAATGCTGTCAGTCATAATAAAGTAGAGAAGAAGACATGACTCCATGCAGTAAAGATATTTATAACATTGTTTTTTCATTCATTGTCTGAATGTAGAAGTAGTTTTGGACACTCAGAGACATGATAGCCACTATTATTTGAATGTGAAATGTCCCACACAGGCTCATGTATTTGAACTTTGTCAGGTGGAGAAGTTTGGCTTATTTGACAACAGAGACTACCAGATAGTAGTGAGCTCCCCAACCTGGTGGCATATAGTCTGCATCTACAGACACATGTGGTCCCCATCCATCCGGCAGCTTCTGTGGGGAGATTTTGTAATCTCTCACTCATGAGGCCTAGCTGGCAGAGGTGGGGGTATAGGTGAGGTCTTTAGGGTTATAGGTCTTGGGGATCCAAGCTTTTAATACACTGTCATCCAAGCTCCATACGATAGCACTATTGAATGAATATTCTTTACCTCCCAAGCACCTGCCTAATGATGGGAAGACTCTGTATGTGAAAAGCAGCATGTCTACTAAAGTTTATATGTAGACAAGAGAGGGAAATGAAAACAAAATAAAGAGGCTACTCAGGGCCTGTAGTACATCACTGACCTTTATTTGTTAAGTCAAACATTTACACATTATAGTCATACAAAATTCCTCAAAGGAGATGGTAATGTGTCCATCTGAAATACATGGACAGTCTTTAACGTTAAAGATAAAAATTAGTCTCTTCTTTGGCCAGTTTTCTTTCTAAATAAAATACAAAGTAAAATAAATAACATGCCCACTAAATTTGCCTGAGGAAATGCATTTCTATTCTTTTGACCTTGTTTTTTTTTCTTAATTTATTTTTAAAATGGCATTATTTTTCTACTAAGTAGCATTTTGTTGAAACACTCTTATTTAAAGAGTTATTTTCCTATCCTCGATTATCTGAAATTGTACTGTTTGAATGCAGCTCACTGTAAAATGCTCTGCTCAATGGGAAATAGGAAAGCACTGAAAAAAACAAACAAGGAACATTAGTCACAGACTTGTCTCCCATGTTTTATGTTGATATGTTTGCTGTTCTTTGCATTCAAGTTTGAATACCTTCCTGCTCATGTTCTCCAAATACAAAAAGTTGTGCATATTAGGAGTTTATATTGGCAGAAGTCGTCCTTGTAGTGACGATGGAAAACCAACCAGAAAGAAAGAAGCCAAAGTTTCACTATTTGCAGACAATGATAGTATATATCAGTGACCCCAAAAATTCCACCAGGGAACTCCTACAGCTGATAAATACCTTCAGCAACATAGCAGGATACAAGATCAACTCAAAAAATCAGTAGCCCTCCTATATACAATAGACAAACAGGCTGAGAAGGAAAGCAGAGATACATCATCCTTTATAATAGCCACAAATGATATAAAATACCTTGGGGTTACTCTAACTAAGCATGTGAAGGACCTATATGACAAGAACTTTAAGTCCCTGAAAAAAGAAATTGAAGATGTCAGAAAATGGAAAGATCTCCCATGCTCATGGATAAGCAGGATTAACATAGTAAAAATGGGGATCTTACCAAAAGCAATCTACAGATTCAATACAATCCTCATCAAAATACCAACACAATTCTTCACAGACCTGGAAAGAATATTCAACTTCATATGGAAAAACAAAAAACCCAGGACAGCCAAAATAATCCTGTATAATAAAACAACCTCTAGAGGCATCACTATCCCTGACCTCAAGCTCTAGAGCAACAGTAATAAAAACAGCTTGGTACTTGTATAAAAACTGACATGTGGACCAATGGAATTGAACTGAAGACCCTGACATTAATCCACACACCCATGAACATATAATTTTTTAACAAAGAAGCCAAAACTGTACAATGGAAAAAAGAAAGCATCTTCAACACATGGTGCTGGCATAACTGGATGTCAACCCGCAGAAGATTGCAAATAGATCCATATCTGTCACCATGCACAAAACTCAAGAACAAGTGGATCAAAGACCTCAACGTAAATCCAGTTACTCTGAACTTGATAGAAGAGAAAGTAGGTAGTAGTCTTGAACACATTGGCATAGGAGATCACTTCCTAAATATAACACCAGTAGCACAGACACCAAAAGAATCAATTAATGGGACCTCCTGAAACTGAGAAGCTTTTGTAGAGCAAAGGACACAGTCAACAAGACAAAGTGACAGCCTACAGAATGGGAAAAGGTCTTCACCAACCCCACATCTGACAGAGGGCTGATATCCAGAATATATAAAGAACTCCAGAAATTAGATATCAAAATGCACAACAGTCCAATTAAGAAATGGCTATACAACTAAACAGAGAATTCTCAACAGAGGAAGCTCAAATGGCTGAAAGACATTTAAGGAATTGCTGAACATCCCTAATCATCAGGGAAATGCAAATCAAAACAACTCTAAGATACCACCTTACACCTATCAAAATGGCTAAGATCAAAAACACTGAAGACAGCTTATGCTGGAGAGGATGTGGAGCAAGGGGAACTCTCCTCCACTGCTGGTGGGAATGCAAGCTTGTACAGCCACTTTGGAAATCAATATGGTGCTTTTTTTAGAAAATTGGGAATCAATCTACCCCAAGACCCAGCCATACCACTCTTGGGCATATACCCAAAGAATGCTCAACCATAACACAAGGGCACTTGCTCAGCTATGTTCATATCAACATTGTTTGTAATAGCCAGAACCTGGAAACAACCTAGATGCCCATCAACTGAAGAATGGATAAATAAAATGTGGTACATATACACAATGGAGTGCTACTCAGCAGAGAAAAACAATGACATCATGAGGTTTGCAGGCAAATGGATGGATCTAGAAAAAAATCATCCTGAGTGAAGTAACCCAGACTCAGAAAGACAAACATGGTATATACTCACGCATAGATGGATACTAGATGTAAAACAAAGATGACTAGACTGCTACTCACAACTCCAGGGAGACTACCTAGTAAATAGACCCTAAGATAGACACAGGGATCACCCAATGACAGGGAAATGGATGAGATCTACATGAACAACCTGGACGAGAATGGGGGTAATGAAGGGCAAGGTTTGAAGGAAAGAGAGCTTAGGGGAGTGGGAGATCCCAGTTGGATCAAGAACAGAGAGGGAGAACAAGGAAAAAGAGACTATGATAAATTAATACCCCACGAGAATAGGAAGAAGCAAAGTGCTAGAGAGAGCCCCCAAAATCCACAAAGATACCTCCACTGTAGACTACTGGCAATGGTCGAGAGAAAGCCAGAACTGACCTAGTCTGTTGATCGGATGGCCAAACACCCTAACTGGCATGCTAGAACTCTCATCCAATGACTGAGGGAAAAGGATGCAAAGATCCATGGCCAGGCCCCAGATGGAACTCCAGGAGTCCAATTGGCGAAAAAGAGGAGGGATTGTATGAGTGAGAATTGTTGAGACCAAGTTTGGAAAAAGCACAGGGACAAATAGCTAAACTAATGGAAACACATGAACTATGAACTAATAGCTGAGGAGCCCCCAGCTGTATCAGGCCCTCTGGATAAGTGAGACAGTTGATTAGCTTGAAACGTTTGGGAGGCACCCAGGCAGTGGGACCAGGACCTGTCCTTAGTGCATGAGCTGGCTGTTTGGAACATGGGGCTTATGCAGGGACACTTTGCTCATCCTAGGAGGAGGGGACTGGACCTTCCTGTACTGAATCTACCAGGTTGAGCTGAATCCCCAGGAGAGTCTTTGCCCTGGAGGAGATGGAAATGGGGAGTAGGCTGGGGGAAGCAGGGGGGAACAGGGGAACCTATGGCTGATATGTAAAATGAAATTAAATTATAAAATAAAAAAAGGAAAAAACAACATTGTAATCCAGCATTATATAGGAGGTCAAAGATTTGAAATAAAACTAGGAAAAGAAACATTTATTTGTACTTTTAATGAAATACAGAAATTTTGCCTATTCAATAACAATAGAAATAAATACACAGTATGTCTTAATAAATAAAACTACATTCATACTCACTAAGCTAAGCACATATATTTACTGCACCCAACATCCCTATTCCTAATTATATATGCAACAGAATAGTCTACATATAGGTGCTAAAAGCTGTGTCAAAACCATTCATTGTAGTATTATTCATGACACTCAAACTTACAGCTTCCATATATCATACATCCATCGAAAGCTATAACATAGAATGCCACCAAATTGAAAGACAACTGAAGAGAATATTTTGTAAATCATAACTGTGCTTCAGTCTTGCCAACCAAGTTCCAGCTAATCACAGGCTGTGTGACTTGATATCTTTATAAGAGCAAATGCCTCATCATGCATGGCCAAGTACAGCAAATGTCAAGGAGCTGTAATCTTTCTGACTATGAATGCTGCCTGTCCTGTTACTGGGGCCCTGTCAGCTCTCTTGCTGACAACACTCTGATTCATGAATCATTCTTTGCTAAGATAAACTCTGCTACATTTAATTTCCCTAACACTTTCTTTTTAACACAACCCAACAGTTTAGCAAAAGTAAAATATATTCAGGATTGTGCTTGTGTGTAGGGAGGTGGCCCACCAATGACTGTGTGTGATAACATACTTAGATCACATATAATGACTCAGAGACTAGACAGAAAAGATCACACACTGTCCAATCACATTTCTATCAAATCCAAAGAAGGATTAAATTAGCCTCAACTGTTAGAGATCAGAATACCGAGTGCTTTTGGAAGGGAAGACCATTTATTAGAAGAAAGAACGGAAGAGGCTTGTACACATTTGAATATCACTTCTGATACGTGTGTGTGTGTGTGTGTGTGTGTGTGTGTGCGCGCGCGCGCGCGTGCGCGCACGCGTGCACCATGTGAGAGGTTTTAAATAAGATGAGCTATAGAATGGGGTATGGGCAGTTAATAAGAAGGGAAATTACATAAAATACAATCAAAATCAATAATAAATGGTAAAATCATATGAACTCCTTACTAATTCCTAACTATAAAATAAGCCTCTAATGAAAGACTATAAAATGAGAGACCCCTTTGGCCTCACCCAATAAGTTCTGGTAGTAGCACTAACAGGAATATTTTCTGAGTGCAGGCAGTCAGTCTCTTAGCAAATATGCAGATTTGGAAACAGAATACAATACTTCTGCTTCAAAGGGCTGTAGCCCTAGCTGTGTGTTTGGAAAGCCTTGTTTGATGAACACCAGCTTGGCAGATACAAGCACAGACCTCAGTAACATGGTGAGATCTAGCTCACGGACATGAGAGCTCCTGTAAGCATAGATAAGGTATAGATAAGCCTTATCCCACAGTATTCTCTGCCCCTGCCATTGACTGATGAGATCAATTGAGAGAAGCTTTGCACTGTTTTTGGAAAATTAAACAGTTTTACTGTTAATTCACATTTGTGCCAGAAGCCCTTCTTGGAGAGGCTTTACTAGGCACTCATAATTCTTTCCCTCTTTTCTTTCTGAGTTTTACTTTTCACCAGTCGAGTTGATGATAGTTATGAACATCTAACTAGGTTATGGCCACAGGTGCCATATGTGTACAGAGTTAAGAAAAGTGTCTTTTATCTAATTCAATCTATCAAGTATCAATACATATCTGATCTCTATTAAATAAACAAAACTTAGCTATATAGTAAGGGTTTTGTCCTAGGGATTTAATTAATTTGTCTCTGTTATTATTCAGCTGTTCCCTGGGAGGCTGGACTTTCTTCATTGAAATGGTTCTAACTTCAACAACCTGATGTTTCAGGTCCAACAAAGCCATGTCCAATGTGGCAGTCACAAGAGAAGGCAAATTAAACCTCAAAACTCTTATTTCAGAGTTTGTGTCTCTCCAAAGACTATAAAATGCTGGGCTGCCATATTTTATTGGCCACCTTCTTGCCCTCTTGAAGTGGAGGGATATGAGTGTCATGTTTTGTTTTGTCTTCTTAATTATTCAGCACATCATTCTAGGAAAGCCCTCATAATGGGCTGGAGAGATGGTTCAATGGGTAAATCAATCAATAGATTGATATATATATATAGAGAGAGGGGGGGGAGAGAGAGAGAGAGAGAGAGAGAGAGAGAGAGAGAGAGAGAGAGAAACATGTGCACATAATCACACACACATCACACATGCACACAGAGAGCACACAAATAAATAAATAAACCATAACACAAACAAAAAGTTTGCCCTTTTGTAGACTAGCAAGTTACTCTGACACAATTTATGAGCAGTGGAGCCTGGACAGAAGAAAGCATCCTGCAGCAGAGACACAGAATTCAACACTGCACATCACACAGCAAGCAGCAGGAGCTTTCCTGTGCTTCCTTTTCCTCTCATTCCAGCTCCCATAGTGGCAGCAGGAATAGATCAACATCGATCTCCTTCCTACACAGAGTGTTCCCCATGAGTTTTTTATAATTTTATAATTGCTTGGGTATGTGATAGTCTTTTGCTCTAGAGCAAAAGACTAGATAGTAAGAAAAACTGTCCTTTGCTTTGAAGAAAGATGATACTTTGTGGGGAGGGTTGCTCTACAAGCATTAAAAGGTGTTCTGAACAGGAGGGACATTCTGGCCCCTTCATGAGCAACATGCATTAAGAGACTCAAGAAAACAGTCTCCCAACATTGCAAAGAATATTCAGAGGAAAAAGGTCCATCCAAGATGACCTAGGCTTAAGTTCCCTCAAATTCTCCAAATAATAACTAAGTAGAAAGTGAAAGAAAACTTGTTTGGAGGGAGTGATTGTTCTGTGTTTGACAACTCTTTGTTTTCAAGGAGTGAGTCTACCAACATGGTGTAGAGAGAGAGTTCAGGTACGAAGTAGAGCTCCCTCTGGGGTGAAGGTAAGTGTGACAAAGTTGGTTGGATTCTTTCCACTTCTCAGTGTCTTTTCCCTCAACCTTCTGTAAAAAAAAGTTACTCAGTAGAAACATGCTAGGTTCTAGGTATAGACTGTAGGACAAAACCCAAAGATTTGTTGGGGCAAAGAGTGTTTGCTTAAGGGCTGAGGGGTGATACTGAATGTCTGTGCAATCTGTCCAATCATCTGCTCTAACCCCTGATGCCTACTGGGTTCAGCAGAGGAAGAGTCTTCTGCTTGACACCTTTTTAAGAATTCAATAAAGATCGTGTATTATAAAATTGGGCCTCGTAGAATCACGTGCTTGCTCTAACTTGACCTAGGAAGTAAAAAAAATGGCCCCTTCCAGTCAGCTGGGTGTACCAACTTAGAGGAAGTGTGATGTCAAGAGAACAGTCCTTGAGTAGGACTAAATCTTACACTCCTTAAATGCTTCCTAATGATGGTTTTGTGAAATAATCTCTTCAACCATCAGTTTCCTGGAGTGTGAAAAGATATCCAGGCTTACTGATCCTTCAAAACCTAAAGGACATGAATGACAACACCAGAGGACTAAATGGACCAGGATAGAAATCTTTGTTTCAGCGTCTCTAATTCTCCCTTAGATACAATGCCACCCTTGAGGTCTCTGGGAATGGAGCTTGGATGGAATCGCTCCAAGAGACACCAGACCTTGCATCTCGACTATTTTCTCCTTCGCTCAGTGCAATGCTCCTTCTCTCCCTTGGTCTGCATGCCTGAGCCTGATTCAGCCAGTGGGACCCGGCAGCTGATGTCAGTGACTGTGGAAGCTGCTCCTGCCACTTCAGCACCCAGCTGTATTCTCTTCCCTCTCTTCCTATCCTCTCCGCAGGCCTCTGGAACAAATCCTTCTTTCTGAACTTCATCAACGGTGGCCCAGATTAAGTCATTGATGTGAATCTTCTTTTTAATTATGTTATTCACAGAAACATTAAGCTCTTTTCAGAGTGCCACGGCTCATTCTTTTAAAAACGGTGATAGCCTGGGTTATGTGAAAAGGCTATAAATGAGGCTTCTTGATCTGCCTCCTTATCCTTACTGCCAAGAGCCTGGGCTGGAAGTTGCTTGTTAAAAGGCCTCCTGAATGAGGGGGGTGGTTTTACTCTGGGCTTTTCTTTCTCTTCTCCGTTTATAGAGAGTGTATTTACTTCCCTCACATCTCAGGGATGAGAGAGAGGGAAGGCACGATAAAAAGGAGAGATGGAGAGGGGCACAAGGGGCAAGGAAGAGGAGTGGGTAGGGAAAGGGGAAAGAGAGGAGAGGCGGAGAGGAAGGGAGGAAGAAGAAGGGAGCCAGGGAAGTGGGGGGCAGAAGAAGAGGAGAAGGACAAAGACTGGAAAGGAACAGGGAGATTAAACATTAAAGACATGTCTTGTCAAAGAGGACTGTGAATTCACCGAGGCAATTTTCAGTATCAGAGAATGGTAAAGATTGGAGGTGACCCTGAAAAAATCACTCAAATTTTAGTTCCATTTCTTCACTCTTCAAGTGAGGAAATAAAAAGCGAAAAGGCCACAGAAGGACAAAGAGGCAAAGCTTGGGATGGAGCAGGATCAGCGTACTGCCGGGCCTGAGATTCTCACTTTAATGTGGTCCAGCAAGGTGAGGGGCACTGCTCCTCAGAGTTCTACAAGGGCTTTATTTTATCTATCTATTTTTTAATCTATCTATCTATCTATCTATCTATCTATTTATTTATTTATTTGGAGCTGAGGATCGAACCCAGGGCCTTGCGCTTGCTAGGCAAGCGCTCTACCACTGAGCTAAATCCCCAACCCGGGCTTTATTTTATTCTAAAGAAAGTAGAACTCTATTCCAGAGTTTCCAAGTCCTAAGCTAGTCACTTGCTTCCCTAGGGACAAACAAGAGGACTCTAAGAAAGGAAGAGTACTCAAATGAGGGAGAACATATTAGAAGGTGAGCAGGCACTTCAAGTTAGAGGAACATAAACCTCTGAGTTGACTTCAACATTTCTCTAAAAGCAGACAAGGATGCTGACTGGGCTAGCCCAGTCCATGATGAACAACCAGAAACAAAAGAACAAGAACTTTCTCAGCTGCTTCATCATGTACATACTCGGGGGGGGGGGGGGGGGGGGGGGGGGGGAACCAGGCATGTGAGAGACCAGGAGTAGAAGAGAGAGACATAAGCAAATACCAGCTATTGGTCCTCTGCAGTTCCTCCCATCTCAGCTAAGGAATTGAGACCCAATCTATGTGTGACCCCTCCACTGTGCAGGACCTAGAAGAGAGGTGGCTGGAAAACAAAGGAACCCTTTCATTCCAGCAGAGGTGCTAAGTGACAAGTCACACAGAGGTATCAAGTCTGGTTTCAAGAGACAGGGCTTGCTTCTTGCTAACCCCTTGGTGAGATGGCCCTATACACATTCCTGAAAAGAAGCCACACCGTGAAGTGTCCTCATTACTGACAAGAGTCCACTGAGACTAGAACAATCTCAGATGTCATGATTTGGGCAAACAGTGAAAGGCCACCTTCATAATTGTAACTTAAATTACATTAACTTATTGACTAATGGACCCAACCCAAGCAGAAAATATATAATTTAATTTTAAAAACACTCTTGGAAGAACAAATTCTTCCACAAACCTCAGACTATAGCCTTGAACTTCCACTCTGCCAACTAAACAGACAGTTCCACAAATTTAAAGAAGTCCATTCTTACAGCCATGTGGGAAAAGCCCACATTCTAAGCTCCCAGATCAGCATTTCTTCCTTATACATTATGGCCTCTAAATGCAGGAATTAAAACATAGATGTGTTTCAATGTTCAAATCACCCACATTAAGGCCTGCTGTAAACAGCGTCTGGCTTGTCCAGAAGGAAAAAAAAATTAATGACCGACTGTCCACAGTTATGACCTTTAGTTTATGATTTTGTCACTACATTTCAAAACATCTCTCCTTCAAAATGATGTTCACAGACTTTTCCTGCTACCATTTCCAAACAAGGCCACCCAAAGGAAACAGAGATTAAATTAGCACATTCCAGAGTGAAGAAAGCATAGAGATCCTGGAGCCACTGAGCATACATTGCTGTGATCTCTAAATCCCAGCCCCACTCCAAAGAAGACACCTGCTAGCTCTCTGAGGGCACATTCAGAGAAAGACTTCAAAAAAAACCCAATCAGAAAGGTTGAATCAAAATCAGATTGTTCCTCCTCTGTCTGAAAGAGAGGCGGGAAGGATGGACCCCACCTTCCTGCAAAGCATCCTCCCAGTAGGAAGTGACCTGAGCAGAAGGTTGAAGTTGTCAGAGTCTGTTACCCAGGCAACACTTGCAGCCCAACCCAGGCTGCTGAGAGATGCACCCAGCCACATGGTCCCAAGTTACACTGGAGTGTTGCCACGGCTGAATGTACCTCAGACCAGCTTTTATTCTTCCATCTTTTTTTTTCATAAAATTACCATTTTTAGAAAGAATATCTACTTTTTTGTTTGTTTGTTTGTTTTTGTTTTTGTTTTTGTTTTTGGAGACAGGGTTTTTCTGTTTAGCTTTGCGCCTTTCCTGGAACTCACTTGGTAGACCAAGCTGGCCTCGAACTCACAGAGATCTGCTTGGCTCTGCCTCCCCAATGCTGGGATTAAAGGCTTGCACCACCACCGCCCTGCTGAATATCTACTTTTTAAATATCTACTTTAAATGGGCCTTGAATACTCATCATTTACCAACAGGACAGATTAGAGACCACAACTGCCAACTGCATATGCTATCTCTCATCTCTAAGGATGTGTCCAAGAGCTTCCAGAAGCCATAGACTATCAAAGCATGGCCCTCTGCTTGGTCTCCTTTCCTTGTAGTTATCATTCTACCAACTTTGAAATGAATAACAAGTCAGAAAGCTCTTTGGTACACCCTCTCTGAGTCTGAATCTATTGAGAAGGCTTGGGATATATTCTTCTTCTCTGAATAGATGAAGAAATTGGGCCTTCAAAATTCAAGAGGTCTTTGCCACTCAGTCAGTATGCAGCAAGGCCAGAATGGAGGAGATTCTGGATGGTTGAAGTCCAATTCTAACTCTTGTCTCCACTGCCATGTGACATTACTCAGCCCCCTGAAGCACCACACAGCCTGCCTTGCCTTTAGAAGACGAGTTAAAGCAACTAACTGCCCCTTCACTGTGCCCAGGCAGGAGATCCTGGAACAACCAAACAGCAAGATAGCAGTGAGTCAAGATTGCCGCCCTGTAGAACCTGAATCACCGCACTGCAGTGAATTAGTGATGTGATGGCAAAAGATACTCTGAACTCCTTTTCTTTTTCCAAATACTGAAAAAACTGCATCAACTTCATGAACTTTTGTAAGGAGCAAACAAGCTAGCTCAAAAATTGGAAAGAGTGTCTCAGAACATCTCCTGTTACAAAATAAATGCTTGGTAGGCATTAGGGATAGTTATTTCCCATGATCCTTCCTTGAGCAACAGTTAGAACCGAGTTTACTTGAAGAATAATGGACAGGGGACTGAGGAGGCAGCCCGGACAGTAATGGGCCTTGCCATTCAAGCATGGATATCTGAGGTTTTGCTCTCTTGTTTTTAAATCTAATTTGCATCCCCAGCATCCATGTGAAAAGACCACAGATACCTTCAATTCTGGGGAGGCAGGAAAAGAAGGCTCCCAGGGTCCTGCTGGTAGTCAGCTATTACAGTTTGAGTGGGAAATGTCCCTATTATTGTTTGGTCACTTGGTCCTCAGTTTCCACTGCTTGGCAAGTTTATGGCAACTTTAGGAAGTGGAGCCTTGCATGAGGAAGTGCTTTCCTGGAGGCGGGCTTTGGTGGTTTACAGTCAGGTCCCATTTCCTTTCTGATCCCTCTCTGAAATGTGATCCTTCCCTTCCTGACTGCCAGGAGAGTCTCACAGTCCTGTGGCCGTGCTTTCTTTCCATGGTCTATATCCCCCAGTAATCCTGAGACAAAATCAATCCTTTCTTTCCTAACTTGCTTTTTATTCAGGATATTTTATCATATTAACAGAAGAGTAAGTATTACACTGGCCTAGCTAAGTTGTCAAGCTCGAGGTTCAATGAAAGACCCTGTGTGGAGGGGCCCCAAAATAGCTTGACCACACAGCAGCCATGACAGGCTTAGGGGCCTAGACACAACTTCTGTGACAGGCTTACTGGCAGGCAACACCCAGATCCAGAAAAAGCCTTAAGCTGATACCACCCAGGGATCCACCCAAGGATGAAGAAGTACCTGACATCCCAAACATTACAACCATTAGATAAAGTGGCCAGATGTCCTTGAGTCTAGCACACAGATGCCTCTAGAAAATTATCAGCCAATCAGGGTCCTGGACCCTGGAAATCCCCTCACCTCAACCTCTGCTATGATAAAAGCTCTGCCCCATCTGAGCTCAGGGCTCTCTGCTCCCACTGACAGACAGAGGGAACAAGCTCTGAAGTTTGAAATAAAGGCTCTTTGCTTTTACATGCGGGATTCAGTCTCCATGGTGGTCTTTTGGGGTTCCCCGCCATCTGGGCATAACACCTGGTCCCCAGATTAAAGTAGAGAACTGTTCAGAAAGCTGCCTCATGTCCTCCACACACACACACACATACACACAGAGACAGAGAGACAAAGAGAGAGAGAGATGGAGAGAGAGAGAGAGAAACAAAGAGAGAGAGAGAGAACAAAATTAAGCACCTGATAGTCATTAGCAGTCATGATTTGCCATGAGACTCAGTTGAGAGCCCGCAAGGACCAGGCTTAGTCCACTAGCCACCTCTCAGCATCATCTCTTCCTAACACCCTTTCTTCTGAAAAAATGTACCTCCAAGAGTTGTGACCACCCATCTTCCTACTCACAGCCACTTATCTCACTTTACTAAAGAGCTTACAATAAAGTTTCAGTCCGTCAGAACCCACGGGAAAGTTAACACATAACCACGGCAGAGCAGCAGTTCACCCTTCCCCTTCACAGACATCAAATTAACATTTCGACAGCAGTCTTATACACATACAACATAATTAGTGGCTTGCTTGCAAATCCCCCTCCGGATACACTCTACTTCCCAGGGCCACTCCAAAACTGAATGAGAATGGCTAACAGCAGAAAAGCCATGTCTGCATGCCCACTAACTTAAGCCAGCATGGATGCTGGCCATGTTGTCACAGGCAGCCATATAGCAGGGTGATTTAAAGAAGAGGTGAAGCCCAAAGTGTTGGAGAAAGCATGCTGAGAACAGAGAGGCAAGAAAAGAAGAAATTATACTTTTCTGAGGGATTCAGGAAAGCATGGAGACTTACAAGGCTGCATGGTTGCAGCTTTTATACTAGTCCAATTTGTTAGCTTCTTAAATCTCTGCAGATTTATCTAATTTACAGCAATTTATGTAAATAAACACAGATGGTGTGTGCTCTTTGTGACTTTTTTTCCCCACTTACCAAAAGGTTTAAGTTTTTCCATGTTATGTTATTTATATATATTTTAATACTTGGTGTTGAATAATATTCTACTGTATAGATACACGACAGTGGGATAGTCCATTTGTCAGTTGATGAGCACCTGGGTTGTTTTCACTTTTAGATTTTCTCATGGACAATGTTGTGATCAACATTGGGACACAAAAATGAAATTCACTTTCATTTCTTTTTCATTTCTTGGCTATATAGCCCAGGGCCATACAATAAGTTTGTTTAATGTTTGAAAAGCAGCCAGGCTGGTGACATCATTTTACCTTCCTACCCCTCTGAAGATTCCAATACTTCTATATTCTTGCAAATACTAGCAACTGCCCATTAGTTCTAGATTCAAGGTTCTATTCCATTAACTCATGCCCATGTCTCCAAGCTGGTATTTTCAATCCCAGGTATTACAGCTTTCTGGGAAATTTTTAAACTGAGAAGTATAGTTCTCAATCTGCCCTTCTCTTCTAAGATGGTGAGAAAGCTATTCTAGGTTCCTTGCATTTCTATATGAATTGGGGGGCAGGGGTTGTGAATTTCTATAAGAACTGAAGGATTGTGATAGTTAGTGGTGCTTACCTACTTTACAAAATCTAAAATTATTCAGGACACAGGTCTCTGAGCTTGTCTAGGAATATTTTATATTAGATTCATTGGGGAGGGAAGATCAACTCTAAATGAGGGCCGAACCTTCACACAGGCTAAGTCCCAGATTGCGTGTTGTGGGATGTTTCTACACTGTGTGAAGATGTATTGCTGTGACTGATGTCATAAAGAGCTGAATGGCCAATAGCTAGGAATAGAGGATAGGCGGGATTTCCAGGGAGAGGAAGAGCAGGAGAGATCTAGGTGCATGGCTGATGAGAGAGACCTCAATGAGACACAGAGGGAGTCAGACATACAGAATGAAAGAAAGGTAAAAAGCCATGAGGTAAAACATAGATTAATATAAATAGGTCGATTTAAGTTATAAGAGTTAATGGGACAAGGCAAAGCTAAGGCAGGACTTTCATAATATAAGTCACTGTGTTGTTATTTGTGGGCTGACAGCCCAAAGAAAACTCAACTACAACTGTATGCAAAGATAAAACAAAAAACAAAACAGCAGAAAAACAAATATGCATTGCTTGCTCCTCCCCGATTGTCAATTTCCTACCATCATGAATTTCCCATCATGATGGACTGTGCTTTCAAACTGTGAGCCAAAGTGAGCCCTTCCTTTCTTGAGTTCTGTCTTGTATTTTGTCACCAAAAATAATAAAGAGTTAACTCAAAAAATTGTTACTGAAACATGGGGCCACTGCTGGAATAAAGCATATGTTCATAGGCCTATGGAAATGATTTTTGGGAGAAATATGTAAGAATCTGTGACTTGGAGCTAGAGAAACCTTAGAATATTATAAGCACAATTTAATGGACCATTCTAGTAAAAATTTGGAGGATCAGAATGAGCTTCTGTCTTAGGAATACTGGTTTTATGTACAATTTCCTATTGGGTACAAAATTGTTGAAATGCCTTACTACTATATTCAGAACCATTATCAGTTTTAATAATTTTTGGGATACCCATATACGAAAAACTCTTCATGCAGTGCATAATTACATGTTTCGTAGCTTCCCCAGGTTGTGCACTAGCCATTAAAAATCCTGAATAAGTGTCAGTGGTCACATGTACATATTTTAATTTGCCAAATTCTGCAATATGAGTAACATCGATTTGCCATAGATGATTAGGAAGAAGACCTTGAGGGTTTGTTTACCCCTAAGTGAGGGACAGGAAAATATTTGACATACCCCACATCATTTAACTATTTGATGAGCTGTTTCTTTGGTAAGATTGAATTGCTTTCTTAAGCTTTTGCTATTTTGATGATGAAAAGCATGTGACTGTTGAGCCATTTCCACTTGGGGTAATGCTACTATCTTTAACTTATCAGTCATTGCATTAACCTCAGCTAAAGGACCAGGCAGATTGGAGTGAGCTCTAATATGGCCCACAAAGCATGACAGCTTTCTTTTGTGGAATAGCGTCTTGAATTTGTTGAAACATTTTGGCTTGATTATTGTTATTTCCAGTATTTTCACCAAAATGGTTACTATTTAAAGGAGTCAAGAACATAGATAGATGTTCTTTCATGAAACATAAATATTCTTCATTAGCTTACTGAGAAAGCATTTTCAGGATTTAGTATTTTCACTTCATTAGCTTTAACTCCTGATATTATTAGCAGCTGTGATATTTAGCATTGGTTTCTTATAAGGAACTTTCAGGTGAAGCAACTCCTTTGTAAGACAGCTAGATTTTCTGAAGTTTTTTTTCCAGTCTATAAAGCAGTCATTTCTTTTTGAATGCCTGTTTCCTTGTCTCCCTTTTAGATTTGCAAAGGAATTACTCATTGCAGGCAGTTTGTTCAAAAGGCAAAGAACTTTTTTAAATTTCAACATAAGTTTCTTCATATCTAAGACAATGTTCAGTGTATAGACTGCTTTTCCTTCTTTTAAGGATTTTAAAGTGGCTTGTTTGCTCTTATAGGTAGCTTTTTTTTTTTTTTTTTTTTTTTTTTTCTGATCCGAGTTCTCAAGAGGTAAGATTAAGCTTTCTAGCATTGCTTTGAGAAGAAACTTCATTCTGAGCTGAAAAGTTTTTGGACAGTATCGTCATCTTTAGCTGAAATACATTTCCCAGAATGCATTTCCCATATATCAGTCCCTTATTGCAACCTAGCTTTTGGACTTCATTACCCATAGTTCTTTTTGTGTCCCTGAGTCAACTTCAGGTACTTTTTTTTTTTTTTTACCGGACTTGCTTACAAATTCTTGCCCGGGAGGTTTGTACCAAGTTTTTTGCTTTTGCAATGGGAGATTTGAACAAGCATTTTACATTTTCAACTATGGGACATTGGGAGATTTCTGGTCTCTTCTTCATTTGACACTGGCCCCCGAATCAGAACTGCACCTGCCTCATTAGCACACATTGAGGTGGGCAATTTCTGATAGCAACTTTCCTTGGGGCTTGTGTTTGCCTTAGCCAGTCAGTGAAAAAATGTTTATAACAGAGCTTTTCCATAGCTCCTTTGGAGAGATTTTTCTCCCACTGATTTTATTCTCATTTTGCTTGTTCCTTTCCCCCCAGATGCAGAGCTTCAGGTATCTGCAGCTCTGCACTTCTGCTAGCTGCCTTTGAAGGTAGGGGCTTTCTCCCCCCCCCCCAATCTGCCTCAAACTCTTAGCAGCTTTCACAGGTCATACATTTTCTGGGGAGGAATCTGTCCCTTCTGTTTCTTCATAGTCTTTTTCCCAGACAGTTCCCACTTTGGTCTCAAGTTATCCCTTCTACCCCAGAAACATTTCCCAACACCACAGTGACAGCTTTTTTGCTTCTGATGGTAGGAGCTTTAGTCTGTTTGTTTTCGGGGTCTGAGGTTTGTGTTCATAAATAAAGCTTAGCAAGGGAGGTTTTTACCATATCTAAACTCCCATTAGGACAGGTGTTTTGCCTCATCAGGCCTTCACCTGGTCCAATCCCCCATTGGGTTGTGTTTGTCTGGGTGCTCAAGGACAGAGCTTATGCCAGAGACAATCACCCCTTTAGGGCTACACTACCTACTCTCACTGGGAGTCAGTTGAAACAAAGCTTTTCTCAAAGAGATGCTTTCTCTGACAGAAAAGAGAGCTTTACTCCTGGATAGTTCTGTTCTGCCCTGGCTCAGCTCTTTCCCCAGACAGCATTCTGACTCAGCAGCACAACTGCTTCAGACACAGTTCAGCTTCACTGCTTTCCCAGGAAGGTCCTTTCTCTGGTAGGAACGCTTTTCTCAGATTTCTTTTTGCAGCTGTGGACCTATCAACCCGGGACTTGTAGGAAAGTGGACACTTGTGCCCTTCCCACCGGCTTTAGCTTTGTTTGTTCATTAGCAATCTTCCCCTGGGTCCTGCACCTTCCTGCCTCAGCTCTGTGCTCCAGGAAGTTTACAATTGCGGGAACCCTGGTATCCCTGAAATGTACTCCAACTCAGACTCTGGCCAGTAGCCTCTGGGTTTTTGGTCAGAAGTGAGGATACCATGCTAACAGTTTGTATCACTTCAGGGGATCTTTGCATTAGGGCAATTAGGAGCACCTTTTCATTCTGAAATGCTCACTCAGAAACAAAACCCTTGATGCCTCAGCTGGGCTGTAACTGAAAAGCTTGGCTTGTTTGCTTTTTTCAGGTAAGGTTTCCTGCCCTTTGGGCTCTCTGTAGCTCTTCACCCACACTCTCCCAGCATTTCCATGGGGGACTTTGACCCACTGTCTTTTACTAGCTTGAAGAGACAGAGCTTAGTAGAGTTTTTTAGGAACTTGTCCCTGCCTCCTCATTGCAGGGAGGATTTTTAAAGCTTGAAAGAGAAGTTAGGTTTTGCTGTCTTAAGAGGTTTGTTGTTTTCCCTTAGAACTAATCACAGGTGATTCCTATACTAATATATTCAGGTGATTCTAATTTTTGTCCTTCTGAGAGAGTTCTGAAAGGCTTTAGTTTTTCCTTCTGAGAGAGAAAGTTAAAGGCTTTAGTTTTTAAGTTTTTTAAGAGAAAGATTAAGGCTTTCTAGAGAGATGTTCCTCCCAAACTTAAGAAAAGCTTTTTAGTTTGAGAAAGATTTTTTTCCCCAAGAGAAAGACCAACTTTTCCCAAAACTTCCCAACTTTAAATTTTGGCTTTTTATACCCCCATTTTTGCCTCAGGGAGAAATCACTTTCTCCTGTTGCTTGGACTTAGCATTTCAGCTGTCCCCAGGTCAAAAGCTTCCATAGGAAACATTTTCCCCCCCGATAAGCTCAAAGAAGAGCTTTTTTACTACCCATAAAGCACAAAGAAAGATTTTCCCCCTTGTTTGCGTTCATAGGCCCCAAAGTTAGAAAATTGAAGAGTTTTTCTCTCTAGTTACCTTACTTATTTTTTCTACACGATCTTACACTTTTAAGTTTTTCCTACACTATATTACTATGCTATACCTTATACTTATTTTTCACAGATAGAAATTGAGAACGGGATAGAAGATAGAAAATTTTGACAGAAGATAATTTTGTGCTGCAGCATCAGACATCCTTCCAGTCTGTTTTCCTTTTCTCTCCAGAATAAAACCCCTGCCTCTCTCTCTCTCTCTCTCTCTCTCTCTCTCTCTCTCTATATATATATATATATATATATATATATATATATATATATATATAAATAATATTTTCCCATAACACTGTCATGCCACTTTCCACTGGCAGGGCAGACTCACACTTTTGCCAAAAACTCTGAAAAAAAACTATTATTTTCCTTTTTCTTTATTCTCTATTACTTTGTCTTTAGTCGTCCCCCCCCCCTTTTTATTCTTTAGTCCCTGTTCATGGCGCCATTCTTTGGGGCATTTACCCACCAACCCCACAGATCCCCAGAGTTTTCTTCAGTGTGAGCAGCAGGAAATATTAGATAGAAAGATTTATATTGCAGAGATAAACAGAAAATAAAGGATAGCCTCGACCTATTCCAACAGGCCCTGTCTCTACCCCAGGGTATTTATAGAGACACCAAGGGGGTGGAGCAAAAGACCTCCTCCCCCAGCACAGCCAAGTGCAGACCAAATCAGACACATGCACTCAGGCCCGTGGCCCTAATTATACTTTATGCGGACCTGCTGGGTAAAGCTTGCTTAGTTGATTCTGTGGGCCATATTCTCCTGGTGTTTTCAACCCCTCTGGCTCCTACTTTTCTTCCTCCCCATCTTCTGTGTGGTTCCCTGAGCTCCAAGGGGAAGGATCCAATGGATATCTCCAATTTGGGCTCTCTCTCCACCTAATGTTTGACTGTGGGCCTCTGCATCTACTCCATCAGCTGCCAGAGGAAGCCTCTCTGATGATGTTTGGGCTAGGTACCAGTCTATGAGTATAGCAGGACAGCATTAGGAATCATTTTATTCAGTTTGTTTGCCTATCCTAGGTCTCTGGACTATCTGGTCATCAAGTGTAGTTGGAGACCTTCTCTCCAGCCCCCACAGTCAAACAACCCACTTATAAAATAAACACACAGACATTTATATTATTTAAACTGCTTGGCCATTAGCTCAGGCCTACCATTGTCTAGCTCTTACTCTTATATTTAGCCCATTTCTATTAATCTATACTTTGCCACGTAGCTCGTGGCTTACCAGTACCTTACATCTTTCTTGTCATCGCGGTGGCTGGTGGTGTCTCTTCACCTAGCCTTCCATTTCCCACAAATCTCTTCCTCCTTGTCCCGCCTACCCTATCCTGCCTGGCTACTGGCCAATCAGCACTTTATTTATTTTAACCAATCAGAGCAACACATTTGACATACAGAACATCCCACAGCAATTCAGGCAGTGTTAGGCATGAGGTACCTCTTGTGGCATGGCATGGGTCTCATATTAGACCAGTCATTGTTGGTCACTTCCACAAGTTCTGTGCCTATATTGGCTCAGCACATCTTGCAAGCAGGAGAGATTGTAGGTCATGGGGTTTGTGGATGGGTTGGTGTCACAGTCCCAACACTAGAAGCCTTACATTGTAGTAGATAGCCATCCCAGCATTGGCCTGGAAGTTCCAACCCCCATTGAGGCTTCAGTAATGGTCACACCCACAAGGCAGGGCGGAGGAGGAAGCAGAATTGAGAGGAGGTCTCTCACTTGGTTCTGGGACACTGGACGCAGGAGGTAGACCAAACAGAGTTCTCTAGAGAACACTGCCAGACTGTGCCATACCTTTGCCAGACCCTACAACCTATCCCTTCATTTGTAAGTTATCCCACAAAATAAACCTCCCTTTTAACTACATGGAGTGGCCTTAATAATTTCACCAATATTACATGGTTACAGAAAATGGTCAGTTCAGGTTCTGAATCCTCCATTACTAGGAGTCCTCACCAGGGTCATCCTCTTAGAATCCTGGGAGTTTCCACTACACTAGGCTTCTATATTGTCCCCCAAATGCTCTCCAGTTCGAGTCATCTCTCCCCATATTTTCTCCCTCCATCCCGTGCTCTGCACCTGATCCCTCCTGTTCCCATTCCCACCTGCCCCTAGTCCACCCCCAAAATCTATTCTATTTCCCCTTCCTAGGAAGATCCATGCTTCCCCCTAGAGATCTCCTGGTTACTTAGCCTCTCTGGGTCTGTGCATCATAGCATGTTATCATTTACTTTACAGCTAATATCCACTTTTAAATGAGTACACACCATGTTTGTCTTTCTGGGTCTGGATTATCTCACTCAGGATGATTTTTTTTACCTAGTTCAATTCCATTTGCCTGAAAATTTCATGATGTAATTTTTTTAACAGCTGAGCAATACTTCATTGTGTAAATGTACCATATTTTCTTCATCCTATTGCAGTTTGAGGGACATGTAGATTGTTTGCAGTTTCTGACTATTATGAATAAAGCTGCTATGCATACTGGTGGGCAAGTGTCTTTGTGGTAGAATGGAGCATCCTTTGGGTGTGTGCCCAAGAGTGATATAGATGGGTCTTGAGGTAGTTTAATTCCAAGTTTTCTGAGGAACTGCATATTGATTTCCATAGTGGCTGAACAAGTTTATACTCCCACCACCAATGGAGAAGTGTTTCCCTTGCCCCCACAGCCTCTCCAGCATGAGCTGTCACTTATGCTATTGATTTTGGCCATTTTTACAAGTGTAAGATGGAATCACAAAGTAGTTTTGATTTTCATTACCCTGATGGCTAAGGATGTTGAACATTTCTTTAAGTCTTTTTCATCCATTTGAGATTCCCCTACTGAGAGTTCTCTGTTCAGATATGTACCCCATTTTGAAATTGGATTATTTGGTTTGTTGATGTCTAGTTTCTCATGTTCTTTATATATTTTGGATATTAGCCCTCTGTTGGATATAGAGTTCGTGAAAATCTTTTCCCATTCTGTAGACTGCCTTTTTTTTTTTTTTTTTTTTTTTTTTTTTTGTCCTATTGACAGTGTCCTTTACCTTAGAGAAGCTTTGGTCTTAGTATCTAAGCTATTGGTATTCTGTTCAGGAAGTTGTTTCCTGTGTCAATGCATTCAAAGCTACTCCTTAGTTCCTTTTCTATGATGGGGAAATCCACAGAGACAACTGACCTGAGCTAGTTGGGGCTCACTGACTCTGGACTGCTAGCTGGGGAACCTATATGGGACCAAACTAAGCCCTCAGAGTGTGGGTGACATTTGTGTGGTTTGGACAATTTGTGGGGCCACTGGCAGTGGGACCAAGATTTATTCCTGGTATATGAACTGGCTTTTTGGATCCCATTCCCTATGGAGGGATGCCTTGCTCAGCTTTGATACAGGGGGAAGGGGCTTGGTCCTGCCTCAACTTGATGTGCCAAACTTTGTTGACTCCCCATGGGAGGCCTTACCCTCTCTGAGGAGCAGATAGGGGGTTAGGTGGGGTGTAAGGTAAGGAGTCAGTAGGAGAAGAGGGGGAAGGGGGAATTGTCCTTAGTGTATAAAATTAAAAAAAGAAAAGAAAAAAAAAATTTTTAAGAGGGCCAGGTATTCAAACCAGGGCCATGACAGGCTTCCCTAGCAACCCTGACTTGGACCAGGTCTTAGCTTTGGTTCACTGGAATGGGCTGGAGCTGAGCAAGCAGTTCTTAGGAAAACCACAACTTAGGGACAACCAATCAACAGGCATCCCCCCAGCCCCCTGCTGGCTCAGCAGGTGCCCTGAAGCCCCTTCTACTGGCTCAGCAAAGCACCTCCTTCCCCACCCAGTCTTCTGTTAGCTAAAGATAGCTTTCCCTACCTTCTCATTAATAAGCCCCTAGACACTAGACCCTCCACCACCACCAACAGGCCCCTAACCACTACAGCCTCTCACCAATCAGCTCCCAGACTAATCTTTCCTCCACCAACCAGCACCAGATTAAACTCTTCTCCCTGGAATTCCCTTAACTCTGCTTAAAAGGAACTTGTGACTTTCTATGGACATTGCTATTTGCCATCCCAATATGTTAGGGAAAAAATGCTCTTGCTAAATTGCATACATGACTCTTGGTCTTTTGGGGGGGGGGGGCTGGGAGACCCTAAAATGTAGCATGAATCTTAAAGAGTCTTATTAATAAAATCAACTGAGGCCAGTTATTGGGGTGAATGCTAGAAGATCAGAGACACAGAACAAGCCACAGCTACCTCACCTTGCTAATTCCTCAGCTGATCCTGTTTCCTCAAACTGGAAGCCTCTGAGTCCTCATCCAGAATGAATCTCAGTTGAACTGCTTCCTCGGAAGCCTAAAAGCTTAACCAGCTTAGCTCCCAGTTTTCACACCTTATATACATTTCTGCTTTCTGCCCTCACTTCTTGGGATTAAAGGCATGAGTCACCATGCCTGGCTGTTTCCAATGTGGCCTTGAACTCACAGAGATCCAGATGGATTTCTGCCTCTGGAATGCTAGGATTAAAGGCATGAGTGCCACCATTTTCTAGCCATAGTATCTAGTGGCTGTTCTGTCTTCTGACTCCAGATAAGTTTATTAGGGTGTACAATATGTTGGGGAACACAATACCACCACACTAAAACTTTTAAATAAAAAATAAATAAATAAAAGGGATTATAAGTCTTTTTTTTTTTTCAAATCATAGCCTGAGTAATAAACACAGAGGTTGAAATATAAATTTTACATTTTATCAAAATTTAAATGTTTTTTGTTTGTATTTTGTGCTCAGATAGTGGAGTATCTTCTTATGTTGACTGTTTTTGATTCCTAATAATTACTGTGATTTACTTTAAAAACTATTTCCTCCTTTGAATAATTGTGACTTAGTCACATCCTGACGCCTTTTAAAAAAATTATGAATTTATCTTTACGTAATTCTTTTCTTGAATCCAAACTATTTTTAAAGGCAAGATTATTCAGTCAATAAACTAACTTTGGTTTTGTTGTTGTTGTTGTTGTTGTTGTTATTGTTGTTGTTGTTTTAGTATTTTTTCTTTATTATTATGTGTTTTAAATTTTATACATCAGCCATGGGTTCCCCTGTCCTCCCCCCTCCTGCCCCCACCCCCACCTTCCCCCCAGGCCCTCCCCTCCATTCCCATGTCCTCCAGGATCAAGGCACCCCTGGGGATTCATTTAAACCTGGTGGATTCAGCACAGGCTGATCTGTTTGGGAGGCACCCAGTCTGTGGGACTAGGATCTATCTTTAGTGCATAAGCTGGCTGTTTGAAACCTTGGGCTTACACAGGGACACTTTGCTCAGTCTGGAAGGAGGTGACAGGACCTGCCTGTACTGAATCCACCAACTTTGGTTTTTCTAATTTGTGTTCTTGTTGTTTTGAAACATCTCATGCAGGCCAGGCTAACTTTAAACCTACTGTGTAGTTGGAGATGACCTTGAACTGACCTTTTTATTTTTACCTTCCAAACACTGGAATTAAAGGATGGGCCCCTAGGCCTAGCTTTTTAATTTTTTTTTTTAACTAAAAGACAATTTTCTTATTCATTCTTCTTAAAGAGTATAACAAGAATAATTAAGTTTGACCAGCTTTTCTAAATTTTAGTTATTATAACACTACTAACACTAAATTCAGGACTGAAAATAATCTGACAAATTGAAAGAAAATTTAGATATTTCTAGTTTAATTATAAGTAAAATGTGTTAATTAAATATGTTTCAACAACTGTGTACTTTTCCAATTTAAAATAAAAGGAATATTAATATTCAAACACTTGTGAAATCTTTGTCTATAAAAAGATTTGTTTTTAGGTTAATTACTCTTATTGGTCAAGGGCAATCATAATGTGCCAATTATAAAAGAAATAAGGACCTAAGGGATTATTAATTATCTATGTACTCATCATATCCTCTTATTCCCCCAACAATAATTAATAGAAAATGCAAATTGGGTGCTATAGCTCAACAAAGGCTCTCCCCCCTCCTGTGTTCTCATAATTATGATTGCAACAATAAATCAGCCAGGCTGTGAAGCCTTGTCAACCACAGGTGCACTTGGCTTTCCCAACAACCATTTCATTTGTTTCCACTACAAAACTGGGTGTTATGAAAGCATTATAAGATGGGGGTGTGTGTGAGACAGTGTGTTGCCTTCCCCCTTTTTCAGAGACTTAATTGACTTTATTTATTTATTTGTTCATTTATTTATTTATTTTGTATAAAAAACTTTATGTGGTAGCCACAGAGGAGCCTGCATCCTCAGAATAGAAACTCTGGTGTGGGTTTTCACAGACGGTCAGTGAATTCCTGATAAGGACACTTGGTGAACACAGTCACTTTTCAGAGGTTGGGGGTTGAGTAGCTGTGGGTCTTGGAGACAGTGTCAAAGATGACCTTGGCAAAATGGCCCAGAGTGACATTGCAGCCCCTGGCTGATGTGTATCAGTCATCAGTACCAGCCATCATCAGTAGCTTCTTGGGCATAAGATCAGAGATGATACCAGTGCCTGTGGGGGCAAGAGGCAAGACCAACACAGAACGACAGCATGGACCTTGCATGGAACAGTGTAGGGCTTACCAATCTTGTTTTCCCAGTAGTCTCTCCGCACAGGGACAATGGAAACCTTGGCCAAGCTGCTGGCCCCTTGGATGGCAGTGGCTGCCTCCTTGGACCAAGACCATCATGACCTTTGTAGTTTCCAATAGTGACAAAAGCCTTGAACCTAGTCTGCTAGCCAGCCCAAGTCTGATTCTGCACTGACAGGATCTTTAGGGATATGCCCAGGACAAAAATCAATAATCTTGGGTTCCTTGATAGGCGGGGAGAACAGGTAGATCTCCTCCAGGGACTTGATCTTCATGCCCTTAACCAGGTGGCCCAGGTTGGTGACAAGGATCCACTCTTTGTCTTCGAGTTTACCTCCATGAGCCCACATCCTCAACCACGGATACTCACTGACTCACTCTGACCTCTGGGAAATATTCAGAAGCCATCAAGGCCTCCCAAGATGGGATCCCTGGGTCTTTCAGGCCCTGCCACTCCTCTGGCATCATCCACCATTTGGTGTTTTCCCGATTCGGGGGAAAAAATATACAAGTTCCCCTGTTTGAGAATTCTCAGGAAGCCACTGATGCTTGGGCACATGTTTCCAGAGCCAAACAGAACTGTCTATTCTCCAATTCTACAAAATCTGAAAACTGTACGCTTAAGAAGCTGAAGCTAAAATTCTGAGGATCTCCAGAGGCTAGGTGTTTGCAGGATGAAGGACCATGTGAAAGGCTCCCTGCAATTTTTCAGGAAAAAAAATATGACCTGCCTAGGGTAACCATTTTTAATTCAAACCACTGAATAACACACCCTTACTGTGACTAATAGTTACCCAAATCTTTGCATTTTGTTAACTTCTTCAATGTTTTCACCTTCATTTAACTTTTCATACATAATCCTCCTGTTTAATCATCTTACTATTAACATCATGCCCCCAAAAATCATGAACTAAAGAACTACCTCTTCCTAACTGAAAGGATAAATTATCCAAACTGAAACAAAATAAACTTGGCTATCAAAGAAAAATCCAAATAGATAATGTAACAAAACAGATATAACTCAGGCTTGAACGGGAATTTTTATTTTAGCATACATCTAAGTTGCTAACACTTTTTCTTCTCCTGTGGTCCCCATTTTAATTCGTGTGTGTGTGTGTGTGTGTGTGTGTGTGTGTGTGTGTGCATTCCACATAAGAGACAAAACATGTAGTATATGTTTTTCAAAGTGGATTTGGTAATACTCTTTCCTTTTTAAATATGATAGACCAATTTAAAGAGTATTAGTATTGGGGGGTTTTTTTGGTTTTGTTTTTGTTTTTTCAAAGATTTAGTGTAATCTGGCATTGAGTTCATCCAGTTCTGGAGTTTTTTTAATTAGGAAACTTTATTATTGTTTCAATCTTGTTAATTGTTATGAGCCCATTTAAGCTGTTTATATTAGTCCAAATAGTTCATAGATTAATTTTGGCAGTTCATATGTTTCTAGGAATCTACCCATTTATTCTACAATTCCTACTTTTATGGAATGAAGTTTTCAAAGTATCCCTCTTGCAAATCTCTGGCATCATCCTGCAAACACCTAGCTTCTGGAGATTCATTCTTAGATTTCTGTTCGTCTTTTCTGATTATGAAAAGCATCGTTTACTGTGTTTTCATAGGTGATACTATTTTTCCTCTGAATATACTATTCCTTTAAGAATTTTCCAAAGTTCTGATTTGTGTGGCATGAATTGCCTCAGTACATACAGTTCTTAAAAGTGTTATTTCTCCATCACTTCTAAGAGCTGACTTCACTAGATATAGTGATTGTAGTTAACATTTATTTGCTTCTAAGACTTGAAATGTATCTTTTTATATGGTCCTGGCTCTTAGAGTTTCTGATAAGAGAACTTGTGTTAGTCTGATGTTTCTACATTTTTATTTTAGTTGCTATTTTTCCTCTAAGGCTTTTAGAATTATTTCTTTGCCTTGTGTTTTTTGCATCTTGACTATGATATGTTGTCCTTTGGCTGTGCCTGTTTGGGGTGTTTGAATGTCTGTTTCTTTCTCTAGCTTCAGGCAATTTTTTGTTATGATTTCATTGAATACGTCATCTATGCCTTCAGATTTTATTGCAGCTTTTCTTTCTACTCCGTGGATTCTTAGGTTTGGTTTTTCAAATGGATTCTTAGGTTTGGTTTCTCAAACGAATCCCAGGGTTCTTGGAAGCTTTATTCATGTTCATTTGTTTCTTTTTCTTTACATATATATGAATGTGTTATTGTCTGACCTTATCTTTCATCTCAGAAATTTGTTTTTCTGTCATTAAATAGGAGAAGCCATGTGTATATGTCATTATACTACACCTTTCTTCTGGAAAGAAATGACTGGACATGATCCCACAAAGGAAGGAAGTAGTCTTGCTGAGTTGGAGACAGAAAACAGAGTTCAAGGACACACATGTGTCAGCATTGCAGAAATTTTACATATAAGGGGATAATAAATGGGCAGGCACATCCTTTCCATGTCATTTCTTTCTTGAATCACAGTCTTAAACTTAGAAAAAGCACTTGCTGTCAGGATTCTGTTCTTCAGCATTTTGACTCCATCGTGACTGGAAGTGAAACTCAAAATTACTCCTCAGACAGACTGTTTGCACAGCTAGATTTCTTTCTTTCTTGCTTGCTTTCTTTCTTTCTTTTTAAAGATTTATTTATTTATTACGTGTACAGAAGGGGGCACCAGATCTCATTACAGATGGTTGTGAGCCACCATATGGTGGCTGGGAATTGAACTCGGAACCTCTGGAAGAGCAGTCAGTGCTCTTAACCTCTGAGCCAACTCTCCAGCCTGCACAGTTAGATTTCAAAAGCACAACTTCTTGCCTCCCAGGGAGATAGCAACAAAATACTGTTAGAGGATGACCGTGGTAGCTGATAATTCATTTATCATATGGCATTGCAGATCTGACCTAAGCACCACAGGTTTAAATACTCTGATGATACAACAAACAGAAAAAGAAAATTTGCTCTTCTCTTTGCAACAGCTACCCGCAAACTTTGTCCCAGCGGTTCCACATGATATCATTTCATCGGACGATTTTATTAGCACATCAGAAAGATAGCTCAGGGGTGGATTCTGTTGTATAAGTCAATTTCAAACATTATCTTTTTCTCTAAAATTACATGGAAAGGAGGCTCTCTGACAAAATTCATTTCTTTCACTGCAGGTGATGGCTATTTGATTTTATTTTCCTTTCCTCGGTACACTGGTTGGAAAAATCAAAAGTAGGTTTCTATTATGTCACTTCAGCTAAACATTCATAAACTAATATGGAGGGAAGGCAGTACGACCTTTCCACATTCAATACGGCTGCTGAAAGTGACAAGGGATGTGGCTTTTCTGATCTGTCGATCTAACACACGTGGTTTCCTATGCCCTATTGTGACAGTGGCACCAACCTGTCATGGGCGGTAAAATCTTCCAGATGTAGCTGGTCTTCACCTTGGCAAGAAGACTATCCAGAATAAATAAGGCTGAAGACAACTCTACTGTGTATTTGCAGAAGATAGACATACAGGACAAAAGTCTTGCCGAGAGCTCTCAGGAAAGGAAACAACTGCAGAGAGAAATCGAAAGACATGGTTCTACTTAGACAAATGCAATAGAAAATAATAAGAAGTGTGTGAAGAGAAAAATATAAAGAATCAAAAGAAAAGAATATAAAGAGCCTACATATATAAATATTTATAACCTACATATACTCATGTTTATAATATTATAATATTAAGGAAACTCAATATTAAACAGTGTTTACTTTTTACCATATCAATTTATAAATACCACTGAGTCATAATTTAAACTCAATGATTTTATAAAACTTTATGATAGGATTAAGAAATTCCTATAGCATATTAGTGGTCTAAGACCACACAAGTAAAGCTAAGACATATGAACAAAGACAGCATACTTGTCTTGATTAATGATAACATTTACTTTAAGTACACAGTAAGCAAAATAACTTGCCATTAATATAATACAGAAATAAGCAAATAGCTCAGTATGATTTTTAAAAGGGAAATGTTGTCTATGAGTTTTTACATATTAGTGTTAGCAATACAAATCCATGACCTTTGATGGATCTTCTTCACTGAGATTTGTGTTGGATAATAGTATTAGGTCCTATAGCACACCTCACAAAAATAAAAACTGAAGCTAAATTAAGAGTTACTAGGATGTATCAACCAAGTTTCCATTAGTCTACATGTGAAGGAGCTTCCACACTCTATCTGCTCCAGGATACACACACACACACACACACACACACACACACACACACACACACACTGTCTCTACTAACATTTAAATCCTAAGCTACACTCACCCTTATCTTTTCCATGTCTCTGCCCCTTGACATGCTCAGGACTCATCTCCCACCCTAAACTGCTCAATGTTATCCTTCCTTTCCTATTTTACTTTCTACATTATAATCTCTACATCTCATCTAATTAGTATATATTGTACTTTCTTGCTTACCAATCTCACTCTAATTAATACATAAAGAACATGAGGGTGGGCTAATTTTTATTCCCTTGTTTATTGATAGATTTGACACATGAAAATTACATGGAGTGCTGGAGACACAAAATACAGTGGTTTCTTGGTATTCAGGGGTTTTAGGATACCAAATTATGATGCTGCATTGGCCCATTGTGCAAGATGGGGCAGCATTTCTACATAACCTATGCATGCTTCTTGTCTACCTTAAACAACCTCCAGGCTACTTCTAACACCTAACATAGTGTTGATGCTTTGGAGATAGTTGTTCTGGTCTATTGTTTGTGGATGTGATAGAAAGAAAAGGTCTGCACATGCTGAACATTGATGCAACTAACATAGGACTAACTACATATTGATCAGTGATTGGTTGGATTTGTGGATGTGGAAAACCACCTGTACATGTTTATTGAATGTAAGTAAGATAGTATGTAAAAAGCAAGTTGTAAAATAGAATTTAATAATTTAAAAAACATTCAAATAAGATTATCCCTGAACAGTTAGAACATTTCCCAATGGACTGGAAAAGATGTATTCTAACTCCTGGCTGTGACTGTCTCCAAAAAGATGATTATTACAGGTCTAGGGGGAAATAGCACTCCAACTTTATCTCAAATATGTTTTCTTCTGTGTTAATACTCAGAAGTAAATATGCAAAAACTAGTTGTAAAGTCTATGCATTATTTCTTGTAGATTTAAATTAAAATAAAGGAAATGAGTGACTCTATTATAAGCTGTCAGCATGTGCTTGGGGTTGGGCTGAGATTCAGCATTTCAGAAGGTACAGGTGGTGAGTCCAATAGCTTCAACCAAGAGTCAATTTTCAAGTGCCAGTGTGCCTTGAGCTGCACAGCCAGGTTCCTGAAGCTCTGTCTGACTGACTCCATTTACTAAACTTGAAACTTCTGATCTTAAACTGATTCTTTGCAATTGATTTAAATGAAAAGAGAGTAAGATGGTTCTCAGAAGGGAACTTTCTCATGGTGGGCCAGAGGTGAACTTGGTCAGTCCTTTGTACTGGTTGGCCAGAGGTGAACTTGGTCAATCCTTTGTACTGGTTGGCCAGAGGAAAGCTTGGTCTATTTTGTTTCAGCTACAGTATGATGCTTAAGAGCCGAGAATACTCAGTTGTGGGCAAGGTTGCTAATGTGATCCCAGGTGAAGAGAAGATGTCAAGATGAGGCTCCAGAGGGGAAGAGAAGCAGCTGTATGGAGCTACATGGCTGTGTAAGTGGGTGGCTTTGGGGATATTTATGTATGTATTCCTATGGAGAAAATACTTAATACAAAGTCCAGTGTCATATGCAATTGGCTCCTAGCAACAGATCCTCACTAAAGCTATCTGCTAAGAACTCTGCATGTCTCAGGCACAGTGTGTCGCATGCATCATTAAAGCTGATTCTGCAGGTCAAGGATCAAACAATTATTCCCCTACCAAAGACCCTTTCAAATGATGTTCCCCATGTGGGTTTTGCAATTTTTATTGGCCAAAGGATAAAACTAAAGTCCATAAATGGCAGGAAAAAAAATCAGCCACACTGAAGCGTCACTAATCATATATATATATATATATATATAACCCTGATATTGTAGTTAGCTCATCTACCCTAAAAGGGAAAAAAAATGTGTGGTTCTCATGGGGCTATTTAAGGACCCAGACATAGCTTCATGAACCCATGACTAACACCAGGAGTCCCATAATCTAAAGCTTGCTTACATGGATTTTCTTTCCAGGTAAGGCTAACATGAAGCCTGGGAGAGCAGAACGAAAGATGCCCTCTTACTGTGTCTTCCCTCTGTTGGACTTTTAACATTTCTTAACTTATTATACCTTCATACTGTGAAGCCATATTCATGGTACTTCCAAAGCATTGTATAAAGATGATGGAACTGTGAACATTATGTTAAGTGCTGTAAGCAAGGAACAGAATGGCAAAGGTTAACAGTCTCACTTCTCCTTGAAAGTTAAGATGTTGTTTTCAACTTCCAAGTACATAGAATGGTGGTCATTGGAGGCTGGGAGTGCTGGTAGGGAGGGATATAGACAGAAGTTCAACAAGGGGGTACCAGAATAGGAAAACATGTGTGGAGATTTCTCAAAAATTAAACTAAAACTACTATATGGCCCAGATATTTCACTCCTGGCCTGTGTACAGAATAGTGAGGTAGGGGGATAAGTTCTATTAATCCTCAATATTGTATGGTGAGTATACTTCACAGCAATTCATTATGTATTTTTTCAAGAAATAAAAGAGAACACTTCATATCTGGTACAAGGAAATGATAAATATTTAAGGAGATTAAAAGGGGGAATTATCTAGATTTGATCATTATACACTGCATTCCTGTATTAGTTTCTCAGAGTAGTTCCTGTGAATATATACAATTGTTGTATTAATTCATAAGAAAAATAGAAAATAGAATTGCATATTTCTGGGGAGAGGTCAGGGAAGCAAAAGAATACTCGCAAGAGTTCTGTGAGTTAAATGCCTTCTGTACGGTGCATATGATTAGTCTAAGACACTATCTCTGCTTTGAGAATTCCTCACATGGAGAGGGACTCTGGGATGAGCGGTCAAAATGCCAAGCTGCTTGGAACCACATAAAAGCAAATTTAATAAATGTTTCTCTGAAGATGTTTATGAGTAATCATTAGGGCTGTGCAAGGCTGCCTGTGTCTAATACTCAGGCCTGCCAAGATCCAACAGATATAGATTGTTCCGCTGACCCAAGCATGATTCCCTGACGTGATAATCAACCCACCATTAGCATCAGTGCCCTGAACAAGGTCAATCATTCTCCAAGATAGAAGGCCCTTTAACACCAAGAAAGTAGACAGGCATGTATTTACATTCCACAAACAGCAGTCAGACAAGCAGTCAGAACACATGCTTTTTCCCCCTCATTACACAGGTAGCTGAAGTGTCATGGCTTGAAAATGGCATGACTAGGTAAACCATTCCCAGGAACATAATTAATCATAAAGAAGCATATAAGAACTGACAGGCTTTATATTGGACCGAAATGTAACAGTATTTCTGTAGTCTGAAGGTTCTTTATTACCTTCTCTTGCCTCTAGCCTTCAGGGGAAGCTAATCATTTCATTCTCTAATTGGATCTTTAAAGCTGGAATAGATTGCATTTCACAGACAGGCTGTTGGCCAAAATGCTGACAGTGATGTATATGGTATGAATAGCATTCTATCATGGCTGTAAAGTTTATGGAGCCACAGGCACATTTACACCCTGCTGCACTCCAAACAGTCTCTGGTGCTTTCAGGACAGTTAAATGAGGCAGAAGATACAGAACAGAATGTAGAGCTATTTCATTCACCATGGGATGAGCTACAGACTCATGCCTGCACTAAATGAGATCACTATGAGCACATGGAACTCACTGAATAGATTGCAGAAAATCAGACCAACAAAATATTCAAATCCATGGGAACATAGTTTGTGTGAGCATATCTTGAGTATAAAAATTTCAGAGATACATTTGGTTGAACAGCAATTTATTTGACTCAGCTTTATGCATCAGCATATCCATGAATTTTTCCTTTTGAGACAGCAGAAAAACCCAAGCTGGATTTTTCTCTTTGTTGGTTGTAAATCAGCTGAGATCTGAGAAGAAAGATGAAATGCTTTTATACGCTTGCATTCCTTCAGTTGCCTTGGAGCACAGAGTGAGTTCCTCTAAGTCTACCTATGGTCATGACAGCAGGTTTCCCACTTCATTTGCATGGTTCCCAGCCCCACTCTGGAGAGATGCACACAAAACATCAGCCCATCAGAATGAGAGGACAAGATTGACCCTCTTGAGCAAAGCTGGAGCATCCTAGAAATGAGGCTTAGGAAAGATACTTTGGCACATCTACAGACTGACAGAAGTCATTAACTTTTTTTTTCTACACCTGAGGACACGTGCCACCAAGCATGTACACGTGTTTACAGGAAGTATTCCTCTTCCATGCACAGAGGATTTCAGTCCTGTCACCTGACTAAACAAAAGGAAAGAAGAAGATGGAGGGAAAACTGAACCCGGGGTCAGAGTAATGCTTGCACTACCAACCCTAGGAGGAGCCCTGAGGAGACTGGGCATGGGGTAGATAACTGTCTCTTGCCCTCTAAGGCTACTGCTCCTCAGCAGTGAAGGCTGAAAACTTTGGCCTGTGAGGTGAGGGGGAAATGTACTTAAAAGTTGCTAAGAACAAAGACTTTGAGAAGAATCCATAATTAAAATTCAGCCACCCACACCGGGAGCAAGAAAAGTATCTGTTGGCTGGGCTTAGGAAGAAAGGAGCTATACTATACATCAACATAATGGGAAGGGCACTCTTCCTAAAGAAGAGGGATGCTTTCTGGAAAATTTCAGAAACCCGCAAGTATATTTCAAATCTGAAGGCCTCATGTCTTCAGCAATAGTCCAAAAGTAGCCTTTGAGGAATCAGTGATCATTTCTCCCCTAACCCAGGAAACAGCAATGCACCCTCCCACCTTCCTCTCACACCCTCACACTCACCATATTGAACCCTGTTCTCCAGCATCAGCTGGCCCTCATTCACTTGTGACAGAAAAGGAAGGTAAATGGCCTTAGCTTTCTGCTGTAAAGTCCAAAGGCAAAAAAAAAAAAAAAGCGTTGCCACAGCACCCTAACCCCAAGGGTGCTTCGTGACTCAGTTGAATTCAAATACCTCCTTGATGTTCTCTGCTGCCCTCTGCCCCCTCAGCCAGACTACATGCTTCCTGGGGACAGGGTCAGTGTTGTTCCTTTCCATGGACCCTGACAACTTGAAAAGGTTTAGAGAATAACAGCTTGACTAAACATTATTCTATCATTTCTCCAGGGAAGATGCCCAGATGTTGGTCACCATTCACGTCAACCAGCTCTGCAAGTCAGTACGCTGAGGTACCCACAAAAATCTGGACGCTTTGCTTACAGCATTAGAATTTTTGCCGCAAGGGTGTACAGATGTTTTCAAATGAGATGCTCAATTACTCTGTCTTTGTTTCAGGTACTATAGCTATGACAGAGCACCTATTCTGTGAGGTAAAAGAAAGTTAATAATGGTGTCTAAGGACCTCAGCAAGAAAAATTAGTGGTTCCAAACTACGGCATGAAGGACAAATGCTTTTTAAACAGGACATCAGCCCCTCTCTTCCAAGAGCTATGACTTCCTCTCCCACAAGGCTCGGAGACCACGTATTTCTCATTCTCATTCCAGTCTCCTGGACAGCTATCATAAATTAATAGACATAGAGCTGAGCAATGAAGTCTGTAGTCTGTAACTGCTATATATCTAGAGCTCCTATTGAAATTCAACCCCAAACCAAGAAATCTAAAAAACCAGGTCCACACCAGGGCAGAGGGGAGAAGCTGCTGCTGAGGAACACAATGCAAAATGACAAACTCAAGCAAAAGAGCTGCTGCCATCAGGCTTCAGAAGAAAGGGAATGTTTCTCACCAAGAGAATGTTGTGGCCTGTTTGGCTGGCTGCCTCCATGCTAGGGTGCTCTCCAAATTTTGGGCCCCTAAGGCAAAAATGCGTCTCACACCATCAAATCTTGCCATTGCCTTTCTGCGTAAACAGATTCTGCCCTGAGGGCCTGTCAGTTTAGAGTTTCCATTGTCATCTCTCAAACTATAGGTGGTAGTGGTTAGGCCTCATCAACAACACCACTGGGGGTAGTAATACAAACCGATCTTCCAAAGTGTTCATTTCATTCCGTGATGACCAAAGGGAGAGAAATGCTTGTTGGGGTAGGGAGGGCGGCCCCCACTGAAGACCCTGGGTCTCTGGAAACAATATCGTTAATCTACTTGCCCAAATAAGGCATTTCTAATTTTGATGGGAGAATCACAGAGCCATCCAATTCCATTGTCAAGGAAAATGGAGTATCGTTTGTCTGAGCTCATGAACGGTGGCTTTGTTCCAGCCAGCTGGTGAGAAAGGACCAACAACAATGGATGAGCACTGAACACCTGCTGAACACCCCTAAAGGTTCACAATACCATGAAAGGAGACTGCCCAATGCATACTAAGTAACCAGTTCCAATATGCAGCTCTTAAGCTCCCACCATGTGCCAGGCTCTATGCTAAATGCCCAGCATAGTCTCTGCACCCCAAAAAACTTCTCTCAGAACCAACTTATCTGTTTCTAATAAATGGAGAACAACTCAGAATAAATAGCTAATGTTAGAATCAGGGTACCTGAGCTGCCGAGTAAGTTTAAGACCAGCCTGGTAACTTAGTGAGACACTGTCTCAAAACAAAAAGTGAAGGGTAGCATTACAGTTCAGTGGTTGCTTATTATGTATAAGCTGCTGGGTTCATTACTCAGTGTGTGGGGATGGATGTTGTACTAGTTAGCTTCAGTATTAGCTTGAGCCAGCCTAGAGTCCTCTGAGTGAATCTTTATTGGGGGATGCCCCAGATCAAATAGGCCTGTGGCCATGTCTGTGAGTGGTTATCTTCCATGGATGATTAATAGTCCAGCCCATTGTGGCAGCACTATCCCTAGGCAGGTGGATCTGGACTATATAAGAAATTGAGCTTGTGAGCAAGCAAGTAAGCAGCATTCCTCCATGCTTCTGCTCCTTATTTGAGTTTCTGTTCTGATTTCCCTCAGCAACGAACTGTTACTCAGAAGTATAAGCTAAATAAACCCTTTCTTCCCCAGTTTGCTTTTGTTCAGAAGGCTTTATCACAGTAACAGGAAGCAAACTAGAACAGGGGTGAGCCAGGAAAATACCAAAAGGATCTGGAGCAAGGAGACATGGATTTGGACCAAGCAGCTAGAGGAAACCCAGGCAGCAGATAGTTCTCACAGTGAGGGCACTTCCACGGAAGAGCCCTTCTGATCTACAGACTCCAGCAAAGCAGTGCCGTGGATACAGATCACAGATTTGGAGAGGAAATGAGCCTGACAAACAAAGCTTCTGCAAGGAGTGTCAAAAGTAAGCACAGAGCAGGAGAACTGGACCGGGGCTCTTGGATCCTCTGACAGTGAGGCAGCCATAGGAAGCAGCAATGTATTCCTGGAGTTCCCTTCATACCCACAAACCTATTCAGGGGTCAACCCTTAGCTCTCCATTTGTCTCTTTCTGTCTCTCTCATTCATTTTGACACTATAAGTCCAGAGTACATCACTACTTTGAATTTTGTCCTTCTATGAGGATTTTTTTTTTTTCAAAAATCTTATACTCACCACTGGGCATTGTAGGCCTTGACATTTACTCATTGATGACAAGACAGAGAACACTCACCCACATTTTGGTCTGTGATGGATATCAGATGCTAGCTTCAGCCAGTCACTATGCCTGCCATGAGTCTTTACAGCCAGACACAGAAGTCGTTTTTTTGTTTTCAAATTTGAAATCTATATCCCAGCCATATTAAGTAGGGTTAACAAAGTCACATAATTAATAGTCAGTGTACACCCTAGCAACAGGTTCATGGAGAGCTCTTTAGACTCAACAACCTCAACCTGAATAAACCTTTCCCACATAACAGGAAGGGATTGATGATCATCCTCGGTGCCCAGCAAGCACACAGGTGAGTTGCTCATGTGTAACACTTAAGTCACCCAGCTGGAGACTCACCCTAACAAGATCTAGGAGCCTCCTCTGGCTTCGTCCATTCATTCCACAGCTGGATGTGCTTGCTATGTGCTATGCACTGCTGCAGGTTCTGGGGCAGAAAAATTAGCCATGCAGTGGCTGCCCTCGCCATACCCTTTCCCCTGCTGGCAAACAATTAGAAAGGACTTGACACAGTCTGTAATAAAATTTGAGCAATTACTATTCAAATTGTGTCATGTTTCCCAAGGGGAAAATGCTAACATAAGTGAATATAGCAAATTATAAATAAAGTTCAGCCACAGAGAATATGGCCTTGTATTACATTTTCTTAAGAAATCCAAAGTATGAAGAGTGGAATCCCTTGGGATTTTAGAGCAAATCCTACCATCATCTTCAGACAACTATTCTTCCTTTGAGACAATTTCTGGTCTGATAAAGGGTCTGTAGAAACTGAACACTTGACAATGTGCTACTAAGTGACTCTGCCACCTGACCTGACCATCATGACCTGGGTGTTATCTTACCTGCCAAGCTATGAAGTTTCACACCCCAACAATCTGTCATCAAATGGAAGTAGCATGTACATGATTGAGTCCAGGCAGGTCATGAATGCACAAGAAGGTTACATGAAGAAGTGGTTCAAACGCCTTTGTTCCTATTGCTGGTATAAAGCTTTCTCTCTCTTAGGATACAGCTATGGCCTTGTAAGGCATGTGCTATGACAGATTCAATAAGGAAACGAGACAAGAATCTAACATAGATGCATCTGCTTACTACACAGGTGCTCCCCACAATATAAATTTTTTTTTTAAGAAAATGAACTTCAGCTTTACAGCCTTTTTATGAGATATCCCTGAAGGGTAGTGGTGAAGCAAATCTTTGCAATGGGAAGAACTTTGAGCAGTACATATGATCATACAGTTTACTTGGAAGTAAAAATAGCTAGTGCCATTATCTACTGTCTCATGAGCTATAGCCAGAAGTTTAGCTCAATGGACAGGGAATTGGAAAGAGACAGAAGATAATTAGTGAGAAACATATCTGTCCAAGAGATAGATAGACCTCTCTAGCTGGGCAAAAACTGAAAATATTTGTATCACAAGTAAACATTCACCAAGAATTGATCTCAGCAAAGAAGAAACTCAATAACCAAGGAGAGAGAATGATCCATCTAAGGAGGGTAGACAGCTTCTCACCTATAACATCTCTGTCATTTACCAGAGAGCCTATTAACAAAGTGATCCTCTTATTGGAAATGGAGGTTGTTTATGGGCTCAGAAATATGAATATCTACTCACCAAGAATGATCTGGATATAGCTGTTGCTAAGCATAACACTGAACCTCCAATATATCAGTATCCCCTCAAGGTAACCAGCTAGCAATGCCATGACAGGTTGACCTGCCATGGTCCAATTCTATTGTGAAAAAGAATGCTTTGTCCCTACTTAGATTAGGAACTTGTTCTGGGTATGAATTTCCCTGCCCTGTATTTAATGCTCTTGCCAAAACTACCATTCATGGGCTTACAAAATACCTTACCCACTGCCATGGGATTTCACACAGCATTGTTTCTGACCAAGAAATTCATGTCCCGCTGAAGAAGTTAACAGAGGGTTCGTGGTCACAGAATTCACCAGTCTTACCAGGTTCCCAACCTCTCTGAAGGATCTATTTTGATAGAGGAGTAGAAAGGCCTTGTTAAGATGTCATTTCACTGTAAAGTAGTGGGCAACAGCTGGTGGGACTGGGCAGAGTTCTTCCAAAGGATGCTCTGAACCAGCATCCAATGTACTATTTCTTACATAACTAGGATTGATGGGTCCAGGAACCAAAGTGTGGAAAAGGGAGCCTAGCAAACTTCTGCTTCCTGTGCCTGTTACCTTATTCTCTGCTAGCCAAGAAATCTTGTTTCCAGAGCAGGATGTGCTTCTTCCAGGAGGCATAAACATTCTATTTAACTGGAAGATAAGACTTCCCTCTGGCCCTTTTGAGTTCCTGTTGTCATTGAGTGAACAGGCTAAGAAAGGTGTCAAAGAGCTAGCAGAAGTGGTACTGGACAACTCCTCCATAGCGGAGTTATTTGTAAATTAAGCATGGAACAGGCCTGCACTTAGGTGTTAAGTTGAAGAGGAATGGACTTGTAATAGTTGGTCTTATCAAATAGGCTGGATTTTTAATCTCCTAGGAAACACACATCTGGGTGTCTGTGAAGACAATTTGAGAAAGGATTAACTAATAAAAGCATTTGTTACTTTTCCCATTGCTGTGACTATATACCTGACAGGAAGCAGATTCATGGAGGAGGGTTTGTTTGGGCTTACAGGCTAAAAAGAGATACAGCTCACAAAGGTGGAAAACCATGAGGCAGCAGCCATATCATAGCAGCAGTCAGGAAGCAGAGTATGGAAAGGAAGTGGAGCTCGTCTGTAAAACCTCAATGCCCAGCCACAGTGACTCATTTCCTCCTGGAATACTCTGCCTCCTAAAGATGCCACCCTGGTGACCAAATGTTCAAACTCATGTACCTGTGAGGAACACTATTTATACTTAAACTACAACAGACAGAAACAACCTTGGCAACATCTTTCAACCCATGGCTCACAAAGAGGTCTGAGGAAAGGGCAGACCACCTGCTTGTCTTTGCTTCTCTTTCCTGAGTAGGTGTGTCTGTCTACTGCTGCTGGTACCAGACTCCAATTTCTTCAGCCTGACAAAGTGAACTGAATACCCATATCTCTTCGGATCCCCTAGGCTTTCAGCACCAGACTGGTGTATTCTGTTGATTCTGCTACTCAGAGAACACCACCTTACATATGGCCAGAAGGAATGTAGGGGACTCAGATAAATGTTCAATGTTCACTGAGACTGACAACCTGTGGCTCAAGGTGCTTCAAACACTAAAAGACTGAGTTATGAGGCCACTGGTTGGGGAGGGGACTTGGATCTTCAGGGTACACTGATTCTGTGGGAAGAGTGTGGAACTGAATACTGTGGTTGATATGTTGTGCACCCCAATAAACTTATCTGAGGGTCAGAGAACAGAATAGCCACTATATTAAACATAGGTTTAGGCAGTGGTAGCACATGCCTTTAATCCTAGCATACCGGAGGCAGAGATCTGTCTGGATCTCTGTGAGTTCAAAGCCACACTGGAGACAGCCAGGAATGGTGACACATATCATTAATGCCATGAAGTGATGGCAGGAAGCAGAAAGGTATATAAGGCGTGAGGACCAGGAACTAAAGCCTTTTTAAGCTTTTAGCTTTTAGCAGGAGTTCAACTGAGATCCATTCAGATGAAGACTCAGAGGCTTCCAGTTTGAGGAAACAAGAACAGCTGAGAAGTTGGCGAGGTAAAGGTTAGTTATGGCCTATTCTGTTTCTCTGATCTTTCAGCATTCACCCCAATATCTGGCTCCAGGTTTGTTTTTATTAATAAGACCCTTTAAGATTCGCACTACAGAATACCCTATCAGAAAGGTCTGCTGAGCCTCCTACTCATTCACTTGATCTGGAAACCACAACTCTGCTCAGTGGCAATTGTCAATAAGATGAGAACAGCAACCAACCAGGTCTTCTGTAAGATTAGCAAAGACAAGGAGAGTCAATCCAAAAAATTAACTGACATAAAAAGAAATGCCCCTTTTCCCCACACCTCAGTAACAAATTTAAGAAGGAAAAAACTAAAGAAGGTTGTTCGTTTCTCTGTCCCTCCCAATTCATCCCAAACCTAACTCCTCAGAGGTGAATTGGAGGCACATGTGATACTGTGGTTTGAATATGACCAGGACTAAATATTATTAATTACAGCACAGTGGCCAGTGCTAGAAGAGAGTAAAGGTTTTGATGGCTTGTCACATGCAGGCCTGACCACTCAGCAGGAACATATGAGAAGGTGGAGCACAGTTGCTGACGGCTGTTAACATTAAAATCTCTCCAGCTCTTCCCCAAGGTGATGGAGACTCTCTGTTTTGTTAACGTGGTTGCAGAAGACATCATTCTTCTTCCTACGGCTAAGTGCCTGTTGGGACTGACAGCCGATGGGTAGAGCAGGTCAGTGGAGAGGCTCACAGAGGTGCAGATCCTGAACTCATGGGGCAGACTAGCATAGAGACAAGTGTTGGGCAGGAAAGGAAGCCCAGGTACTCTACTATCCTGAAATATTAGGCATTGAAAAACAAAAACAAAAACAGAGGATGGGAAGGAAAATACATGATCTCATCAAAGAATAAGAGTGGTAAAATTTGTTTCTAGAACAGGACTAGACATGTGGTAGCTGGGAGAACTAGGAGGACCAAAGAGCCTTGCATGGTGATGTGGTTGCACCTGGGCTGTCCTCCTAGACGCCTTTTACATCCCGGCACCATGTGGGCCAAGCTGAGAACCCTCAGCAGTTCTCATCTCTCGTCTAAAAGCCTATCACAGAGAGGAGATGAGCAAGCAGAAAATGCAGAAGGAAAAAGCCATTGTATTTTTCTTTGTGAGATGTACATTATCACCGGAAACGACCAAATTGGGAACAAGGAATAGTGACAGTTCACAAGAAATGAGTCAGACAAAAAAAAAACAAATCCTACTTCAATTAATATTTCAGCTCACAAGTTATGTTCCAATTTCCTATGTCCTCTACCTTGTTAATAATCTCTTTCCTTGACTGAGCTTGCTAGAGGCCTTGCTCCAGACAGGCTAGAAGACCTGGGACCCATGTGTGGAGTTGGCTCCAAGAAGAGATTGTGACCATTGTCATCCAAGTGTGACTGTTGTCACCCTATCGAGTGGCCCCAAACAGCCTGAGCCATCTTTATTTATACAGTTCCGATGGTTTGTGGGAACAGTTTTACAACCACTTTTTACTTCCTAAGTTTCTAAAAATGGTTATAATAATTACCGATGTGTTTCCTGTCTCCCCTATTGCCTCTCAACTTTTCCATGGTAGCCATTAACTTTTTGATCTATATCTCTATCGTCAGAAGCATGAGCAGTTTTGCAAGCCTAAAGGAACTTCTCTAACTAGGAACACTACAAGTAGAACACTATGCCCAGTTGGTAACACATACAGTTGCAGCATCACATGGGGTGAGAGACAGTTTTGTCTCTCATGGTTATTGTTTATATCTATATCATCTGGTAGGGTCTGGGTTCTCACCATCAACTCACCAGCCAAAGCTTATTCAATCCATTCTACATTTTGTACTACTCTATGCCCTTTGGGGCATATCAGGTTTTTCCATTTATCCTATAAGCAACATAACCTGGAAATTTACTCATAATAGTTGGTATTGCCTGTCCGTTGCAGGATATTTGATCACTCTGTGAACCCTGAAATTGTGTTATTTACTGGAAAACCCTGTTTCTAGTTATGGTATGGCTCAATCCTAGTATACACTTCTAATCCAAGAGCTTTCTGCCTATTGTAAAAAGGACAAAATAAAAACAATATTCTGTAGGTCAAGAGGTAGAACAAGCAACCAGTTGGTAACAATAGAGAGTGAGGGGAATTCAAGAGGTTGGAAGAGAGATGCACAAGAAGTAGAAGGGAGGGAGATCCACTTGGGGGAGGTTTTATTTCATACAGCATAAGAGAAAGTCCTTTTTCTGGGATGGCAGTCGGGGAGGAAGGTCAACCTGCTACTTTCTCTGCCTCTCTGAGCCAGTAGGTTTTCACCCCAGCATCTGGCTCCTGAGTCTTTATTGTTAAAATAAAAAGATAGAGACTTAGATTTAAAAAAACAAAAAAACAAAAAACATTTGGTTCCCAATGTGGAGGTGGCTGAGGCAGCTATGGTGAGAAAGCTCCCCAGGGCCTTGGCCTCAGCAGCAAGGCAGTGGCAGGCTCAGGCACGGTGCTGCAGATTAAAAACACTTGTCCCTTGTTCTTGTGTCTATCTCTGCTAACTTCTCGGGGTATTGGCAGTCACTGGAAATGAAATGACAGTGGGTGTCTGTGATTCTGCTTCATTCCCTGTTCCTTGAATGTTCCCATTAACTCTTGATACCATCTACTTAATAGCATTTCTTCATAGCTCTTTGAGTGAAGTCATTCTTTGCAGAATAGCTATGCAAATATGTACTATTAAACTCCATGATCTACTGTGACTTGGTTAGGTCTGCAGTGTGGCTAGCACAGTGAGATCAAGGAGAGCCTGTAGCACACGTGCTATCATTTGTGCTATTCTCAGGCATTGTTCCCCAAAGAAGTCACATGGCTCCCACCAAAATGGATTTTATCAGAGTAAATAACAGGACATAAAGATGAACAGGAGTCCCTCCAACAAGAGGCAGAAATTTTGTCAAAAGTTTTCCCCCCTAGGCATCTATGGAAATGACGTGTCAATTTCCTCCAAGTGGAAGCATCTGACCCTAAAGCCAAGCTGATAAAACTGCAGAAGTAAACAACTCACAAGTCTTAAGAATTACCTGAAACTTACCACTTTCACAAGGTTCCTCCCTCCCCAAGATCTTGAAAAATAATAATTTCTTACTTTACTTTCAGGTTTTTTGTTTTTTGTTTTTTCTGTTTTTTGTTTGTTTGTTTTTGTTTTTGTTTTTCTAGACAGGGTTTCTCTGTGTAGCTTTGCGCCTTTCCTGGAACTCGCTTTGGAGACCAGACTGGCCTCAAACTCACAAAGATCTGCCTGCCTCTGCCTCCTGAGTGCTGGGATTAAAGCCGTGCGCCACCAACGCCGGCTCTACTTTCAGTTTTATACATTTTTATTTCTACTTCCTCTCACAGACTCAGAGGAGCCTAATCAACAGAAAGGCAAACTCAACTCTAAACAATCTGATAATTCTTGGAAATTGCTAAAAGCCCAGCCTCTGACTAAAAGAAAACCTCAGAATCTGCCCACTTACAAATCCTATTCTTTCTGAGAAGACAATATTCTATTTAAATTGTTTTTATAATATAATTTTCCATCTTTCTGAAGTGTAAGTGAAGTGTGGCACACAACCACCATCTAGCTGACCTGTATTGGGGATGACAAAAGAAATAAGTTGATGTTGATGCCCAGGCTGGTGTGGAGCAAATAGAAAAAATAATAATTCTTAGAGATGGTTTGTGAACAAGCTTGAAGATTCTGCAGTAGTAAACTCTGTCTTTTTTGGACCCTTGTCATTTAGGATCCAAGTCTTGGCTCTTGAGACCAAGAACTTAATTGTATTTCTGATTGCAATCAATTACATGAAATAATAGTGTCCTTCGTTACTGTTGTTAAATGATTATTTGTGGTGTTTATTTCTATTCTTGATCATCTATTGTGTGGCAGTCCATCCCCATCGTCTGAAATAAGGCAACATTACTTATCCAGGCATTTCCCAAGACCAGGCATTTCAGCTCATCTCTCAGCACTCAGTCCAGCCATCCCTGACTCCACCCCTGCACTCTGAGTCCCAGCATGACAAAGTAAGTTTCAGTAATTTAGTTCTCCAGGCTCACTCTCTCAGAACTTCACAAGCCTCTCTATCACCTTCTATCCTGTCTTCATTTTCTTCATAGCCTTTATCAACACTGGCGTACTCTGTGTAAATCTGTCTATTTCCCATCTTTAAAATGCATCTCCAAGGTATCAGAACACAATCCAAGAATGGAGTCCTGTAAGAGTTCTGGGTGCTTGCAAGAAAACTCCAAGGAAACAAGATAAGAGTCTTGTGGTCTCATTTCTTCAAAAACACAGAATTGTTCTTGGAAGGTGTTTTCCTGCCTCTCCCAGATGTAGCAGACAGGAGTGAGTTTACGTCAGCTGTTATTCATATGCCTCTATGGAAACGCATGTTTTTATCACATGGGGCTGGCCTGTCCTTGTAATTGTACACATTATTCAGGTGACTCTTTATCTCTCAGAGTATACATTGATGTGCTGACTAGAGTTGGCTATTGTATGAGGTTTTAGTCTACCTCAGTTTTAGGCCCTGCTCGCCAAGGTTCATGCTGTCTTTAGAGCAGTAAGCAAGTGGTGCCACAAATCAGGGACCTGAGGTCGGCTGCAAAAGAGTGGGATCCCTCACAGAAGGAGGTGGGAATAATGGTGCAGAAACCAGGGAAGGCTTTTCCTTATGTTGAGCTTATGCATCATGTTTTGAAGAAAGGAGGAGCACAAGTATCAGATTGTTTGCAAGTTCTTTAGGATTATATTCTCTGGTTTCCAGAAGAGGGAACTTTAAATGACAAAATATGGGACTAACTCCAAAAGATTACTGAAAAGGCATATACAAAAAGTGGGGGGAAGATCCCCCTTTCAATTTTGACTCACTTGGACATTGATTCAGACTGTTATCAAAATGCTTGAGGAAGATAAGGAGGATACTAATTATGACAAAGGGATGGCTCATTTCTTGAATAAATATAAACAGGATGGCCAAGCCTTAAATTTGGTAAATGAGGCAAAAATAAAAATTCAGCAACCACTGGCAATTATGTTGGTGACAGTGACAGGTCCCTCCACTCCCTTACTGGAGCCTCCTTTAAATTCATATCCTCCATTGCCTGGCAATGATACTGAAGCATGGAGTGAGGAATTTGATAACCAATCTAATCTTGAATTCCTTCACTTCCCAGTGAGGATTTAGGAGAGCCCAGGGAAAAGCTAAGTTTACAACCTCAGCAAGCTGGGGCACAATGGAGTTCATTTTCCAATTCCTCCCTGGCCTCCTGAGCTGCACTTGGTATTTCCAATGCACCAACCAATCCATTTACAACTCTAGAAGGAAAGACGACATTGGGTAGCCCTCACATATTATCTTGAGAGGTAAGAAAAGAACTACATCTATTTGAATGCAGACTAAAAGAAGCATTTGTGTATCATGTGGATCCTTCACTTCCTTTAAATTTCCTTCTTTTCTCTACTAAATTGTCTCCTACAGGTATTACATCACAAGAAGATAAACCTTTGGAATTGATTTATTTATACCATAGGGGTCATAAAATAATAACTGCTTATTTTACTCTTTTTGCTCAATTACTAAATCAGGGGAGCACCCAATGTCAACAACTATATGGGTTTGATCCTTGCTGTATTGTCCTACCCTTAACTAACAATCAGTTTCTAGTGTCCCAGAACTCCGTGGATTTTCAAATTTCATTTGCAGATTACTATGGAAGGATAAGAAATCACTATCCAGCTGGCAAACTATGAGATTTTTGTCACACAAACTGAATTTGTGATTACCAAAAATATGTTCCACCTTCTCCCATTCCAAAGGCAGATACTTATTTTAATGATGACTCATCTTATGCTATAGGAAGGATTCTTGGTCCAGATATTCATCAATCTATTAGTACTTTTTTATTCTTCAGGTCAGCAGGTAGAGCCAGCTATTTTAATTAATCTATTATAGTTAATTCATAAACCCTAAATATTGTTTCAGATTCTACTTACATTGTAGGATTGTTTCCATTAATAGATTCATATTCATGCATACTCTAACCTCCCTTGTTTTATTGCAGAAGGAAATAAGCAAGCTGATTCATTCACTTCCCCTATATTTACTTCTCCAGAGGGAAATTGGTAAGGGCTCTGCATTTGTCATTGCAGATGGATCCATTGGAACATTATCCTCCAGCCATGGCCCATTAAGGCTACTGAGGGAGAGCGAGGACATTGTGGAAGTCACCAGAAATATAGCAAACATCCAGCTAAAGGGCAAAAGGAAATATCGACCATATATCATCAGAAGTTAAGTCTGCCCACCTGGGACCAAGTTAAGTCCCCTTGTACCATGGGAGATGTTACTTCACTAAGGACTCTGTGTTTCTGACTGGATCTTGGGACTGTAATAGGCTCATTTATCCATTTGAAGAATGGGCTGAGTGTATTTTTTCCTTGGGATTTGAAACATTTCCCATTTGCATAGGACATTATAACATCTGTGTTCCTATTAAAGGTAAATATGGGCTTATGTTCTACAAGATAGTACAACTACTAATCATATGGATCTCTTTTCAAGCTATTCTCTAAATTTTTCTGATCAACATAATAACATAACCAATAGTACTGGACTTAGTTTGGATCTCTGTTCTTGGTGGCAGAGTATTTCACTGTTCTAATAATTTACTTGCTTATACTCATGCATCAAATGACAATTAGATTTATCTACAGTGTCTCAAATTAAAACCACGCTGGATATCCTGCTATTGAAAAAAAAAAAGCTGGAGTGGGGGAGGACATGTCAAAATACAGTCTAAGCATGGAGACCTATGCGAATTCTGACTGCTTATGAGAAAACTCTAAGAAAACAAGAGTCTCATGACCTCAGTTTCTTTAAAAACACAGAATTGTTCTTGGAATGTGTTCTCATGCCTCTCACAGTATAGCAGACAGGAGTGAGTTGACTTCATCTGTTGTTATTCAAGTGCCTCTATGGAAAAACATGTTTTCCCATGTGCAGCTTATCCTTGAGATAGTACACTGTATTCAGGTGGCTCTTTTTATCATTCAGAGTATAACTGTCTGCTGTTCTGAATAAAGTTGGCTATTGTATGAGACTTTAGTCCACCTCAATCTTAGACCCTGCTCTCCCAGGTTCATGCCTCCAACTAGAGTGGTTAAACACAAGGGACCAGCAATTTTGTTCTAATCCTTACTGCATTCTCTGCACTTAGAATATGCCTGGTACACAGTCAATGCTCCAGCGTCATGCTTGCCTGCCTGCTGCTATAGTTCCCTCCATGTGATCACAGACTCTAGCCCCTCAGAACTGTGAGCCCCCATAAACTATTCTTTTATGTTGCCTTGGTGATGGTGTCTCTTCGCAAGATTAGATAATCAACTCAGATCCTTCCTTCCCCACTTTTCCTCTTCCCCTATGTTCTAGTCCCCTGTTTCTCCTCTTCTGTCTATGGTCTTCATGAGTTTTCTTCTATGTTGAGAACTGTGACTAACAGGTTTGTTGATTCTGAGTCATTGCCCTATTTACTAGTGAAGGGAACGGCTTGGGTGCATTTTCCCCTCACTGACCTGAATTGGAAGCCCCATTGTAGAGTTGGACCTTTCTCTCAGATTTAATTTGCTTTATCTTGGATAACTGTCAGTTACCACTGCATGCTTCATTTTGGTACAAAATGAAGAATAGACCTTAAAATAATTATCTTGCTATGGCAATGAACAAAAACATTTACAGCAATTATTTCATTACACTTCATCATCTGATAACAATCATCCTTTTAGCTCACATTTCAAACAAAAGTAACAACCACCACATGTTTTTTCCCTAGCTTTGACAGTAATAATCGATTGAAAATAAAAAGCATTCCTATTCTTCTTTCATCCTTTCTAAGACTAGAGAAGGATCCTCAGCCACCTTTACTCTATGCTGGGCCCACATGTCCTTTTGAAAGAGCACACCTTTGCTAATAGTTGTGTGCAAGTATTGGTGAAATTATTAAGGCCACTCCATGTAGTTAAAAGGGAGGGTTTTTTGTGGGGTAACTTATAAGTGAAGAGATAGGTAACAGGGTCTGGGAAAGGTGTAGCACAGTTCGGTGGTGTTCTCTGGAGAACTCTGCTCGGTCTACCTCCAGTGCCCAGGGTCCAGGAACCAAAAGAGCCCGCACATCTGGGTCTCAGGTCTTCAGGGTCTTCTTTTGGCCCAGCCTTGTAGGCGTGACAGTTACCGAAGCCTCAGTGAGGATTGGAACTTCCAGATCAAACACACAGGTCTGAGTTACATGTAACCACACAGCATACCACTCACCCAGGAAAAATTCTGTTTGCTACCATGAGTAATTATCACTTATTCCAGACAGGCTTCTCAGAAAAGAGAATGAAGAAACAGGATCCAAGGCTCGTGGTTAGCTTTGAAGGACATACTAATATGTCCTTGTTTTAGTCAATGTTCTGTTGCTGTGAAGAGACCCTATGACCATGGCTACTCTGACAAAAGAAAGCAATTAATTGGGGCATGGTTACAGTTTCAGAGGTTCAGTCCATTATAACCATGGTAAGGACCATGGTGACATGCAGGCAGAAATGGAGCTTGAAGAAGTAGCTAAAAGTTTTATATTCAGATCCACCGGCAGCGGGAAGAGAGACTCTGAGCTGGTGATGGGCATCTGTAACCTCACTGCCCCCCCCCCCCCCCCCCCCCGCCCCAGTGACATGCTTGCTCCAACAAGGCCACCCTTTCTAATTCTTCCCAATACTGCCACTCTCTGATGATCAACCATTCAAATCTCTAAGCCTATGAGTGGTATTCTCATTCACACACTACTGTCCCGATGGGCCATTTAAGAACAGGTACAAAGGTGATCATAGGGTTGTGTGAGCAAGCCCAGGGAAGGTACAGAAACAGTGGGTAAGATGGCAAGGAGCTATAGTTTCAGCACAATTCTCCCTTGGGATAGCCTGGAGGTCCTTGATGATGAGTTTCAAATAGAACGTTGTCTCCTGTTTTTCAATAGTACAATATTTGGCTAGCTTTCCATTTTCTTTTTCTTCTCATAAAGCTGAGGGGGTTGTGGAATCATTGTTGTGGGATTGTTGTTGTTGTTGTTGTTGTTGTTGTTGTTTTTGTTGGGACTGTTGTATTGTTTTCGTTTTAAAGCCATTTGCTTGCCTGACACATTTGCTCAACAGTTATAATTATTTCATCTTTCATCATTAAGCAAATCAATCAAGGTGATGACTGATGAAATGTTGCCTTGTGAGGAAACTTACTTCTTAGAATTTCAATGTGTTCTTCAAAGTAAATAATGTAGACCAGAGAGATGGCTCTGTGGGTCAAGGCACTTGCCCCCAAGCCTGACAGCTTGAGCCCCAGGACCCATGTGTAAAAGGAGAAAACTTAACTCTCACAAGTTGTCCTCTGACTTCCACATATGTGCTGTGACTTCTATCTATCTATCTATCTATCTATCTATCTATCTATCTATATCTGTCATACACACACAATAAAATTTTGAAAGTAATCAAAAACTTGAACAATGCTTTTTAGCCTGATATATATTCATTTCCTCTAATGACAGCAGGAAAAACATCTATTAGTTATTGTTTTGTTTTGTCAAAGGTTAAAATGTACACACAAATGGCTCCAAACACTGTTGGCTTTCCTCATCTTGTTCTATACTCAGTATTTGTAGAGATGTAATTTCAACAGATCTAGCATTTTTATGCCAATTGTCCATCAACAGAATCGTAGGCCACCAGTGTGTGTTGGAGAGACAGTGATATGTTGGATTTTCTCTCCCTCCCCTGACTTTACTGTCCCTTGGACTTCCTTGCCAATGGCTCTGTAATAATATTATGAAACATCCAATATTCCTGTGTATTTCGTGTTTTTTTGTTTACACTATATTTTTGTAACCACTATATACAAGGAGAACTGAACCACATTAGCTGGCTGGGAAGCTCATGTTTTACTTCCAATTGTATTCACATTTTTTTCCCTATTCCAACACAGTTATTTGCTCACTGATGTTAAGATTGTATTTGCCTTTCTTTTCTTTCTTTATTTCTCTAGTTTATGCCACACCTTTTTCTCTTTTTATCCTCACCTTCCTTCTTTTTTACTGTTAAATTCATTCCTGTTTCTTCTTTTCTTCTCTCTCCCCTTGATCCTTTCTTTTCATTCACCTCCCTTCTTTTCCTTCCCTTCCCCCCATCTGTATTTCTTGACTAGTATTTATAACACTGAACAATATTGTCATAACATTGCCTTGTAATCACAATATATTTAAATGAAATTCTAAGTCCCATGTGGTTTAATTATTTAATTCCTCCTTCTAGCTAGCCCATAGTTTTCTAGTGTGGAGCTTACAGAAATGTGTTTGAAGTGGGAATATCAGAAGGCTCAGGTACACTATGGCAGAAAACAAATTCATTCCTCACACATAATGGGTGTGTGCACATCACCCATATCTAAGAGACTAATAGTAGAGTCATATCTAAATGCCATGGTAGATTTTTAAATATTCCATTTTGGCTCAAATTAATATTAAAAAAGAATTTTCAAGTTTGCTCTCAGGAATATATATCAGGTCCAATACTCTAGTATTGGATATTCACCCAAAAAAAGATGAGTGTAATTTGTTCCTGTGTTGCTCCTAATGTGAAACTCCTGTGATAAGAAAAAACATATTAGCATTTTTTTCATAAATAGCCTTTCATAAAGCAAAAGGGTGTGGAAATTGATAGCAGCTGACATCTCTAGTTTGTGTAATAGAAAATTTTAGTGACGTTTTCTATGGCAGTTCTTCATGAAATGGGGCTGTATAAATCAACTTACTTTTTAATGCAGATGGGGCTCACTGAGAAGCAGCTGGGATGTGATGATTGAGATGATCCTCAGTTATTACTTTGAAATTCAGCTCTATTTGCTTAGTTTCTTATTGACTTTTCTTTCTAACGGTGTTCTTTTATGAATATCTCCAAAAGCCTCCATTGATCTCAGATGTGTATGTTGGGGCAGGTATCAACACTTTGGAAACTAAGAGAAAAAAAAATGCGTTTTCAAAGATGCTGTGATGCATGGTCAAAGGTCACACATAACTGCTCTGACTTCTTGCTGTGCTGTTTAACAGGCCAATGCCTTTTCAGGTCAAAAGACCCTGGAGCAGTCAAGTGTGGGTGGGCAAGGTGTATATTTCTATGATGTGGAGCACTTCACATTATACTACCCGGTAATGCTGGAAACACCTTCAGTTGTTCCCTGCCAGCTATAAAGCTTTGATTTTTGCTTTCCCCCTCCTAATCAAGAATCCATTTCCATAGAAACACAAATAGGAAGGGCATGGTGAAAGCAATTTGTCTGCTTCTGCTTCCACTTACATGGAAATGGAATTTGCAGCATTAAAAATAAAAGCTTTAATAAGTAATATTTTCAAATGCATCTCTCAGATTTAACCCTCTCAACTTATAAAGTAGTTGCTGGGAGTTGAAAATTTGGACTATAACAAGGCAATTTTATACCTAGGCAAATTGTAATCCTTGCATTTAAGCTCCTGACCCTGAAACACAGCTGGTCCCAGCTGCTTTCCCCAGATCTGACATTCACCTTTCCTCACAGGGCACAGGTCTTACCTCTTCCTCCTGGAGAGACCCCTGTGGTGGTGGTGGCTGGGTAACAGGGACTGACTTTAGGCTCCTACTCGTATATTATTCTTGTGTCAATGTCTGCCCCTTGAGAGGTTTCTCCTATTTCTTCCTGTAGCTTTCTCTGTTATGGATCATATTCTATGAGTGTAAACAATAGACAAGACACACAGTAAAATTATAAGTGCTTTGCATTCTGAGGAATGGGTGACATTCTAGCATTCAGAGCTAAGTAAATGACCTGCTTATTGCTAATCAATAAAGCAAAATATTAATTTGAAACGTGATTGGAAGTTGGGTCCTGTTAAAGCCACTCTGCTTGTTTATAATTTTTAAGGATTCTTTGGGAAAGGAAAAAAAAAACACTTTGAAGTCATTTTCCACAATTTTAGTGCAAATAAACATTTTGAATATTGTTAGATCCAGAATTTAAAGGACCTAATTAATAAAAAGGCTAAACAGAAACCACTGATATATAGGAAACACTGGGTTTCTTTTTGCTTTTTGGTTGAATGACTACTGGCATTGATGTGTTAGAATTACTGAGAGACCAGAGTCACCTTTTATGGAGGAAGTGGAAGAAGCATGAGAAGGAAAAGACAGAACTTAGGGAGAAAGTAGAATAATAATTTCCTAATGTAATGGGGAAATCCATTTGAAAAACAGCCATTTAAACTATCATCTATCTGTCTGTCTGTCTATCTATCTATCTATCTATCTATCTTATTTTATTTATTTATTCATTGTGCTGGGGTAGAACCCAGGACCTCATGAATGCTAGCAAAGCAGCCTACCACCAAGCTATACCTTTGGCCCAATATTTCATTCTTTAAAAAGCAAGGCAAAACCTAAAGACTGCCCTCTTTTTCCCAATACTCAGTACTTGATTTCTGGAGGAAGCAGGGGAACAGCATGTTGTAAGTCAGGACTCCCCCAATTTTTCCTACTTGAGACCCTCTTTCCTCCAATAGAAGTCTCTGTGTAACACCAAGAATGCAGATATACAAGGTGAGCATGTTAATCAAATAGTCGCTGATGATGAGCCATAAAAATATATTTTAAAGCAATATTTTTTTGTGTATATATATAAAACATATATGTGTGTGTGTATGTGTGTGTGTGTGTGTGTGTGTGTGTGTGTGTGTGTGTGTAGTTGAGGTGAAAGCAAGTTTACTAAGACTGACATGCTTATCTGTTTTATGTAAAGAAGTGAATCTTGGATGAGCATTTGTTACTTAAGGATGTAAAGCATCTTCAATACATTTCATAGTTGTTAGATATTTTTGTTTTATAATCATCAATGTCAAGAATAATACTTTGCGTAAATGCACCAAATTAGGCAGAAATGTGTGGTAGTATTGTGTTCCCCAAAATATTGTGCACCCTAATAAACTTATTTGGGGTCAGAGAACAGAACAGCCACTAGATATAGAGGCCAGAAAATGGTGGCACACAAACCTTTAATCCTAGCATCCCAGAGGCAGAGATCCACCTGGATCTCTATGAGTTCAAGGCCACACTGGAAACAGCTAGGCATGGTGACTCGTGCCTTTAATCCCAGGAACTAATGGCAGAAAGCAGAAAGGTATTTAAGGCAGGAGGATGAGGAACTAGATGCTGGTTAAGCTTTCAGGCTTTTCAGAAGGAGTTCAGCTGAGATCTATTTGGATAAGGACACAGAGACTTCCAGACTGAGCAAACAGGATCAGCTGAGGAACTGCCAGGTGAGGAAGCTGTGGCTTTTTCTGCTTCTCTGATCTTCCAGCGTTGACCCCAGTACCCGGCTCCAGGTTTGTTCTTATTAATAAGACCCTTTAAGATTCCTGCTACAGAAATGTTTAGAGTCACTTCACAAATTGTTGCAAGTTTTATCTTAATCCTAAACCAAAATCCACTGAACCATTTTTAAGACACTTGTCAACAACCCACAAGCAATTTCTAAATCAAACATCTAACACAGTACAGAACAAAAATATACAAACTTGATACTTATATACAGTAGAATTAGAGTAGAAAAGATTGGAAGGGCATGGGGATGGGGTGTTGAATCATTGTGTTAGAAGCAGAAAACTTTGGAAGGCACTACAGTAAAACATTATAGTAAAATGACTGCAATTTACAGCATAAACCTTCAACTGTCCACCAAGATGCTTCGGGTAGCATTCATTGGTGCTACATGTTGTGACGGCATACACAGTGGAAAATGGGCATGCTGCATGGTCAGAACAAAGTTTGCAAAGGAGTTGCAAAGAAAGGGTAAATGTTTCCAGGAACACCTCGAATCCATTACATGTTTAAGTTTTAATCAAGTTTTGGTCATTGATTATTCAGTAACCTTTTACTCTTGCCAAAACTTTTGCAACTCCCACATTAAGTTACATAACCCCATTAGTTTCTGACACAGTTTAAGAAGCTGGACTGTACAAGAACATAATCAACAGAAGATATCTGTATTTTATAAAAAAGGAGGATTTACTAAACTGGCTTACAAGATAAAGGGTGGGCAGTCCAGCAACAACTGCTCCATGTTGGAGAACCCAGTAGCCAATCCATTTAAGAAGCTGCTCATCTCAGCAGCCCTAATGTAGCACTGAAATCCTGGAGGCTCCCTGGGGAGCTGGAATTGGGGAGCCAAAGAATCTGGAGTCTGATGTCAGTGGAGGATCTTAACAACTGTCATGGATTCATTTGCTTGGGGAGAAGCTGAAGCCAAAGCAAGCACTGCCTACTTTGGGGAGAGTGGGTCCTCCCTTAGCTAATCCCCTCTAGAAAGGACCTCACAGACATGCCCAGTGATATGTCTCCTAGAAGACACAATCCAGTCAAGTTGACAGTGCCAACCACTATAATGCAGGAATTACATTCCAGGAATGTCTATGAACATGCTGTTTAGGAATTAGGAATGTGGGGAGCAGGGAACAACAGTCTTTACCAGGCCATTCTGTTCTTTCCATGGTTCTAGAAGCATGTGAGCAAGTCAGCAGATCTGGAGTGTGGTGCTCATTCAACTTGGTCACAGACATAGAGACAGAGAGAACAACTCACCAAATATCTCGACATCTTTATCTGCAAATCTATGTGTATGTTACAGCACATGTCACAAGGGGTTTTGTAAAGAAGAGGAAATTAAAGATTTTGAGAAGAGAAAGACTATTGATTATTTGGAAGGACCCATTTTAAACCACAGAGATCAATATATAAGGGAAGTTGCAACACCAACATCATGTAAGGAGAAAGAATGATGGAAGCAGAGGTCGGAATGATGTTTTTGAAGAGAGAGGAGAGGCTAGGAGTCAGGGCATTCAAGTGGCCTGTGCATTCTGGAAAAGTCATAAAGGGATAAGTTCTTCCCAGCTCCTTCAGAATGAAAGCTGTCCTGCCCATTCCTTGATTTTAGTCCTTAAGACCCATTTTAGACTACTAACATTCTAAGTCTTTGTCAGTTTGTACCCTCTTCAGCCACTGTTAGCACATTCTGCTCCAGCATAAATGAGAAATTGACATAGACATCAAATGTACATTCTCCCTAACACCCACAAATCTTAAAAGTTAATTTATGGTATCTTACACTCAAATGTACTCTTGGCCAAAGGGATGGTGACAAGGACAGAGATATTCTGGCCACTTTATTTGTATGTGAGTCATCTGTTCATAATATTATCACACAATACACTCTTTATGAAGATTCACTAAATGAAGTTCTCTCTGGCTTTCACCATCGTTTCCTAATTTTTATACCACCCACTGGATCATTGAACACATCAGTGGACCACCTCCGGCAAAGGAACAGGACCTTGCAGAATGCACATGGGACTCTCAACTCATTCCCTCATCTCCTCCTTATTCCTCTTTTGTCTCATTTCTTTCATGTGTTTATTTAATTTTCTATTTTGTATCGTTAATTAAAGTATCCCATCTACAATACTAGAGAGCAAACTATCCCAAAACTTAAAAGTTCAGAATAGCTAATATCTCTTTTTTTCCGTGTCTATTGATTAGAGATATGGGACCAGCTGACAGTTTTGGACTCAGTGTCTCTGAGACAGTTTCGAGGGTCAGCTAATACTGCAGTCTTCTGAGGTTTGTCAGGGGCTAGAGACTAAATGGCCAAGGTCACTCCAATAACAGTTGGCTAGAGAGCTCAGCTTCTTACCACATGACCCTCTTTGTTGGAGTGCTAAGAACATGGCAACTGATGTTTCTGAGGGGAAAAAGAAGGGAATGCTGACAAACCCAAGGTGCTATACACTGATTTTGGATCATGCAATCTCTCCATGATTAAAACATTATCCCTGCTCAACATGAGAATGAAAGAAATTCACAGAGTAGGAGTGACTATCAGCAACTGGGATCATTTGAAGACATCTAGGCTGGCTACTACATCCCCTATGTGTTCTCTGAAATAATGTCAACTTATAAGTAAAGTGTATGGTCTCAACTATGAAGGAGAGAGGAGATAAGGCTTTAGATAACCTTACTGTAGGTGCAATTTAACTTCTATTCCTGATGTATCTTGTGGACTAAGCTCATTAAAGCAATACAAATACATGAGGGATGATAGATGAAAAGAACAAAGACTTGTGACTCAGAGCTTGAACAGAGCTAGCAAGTTGATAAAACGATTAGCAACAAGAATATCAGTAGAAGGAATTTTGTTATTTTATGTGAAAAAAGAAAAAAATGTGTATTAATTGGGATAGTATGGCTCACAGTTATAAAAAAAAAAACTCAACACAAATTATCTTAAAAGAAAAGTAGGGCAACTCACATTCACTGATTGATATAACTGGAGAGCTTTGGTGAGCCATACTAGTAAGACTAGCTTCAAGACTAGCTTTAATTAAAGAAGATTACAAGTTCAGTTTTTCTCCTTTCCTTTCCTTTCCTTTCCTTTCCTTTTCTTTCCTTTCCTTTCCTTTCCTTTCCTTTCCTTTCCTTTCCTTTCCTTTCCTTTCCTTTCCTTTCCTTTCCTTTCCTTTCTTTCCATCTTAGCTACAATGTAGGCCAGGAGTGTGGGTATCTGTCAGTTGCATCAGCTATAATGGAGACAGACTCTTATAATTGGGAGAATTATCCAGGTCAGCCTAAATTGTGGTATGGGGGCTGCCTTAATCAAGGACTTCAGGATGCCTCTCTGTTGCTTGATATGCAGCAGTGTTGGTTAATCAACCAGCCATTTCCAGCCTCCTTCTCTGGTGCAGCTGACCACTAGCAAGGTTGGAAGAATTGATCACTTTCCTAGCTTCCTTTGCTGGTGGTAAGCCAATCACTGAGCAAATGAAGCGCAGCTTCCAGATTCCAAGAAAGGACAAAAAAGATGATGCTGACCTTCTGCTCTTCTGCCTTGTTCACAAATGTCATTGATGTTACCACCATAAATTATTTCTGGGAACCATGACACAAAATGAGAAACTGAAGAGCAGAAGAGTCAGCAGGGCAGAGCTAAGCCCCTGATGATGCTAGTGAGTTGTTAAAGCAGCAAACAACTAGCTAACCACCCTCAACCTTCTTACTATAAGAGGCAAATCAGCCCTGGACTTGATTGGCAAAGTTAAGCCAACTTTGAGACAGAGCTTAGGTAAATTACTATATACTACATACTTGAACTGGAACAGGTGAACACCCAGTATAGGAACTAAAAGCCAATCAAACTGACCCAATTCCAGGTCAAGTTTCCTGGAAGGCAGGTTTCCTGGGATGTGAGTTGTTCCATTTGCTCATTATCAACTCTCATAAACAATTTGTTTGCCCAATGGACAGCATCCCCATATGACCAAAAAGAAAAAAGAAAGAAAGAAAAGAAGAGAAGAGAAAAGAAAATGAAAGAAAAGAAAAGAAAAGAAAAGAAAAGAAAAGAAAAAAGTGCTCCACACACCACAATCCCAGGGCAGCTGCCACCAAGGGCAGGTACTCTGAAAGCAAGCATGTGACATCTAATGATCAGGAAGACCCCCTGGGTGATTATAAAGTGCCTTGAAAACCACTCCCTGGTGAGCTGGGGAGAATGAACTTAAAAAGCCATCCATTAGGATGAACTTGTGATATCTCTTCTTGGTCATCTTGTGTCCTTACCATATGCTCTGGGGATGATAGCCCCAGGAAATAGCTACAACAGGAAAGATTCAGCCCTCTGAGATTCTGGTATCTTGAAAAGGGGGTGGCTGTGTAGTTGTGATGAAACAGCCCTGAGCATGAGTTGTCAAAGCAATCTGTTACAAAAAATTTGAACTAAAGTCTGCAAAAGCGAAGTGGTTGTCAAAATGACATGTAGTACTTTGATGTGAGCTGCTGTGCCTCTCGGGCGCTAACAGAACTTCCACAGACACTGAGCAGTGGGCCTAATTTTAAAGAGAGAAGTGAGGAAATAGGAGAGGACACTTGGGGGAAAACAATAAAGACAAACAGGTCTAGAAAATATCTAATCCTTTAAGGGCCAAAAGCGGTGTTGTTCTGCTTAGAGAAAGGAAGAAAGCTATGTATGAATGTTAGGCATCCATCTCTAGGCTATCACAACATCACCCGAATTCTGTTCAGTTCTGTCCTTTTACTTTGGAGATCAGACCTTCACATAGCATCACTTGAGTGTGCCTGGATTGTTTTGTTGCCCCCCAAAATATTCTTATCTCCTTGGGAAAGACTACCCCACTAAGATGTAATGAAATCTCATCTTCCTTACTGGCACATTCCTAAGGAAGGGGCCCTGATTTCACAGTCCTGCTTCACCACGTGAGACAGTCACCAAGTTTTGTATACTCTGTATCACTCCACTGAGAATCAGGGACTGGAGTTGTGGGGGGTGTGGTTAGGCAAGGTTAGTACAGGGGGGTTATCAGCAACATCTCTGACCAGCTCTCATATCAGACCCTGACACTAAGAAACATGGCTAGGAAAGGTCCAGAATCCCCCAGGACTAACTTCAGCACTGTGTGGCTTAGAAGCAATTCTCCAGAACCCCCAGGCAAGTACCAACTACCTGTGGATACCCTAGATCTCTCCTGGCAGGATGCTAACCTTGGGATTGAAACTGGTAGTCTTTGGCTGGATTCCACAGGTTCCACAGATATCTTCCCCTCGCTGAGCAGCCCCCCACAACCACCACCACACCAAGCCTTAGTTAGCCATAAAGAACTAACTAGATATCTGGAACCATCTACCACACATGGAGTTTGGAATAGGGTTGAAAATCCTAGTGCAGATAATAAAGAGAGAAGGGCACTCTTGGTAGGCAACACTATCAACACTGCCTGACCAACTTATAAAGAGATTAACCTTATAGTTAAAATTATTTCTAATTATGTGTCTGTGTGTGTACACGTTCATGAGCATGTGCGTGTATGTGCATGTGGTGTGTGTGTGCGTGTGTGTGTGTGTGTGTGTGTGTGTGTGTGTGCAGGTGTGAACTCCTTGGAGCAGGAGTTCCAGGCAGTTGCAAGCTGCCCACCATAGGTTCTCAGAACAGAACTCGGGTCCTCTGGAAGAACAAGAAGTACTCTTGACCACTGAGCCATCTCTCCAGTCCTTGCTTCATAACTTCAAAGGGTGCAGTCCAGGTTAGTTGGTCCACTGCTTTTGTGCTGATGGTGAAGCAGAACATCATGGCAGGAGCACAAGAAGGAAGAAGGTCCCATAGCTGGAAACCAAAGAGAAAAAACAAAGAAGCCTGTAGCATGAATCTTAAAGAGTCTTATTAACAAAAACAAGCCTGGAGCCAGGTATTGGGGTGAATGCTGGAAGATCAGAAAAGCAGAACAAGCCACAGCCACCAAATCTTGCCAGTTCCTCACCTGATCCTGTTTCCTCAGACTGGAAGCCTTCCAGTCTTCATCCAGAATGAATCTCAGCTGAACTGTGCTGCTCAAAAGCCTAAAAGCTTAACCAGCTCTAGTTCCTGGTCCTCATGCCTTGAATACCTTTCTGCTTTCTGCCACTGCTCCCTGGGATTAAAGGCGTGTGTCACCATGCCTGGCTGTTTCCAGTGTGGCCTTGAACTCACAGAGATCCAGAGGGATTTCTGCCTCTGGAATGCTAGGATTAAAGGCGTGAGTACCACCACTAGCCTCTGTATCTAGTGGCTGTTCTGTTCTCTGACTCCAATAAGTTTATTAGGGTGCACAATATTTTGGGGAACACAATCCCACCACAGACGCCAGCAGCCCAACATCCTTCCCATCAGGCTAACCTCCTCCTATTAGGCTCCACATCATAAAGGTTCTGCCGCTTCCAAGTGGCTCTGAGCTGGGGACAAGGCTTTCAACACATGGTCCCTCAGGACACATTTAAGATCAAACTACAGAGCACTGATAGAATTAAAGAGGAACTCCTACTGCAATCTAACCTATGAGTTCCTTGGGTTGGGGGGTGGGACTTGCAATGACTTACAAGAATACATGTATACTATAAAAACAATAGTAGAAAGAAAATGCAGCGAAAGAGCTTACATTGAATGGTGACATATGACTTTAAGAATATTAGGAAATAAGTATGCTTTTGCTTCGCTGGGAGAAGAAATCATGCGTACAGATGAAGCCAGTCAATTTGGAGCGATAAACCCGCTGCAGAAGAGTATCTCTGAGAAATTAGTCAACTTTGGCACACTGCCTGTGGTGCCTAAACGTATTTACTGAATCCCTACCAACTGATTAAATACTCAGACCCATGGAGTTCCAGGGAAGCGTGACTTCTCCAGGCCTCAAAATGTAATTCTCTTGTTTGGTCTAAGACCTAACAAGTCAACCCAGAGCCACTTCTGCATGGCCTGACCCCCAGTCTCCAGGCCAGCCTATTCAAGTCACAGGAGGCTACTCGCTGTGGCCTTTGGTTTATTGTTTCACATCATTCCTCTATGCATTCCCTGTGTTGTTTTATTTTAGAGAGCCTCTGATCAACAGCCAACCTTAAAATACGGGCACTTGGAGCCACTTGCTGCTTTGGCTCCTTTTCATCTTCATTAATAAAGAGAATGAACGAGCAATAGATCAGTAAAACAAAAACCATACCTCAAGAGTTTAGGAGGACCTGAGCCTTGGGCTCATCTGAGCTCATGTTAATGTTCACACAGCAGAGCGAGGGCATGAGTCCTACTGCTCCTTCCCTTCTTCTGCCCAGGTCTTATTGTGGCCCCAGCAGAGAGCTGATCACTAAGAAGGGGCTTAGTCACCGACTCCTGGGGAACTGAAGTCTCAATATCCCTCCTCCTTGAAATGTTTCCTTCTTCCCTCATAACGATGCCAGCTCTGCTCCTTTTTCTGGCATCCTCTCTCATGTCCCAGGCCATTGCTATTGCTATTGTTGTGGATCATTTTTGGAATTCTAACATACGTTAGTCAGTTCCTCTCAATGCAGTGCTTACTGGGCTATTGCTTTGAAGTTTCTGTTAGCTTTTTCACCCATTTAAGTCTTCTTTCCCCCAAAGGGATGTACTCATGAAGATCAGGTACCCAGGAGTGGAAATGATCAGGGACCATAACTGTGGTCCAGACAGGAAGATGTACAGAAATCTGTCCAGTGATTTAGAATGCTTTGGGAACTAGGACTGAAATGTGAGGTACTCTGGCTTCTTCTTTCCTGCTCTTCCCTTATTTTTCCATTAATATTGAATGACTGCTCATGCCAAAATGCCAAAAGAAGCAAATGTATCTGTAGCAAAATAATGCCCCATGGGATGTTGCTGGCAATGTGCACAGTGGCTGAGCATCAATGCCACTCTTTCTCAGCATGTCTTTGCCTTGGGTCTGGCATCTGGCAGTCCTGCACCTCCAAAAGAAGCTGCTTGCCCAGAAAGGATTCATTTCCCAGGGGACAATATTCCCCAACCTCTTGCTGTGAACTTCTAACAATGTCATAGAAACCACTAGACTCTTCTTTATCTCAGTCTTCAACACAGGCTCTAGGATAAAGGATGTTTATTAGATATATGCCTAGACAGCAACAGTATTCTGAGAAGAAGAAGCCTTAGGGGAAAAACACTGAAATAAGGGAGTATGCAAGGCTGCATTTTCCTTTGTTTCTTTTGGCTTAGATGCAATGTGCTACGTATTAAGGAAGAGTTCAACCTCTGGGCCTTTTATGGCTTTTCGTTCACTAAATTCCAGCATATGTAAGGGTTTGTGCTAGTCCCTCCCCACAAATACAGACCTCTAAGGGATAATTTTAAAGAGAACTCTTAATAAAATTTTATGGTAAAATGTTACGTTAATTCAAACAAAAGATGTTTCATTGTGTCAGGGAAAAAAAAAAGGTGGCAGAAATCATTCTTAGGAGACAAGGTAACATTCAGTTCCTGGTTTCTTATTGAACTTCAGCTACCACATTGGAACTCCTTCAGCTTCCTAGAACAAAACCCACAAACCTATCTGTGTCTGTGGCTCACCTTTGCTGGTCTTTTCATATTGTTACAAGAAAGATGTCCCTTGGCCAACCAAAGGCCAATATGTCCTCATATAACTCACAACCTATTTCTTCTTCCTTCTCTAAAATCACACTCCAACAATAGTGTTTTCAGTTCTCCATCACTATGCCATTCTTTCCCATCACCAATTTGTCACGTCTAAAACAAAGTCAATAACCAATACAGCCATTTCCCCTTGGCTTTCTTCCTTCTCCAGACAACTGGTCTACCTAGTTTCAAATATGGACAACTTCTGGAGTCGTCTATTCAGCCTAGCCTCTCCTTTCACCCTCAAAGGTATTATCATCTCTATGTACATTCAAGTTTGCCCCATTCTACACATGTGGGCTTTGCCCCACTATTTCCCTCTCTTGCTCCCCATCTCAGGAAATGAGGCTGTCTATTTAAAACAGAGGTTTAGAAAGCATTTCTGTCCCAGCCCCGTCCTTAGTTTCCTCCTTCAAAGGGTAACCTAGTGGTGTGTCTTTTACAGTCTTCATCTCCACTGATGGTAGGCCAGGCTACCATTCAATGAAGATTTTACTAGTCCTGAAACAGACCTTCATTGTCTTGTTAGCCACTGGCATCCAAACCTGAGTAATTCAAGATATGAAATATTCCTTATGATAGAAATTACCAAAATAATTAGGGACCTGACATCTTCTCCTATGTTATTAACTGAAAAATGAACTAATTGGGATATGCTCAAATATTATCTCCATCTATATAAACAAATGACATTTGAAGAAAGAAAGAAATCCACTCACTAGACCATAAGTCTATAGGGAAAGAATATGGATTGCTTCTCTTCTCTCTATAAGAGAATTAATCTTTTCCAATGTCCAGATAAAAATATCCTGGGTCCAAGGAAACCACCTAGACAATAAGGCATAATAAGACAATAAGAGGCGTGTGCAAACCTAGGTTCAAGAGCAGAAAGCTGGCTTAATGAGAAAGAGAAATTATACAGGAATAAACAACTTATTGGATCACTGTTGAGCTAATGAAAAACACTCTAGAGCAGAGACAGAAACCACTGTCTCTGGAGTAAACTGCCAAGGCAGCTGCTGCCCACAATGATAAAGAGACAAAGAATCAGAGCGAACTTAAGTCTGTACTGTAACTATAGATACACTATGTACTGTATATTGAGTCTTCCAACACACCCCTTGCTCCAAGGTCTGCATGAATTACAACAGATACCTGAAACCCTTTCTCTCCTTTCCATCTGACCCAGTTCCCCAATTAGCTGGAAAATACACCTGATCTAAGCACATTTGTGGTTTTGTTTGTATTTATGCATATACTCACACAGACGTCTATGTAAATTTATGTAATAATATAAATATTGTATCTTAAAGGTTGCATTAAATGGCTATATTTTTTCTGAAAGAAAAATGTGGTATACAATATACAAATATGAAAGTAGTTGCATGTACAGCAATAAGTAATATATTTTTTGTTTCCAAATGTCATATTGTTTTTCTGAAATAATTAATGTAATATAGGCTATCCTTAACAAAAATTGAAGATACTAATAAAGATGAATGTATCCCACCTTTGAGGGAAGCCTTTGGTAACCTGGAGTCCTACAAAGGCTCTGTGACATAGACTTAAGTCCTGATTCTTTTCTAGAATAATTTCTACGGAGCTTGTAATGGTATTTTTATGATGTTGTTTACCTTATTATCTGTTTTTCACAATGCTAGACATAAATCCATTAATTGAGTAAATATTTGTGAACATGTGCTGAATGCTGTCTAGACAATACAATACAAACAGTCGACAAGGCATAATCCCCTTATTCAAGGAGTTTGCTCTGTAGCACAAGAAATCTGTATTGTACATGAGTTATAATTGGACTACAAAGAAGAACATCTCCTGAGCTGGGGTGGTGTAGGGGTACATCAAAATCTTCTGAGGATGATATTTGTGCCCTCTGTGAAGGGGTGTCAGATGGCCCAGGAATTGAGGAGAAAGGAATGGAGGCCCATAGTGGGCAAAATTCCCTGATAGAGTATGAAAAGCAGTTAAATATAATATTGTGTAATCCAGGTACCCAGTGGGCATGGCACACCATGAACTTTATTAAAAGAGTAAGAGAGACTCAATAAAAAGTTTAAATTGATATATGATTGAAACTAACATAGGAATTACACTAAGACATGATTTTGGAAAGCTACTGCTATACGGAGAATAGATGGAAAGGGAAAAAGAAAAAGAAAAGAATAAGGGAGTGTCAACATATGTGAGAGATATTAAGTGAGTAGAGTAGGACTTGCCGGTTACAGAATGCAGTGCACGAGATGAGAGAGAACTCAAAGCTGTTGAGGTTCTCGAGGTGAGCCCATTCTCTTGGAAGAGGAGGCCAGAATTGGATTGACACTCAAGGCTGTGCACTTACCTGCTTTTAATTGTTCTATAGTTCCAGACATTTGTGTTTTATTTTTATTTCCAACATCCTCCTGTCATATTTATTACCTTGGGTAATTGATTTGAACTTTGGATGCACTATGTTCTCAAGTATTGCAAAAGAATCAATTAGATTACTTTGGGATGAATTACATTTTCCTCCATAATTTATTGCATGTTTCCATTTAATTCAAAAATTGGAGAGCTTTATGTCTCTGGCATCAACAGAAGTCTAGCCTTCCAATTTGAGTTTCTGTTGTGTAAGAATGAAGCAACCTTGACTCCTGGCTCACAGTTAAAACAACACAGAGAATTCTTGACAGATGTCTAAACACATGGATTAAGGGGTCAGTTCTCTAAAAGGTGCTTCAAGTTTTCTATGTATTTATTCCACTGTTAACATTTCAAACAGCTTTTTCCTCTTTATGCATCTCTTTCCTACCTGCATTGATAATGGCTTGCTCATTCCAGGCCCCTATATATGCAACAGTAATTTCGCCAACACAATAGCACTCATCCCAAACACTGCATAAGGAAAAGTCCGCTTTGAGTTCCAGAGAGACAGAAAGGTGTTATGGAAATCTTGTACTGCTTGTAATGAGTTTGCTACTTGTCTGGTAATGCATGCAAGGAGGTAAGTCCAGCCAGGGACCTACACTGTGAACACACAACCAAAAGCAAGTTAGTGCCACCCCATTTTGGAATATAAGAAGCACTCTGCACAGGACACACTCAGGCACAGCAAGTGTGTGGCATCAGATGGAAGCCACTTGGGAGATGGCACTGCTGCCAATATCCAGGAATAAAAATAACATTCTCTTAGAACTTTCCAGGACTCCCCAAACTAATCCAACCACTTGGCAGCTGCTGATTTTTTAAGTAGTAAAATAGAACAATGACCCATGGCTGTTGGTTTTGTTCAGCCCCAGGCTGTTTCCCTAGAAGCTCAAATGTTAAGCTCTTTATGCCAGAAACCTTTAATTGCATCAAATTCTGAAAAGTGGCTTCTGCTGCTCTGTTTTCTGAATGTTGTAAAAATCATTATCTTTGACTATAAGCCAAAACGTAACAATTATGTTGTTCTACCAAAAGAGTTTTAAATTTATAGATAGTAGCAACAAACATTTTAAATATTTTTATACATTACAGCAAATAAGTATAGTACTAAGAAATAGCACTACATGGCATTTGTTAACTGCATCACAGAAAATATATACTACAATATGCATAATATATATGTACAATATATGCATACACAAGTGTGAGTTGTGAGTGGCATCTGGGCATATGTTCTTCACTTTGAATTTTGTAATTATATCAAAACTATTGCCTGAAATGAAATAACATTACAAATATTTTCTAGCTTATATGAATACATTTATTCATATTCATTTTAAAGGATTGAATAAGAATATTCTGGTTTTTTTTTTCCAGATTTCTGCTGAAGTTCCAAATCTAAGAACGACAACAGCTACCTCTACATTATAGAAGTCAAGCTAGACTCATCCTTGTACAGCATGTTAAAGATACATTTCTATCCCCAGTTACCTGCACACATTGATAACCAGAGTTTGGCAAACTTGCAAATGAAATTTCTGGCATGTCTGCAAAGTTGTGGGTGTTTTGGCTTCCATTTGTCATTGGAGGAAGTTGCTCCATCGACCAATGAATAAAACGAAGTGTCCCAGAGAATCACATTTAGAACTTGGGTTTTGAAAAACTGGCTCTATTTTCCTGCCTACTGCTTATTGAGCTCCAAAGGGGCATAGGCCACAATTTCTAAAGAACCTGTCTTGGCCTTAGGCATTTGGAGGCATGTAGAAACCCAGGGTACAATGACAGCTTGTCTTAGGGTTTCTGTTGCTGTGAAGAGACACATGGCAACTCTTGAAAAGAAAACATTTAATTGGGGCTGGCTTTCACTTTTGGGGTTTATTCCATTATAGTCATGGTGGGAAGCATGGCAGCCTGCAGGCAGACATGGTTGCCGGAGAGGAGCTGAGAGTACTACATCTTGATCCACAGGCAGCAGAAGGAGACTGTGAGTTACACTGGGCATAGCTTAAGCATAGGAGACCTCAAAGTCCACCCCTACAGTGACATACTTCCTCCAACAACACCATACTTACTCCAAAATGGCCACACCTCCTAATAGTGCCACTCCCTATAGGCTAAGCATTCAAACACAGGAGTCTATGAGGTCATTCCCATTCAAATCACCACAGCATAAGGCAAAAGGCAGAAGGCTATCTAAAGTCTGGGGACTCCACAGTTAGAAGGTCAGGGATAACTGATTGTTCTTTCACATTGCAGCCAGGTAAGTGTGTGTAAGTTCTCTGTGTATCATAAACAAACTGTTCTAATGAATGGTCTATAGATTCCTAAGAGGAATCTAAGGGAAGAACTGTTAAAGATAGAAGGTAAGGCAGATTGCTCAAAGATCAGATAGAATTGTGAATACTCTGAAGGTTTCTATGGACATACCAGTAGGACCTCTAATGCAGTATCATGGAAAGTCCTTGTTAAGCTAGTTTCAAGTCATGTCTTCATGCTCTCCATGTGCTATAACCTTGGGAATAATACAAGAAGCAAGCAAAGGAAAACTCTTCAAGTGCTAAGAGGAAGGTTAAATGACATGGAACTCCAAATTTAGAAGAATAATAAAGTAACAGGCCTGTCTTACAGCCCTATCATTCAGAAGAATGTGACCCACATTTACCATTTACTGCATTCACTCATCTTCAAGATGACAACAGAAAGTGGCTCAAACAGACTCATCCCTCCCATGAAGCCCACGGGAGTCTCAACAAAGCCTGGCAAGCAGTCATGGACAGTCACACATAATAAGGGCATTAGTGAGGAGACCTGTGATGATCAGGAAAGCACACCTCCCTCTTTCCTTTCTTCTTCCTTCCTCCTTCTTTCCTCTTCTTTCCTTCCTTCCTTCCTTCCTCCCTTCCTTCCTCCCTTCCTTCCTCCCTCCCTCCCTCCCTCCCTCCCTCCCTCCCTCCCTCCTTCCCTTCCTTCCTTCCTCCCCCCTCCTTCCCTCCCTCCCTCCTCCCTCCCTCCCTCCCTCCCTCCCTTCCTTCCTTCCTTCCCCCCTCCTTCCCTCCCTCCCTCCCTCCCTCCCTCCCTCCTTCCCTCCCTCCCTCCCTCCCTCCCTCCCTCTCTCCTTCCCTTCCTTCCTTCCTTCCCCCCTCCTTCCCTCCCTCCCTCCCTCCTTCCCTTCCTTCCTTCCTTCCCCCCTCCTTCCCTCCCTCCCTCCCTCCCTCCTTCCCTTCCTTCCTCCCTCCCTCCCTCCCTCCCTCCCTCCCTCCTTCCCTCCCTCCCTCCCTCCCTCCTTCCCTTCCTTCCTTCCTTCCCCCCTCCTTCCTCCCTCCCTCCCTCCCTCCCTCCCTCCCTCCCTCCTTCCCTCCCTCCCTCCCTCCCTCCTTCCCTCTCTCCTTCCCTCCCTCCTTCCCTTCCTTCCTTCCTTCCCCCCTCCCTCCCTCCTCCCTCCCTTCCCCCCTCCCTCCCTCCTCCCTCCCTCCCTCCCTCCCTCCCTCCCTCCTCCCTCCCTCCTTCCTTCCTCCCTCCCTCCCTCCTCCCTCCCTCCCTCCCTCCCTCCTCCCTCCCTCCTTCCTTCCTCCCTCCTTCCCTCCCTCCCTCCCTCCCTCCCTCCCTCCCTCCCTCTAAGGCAGACCCAGCCAAGTGAATGAGGGTGAAAAGAAAGAGAGCAGCTGGAGACAAAGTCAGCAGCGATGAGTGGTTAGACTGCCTCTGGCACCGTGGGCTACAAAAGCAGTCTATGAGCAGAATGAAAGCTCTAAACAGAGTGCTCACCTCATCAAAGAAAAGACTGACTAGGAACTGAGTCTCTTGATATAATTAAGAAACATCCAGGCTACAACTAAGACTCACCATCACATGAAGAACAAGGGAAATCACAACTCAGAGAGGTAACTGACTCATGCTAATGATGCACAGGTCGGAATTATTTGACAAAGATTTTAAAGCAGCTGTCATTAAAATTTTTTTTTTTTTAAAATGCTTCCGTGGTCTTAGAAATGCTCTTCAGAGAAATTGAAAGAGCTAGTTATCCAAGCAAACAAACCGGTGTTGTTTAAAAGAAGAGAATCATAGAACTGAAGGCAAGTCAAGTAAAAAAGCGTGGCAAAGAGGAGAACAGAAGTGACAGCAGATGCTATCAGTAAGCTCGAGAATAAATCAATAGAATTTACCTGACACCAAGAGCAGGCAGAAAATCTACTGAATGAAAAATTGAACAATTTCAGGGATCTGTGCACAGTAACAACAACAACCACAAAACCAACACTACACCAATGACAAGGACAACAGACAGCAAGCTTGAAAGACTGTCTAAGAAGTACAGGCTGAAAATTACTAAATAAGGTGACAGGTACAGAGGCTCTAATTTGTTAAAATATGAGAAAACTGCAAACAGAATACGCCCCCAAAACATACTAAATGTCTTAAAACTAAAATCAGAAAAAAAAAAAAAATATTAAGAATGCTTTAAGCAAAACCACACCTGCCTATTGACAAACAAAAATAATTAGCATAACCTCTTACCTGAGTCTGTGGACACAAAAAGTACACAATGTTCTTTGAATGCACAAGGAAAGGCTATTAACTGTCAATCCTATATTCAGCAAAACCAAACTACCCACCAGAAGTGAATGGAGGCAGGGCGGATCTGAAGACATTTCTCAAACGAAGAAAACTAAGAGATTTCTCCCATCCTGCTGACTGTTAAAAGACTGGCTGAAGGAACATATTCAAAAGAAGGAATTATCAAAAAGCAAATCTTAGGACATCAGGACTGGGCATCAAGCTCACACTCAGTCAGTAGTCACAGAAAAGCTATCATCATTTAAGTGCTGCACTAATCACAGGAAAGGCATTTCACCTTCACCCTTCTATTGTTTTCTCTCCATGTTTGATTCTAGATGAATAACAAGGCAGAGACAGGAGGTGATGGATGGATAGAAGGTGGATTTCACTTTCACCCTTCTATTGTTTTCTCTCCATGTTTAGTTCTAGATGAAAACAAGGCAGAGACAGGAGATGATGGATGGATAGAAGGTGGATACACATGCAGACAGATAGATGGACGGATGCTTGGTGTGGTGGTTTGAAAGAAAATGGCCCCCAAAGGGAGTGGCATTATTAGGAGGTGTGGCTTTATTGGAGTAAGTATGGTCTTATTGGAAAAAGTGTGTTACTGTGGAGGTGGGCTTTGAGGTCTCATACGGTCAAGATACTGCCCAGTTCTGAGTTCACTTCCTGTTGCCTGCAAGATGTAGAACTCTCAGCTACCTCCCCAGCACCATATCTGCCTGCACACCACCATGTCCCATCATGATGGCAATGGACTAAACCTATGAACTGTAAGCCACCATACTTAAATGTTTTCCTTTATAAGAGTTGCCAGGGTCATGGTATCTCCTCACAGCAATAAAAACCCTAAGACAGACAGACAGATGGACAGACAGATGAATGGATGGACACATTATAACATTGCTGTGGTAGTACTATAGGCTATAATGGAATTGACACCAAAATGCACAGCTGAAGAAGGGCAAGGGACAAGGAAACAGCAAACGGAATAAAAGGCCCTCAAAGCTGAATATATGTATAACCCTTATTTTCTGTGAGAGCCTATATGAGTTCCTACACATAAAAATAACATATAGTGGGTAGCTGTTCCAGCTTTGACCTGGGAAGTACTTTGGAGTATAGGACTAAGAATGGGTTAGGAATTCCTGGAAAAAGTAGGATAATTGCTGAGCAACATGTGGATCCCAACTGGAAATAGAGACCCTCTGTGAAATTGGAGGAATGATGGGCTTCATAACATTTGACTCTGGCCGGGTTCTATATAAACAGTGTATGTGTGCATGCAAAGAGCAACCCCTTGGCCAGGAGTCTCTATAATCAACATTTACTCTTCAAACCAAAAACAATCAGCATAATAATTTGAAAATAGACAATAACCTAAAGATTGAGCTCACAGAGGAAAAGATAAAGAAGATACAAACACACTCAATATGAAGTGAGCCTAGGGAGAATTAGTCATGGGAATGAACAAAATGGAAGTGGTACAGCAAACTTAAGCATACTACCTACACACCACAAGCACATGTACTGCTGAGGTTGGGAGGTGGGGTCAGAAACAGAGAGCAAGAGAGGGAGAGAATCATGGAGGGAAGGAGAGAGAAAGAGAGAGAGAGAGAGAGAGAGAGAGAGAGAGAGAGAGAGAGAGAGAGAAACATCTAGAAAAACATAACTCAGGAAATACAGCAAGGTTTTCTAAATTTATATAGGACCATAAAAAGAATTTAATAATGATATGGATTGATATGGATTTATTTTAAAAGTATAATAAGACAAAATTACAACCTAGTAGAATAAATTGGTAACCATATAGTGCATCTAAGCAGATTCTGAGCAACAAGGACCAAAAATAACTCAAGTGAAAGTTATGTTAATGGTTCAGAAGGAATACTACAATGGTCTTCTAAGTTACTAAGAAGCACAGGTGTCCCTGCACTCAGTGAGACCTACTGAGTTCAGGCAGAGAAGATTATTGCTAAACTAAATGTCCTCTTGAGTGGGATTGGTGACCTTCTATAAGGAGGCTGAGGACTCCCATTTTACCCATCCACATGATAGTGATGCACAGCTAGTGGGCACCTTCTCAAAGCCCAACACTGCATCTGGTAGCCCATTTCAGACTTCCCAATCTCCAGAAGTGTGAGTAATACATTTCTGATGTTTTTAAGTCACCTAGCCGGTAGTCCTTTTATAGAAGCCATAACTACCTTACAGAAAAAAAACATAAGCAGATATGCAATCCTTGAAGTTGAGGTTCTTCCAAAGCAAAGCAAGAAAAAAGAAGAGCCAGAATCAAGGAAGAACTGAGCTCATGAATCAGAAGATCAAACTGCTTTTAATGAACCTTTGACAAAGGTAACACTAAAAAAGAAATTTGTAATTATACTTTAAGTACAAAGAATACTCCAGGCAAAGAGACAGGGAAGAAAATCCTTTTGTAAAGCATGCTGCTTTCTAATTTTCTACATTCTTTGGATCTCTTATAAATATGTGCTGTTTCTATGAAATAGGAGAACGCACAGTTTTAACTTGTAACTTAGAAACTGTGGGTTGGGAGCTCCTTGAAGTTCTTTCCCCGTCTCATTGTTCACCCTGTTTCTCTTTGGTGCCACACCATCACTGTCTGGTGACACTCACAAGCAATAAAATAGAAACAGAGATCTGAGGGTGTGCTGAGAAATCTAGGACAACTACCTCATAAAATGAACGGAATTTTATTGTGAATAATTGAGAGTTGAGCATCATGGGGGATAATGTATCAATTTTATGATTTTTTTTTGCTCTTTCAATTGATTTCTTTTATTGGAAATGGATTTTTTTTCATAAATTTTCTAATTACAGTTTCTCCTCTTTCTACTCCTCCCAGTTCCTCCCCACCTTTTCTCTTAAAAGTTCTACAATCTCCCCAGTGGCCAGAGTAAAGAGCCGTGTCAGATCCAGCTGTCTCTAGGGGCTGGAAACAGAGCTCGTACCCATTATGCCTTTGTTGTAAGAAGTGCATTCCAGGTCGGGACTCTGGATCCCAAGAACACATTCTCTTTCCTGTGTAGTCACTTGTTCCTCTGCAAGGCATACGCCAACTCTCTTCCCTACCACACTCTGAACGTGAGCTGAGGAAAGACCAAGCTGATAAAAGGACATTCCTTACATTGGAGAGTAATATCATCAGTGGTCATGTCACCTGTACTTTGGTATAGACTCTCTAACAATTCAATAATATTGAAAGTCTGAAATCCAACTGTGTATGCTCTTCTATTTGCTATTTTTTTAATCAGTGAATAAGCTTATGCTTGGCAAATTCTCCTACAGTCCTGAAGTGTAGGAAGCTGCCTTTGATAGTACATTTTCCACTGTTCCCTGTTTTGATAAAGTCATGGTTAGATATTGGTCCTAGAGGATGCTCTCACTGCCCTGTCACTGATGTCAAGTGTTTCCCATATGCCATTACAACTGTGAGGCCTCCATTCTAATCTGTTTTGTAATAGGCATCTATTTATCAGAAATAAAAATACAACAGTGGCCAGGCGGTAGTGGTGCATGCCTTTAATCCCAGCACTCAGGAGGCAGAGCCAGGCGGATCTCTGTGAGTTTGAGGCCAGCCTAGGCTACAGAGAGAGATCCAGGACAGGCACCAAACGACACAGAGAAACCCTGTCTCAAAAAACAAATAAACAAATAAAACAGTGCCATAGAGATAAAATATGTAGCACATAGTCTCAGCCCTCACCTTTCGACATTTGGTCTCTGTAATATGGAACTTTGCATAAAATATTGTACAAGACGATGCCAAAGTCACAGGAAACTTTGGTATGGATTTAGAAACATCACTTCACACTATTTTGCATTTTTTCACATTTATGATACCAGTCATTCCAAAATTTTAATTCAGAGATAAAAACTGTGTTACAGCTTCCCTCAACAGAGCTGTCAACAAATCTGGCAAATACCAGCCATACCAAAGCCTAGTCTTTTGACAGTATGATGGAATAAGAGACCCAGAGGATCTTTGTTGGCTTTCTGTCACTAATGAATGCCTAAGACTTATTTTACAGAACAAACATTCATTGTGGCTCACAGTTTGGGAAGTTTTAGTCTATGATCAAATGGCCCATTAATTTTAGGTCTCTACAGGGTGTGCTGGATAGCAACAGGCAACAGTGGGGACACACTGTGGAACAAAACTGCCCATCTTAATAAAAGGAATGAAATGGACTGTCCAGGGTCCAAAATACCCTTTGGAACACACCCCAATGACATAACAGTACACCCCAAAAATATATGTCCAATAATGCCAGGACATGTCAGGATTACATTTTATTGCAAAGAATGAATGTTGCTTTATATAAATTATATATAAATGTGAGCAAGTTAAGGACTAAGTAGGAAGATCACATCCTGGATTAGCTGGATTAATCCTAAATAAAGCCTAATTAGAGATAATCAAGCCAATATAAAGATAGAAGACAAGATGTAACAAGACCACAGAAGCAAAGGATCACTAATCAAGGAACACCTGGCTGTATGTTTCTCTAAGTTCCCTTGTTGACCACCTTGAAGTATATTTCTATCCATTCATCTCAAAAGCATAGAGTAATGCTATGCCCACAGAAGCTTGAGCAAGGAGCTGTCTAAAGCTGACCTGGTAAGACATGTCACAGGCTATATAGGAAGGACATGTACAGTAAGGGATCCCCGAGACCCTCCAAAGCAATGAAACTAATATGATAATATTTTAGGGATAAGTTGACAAGCAGAAATATACTTGAAAATGGACAAGACCCAACCATCTTATACCCTTTGCTTCTTGTTATTACAAAGGCCAGCAGACTTGGTAAGAAGGTGCCTTACCAATGAAGATAACTAACTTCTTTTTCATTCTATACCTTCAACAGAATTTTTCAAATAGTTTCTCAGCCAATTGCAAGATCTAGTAAAAGTAAGGATGTAAGATGTAAAGAAGCATCTCAAGGACTCAGCAGTTGAGTGTACTTGTTGTTCTTCAGGGGGTTCCATATTTGGGTTTCAGCACCCACATGATGGCTGACACCATCAATAAATCCAGTTCCAGGGAATCCAACATCCTTTTCTGACCTTGTTGGATACCAGGAGCATGTGTGGTGAACATACATGCATGCAGGCAAAAAACTTAATGCATATAAGCTAAAATAAATAAAATGTATTAAAGAATATCTCTTTTCAAATTATTTTATTCACCATAATCCCCTAATTTCAATGTCTCCCATTTACAGCCCATTATCCATAAAGAAAGTGATCCTGCCTGCTTACCCTCAGCTCCTGGCTGGCTAGTGTTCCAAGGCTGTTTTCCATCATTTGGGTTACAGACCAAGCAGTGGAGAGTAATATTTTCAGACCAGAAGTTCTTGGGGGGGTGATAAATAGCCACAGTTACAGGCTATATTCTGCAAAACCATGTCATTCAATACTCATTCAGGTTTGTAATTTCCTCAATCAAAGCACAGAACATCAACCAAATTACATAGCATTGACCCCAGTGTCACAGAGATAAAATAGGTAGCACATTCAATGTGGACTCTATCCTCATCTTTTGCTTTTCAGCCTCTGGCATAGGAAACTATGCAGACAGGGTTGTATAAGACGATGCCAAAAGTCACCGGCAGAATTTGGATTAAAATCAGAGGCATTACTCTGTATCATTTTGTGCTTAATTCACATTTATGATAGCATCCATTTTGAAATTCTAATGCTGAAACCATCAAGCAAGGATTTCTAAGGTTCATATGAAATGAAATGGGGAACATTTTAGCAACAAATATTCAGAACCTATCCCAAGCCATTGTCTTGGGGAGTAAATAGTTTGGGTTTTGTTGTCAAGGTAGAGTTTGCTTGTTTTTGAGACAGTCTCATTAAACAGCACAGGCTAGCCTTGGACTCACATCTTTCCACCAGTGTTTCCCAGGCACTCGGATCACAAGCATATCCTGCCAAATCTACCTTAGCAAATGATTTCATTTCCAAGGCTTTGTTCACAGAAGTCTGCAACACACTGCCTGGGCACACTGTAAGACATCTATGGCATGTCTGCTGTGCTGTGCTGTGACAGGCAGTCTCTCCTGGACCATGTTCAGGACATAAACTCCAGTATAGGAGGCCACTGTGGATATTACAGATCTGAAGTAGAAGGAATCATGCTCCCAGTACATTCACCTTATCATTTTTCCACCTTCTCGTTCCTTCTTGGCTTGAGGTTTTCTTATAACAGTTACACAAGTGTCTTCAACATATTTCAGGAAGGAAGGAAAGCAAGAAAGTAATACCACACATCCACGGAAAGTAGCAAAACCTAACAGAAAATGGGGCTTTTAAATTATGTGCATCAGATACTTTGGAAATCTCATTCCATTTACTCTCACAGCCACACTTAGAAGTGATTTCCTCTCAGCAGCCTGGTTCCTCGGCTGAGAATTATTCTCTACTTAGAAGGCTGGGTGACTTCTAGGATTCCAAAAGCAGAATGGAGACAAAAAGTGGGACTTCCATAATCCCATGCTGAAAAAGGAGCTCTGATAAGGCAGAAGGGACTGGGCATCCAGCAAAGGCCTTTTAAAGCCTCCCGTGGTGTAGCTGAACAGAAAAGACCACCAGGACTTCTGTCTCAAACAAAGAGATAGGTCTGGATACAGACACCATTGAGAACACAGGAGCCTGGAGGAGGAAAAAGATGTCCCCATCAGCAAACTGCTTCCCAGGTTCCCATCTGGTAAAAAGGCTGCAGTTTTGCCCCGTTATTCAGAGGCCCTTTCTCAAAATCCCTGAACTATGTGGACCCCCCATGGATGCCTTTCTAAGACTAACAAACAACAGGACATATCAGGCAGCTGTTTCCAGGGAATCTCGGCAGGTGGCCGGACCTGAGTAGCAGTGACACTGTGCTAGTGTACCAGCCAGCCTGAGTGCAGTCCTCTCCCCAAGAAGCTATGTGCTGAGGGCAGCACTTAGGGCTTCCTACTGGAGGCTGCTCCCAGCCAAATGGACAGTAAATAACATAATGACTCATTAAAGCAGCACATGAAGAAGACACTTGATTCTGTAGGCACGTTAGGAGGGGCAGACTCCATCAAGGAAAATAAAGGGATCAAATCTGAAAAATGTGTGGCAGTTAGTCCTAATTTGGGAAGTAGGTAAAAAGATGTCAGCTGACGAAAGGGTTTTTAAAGCCTGACTTTGAAGATGGGACAGTTATGAAATTGCAGAGTACAGTGTTTGCAAGGTCCTTTTATGTACTGCTGTTACTCATTTCCTTTAATGTTCAAACACTCTTATTAAAACAAATCTTGATAAGAATTTCCATGGCCCTTGTCCCAGAAATAATCAGGACACAAAAGGCCTCAGGTATTCATGGACATCATCATTCTTTTTATTACCATTTCTATTATACAAGGACGGGAGAATGAACCCATCCCAGGACACAGGTACCCAGCCCTCGTAATGCAAAGCACACTGCACTGGGCTTCTTAGAGGAGAGGGAGGAAAGAGGAAGCAGAGAAGAGGAGAGCCCCTGTCTTCTCAGTGGGGTGCCCATCCGGAGCTCACACAGACATAGTTCCATCTCCAGGGCAAATCCACTAACTGTGTAGCTGACTGGTGAGAAGTCTTTTGGTTTTTTAAACTGTTTCTTTGTTTCTTTACTTCAGGACTTTGGTTCTTTCTGCCACCAGACTCAGCCAGCACCGCTGGAGAAATTCCCTGTTAGTCCTATTGTAAGACTATCAAAGATCACAGACAGATCTACACAACCTTGAAAGGGAAAGAGGGAGTGGGGGAGGGGAGAGAGAGAGAGAGAGAGAGAGAGAGAGAGAGAGAGAGAGAGAGAGAGAGAGAGACTGGGGAGAGTCCATGTAGAGATCTGAGGTTGAGAACCATGTCTTAATCTCTCACCACCTGATTTTTTCACACGAGGCTCCCACTTCACCTACCTAAACTGGCTGACCTCAGACCTCCAGGAATTGTGCCTCGGATGACAGATGTTCACAGTTAATCACACCTGGATTTGGGGGTGGGGTGCTAGAGATCCTGACTTAGTCCTCATGCTTGTACATCAAGCCCTCTACCAGCTAACCCAGGCCCAATCTTCATATTCTTTAAATAAATAATTTTGCTAATTCTCTGAGCATTTCACATAATGTATTTGGTGACATTTATACCCAGACCTCCTCTGTGACCCACCACCACCTCTCTAGCCCCCAGCTTTGTGCCCTTCACTTCAGAAAAACCTGCCACCTCCAACATGTGCCGTCCCCATGCTCCTGGCTTGGGACTATTTACTGGATTGTGGTCAACCAACTGTCAACCTTTCTGAACTCCTTAATTAGAGGTGGAGCCTCATGAGTCGCTTCCTCTGCCATGATACGAAGTTGACTGGCCTGATCTTGCCCAGGCAAGCATAGCCACTGTGAGTTCATAAGTGTGGCGCTCCCGTCCTGTCGAGAAGACCCTTTTACTCAGGTCCTCCCAGCCCCCTGGTTGTTACAGTCTCTCTGCCCTCTCTTGATCTTCACATTCTTTAAAGAAGATATTAACAAGCAAAATGTTCACTGAATGGCATTCACTCAAAGTAATGCCAATAAGTAATTACAAAGAACCACTGTGGAGTTCAAAGATGAGAAATAAGAATTTTCTCTTCCTACCTTACAACCAACCCAGAGTCCCATGTCTCACAGTCATTTGGTTCCTTTCCGTTGGTATTTCCCAATGTCCCCTGGGTTGGCATTTTTTTTCCCCACTTTTCTATCATCACATGTAACCTAAGTCTCTTCCCCACCTAGAAGGCTGCTGCACTGCCCTCTGCTGGCAGATCAGTGCACTGCGCATCATAGCTGAACCTGATACTCTGAACAGAGTCAGAGCTATAATCTATAGTATTCTGTACACACTCAGCTCCCTGGGATGGACCCTGTTATGGACAATGGCCTCACCTGATCTGAAATGCTACTCTCTTGAGGACACCTTAGGCCTAAGATTGCACTGTCTGTGATTGACAGCAGTTTACTGCAAAAATGGAGCCTCCTTGATTCCTTACAATTTTTGGTTTTGTTTGCTCTTCCTTCTGAACCCCAAGCAGATCAGGATGAGGGACTTCCATGGAAAAATGGCTCCGTGGTTAAGAGTACTTGTTGCTCTTACAGAAGACCAAAGATTCCCAGGACCCTCATGATGGCTAACAGCCATTTGTAACTTCAGTTCCAGGCCACCTGATGTCTTCTTACTTCTGGGGCCACCAGACACACACGTAGTGCACATACACATTCAGGGAAAAACACTCACATACCTAAGGTAAAATAAAGTAAATACATATTTAAAAAAAATAAAAATAGAAAGTGAGAATGGCCACAGAAATCACTCAATACCCAGGTGTCATTCAAACTCAAGGGAAACATCCTGCTGCCTGGGGCCAGGTTATTCTTGCCTTTCAAGACAGGGGTAACTAAATACCAGGACTCTCTGATGCTGCCCACTGATGGGCCATGCTGCTTCAATGGGAAATGAGGAGACGGATTATTCCTCCAATTTCCAAGGTTAGACCCTAGAATCCATCTTTCTTCAGTTGAGCAGAGACACTTGAGCAACTAACTCCAACAGCAGTCTAGATGTTAGTGTCTTCCCACAACTATTGTAGATAATTATTTTAGCCAAAATTGTTCTCTAAAGTAAACTGGACTATTTCTTTAAAATTGTTATAAATTTATTAGTAAGGAATATGGAGTAGTTGTCACTCAAGTTGCCATGCTTCCAAAATTTGTTTCTACTATGCACAACAATATCTTCTGGACAGGACAGGATGCTGCATTCATGGACCCACAGCAGCCTAGGCTGCCTACAAGAGAACTGTGCAAGATCAAGCCAGTCGTCATTCCATCATGGAGGAAGAAGAGGCTCATGAGTTTCCTCCACTTGCTGAGGAGCTGTGGACAGTTGATGACTTCTGGAGAAGGAAGTCAGCTTTCTTTGAGGATGTGGCCCCTAGTAGATGGACCATGCTCTAGTAGATAGCGGCACATCCAGGAGTAAGTGAATAACACAAGCTGGAGTTGATAGGTTATTCAAAAAAAAAAAAGAGGAACGATAGTTGAAGGGGTTAGGGTGGTGGAGGTGTGACTAGTAGGAGTTGGGAGGGTGGATAGGAAGTAAATATGATCAAAATGCATTATACAAAATTCCCAAAGAATTAATACAATATTATATTTATAAAAGTTTGTGTTCTGACATTTCCAGGTGAAGTAGACATTCTCTTGACATTGTGTTTGATCTTTGTTTTTCTGTCATCAAAGAAAGATAAGCCTGAGGAACATGAGCCATGGAGAACTTAGCAGCTCTCAATGTAGATAGAAGTGTTGCCAATGCCACTTTACCTGCATCTCTGGCCCGGAAGACTGATGGGAAGAGAAATGTGTGTCTAAAAGTTGCTGTCCCCTCAGCCTCCATGTGGCAGTTACCCTCCTAAGTCAAAGCCTAAAATCATAAGTCTAGGGCTCAGACTTCCTTATTTTATGAGTAGATCAGAATAAGCAAAAGACTACTCCATTAGCATCTTCAGTGAGACAAAGCTACCTCTCTTCTCTCCCACCCTGACTGAATGTTCATGCTATAAGATAGACTTGTCCAAAATAATCTGTTCTTGATCAAAAAGGAAATTCCACAAGCTAAAGTAATAGGATCTTAACTCTGAATTTGCCTTTGCTTAGAGGGTACAAGACTACTGAATTGTAAGTCTTTGTTTTCAGTTCTGTTTCAGTTACTTTTTTTCATTGCTATGGACAAAATCCCTAACTAAAGCGACATAAGGAAGGGAAGGTTAACTGTGGCTCCTGATTTCAGAGGATCCATCCATCATGGCCACAAAGGCAAAGCAAGTGCTTCAAGGCGAAGAGAACACATGGCAGAGGACCTGGCAAGCCAGACAAACCAGGAAGTCAGTGAGATTGGACAGGAAGTTGTGGAACCTTCAAAGGCGCACTCCTACCGGTCAGCTTCCCTGCCAGCTAGGCTCCACATGCCAAAAGACATGAACAGTGAACACTCCCAAAAGTGTCGCCACATGGAGACCAAGAGCTGAAACCAGGAAGCTGTAGGGACATCACAATTCCAAACCGCAACGGTTCTGTCTTAGTTTGTTTGATTAGGTTTGTTTGGTCTTGTAGGGTGTTGCTGTTGTCATACTGCTGCTGTTGTTGGGAGACAGGACCTTCCTATGTAACTCTGGCTGGCCTAGAACTCATAATCCCTCTCCTCCTGTTTCAAAGTCCTGGAATTACAGGTGTATATCACCACATTTGGCTTTTTAAAAAACGAATTATGATTCGGCAAAAGTGAGTTGCTTAGGAAGAAGGGATTTTATTAAATTATGAACTATTTCAAGCATACAAAAATGGTCTGCCCTTATGTAAGTATGAGGAATATTTCTAAAATGTTACATTAATCATATTAACATTTAAGGACACTAAACTGCAGCTGTGATTTCAAGTCTTTTCAAATGATATAAAATACTTAAAACACGGTTCCAGTAGCCCAGTCTCGCTTCTCTCCCTGCAGGAGGAGCGGGTCTGTCCCCATGTGTGCTTTAGGTGTTTGCCTCCTACATGAGGACTTGTCATCACACTGCCTGTGTGCTCTGGTGTCATGTGCCTCCACAATATATAACCCATAACAACATACGATGATTAGTTCAATTAAATGCGATTCACTACCTAACCCTCTGATATTTTGAAGCAAACACCTCACTTTCCAACAGTCGGGCTAATTCTAAGATGTGTGAGAAAATGTGACTTGCTATCTGACTGAGATGGTAAAGGGGATTCCCCCAAACTGGCCAGAACCGTTTCCATCAGAGTTCATTTATTTCCCATCCTACTAATATTATCATAGTGTACAGATTTTTTATCTCAATACTTCAGCCTACATTTATACAAAGTGCAATTTATACAGTTCAATTTTAATGAACATGTCATTATCTTCTTTATAAACAAAAACCACTATCCTCATCATCACATTTATATTATTTATTTCCCAAATCACAATACAGGTTCCGCTAAAAAGTTTATGTTCTTCTTTTGTCATTGATTGTCTATTAAAACCTCATTTTCTACCATACAAGTGTCGCCACATATTTTTCCCGAGATCTACAAGTTCACCTAGTTAACATTAAGGTTCACCTAGTTAACATTACAAACAGGTACACAAGAAATACGCCATATTAAGAGAATGGAGCGAAGTTTCACCCTAATTAATTTAGCATGGCTTTGTCTAATTCAGTAATAATTTTATGTTTCTGATGAGTCATTCTTATACCTTTTCAGAGAAGCCATAAAAATGGTTCTGGTAGTTCTTCATGTATTACGCTCTAGCAAAAATAAGTTTTCGCTCTATAAAGGCTGCTACATAATTGAGAGCTTCAGAATTTGGAATATGGTCCAACACCAAGAGGATCACATGACCCAGAGTCACATCCCTCCCGAAAGTTAAGCAATCCAAATCTATGTTTTCCTCATACATCCATATTTTGTAGTCACCTGGCCCGTGTGCACATGAGTTTTGCCTTTATCTACATTAAATCAAAGTGCCCTTTACAAAAGCAGAGATGAAGCCTTGTATTTATTAGTGGCTGCTGATGCAGGATGCCTAATGCTTAGCAAATAGCAGTGCTACAGTAAAAAATAAGACAAATTTAATTTTGAGACAGATGGTCCAATGTTCTTTCCCTTCAAAATATTTCATCAGTTGCTGTTAAGATAGATTTGATGACAACAGAGTCATCTGTCTATAGAGAAATAATAATGCTGATGTTCCATTTGATGTTGTAAGCAGACCAACACTGGTATATTTGCTAACCAACTAAATTCAGTATTTTATAGTGAAATGTAGTGTGGTCCTAAGAACAAACTTGCTAGTTATGTACATTTTCTGTGCATCAGTTTCCTCTTATTTGAAATAATAATTATTGTATAACTAGGAATAAATTACCACAGGTAAGCCTATTTCCCAGTAGTCTTTAATTAATGTAAGGTATTCTTGTCTTCATACCAAACTTTCCACACAGAAGCACCCTCCATTCTTTTAAATAATACTTTTCCTCTCAGTTTTATGACTCCTCCTTAGCTTCCATCTGCCCCATCACTAATGTCATTTCAGTACCCCGTTAATTATTGACTCCAAAATATTTATCTTCATCTAGAACTGTGCAAAGGATCCAAATATTTGTTCATCCATACATTGCTTCTCTTTTATTCTATAATGTTCCCTATACTTTGTATCCCCTTTTAACCCTACCTCACAGCTACAAGAAGATACACCACCACCACCCACACACATCTATGATGGCAGCTTACCAATGCCTGCCATTCTTTCACATTGTTTCAACTTGGAAAGAAGCAATGATTGTCATTTGGGAGATTTTTATGTAACAAAAATCCACTCACTTATCCCTTATAACTACTCTAGAGTCATAATCACTCACCCATTCAATTGAGAGCAAAGAAGTTAGTGATGAGCTGGAGAGATGAGTCAACGGTTATGACCATTTGCTGCTGTTGCAGAGGACCCAAGTTTGGTTTTCAACACCCATCATGAGCAGTTCACAAGTGCGTGTAACTATAGCTCTAAAGGGATTTAATGACTCTGGCCTCCAAGGACATCCACATTCACACATACACACACACACACACACACACACACACACACACAAATACATAATACACATAACTGTAAATAAGTAACTTAAAAAAGAAATTAGTGATTTAATCAAAGCCACATCTTTGCAAAGGGAGCCATAACTGGAAAAAGGAAGTACAGCAAAATGTGTCATAAAGGCACTGGAACACAACATAGCAGACCTTGAACTTAGCATTATTCCCACTCCTGATTTCTCCAATGTCCTTAGTTATGGCACCTTTTGTTCTAGTCTACCACATCACAGGCCACCATCAACTTTGCAGGCCTTTTTATGATTTGCATCATATATTTCATTGTGCATTCAATACTGGAGAACTTTCTTTCATAATGCATCCCAGACTCAGCTTTCCCAGAACATCCCACCTTTCTTCACATCAGATACACACTCCAAAGCAATCTCTCTAAAATTCTCCTACTTCTGAGCTGTAGGCAAAATACTAGTTTTTCTGTTATTTTTCAAAGTGTGCCAGAAAGATCTGTAGCACCTAACTTTGATTTTCTTTAAGTTGGTTTGGAAGAAATATCACCATTCTAACATCTCCTCGTGTTTTCAAACATTATTTGAATCTCTCCCATACTGTGGGTGATTATTCATTTAATGAGAAACCTCAATCACATACAATTAGCAAGGAGACATAGGTCTAGTATCATCCAGGAATGATCATGGGCTTACAGAACCTCTGTACAGACAGATATGTGGGGACTCAATTGAATGTCAATATGAAAAGTGTTTTCTCATTACAGAAAGGAACCCAAAACTTGCCATCAAATTACCTAGGCTTCATGGATTTTTGAGAATTCGGGAAGATAGAAAAGCTTACAACTCTTCTTATAAATAGAAAGATAGATTTCTGAGAAAGTCTTAGGGATTCTTTGGAAGCAAAGAGGGACTTAATGTAGAGAATGTGTGAGCACACAGGGCTAAAGGAGGGACAGAATGAGATAGAGCACTGTGATGGCAAAGGGCTGGACTCCTCAGGAAGTGTGCACTCTTGACCTTATATGGTCAAGACGATATATCCTGGCGCCAGAGTTAATTGAGCACCTCTGAAGTGACTCCAGGACAAGATATTAAACAGTCATGTGGATAGTAACAAGCAAGCGAGAGACTATAGAAGAAAGAATATACTTCTACGGCAGGAACTGGGCTGGAACGAAGAGAAAGTTCTCAATAGGAAAAGCTGTACAAAGGAGGGGTTCTTCTATGTTATATGCTGTAGGAGTTGGGAGTCATTGCATAACATGGAATTTCCTGCACATGCTGGGTTTCATGGAGTTGTACACACCATTTGATGTCTTGTTCTCATCTTTAATCTCCTCCCAGGGTTATGTATTTTAGTATTTGTGATGATCAAGGTTAGTTGTCAACAGAATCAAGAATCACCCAGGAAATGGGCCTCCTGTCATGTCTATGGACAGTTATCTTGATGTTAATTGAGGCAGGAGGTGGAAAGACCCATCCACCATGGGTGACATCATTCCCTAGATGGACAGTATAAGTGGAGAAAGGGGGTAAAGTATTTCTGTCTGTTTCCAGAATGTAGGTGCCATGTGACCAGCAGCTTTAAGTTTATACTGCTTTGATTCCCTACCATGGATACACTTTAACATATTTATTTACTAAAATTTTTTTTCATTTTACATACCAACCCCAGTTCCCCCTCCCTCCCCTTCTCCCGCCTCCTCACCTCCCTCCCACTCTGCCCCCATCCACTCCTCAGAGTGGGTAAGGCCTCCCATGGTAGTCAACAAAGTCTGGCATACCAAGTTGAAGGAGAGCCTAGCTCCTCCCCATTGTATCAAGGCTGAGCAAGGTATCCCACCACAGGGAATGGGCTCCAAAAAATCAGTTCATGCACCTGGGATAAGTCCTGGTTCTGCTGCCAGGGACCCCACAAACAGATCAAGCCACACAACTATCACCCACATTCAGCGGGCCTAGTTCGGTCCCATGCAGGTTCCTGAGCTGTCAGTCCAGAGTCAGTGAGCTCCAACTATCACAGGTCAGCTGTCTCTGTGGGTTTCCCCATCATTATCTTGATCCCCTCTTCTTCTTCTTTTTTTAAATGCTGAATGCCATTTATTGAAGGAGGGAGGAGGTCTTAAATACAAGCTTACAGCACAATGGGAGAACCCCGAAGGGCAGTTTGCTTCTGATATTTATTTTGTTTTGTTTTGTTTTGTTTGTTTGTTTGTTTGTTTGTTTGAAGCTGAGGATTGAACTCCAGGCCTTGCACTTGCTAGGCAATCTCTCTACCACTGAGCTAAATCCCCAACCCCGCTTCTGATGTTTTACAATCTTGCATCTAAGCTGTTAAGGCCCAATATGCTGGATACACAGAGAAGGAGCTTCCCTTAAGCATTCAGGAGGGTGGAATCTCACAGGAAATTATCATAGGGAGGATATCAAGGTCAAGATCAGCAAGCAATACAACAGTTACCCGAAACGGGGGCCAGGGACCTGCAGGTCCCCCCCTTTTACTAAAAAATGAGCTTCTGACTTAGGGTCAGCAGGTCACCTTACCCATCATGGAGACACCTGTCCAGGCCACACAGGCATTCTGTCTTAGGTTGGTGAGTGCCCCCCAAGAATTACCTATCTCTGAATGCTCATTATTATATAGGCTCAATCCTGTGAGAGCTGCAGAGTTAACTGTTGCCAAAGATCTCTAAGTGGTTCTGGGCTTGTAATCTGTGTGTTAGACACAGAACACCAACAGAAGTCTTAATCCACCCATAGCCAGTAGGCTAAAGGCAACTGAGCCATTCCCTTCCTTAACGAGCCTTACTGCAAATTGGAGTCCTTGTAAGATGGTATCCTGAGAGCAAATTGAACTTGAGTTTGTAAATTTATAACTTTCAAAGCCAATTGAAATGTATATAACTATTGATTTAAATTTGTCATGCCCAATAGAATGAAAGATTAATTAACTGTGGTAGCTACTTTTGCTGCCAGGGTCTCCACTGTGTAGTAACCAATTATGAAATGGCAATCCCAGAAACAGTAGTAGCAATGGTCATCACTGTTATAACAGCAACAATGGCAGCAGCGATGTCAAATTCTTTTCTGGAGCATGTGGACATCCATTGGCATGGACACAACTCCAGGAACACGAACTGCCAAGGCCCATTTTTCTTGATCCCCACACGACTTAAGCTGGCAATTCTGCAAAAGAATAACTAAGAACCATAAAGGAAAAACAGGCAGCTCACAAAGAGCAGAACTAATGGTCTCATAATGGCTACATTCAGACTCACAAATTTTAAGGTATCTTCAAAGAGGATAAATGAATTTCAGGAGGCCAAAAAATGTTGCACAGAGCCACTCTTGAGAAGTACATACTGCTCCAGCTTGAAGAGGATTGTGAGAATGAAAATGCTTAACTGGCATGCTACTGTTAATAATTGGAGGTAGGTGATCTTCAATGTTATCCTTAATCTCCTAGGTATCTGGGAGACACGTTCTCAAACATACTTGAAAAAGCAGTTACCATACATTACCTTCTGGAGAATCCAACCGCATGGCTGCAGTTCCTAGGCTTACATTAATGCTTGCCAAAGCTGGCCCCTATTGGGCTTTCAATCCCCATTGGTATCAGAAGGGGAGATTTTTTTCATGAAGGCACAATAGGTTTCTGCCATGTTGGGCTTCAGCTTCAGTCACAGGGCACACTCAATGCTCAGAAACCCAGTGAGGAATTTCATTGTCCTGAGGAAAGACATAAGCAGAACTCCGGGCCCACACCAACACCAAATTGGTTCCCCTCCAAGTGTTAGTAGAAAGATCCTTCCATTGCTCCAGAGGGTGATTTGCAACAGGAGCCCTCTAGTGCTTTTCTGTAGTGGATACTCCAGCAGAATCCACCGATAAAAAAATTAAAATATATAATACAAGGAAAAGAATAGAATGTGGAGAGGAATGATGACCCTCTAGTTTCCCCTTTTTGCTTTAGCAAAATATGTTTGTTTTATTAATAGTTCAAATTTTTCTTTTTCTTTTTTATTTTTTTAGATTAATTAAATTTATTTTTCTATTATCAGCTTGGTACAGTATTAATTCTTACTTTAATAGTGTAATGTTTCATTGAGGGTTGCTCAGTAATTGAGTAAAACCAAATCTTATTATAAGCAACAGTCATCTTAGGGTCCTCCATGTCATATATATAGCCTTATGGTTCTGTGGGTTGCAGTCTGATTATTCTTTGCTTTCTATCTAGAATCCACTTATGAGTGAGTATATACCATGTTTGTCCTTCTGGGTTTGGGCTACCTCACTCAGGATGATTTTTTTCTAGTTCCATCCATTTGCCTGAAAATTTCGTGCTGTCATTATTTTTCTCTGCTGAGTAGTACTCCATTGTGTATATGTACATTTTTTTAATCCATTCTTCAGTTGATGGGCATCTAGGTTGTTTCCAGGTTCTGGCTATTACAAATAATGCTGCTATGAACATAGCTCAGGCATGTATCTTTGTGATATGGTTGAGCATTCCTTGGGTATATGCCCAAGAGTGGTATGGCTGGGTCTTGGGGTAAATTGATTCCCAATTTTCTAAAAAAGCACCATATTGATTTCCAAAGTGGCTGTACAAGCTTGCATTCCCACCAGCAGTGGAGGAGAGTTCCTCTTGCTCCACATCCTCTCCAGCATAAGCTGTCTTCAGTGTTTCTGATCTTAGCCATTTTGATAGGTATAAGGTGGTATCTTAGAGTCATTTTGATTTGCATTTCCCTGATGATTAGGGATGTTCAGCAATTCCTTAAATGTCTTTCAGCCATTTGAGCTTCCTCTGTTGAGAATTCTCTGTTTAGTTGTATAGCCATTTCTTAATTGGACTGTTGTGCATTTTGATATCTAATTTCTGGAGTTCTTTATATAATCTGGATATCAGCCCTCTGTCAGATGTGGGGTTGGTGAAGATCTTTACCCATTCTGTAGGCTGTCTTTTTGTCTTATTGACTGTATCTTTTGCCCTGTAAAAGCTTCTCAGTTTCAAGATGTCCCATTTATTAATTGTTGTGCTCAGTGTATGTGCTGTTGGTATTATATTTAGGAAGTGATCTCTGGTGCCAATGTGTTCAAGAGTACTTCCTACTTTCTCTTCTATTAAGTTTAGTGTAACAGGATTTGTGTTGAGGTCTTTGATCCACTTGGACTTGAGTTTTGTGCATGGTGACAGATATGGATCTATTTGTAATCTTTTACATGTTGACATCCAGTTATGCCAGCACCATTTGTTGAAGATACTTTCTTTTTTCCATTGTATAGTTTTGGCTTCTTTGTCAAAAATCAGGTGTTCATATGTGTGTGGATTAATGTCAGGGTCTTCAATTCGATTCCATTGGTCCATATGTCAGTTTTTATACCAGTTCCAGGCTGTTTTTACTACTATAACTCTATAGTAGAGCTTGAAGTCAGGGATGGTGATGCCTCCAGAGGTTGCTTTATTATACAGGATTCTTTTAGCTATCCTGGGTCTTTTGTTTTTCCATATGAAGTTGAGTATTTTTCTTTCCATGTCTGTGAAGAATTGTGTTGTGATTTCGATGGGGATTGCATTGAATCTGTAGATTGCTTTTGGTAAAATTGCCATTTTTACTATGTTAATCTTACCTATCCATGAGCATGGGATATCCTTCGATTTTCTGATATTTTCTTCAATTTCTTTCTTTAGAGATTTAAAGTTCTTATCAAAAAGGTCCTTCACTTGTTTAGTTAGTGTTAACCCAAGGTATTTTATATTATTTGTGGCTATTGTAAAGGGTGATGTTTCTCTGACTTCTTTCTCAGCGCTTTTATCATTTGTGTATAGGAGGGCTACTGATTTTTTTGAGTTGATCTTGTATCCTGCCACTTTACTGAAGGAGCTTATCAGCTGTAGGAGTTCCGTGGTAGAATTTTTGGGGTCACTTATGTATACTATTATATAATCTGCAAATACTGAGTTTGACATATTCTTTTACAATGTGTATCCCTTTGATCTCTTTTTGTTGTCTTATTGCTCTAGCTAGAACTTCTAGTACTATATTGAACAAATATAGGGAGAGTGAACAGCCTTGTCTTGTTCCTGATTTTAGTGATATCAGTTTGAGTTTCTCTCTGTTTAATTTGATAGTGGCTGTTGGCTTGCTGTAAATTGTCTTTATTATGTTTAGGAATTTTCCTTTATTCCTGATCTCTCTAAGACCTTTATCATGAAGAGGTGTTGGATTTTGTCAAAGGCTTTTTCAGCATGAGATTATAATGTGTTTTTTTTCTTTCAGTTTGTTTATATGGTGTATTACATTGACAGATTTTCATATGTTGAACCATCCTTGCATCCCTGGGATGAAGCCTACTTTTTCATGATGGATAACTTTTTTTGATGTATTCTTGGATTTGGTTTGCCAATATTTTGTTGAGTATTTTTGCATTAATGTTCATGAGGGAGACTGATCTGTAATTCTCTTTCTTTGTTGCATCTTTGTTTGGTTTGGGTATCAGGGTAGTTGTAGCTTCATAGAAAGAGTTTGGTAGTCTTCCTTCTGTTTCTATTGTGTGGAATAATTTGAAGAATATTGGTATTAGTTTTTCTTTGAAAGTCTGGTAGAATTCTGCACTAAAACCATCTGGTCCTGGGCTTTTTTTTTTTTTTTTTTTTTTTTTTTTTTTTTTTTTTTTTTTGATTGGGAGACTTTTGATGACTGTTTCTATTTCTTTAGGGGTTATTTGTCTATTTAAATGGTTTCTATGGTCTTGGTTTAACTTTGGTATGTGGTATCTATCCAGAAAATTGTCCATTTCTTCCAGATTTTCCAATTTTGTGGAGTATAGGTTTTTTAAGTATGACCTGATGATTCTCTGGATTTCCTTGTTGTCTGTTGTTATGTCTCCCTTTTCATTTCTGATTTTGTTAATTTGGGTGCTCTCTCTCTCTCTTTGCCTTTTGGTTAATTTGGTTAGGGGTTTGTCTATCTTGTTGATTTTTTCAAAGAACCAACTCTTTGTTTCATTGATTTTTTTTTTTTTTTTGTATTGTTCTCTTGGTTTTTATTTCATTGATTTCAGCCCTCAATTTGATTATTTCCTGGCATCTATTTCTCCTGGGTGAGTTTGTTTCTTTTTGTTCTAGAGCTTTTAGTTGTGCTGTTAATTCATTGGTATGAGATTTCTCTATCTTCTCTATGTGTGCATTCAGAGCCATGAATTTTCCTGTTAGCACTGCTTTCATAGTGTCCCATAAGTTTGGGTATGTTGTACTTTCATTTTCATTGAATTCTAGGAAATCTTTATTTCTTCCTTGACATATTGATGTTTCAGGTGAGCATTATTCAGTTTCTATGAGATTGTAGGCTTTCTATAATTTTTGTTGTTGTTGAAGTCTAACTTTAAGTCATGGTGGTCTGATAAGATACAGGAGGTTATTCCAATGTTTTTGTATCTGTTGAGATTTGTTTTGTGACCAAGCATGTGGTCAATTTTTGAGAAGGTTCCACGGGGTGCTGAGAAGAAAGTATATTCTTTTGTGTTAGGATGGAATGTTCTGTAGATATCTATTAAGTCCATTTGAGTCATAACATCTGTTAGGTCCTTTATTTCTTTGTTGAGTTTCAGTCTGGTAGATCTGTCTTTTGGTGAGAGTGGTGTATTGAAATCTCCCACTACTAATGTGTGGGGTTTGATGTGTGTTTTAAGCTTTAGTAATGTTTCTTTTATGAATGTGGGTGCCTTTATATTTGGGGCATAAATTTTCAGGATCAAGACTTCATCTTGGTGTATTTTTCCTGTGATAAATATGTAATGTCCATCCCGATCTCTTTTGATTGATTTTTGTTTGAAGTCTATTTTATTAGATCTTAGGATAGCTACACCAGCTTGTTTCTTAGGTCCATTTGCTTGGAAAGCCTTTTCCCAGCCCTTTACTCTGAGGTAGTGTCTGTCTTTGAAGTTAAGGTGTGTTTCTTGTATGCAGCAGAACGATGGATCCCGTTTTCTTATCCATTCTGTTAGTCTGTGTCTTTTTATAGGTGAGTTGAGACCATTGATATTGGTGGATATTAATGACCAGTGATTATTATTTTTGTGGTTGTGTTGTGTTGTCCTTCTTTGGTGTTTGTTGGTGTGGGATTATCTATTGCCTGAGTTTTCATAGGTATGTTTAGCTAGCTTCTTTAGGTTGGATTTTTCCTTCTAGTGCTTTCTGTAGGGCTGGGTTTGTGGACAGGTATTGTTTAAATCTGGTTTTATCAGGAATATTTTGTTTACTCCATCTATGGTGATTGAGAGTTTTGTTGGGTATAATAGTCTGGGTTGGCATCCGTGGTCTCTTAGTGTCTGCATAGCATTTGTCCAGGACCTTCTAGCTTTCATAGTCTCTATTGAGAAGTCTAGTGTTATTCTGATGGGTTTGTCTTTATATGTTACTTGGTCTTTTTTCTTCTCGGCTCTTAATATTTTTCCTTTGTTCAGTATGTTTAGTGTTTTGATTACTATGTGGTGAGGGGACTTTTTGGGGGGTCCAGCTTATTTGGTGTTCTGTAAGCTTCTTGTATCTTCATAGGTATTTCTTTCTTTAGGTTAGGAAAGTTTTCTTCATGATTTTGTTGAATATGTTTTCTGTGCCTTTGAGTTGGTATTCTTCTCCTTCTTCTATCCCTGTAATTCTTAGGTTTGGTCTTTTCATGGTGTCCCAAATTTCTTGGATGTTTTGTGTTACAACTTTTTTGTCTTTAGTGTTTTCTTTGACTGATACATCTATTTTCTCTATTGTGTCTTCAGTGTCAGATTCTCTGTTCCATCTCTTGCATTCAGTTGGTTATGCTTGTTTCTGTAGTTCCTGTTCGTTTAGTCAGGATTTCTATTTCCAGCATTCCCTCAGTTTGTGTTTTCTTTATTGTCTCAATTTCATTTTTCAGATCTTGGATTGTTTTCTTCATCTGTTTAATTACTTTTTCTTGGATTTCTTTGATTTCTTCCAATTTTTTGTTTGTTTTTTCTTCCATTTACTTAAGGGAATTTTTTAAATTTCCTCTCTAAGGGAGTTTTTCACTTCCTCTTTAATAGAGTTTTTTATTTCCTCTTTAAGGGAATTTTTTTATTTTCTCTTTAATAGAGTTTTTCATTTCCTCTTTAAGGGAATTTTTCATTTCCTCTTGTTAAAGTTTCATATCTTCTTCTTAAAGTCATTTTTAGGGTTGATTTCTTCTGCTTCTTCTGCCTTGGTATGTTCAGGTCTTGCAGGTGTACAATCACTAGTTTCTGATGTTGTCATACAGGTCTTCATGTTGTTGCCTGCATTTTTGCACTGCCGTGTACTCATCTCTTCCTCTGTTCGGTGCAGGCGGTGTCTGTGTCTGAAGGTGCCTCTCTTGTTCTAATTGTTAGTCTTGGTTCACTAGGATTTCTTTGTTAAATTGGTACTGTTGGGCTCTGTTTCTTCAGGATCAGCTTAGTCAAATCAGTGTTAGTGGGTTCTGTCTCTGGGAGCAGTTGTTCCTGGTTGGTGTAGGGTGTGCTTATGGTTTCAGTGGTTGTTAGGTTGGTTGGGGTTAGTTTTTGTTTGGTTGGGTTTTGGTTGGGGATTTTTGGGGGGCAAGGAATAGGGAAAGGTAGCTCTCTGGTCGCTGGGACTCCAATGGGTAGGGCCTAGGAGTTAGAGACCTGATCTGCTGGTCTGGAGATGGGAGCTTACCTGTTCTCAGTCAGTGAAGTGTATACTTATGATTCTGATGATCTGGTTCAGTGGCTGGGTGGTGTCTTCTTTTGTGTTCTCAGGTCACGTTTTGCTCATTCGTCAAGTTCTCAGCTGTTCTTGTTTCCTCAGGCTGCAAACTATAGCTTTCTGATTCCTCTCCCGGATGGATTTCAGCTGAGTAGGGTAGTCTCAGCAACACCTCCAAGTTGTTGGGTTTTGCAGGTTCAGCAGACGGGCCATGGGTTGGCCTCAGACAGTGGGCAGATCCGTTCTGGTCTGTCTCACAGAGATAGCTCCTTCCCCGGGTGTTGGGATTAAAGGCATCTCTGTTCCAAGCTCTTGATTAGGAGCTTGTTTTCATTAACTCCTCTGTGGGTGGTAGCTCAGTTTCTGGTTTTTATTACAATTGCGGCCACAGCCCTGCTGCTCCACCTGCCTGCCTCTCCACAATATTCTTGAAATTAGTTGAAACTAATTCTTTCTCTCTCAAAATGCTTTTGTCAGAGTATTTTATCACAGCAATAGAAAAAGAAACTATGACAATATATAACAGGGCCCTCAAACCTTAATAGGCCTTGAGACCTTAGCACAACTGATTCTATGATGGAAGTGCCATTCAGGCTGTAAATCTCAGCACATATTCAGCACCACTTGCTGAAACTAAAACCAAAACCTAATCCACTGATCCATATAGTTCTAGAAAAGTCTCAAAAATGTACTAATCATGCCTTTTAGCTTCTGTAGTTCTGCTGCTGGCTAACTGTTCTTGTTAACTGAAGTATTTAATCCAGAATATCGTTTTTGCTTAAAAGCTCATTCTGGAAAAACAAACAAACAAACAAAACAAAAAACAAAAAAAAACAAAAACTCAGGGCTACACTGGGATCCTATAAGAGTAAGAGCTAGACAATGGTAGGCCTAAGCTAATGGCCAAGCAGTTTAAATAATATAAATGTCTGTGTGTTTATTTTACAAGTAGATTATTGGACTATTGGACTAACAGGGCTTGGTGGCACCTGGAGAGAAGGTCTCCAACTACAGGATCCCAAACACACAGTGTAGTTGTCAACTGGCTAATAAAGACTTTCTATTGGCTTAAAGTCATGTCCGAGCAGTCTTCTCTAGTGAATAACCCACAATAAATACTATAAGAGCTAGAGCTATAACTTTGTCATGTTAGATTGCCTCTGTACCTGTACTGTTCTAAAAAGTGGTGTGTGTGTGTGTGTGTGTGTGTGTGTGTCCGTGTGTGTCCAGGGATTATTCCCAGGCTTCCTCTTTGCCAACTGGTATTCTACATATGCTAATTTCACAGCCTTTGTGTAGTGTCTCAGGACCTCTCTCTTAGTCTTATTCTCCTGCCTCAAAGAAACCTTGACCTCCCTGCACTTCTGGCCCCACTTAACAGGTAGGAGATGATCCACCTGCCTTGGCTTTGGAGAAAGCTCTGAGGTAGAGAAACAGAGGAAGTAGTGACCAACTTGTTTACATAAGGAAGACTACAATGTCCCCAGATTCTACATAAAAGATAACTGCCCTGTAAGAGTCATATAATTTTAATTGTGATGTTACTAATTTTGAGACTGACACTTTTGTTAGACTTTCATTTCATGTATTATTGATTAGTAAATAATAGTCCTATATATTTAATACAAGATAATGTTTTGATCTGTGGAATGACTCCATCAATTGAATTAGCAAACCAATTACTTCACCATCAGTATTTTCTTGTGGTGAGAATATTGACACCTTTGGTCCTTTTTGTCCTAAGTATTTTAAGGTTTCAGATACTTTAACCAAATGGTTCAAACAATCTTAAACCCTTAAAAAAAATAAATAAGAACAAGTAACTATACCTCTTCTCAAAACTCTGCTGTCTAAACACCAGCAGATGATTCTGAGAATTTCAATTCCCTGGAACTGGTAATGTGTGTCCTCACATCAGGCACAACCTGCTTGGTGCAAAGAGCGAAACCAGCATGCCGCAGAGCAAGCTCTAATGACAGAAAAGGCAGGGTGGAATAGAGAGCCAGCAGTATGAGGCAGGTTCCATCAGGTCCATCTGATCGAGAGTCAACAACTTCCTGGTAAAATGAAATTATTGGTTAGCATGAATCAGTGAAGACATGTAATCATTGTAAGGTGTTCAGCTATTTTATTAACTCTTCAATATTCTGATTCCAGAATATGGGTTTGTACTTCAAGATGAATTTGTGGTTTTTCCTTACAGTGTTCAAGTCAAGGAGGCCTCAGGGTGCTGAACAAGAAAATAAAGGATTTTGAGCATTCTCCAGAATAAGTGAACAAAGTAAGCTGCCCCCTACCCATGAAACACTGCCTCAGCAAAGCTTCCTGTGTGCCTATATGCTACTATTAATATTTCATAATATACTCAATACCTTGTACTGGCTATCCTCTACCCAGGCTCCAGCTTCTAAGCAGCACCAAGGGGATTTCTGAATGTTGTAATGAGCAATTTGTTCTGGCCCTGGCATGACCATTGTCGTAGTGGAGCAGAATTTGCTGTGTCGACCTTCAAAATAATCTTGGACCATCACTGTGGCAGTGAAATAAGCAGAATAAAATAGAAAGATAGATCTACAATAATGGGGGTAGACTATTGATTCTCCGTAGTAACAGCGGGGAGGACTTCATCTGTGATTCCGGTCATTTTCTTCTCTCTGACCCCTCTCCCCAGCTGCAGATGGCTTGGGGAGAGTGTTACAGTATACAGGAGGAAGAAGCAATGGCTCCATTTTGAGGACAACTGCAGATGCAGTACGACTCTGCATCTTATAATACTTGGAGTACCATCCCTGCAACACCATCCATGGGGCATTTAACATACTCCTACAAGTAAAAAGACACCTCTTGTAGACTTACTGATGTAGGTTAAGTGTATTAAAATCATACCAGAAGAAAACAGTCCCAAGTACTTACCAAACACACCAAGCCAGAAAGAATGCAAGACCCTCAACCAGACCCCACAAAGAGGAGGGTATCTAACATTACAATGGCAACAACCCCCCACCAGCCTGTCATCCGACCACCTAATACATACATTAAGGGACCAAAAGATAGAAGACCCTAATCTTCCCCTATGGCTTCAGCTCAGTTCAGACCCCACTCTGATATGCCTTAATCATTCACATTGTCATTCATCTGTCTATCCATCTAAATGAATAGTCTCAGCAGTGAACCTCACCTCTAAGACCCCCATGTTTCTGCATCATATCTATGCACCTCTTTCAGTGTTGAGGTGAGGTTCAGTCCTGCAACTCTAAAGCCTCTGCAGACCAATGATATTTTTCCAACATTTTTGACCCATAGTGGGTTTAACATATAAATCTAAACCTATGGACATAGAGGACTGAGCCTGCTAAGTAATCACACAGGCATAATCCTGAGAACACAGAATGGGTTAGCTATGATTTAAGAATGTCGTGGTTATGCTCTACTGGGAGACAAAACAGTTGAGACTAAGGATATAGTCCATTTGTAGAATAACAACTAAAGGGCCGGGGGGGGGGGGGGGGGGCATGCCTTTAATCCCAGCACTCAGGAGGTAGAGCCAGGCAGATCTCTGTGAGTTCGAAGCCAGCCTGGTCTACAGAGTGAGATCTAGCAAAGACACCAAAACTACACAGAGAAACCCTGTCTCGAAAAGCAAAAGAATAACAACTGAAAATCCCACAATGAAGACTTAGAAAGAAATTTGTCACTGAAGAGTTGCAATTTAATTCAATTCTATCTAAAGACTATTTCCCTTCTCAATCTGTGACTTCATTCTCTTCTCTACAAAGTAAAGTCTAGACTTTTAAAGAGGTTATGTTAGCAGCTAAGCGAAGTAGACACCCTTTGAGGCAAACCCACCTTCAAAATGTTTTGGATAAAGAAACTAAGTGTTTTAATAAATATACCTGCCCACAAACTTTGACAAATGCTAGTGGAGACATAGAGCTCTGGAAAGTAATCTCATTTTCCTGCATAAATCAAGACATGTGATGCAAGACGCTGAAGACTGATGCAAAGATTTTCTGGAAAAGAGCAAATGGAAGGTCCTTCCAAGGTGAGTACTTGTTAACCACACTAGGGAAATGTTCCTTATAGAGGAAGCCGAAGAAGTAGTAGTAGTAGTAGTAGTAGTAGGAGGAGGAGGAGGAGGAGGAGGAGGAGGAGGAGGAGGAGGAGGAGAAGAAGAAGAAGAAGAAGAAGAAGAAGAAGAAGAAGAAGAAGAAGAAGAAGAAGAAGAAGAAGAAGAAGAGTTTGTTAGGATCATCATAGGCACGTGTGCATGGCTAGAAAGAGACAGCATCAAGTGGGAAGACTCTGGAAAGGATTTTGTGTGCTGAGTAGAAATTCAAGCCTTATTCTAAATGTGATGGTAAGCAAATTATAGCCATAACTGTGGCAGTAGGAGACACAATCAAATATGCACTTACACTAATTTGAACAGAGAAAGAAAGGCCTTTTTTACTCACTATTATCATAATTGAGGGTTTGTTGTTGTTTTATTTTTTTAAACAAATAGCTATGGACTTTGGAGAGATAGTTCAATTTCTTGGAAGCCTCTGCTCTGAAATATGTCACTGAAAAACGCTCTCAATGCCCTCAAAGAACTTAGCCATATGCAGTATGAAAGTAACCGCTCCTGTAAACAGACCCTTTGTTTTGAATTATTATTTTTTAGAGAGTCCCATTAAGTAGCCCAGACTGGCTTGGAACTACATTCTCCCTGTCTCAAACTCCTGTGTGCTGAGATTACATGTATATACCATCTCTTGGCTTCTAACTATGCAATTTGATATGAAGCACCTCAAAGGAAAAGATGAATACATTTAATTTTCAAAGGTAAAATGTCAAACATTCCAAATCCCTACACTTCAGCCTCATTTGTATCCTCTTAAAACTTCATATATTGAGATCGCAAGTCCTGAGGTGGTACCACCAGAAGCTGGAACCGCTAGGAATAATTCATTCATAAGGGTAGAGCCTCAGGATGGGAACACCTGCTCACTGTCCCCCCACTTCGCCCAGCATGAGATTCCTGGGGAAATTCCAATTCCTGGGGGAGTTTTATCTCAGTAGACAGATAGCCAAAATAAGGGACGCAAATAACTCTGCAGGGTAGCTTCATTCCTGCCAAGATGGCTACAATCCAATACTGCTGCACACTGATTTTCAACAAGAATTTTGGAAGAGGCACAAACCCTCAACTCATAGCAGATGGTGGAGTGTTTCATTGTGGTGGCCAAAGAGTTAAAGGAATTTACTTTAGTTCTTTATACTTTCATTTACACTTTAGAAAAAGCATAAATTTCTTGGTATCATTCCACATGATGTGTACATATAAATTATCATACTGCACCCCACAATGTGCATGAATAGACCGTCAGCTTAATAATTTAAAATAATGGATACTTTGGGATTTATTTTTTGTCTTAAAGTCTTACGATATAATCAAGGCTGGATTTTTTTTCCAGTCCTTCTGCCTCAACCTTCAAAGTACCAAGTTCTGAGATAACAGTCACGTGTCAGCACACCTAATCAAACACTTTTTTTTTCTTTTACTTTACATACCAATTCTCCTTTGGGGAGCAGGACACTTTGAGATTTGAGTCCAATCTAAAGAAAATATACCTAAGCAAAAAAGTAAACAATATGGAAATAAAATATGCCTCTACATGCTACAAAAGGTAATTTTAACCACAGCAGACTTACTGAAATTCCTGTTTCCATTAGTTTGCAGAACACATGTGCCTTATACTCCCTCTGGAAACTAAAGAGCCACTTCTCTACCTCCAGAGTAACCATGGTTTCCTTGGTTACTGTGTTCACCCTTTGTCACAATCATCTTAAAAGCACAATTGCAGGAAGGAAACAAGGTCTTTTCCCTCCTGACTCAGTTGTCAAATACACAACATCCTGACCCTTTTCAAAAGTGATGCTAATATAAGGGACAAGAAGAAGACAATACAATGAAATCCCTTCCCAATGATTCCAGCTCCTTCCTAGACACTGGCCGTTGTCTTGGCTCTGATATACTTAATCGCTTTTATTCTATCATAAAATTAAAATAAGATGTGCATATATAAACTATCCCAGGCAGAACCTTTTAGCTATATAAACACAGCAGGGCTTAGTTTATCCCATAGGCTTTAACATTTGAATTGTTCTTTGTAGATTAGAAACATGTGTACAGGTTATGGGCTCTGAGAGCCAGAGGGGATCTTAAAATCTACTTAACTCAATTCCATAATCTCATTTGATTCACTACAAGATATTATACAAGCCATATTGTTTCCACTTTATTCTCCACTGAGGGCACAGACATGCTCAAATGCTCTTTTGATCAGCATGGCAAAGTGGGAGAATTTGATCTCATAGTAGTCTCTTGATTCCCAGTTGACAGCTTCACACTGCCACTTAACCTTTGTGTGACCATTGGGGAAAGTGGTGTATACGGCAGTGAATTCCCTTTTCCTTAACTCCTTCTTCCTTTATTTATCTTTTGGCTGATTTTAGCTTGTTTTTGCTTCCTGTTTTGTTTTTGTTTTTTTTTTGGAGAAGAAAGGCTATGAATACAATCAAAATTGATAAAGATTATACTCAAACAGGAGAGACCTCTTGATTAGGAGAGGTGATAGTTCATCAGGCAGTACGGCAGTTCAGTCTAAACTTACTTATAGAACTAACAAATGACTTTCATTTGATCAGATATAACCTGTCAAAAATGGAACCTCCCCCAAAGGTAGGGTTAGGGCAGGGTTTTGTTACAGTATTTCCAGAAGAATAAAAACATCCAATTAAGGAATCTGAAGACCACCAGACAAATGAGACATCTGAAAAAGAAGGATAAATCATCCAGAGAAAATGTTCCACAAAAAAGAGTAAACTGGTCTAATGGCATAGCACATTTCCAACAGAATTTCGTAAATATTCCCAAATGATTGTTTCTGCTGTTCTCTACAGACATATATGGCAAATGGTCTTTTTGTAGTCTCAATTTAATTAAAAATTAAAGCTGGTTTTGGAGTTGGAGCATGGATCTCTCCTTCTTTAAACCAAAGCATGCTTGTTAAAGGAAAATCCAAAATCTCTGTCTCATGTCAGAAGAGCCACCTGCTATGGGACAGAAGAAAAACCAAAATTAAGGGACTATTGTATTGTCACTAATTTCATAATCCTTTGGTTTTATTTTGACTCATTAACACTTTTCTTAAGATATAAATATTATGTAAAAATTTATAAGATTAATATATATTTGTTATCTGGTTGTTTTTTTTTATTATCTACAGTGGCTGCCCCTATCCTAGTCAGGGATAGCAACTCCACTGCTACCAGCAGCAAACAGATTGGCCACAAGAGCCACAGCCTGAGAGGATTCTGTTCCCTCAGGCACTAATTCTTTCAAAGCTACTAAGGGAAACTTAATCTAAATCTAAAGAACTCATGATTCAACAGTTTAGGTGAAATTCTGCTCACTTAGAGAGGCTGAATAGCAAGTAACTAACCTTCTCCCTTTGCTGGTGTCTTCCAAAAAACCCAGCATCCTTCTCTCAGCTTTAAAAAACCCTTGCTACACATGGTTCCTCCTTAACACTTCCTGTCAGCTACTTGCTGACTCAGCCTCTTGTTGTCAAGTTAATTTTATTTAATCAAACATATCTTTGAATTGTTAACAAAAGCAGTAGGAAAAAAGGCAACACACTTTAAAATAATATTACCCAACATATATATTTAAACTTTTCATCATGAAAATGGTCATCTAGACCACTAATTATAGAAATAGGCTTCATCTAGCTTCTAATACCTGATTTCAAGCTTGAGTCTAGAGAAGGTAACTAGGAATTAAGTTTGTGTACCCCAGATGTATTTAACAATCTGTGGTCCTTTAACCTCTCAGAGATCTGCTGCATATGACATTTAAAATGTTTTAAGTTTTCTGCAGTGAACCATGAACATTCCTAACAGTGACCTTTGAAGTGTCCAAAAGGATGACCGGCCCCACAATGATGATTCCATCTGGATTGTGGTAATGCCACTAGGCTGACAAACACCACCCAAAGATCAGCTTACAAACTGATCAGGACACTGTCAAGGTGATGAGCTCAGATGTTCCAGCCTCATAGACTACTCCAGCCAGAACTTCAGATAAGTCTTACTTTTTCCCATCACACCAACATTGGAAAACAGCTAGCTCTCCCAGGACTTGAACATTCCCTAAATTTTCTCAGGGTCCCCTAAAGATGATGTTGCTCCCAGACAACAAGAAATAATTTTAAGAACACAATGCCCAAGAAGTGGGGTGGGTGGTTTTTGGTTGTTCAGTGGATTATGGATATTTGTTGTTATTTAGGGGAGTTGGTTAGAAATTACTACTGGTCATGGTAAGAGAGGAAACTAAGCAATGAAGGTTGGATTTAAGGATCTCTTTCTGAAAAGAGGAAGGCAGGATATACGAATGATGGGATAAAAGGGTAGATAATTGAATCTATGTTTTAACTAAAAGCAACTACTGGTCTTAAATACATTATATTAGTATGGCTTTTTTATATTGATTCAAATTTATGATTATTTTTTTCTATACCATATTGTATGTTTCTACTCTTGTTTAAGGTATTGTACCTATGCAGTCCATTTAAAAATGTAATGTAAAGTTAAACTTGTAGTCATGTTAGGTATGTTTTCAAGATTAAACAGATACATTTTAGATAGATAGGCAGTTTTCAAACACTTCAGTGATCTATGGAATATGCCATTTAAGAAGTTTTAATAACATTAGGCTTTTCATGACAGTGAGACACTCCTGCTCCTAGAAACACTAATTTACTTCAAAACAGGATGATGGGCATCCGACAGCCTCAATATAAAGTTTGCTTTCATTGTGACAAAGTTAGCCACTGGGTAAGAATCTGCCCTTGCCTCAACTGCTGATAGTATGATATCCAAATTGGACAAGCAGGACACAAAAGAAGGTGACTGCTGAACTTTGCCAAGACAAGGTAGGACTGTCCTTTGTAATTACTGATTCACAAAAAAGTCTGTCAGATATTCTAGGCCTGTAGGCTGAAGATAGGTGCCCCAACATTACAGAGAAAACTTGGGTGACTTTTGAGGCAGCCAGATGGTCTCTGTCATTTCTATAGTTTTGGAAGTTGCTTGCTCTATATTTACTGTTTACTCAGGTAACGTTGTAGCCTTCTTGGGTCTTTGATGGGGTTGAAGACTAGATAGTTATACCATTTTCTTTGTTATCAAAAGAGGAACTTAAAAAGAGAAGTAAAGTGTGTAATGGTTGAGAGACATGAAAGCCTAAGTTGTTTAATTAAGAAATTGTTTTAAGGTCTAAGAAGATACTTTTAGGATGATAATACAAGTTATGATAGAAAATAGTTTAGGTTTAAAACATTGGATTCATCAAGATAAAGTGGATAATAGAGTATTTTCTCCCAAATACAAATGAACTGGACATTCTTACTTGATAATTGCTCTTTTTGTATATAGTTTTACTATGTTAGAGATAAAACCTTTCCTTTTTATTTAGACAAAAAGGGGTAAATGTTGTGGGATAATCTTTTTGTACACTGTGAAGATGTACATTTTCTGATTGGCTTAACAAATATTTAGACAAGAGACAATAGGTGAGACTTTCAGAGACAGAGAGTACTCTGGAAAGAAGAGAGGTGGAGACATCAGCAAAATATGGAACGAGTTGGACATACAGAATAGGAGAGAGGTGAAAGTCACATGGCAGAATGTAGATTAATAAAAACATGTTAATTCAAGTCATAAGAGCTAGTTGGGGACAAGCCTAAGCTATCATGTTAAGCTTCCATAAGTAATAAGAAATTGCTGGGTCATTATTTGGAGCTGGTAATCCAAAGTTAGTCCAACAAGAAAGCTTGATACATAGGTCCTCCCAAATTCTTCTTTCAGGAAACTAGCACCTGGCTTGGAATAGGAGTCACCTGCAATTGTGAGGTTTCTGAGGGACAAGGACTTAATCCAGGTTTGAATCCCAGTTCTGTGACCTAATGTCTGCATGACATTCATCAGTGTCCCCATTTTCTCATTTATATGTTGGTTAAGTTTCCCACCTTGCATGTCTGAGCCACTCTCCTCAGATCTGTATCTGTTCTTCTCTGCACCATTCTCTGCCTACCTCTCTGAAGTCCATCACAGAGGTATCCAACAGGACGACATTTCCAGAGACCAGAAGGAAAGCTCTGAAAGTGTTCTGTACTTGTACTATTTTCCTCTTGTCTGTCTTTCCCCCTGTTGGTCTTCTACTCAAGAAAACTTAGAATGAACTGCCCCTCCTCATAGCCCCAGCTCTGAATTAGGTACCCCTTTTATGTCACAGGCTGATAATAACTTCCAGCACTACTTCTAGAGTGTTCTGGCATTTTTTTGTGTGCTTCCATATAGAGATTTTTTTTTTATAGAAACTGCCTTCAAAAATCTTAGCTGAGAGCTGAAGACATAGCTCAGTGGTACAGCACATTCACAGTAAGTATGAGCCCCTTGATCTCCAGTACTGTAGTTAAAAAAAAAAAAAACATACCCAAATATATACTATGTATTTCAATTCCTGTCATAATAGACTATACTGTTCTGTGATTCTAGCTAGTGTTATTATGAGTTCTCACATTGTAATCTTCTGTATATTTGGGTGGGGAGGGGAAGACAGTTATAACAAAAGACAGAACCATCATGGAAGGAGCTTGTAAAAGAAAACATTGAGCCAGACTTGAGACAGAAACATTGCCCAAATGCAGAGGGTGGAGGCGAGCTCATGTCCTGTCCTGTTTAAGGTTGCCATTCGTAGAAGTACAGGTTCTTGGATCCTAATCTAGATCCACCCAAAGAGGTCCTGGAAGGCTAAAAACATGAGACTCTGAATTTTAATAAGCAGTATGTGGTACTTGCTATGCACACAAAATCTTGAGAACCACTGGACCAGAGAGAATGGAGATACAGAATAATGGAATCCTTTATGCTGCATGACAGAGCTTGTGTGTCATAACACAGGATGTGGAAAATCACCATTTTCTGTAAGTCATCCTGGCAGGAGTGTGGTGGAGAAGCCAAAGCAGGAAGTAGGAAAATCTAATAGTCACATTAGGTTAAGTAAAAAATGGTGATGAGACCAGCAAGGACAGTGGTAACTAGGCTAGAAGGGAAAACAACCCAGGAGGTAAAATCATCAGCATTGGCTGCACCGTGGAGGGAGGTAGACTCAGACATGACTATCAGCATCGCTCTAGACAGTGGTGACCCCTTTCTCTATAAGATACAGCGAGTGTAGGCGTTGTCAGAGTTCCATACGGAAGTACTTAACAGATACATGAGTTAAATATAATCATGAAAATGGTCTCATCTCAGTATTCTCCAGAATTTCATTTTTGACTCATCTAAGGGATTTACTGCAATTCCCCAAAACTGACATAATGCAGCTTTATCCCAAATGTGACTGAATTTGCAGATACATGGAAATAAGATTGAGGTTTATAAAGATGGGAACCTCACCAGGCAGTGGTAGTGCACGCCTTTAATCCCAGCACTCGGAGGCAGAGCCAGGTTGATCTCTGTGAGTTTGAGGCCAGCCTGGTCTACAGAGTGAGTTCCAGGAAAGGTGCAAAGCTACACAGAGAAACCCTGTCTCGAAAAAACTAAAAAAGAAAAAGGAAAAGAAAGAGATGGGAACCTCTAAGAAATACATAGCAACATATGACCCTTTCTCTTAAACTCTTCACTCCTCCCCTCCCCTCCCCTTCCTTTCTCCTTGTTACCTGGGACCTCATCTCAATCCTTTATGTGCTTCTACCCATCACATAAGGACAAACAGAAAGGGGGACATCTATAAGGCAGGCAGAGAACCCTCCCCAGAAACCACCTCTATCTCAGACTCCATAGCTTCAAGACATTTGGAAAAAATAAAAGTCCTGTCTGGGAACCACATGGCCTATGGGGTTCTGCTGTGGCAGTCAAGCTGACTAATGCAGTCCACTTCCCTTCTTATTCTAGCTGTAATGCGGTAGAGCAGATAATCTGTAGAAGCTTATGAGCCAACTAGTCTGGCCTTCACAAACCACAAGACATTGTCTCAAACAAAAGGAAATGTGGGGACCAGAAGTCAAAGTTATCTTCTGACCTTGATACATGTGCAATGGCATCATGATACACAGACACACAGACATGGACACACAGACACAGACACACATGTAAAGATTTTTGTAAAAGACTTATCAGAAGCTTTCTCAGAAAATAACTTGTAACATGCCCCTCCCCAAAATAAGACCCAACTAATTACTTAGAAAACCACTGCTTAAATAAAGGATAATGTAACCAATCTGTGGAATATTACACAGTTTCTAAAATGTTATCAAATTAAATTAAAGGTGCTCATAATGCTGAATATTGTGAGAATAAGACAGTCTATGATACAATATGTAGGGAACTATTTGTGTCATTTATGTATGTACAAAACATACTGTTAATAAACATTAACAGACTTAAATTTGCCTGCTAAAGTGATTAAGAAAGATTTTTTATTGTATCTGCTTCATAATCTTTCTTGAATAAATAGATACTATACTAGAAATTACATATGTGTGTATTTGTGTGTGTGTGTGTGTGTGTAGAAATCGCTACTATTAAGTAATTTAAATCCTGTTTGAATGCTCTCATAGCAGGTTACCAAAGAGATTTTTTTCCACTTGAAAAAAAAAAAAAAGGCATTATTCTTACCTCAAGTAACAAGTCACTTGAATGTAGCAGTAACTTTTCTATTGCTGTAATAAAACACCATGAGCAAGGAGACTTATAAAATAAAGCTTTTAGCTGGTTTATGGTTTCAAATGGTTAGAGTCCGTGAAGTAGAGCAAAGGTGTGGCAGAAGGAACAGCCAAGAGCTCTCATCTCCATGCATAAGCAAGAGGCAGAAGGTACTCTGAAAATGGCATGAGTCTTTTGAAATCTCAGAACCCATCCTCAATGACTGTCCTCCTTCAACAGGCCACACCTCCTAATGCTTCCCAAACAGTTCCACCAACTGGGGACTGAGTATTCACACTGAGGAGCCTATTGGGCCGTTCTCATTCAGACCCTGTGCATGGAGATAAGATGGCTGAATTTATTTCTAGTGTCACAGCTACTAAACTGGGATACGGCTGATCTGCAAGTGATGCAATGGTACGTGCTGAGGACCACTGGTGCTATAGGATTAGTGGTTTCAGAGCTGCTATGTCTGGGTATCACCTTTGGGTAACGAACCCATGAAGAGTCAGTCAACCTGGGATACTCCTGCTTTGGAGAACCTGTCCTTCACTGTAAATGCTGTGTCCAGCTGTAGGCTACCATCTCAGCTGTGGAAGACTGTGAAACTGATGTGTCCAGAGCCTGCAATGATGCTGTCTGAAAATGTGGAAAATATTAGAAATGATGCACTGGTGTATGAACTCCTGATACCTTCCATTGCCTTAAAGGAAATGTTAAGGTGTGGAGAGCAAAGAGCTGCAAAAGCAATGCCAGATTAGCTGCCTCTAAACAACCAGGAATTCTGCAGGACTGCAAAGCCCGCTCCAAGAAAATTCAGTTCCTGATCCTAAAAGAGGATTGACCCTAGAGGAGCAAAGATAACAAGGAGGCTGAGCCACAGGCCACTAAGTACTATTTAATTAGATGTGTTTCAGTGACCTTACTGAAGCAAGGTCCTTTCCCATTAACTCTGAACATTCATTTCCTGAGAGGCTCACCCAGGCGCATACTGGTTTTCAAAACATAATAAAGACAAAGTTACCTAAAGTTATGGGATCCGGAATATATGTCTGTGTGAAGAGGGAGTAAAATATGCCCTAAAATGAGCTCTTCTGAAGCACTTAAGGAAAACAGTATGCCCAAGGTCTGTTGACAAATGAAAAAACCTTCCAGACTGAGTTAGAGATGGCTTGAAGTGTCCCAGTGGGGTGCCAGCAAATTCTATGCATGAGATCACATTGAAATCACAAAGAAAGTTATGAAAGTATTAATACCTGTCCCTCACACTGTGAGTTAACTGGAATGAGGTACTGTCTAGGCATGAGCATCTGAATTCTCAGAACATTGTAGTGCAATGTCGAGCACAGTGGCAATAACTGCATTAGTTCATGAGTTTTGTTTTCCTTCCAATCAATGTAGGATTTATTTATCTGTTCTGTGAGTCTGTGTTCATTAAATCACTCTCAGTTAAATATGGCAGAATTAAAATGTAACATCTATAGTCCCCACCTCTGCAAATCCATCCCTGAAGATGCGAAAATCTCCAAACTATCCTGGGCCTGGGTTTCCTCAACAATGGTGTAGAAAGAAACTAAAGTTAACTGGCTAACAGGTATGTGGTTCACCTTACACTCAACGCCATGACTACTTATTCCATGATCATAGAGAGAAGACTGGAATTCAAGCTATACAGTGAATTTTGAAGCCAGAATATCAGGGCTGAGACACTGCCAAATCATCAGTCATGAATTTTGTTATGGTATGAATGTGAGAAGTAGCTCAAGAGTCACATGTTAGAACACTTGGTCCCCAGCTAGTGGCTGTTTGGAAGGTGGACCCTTTTGGAGGTGAAATCTAAGAAGTGTGTCAGTGAGAGGCAGGCTTTACAAGCTACAGCCCAACCCAGCAGTGGCTTCCAAGACCAGCTTCCTGCTTCCTGTTCTACTAAGATGTGACCAGCTATCATAGCAGTTCCCACTGCCACAGATCTCCACCAGCTGCCATGTATTCCCACCATGATGATCTGTGTCCTTCACACTGTAAACCAAAATCAATCCTTCCTCCATAAGTTGTTTCTATCTCGTATTTTTTTTTCATGGAGAAAACAAATGACCACATGACTGCTAAGTGTAAAAATCAGGCTGGAACCAGACTGAACCAGCTCCAGGTGTAAACTCATCCCACTCCCATTGCTGTGCTCCTCAAAGCCTCTTAGAGCCTCAAGGTGCATATAAATGTGATCTAAAAATAACATCAAAACTATCACTTGGTTAGGGGAATTTTTTTCCCTTAGGGTAGAGGTCAGAAGGAATTTGACTTATTTTATTATTTTCCAAAAAGGGTCAATGGAAGACACTACCAAAAGAAATCCTTGAAGTCCTTCTATTTAGATGTTTCACATATTCTTATCTAGAAGCTCAACAAACATGTAAGACCCAGCTTCGGAATTCATAATGAAGAGTGAAGAAAAGAACTAAGAAGAGCAAACAACGTTAGGCAGATGTTCAGAATAAAAGTCCAATGGTGGGCACTAAAGGGCAGCATGTGTTTTTAATGAGAATCTTGTAATCCTATTTTTTTCCTGAAATATTGACACATTAATTAATATAAGAGAGAAAAACAATTATATTAGAAGAATAGATAAAAATAGGAAACCTTATGGATTTTTAGTGTTATAAAAGATGGTTCTAATATTTTCCCTAGACATATTGGATAGATCACTGCTCTCAGGGGAACACAAACGGAAAGATTTGCTCTAGCACTGGGTATAAAGGATTTTCCACAAAGCAAAGTAAAATTGGATATATTTTTCATGGGGGAACTCATTTTAAGTATCTCCCAACATCCTTAGACATTTCTACCTAATAATGAACAGTCAATCCCTTCGTGAAGTTTGTAGAAGAGAAACAAAGACTGCAGTGGGAGATAGTCATCAGACAAATGTGCTTTCTGTCTGATCTTCCTTACAGAAACCACTCAAGCCCACCCATGGCAGGTCACTGCTCATTCACTCACCCACCCATTACCCATGGCAGGTCACTGCTCATTCATTCACCTACCCATTACCCATGGCAAGTCACTGCTCATTCACTCACCTACCCATTACCCATGACAATTCACTGCTCATTCACTCACCTACCCATTACCCATGACAATTCACTGCTCATTCACTCACCTACCCATTACCCATGACAATTCACTGCTCTTTCACTCACCTACCCATTACCCATGACAATTCACTGCTCATTCACTCACCTACCCATTACCCATGACAATTCACTGCTCATTCACTCACCTACCCATTACCCATGACAATTCACTGCTCATTCATTCACTTACCCGTTACCCAGGTGTACCTCAGAAACCATTGCACAGGCACCAGCACCACAGAGGCACACAGATACAACATCTAGCCCCATGCTCTGTGCTCCCCCCAAGTCTGTTGAGGGTCAGTGGAGCATGACTTACCCGTAACAGAGAGGTACCTGCCATAGCAGACATTAAGACAGTTGTAGAAGAGTTATAATACCGCGTCCGAATGGCATCCGCTGGGTCAAGCAGACTTGGGAAATGAGGAGAGAGCTCTTTGAAGTACATATTTACAAAGGATAGAAAAATGTTGAGTGAGGTAACTGACAAAGGCAAACAGCCTGAGACAAGGGAGGATGTGGAATGTTTCAGAATCTGAAAGAGAATATAGTGGCTACATATGGAAAGATGGTATGAGGGGAAAGGAAATTAAGGAAGTAGGCAGGGTCTGAATCTCATAAAGTCTTTGAGAGCAGACATTGGGATTGCCTATGACTTCCTGCATTACTCAGCTGTAAAACAGAAAGATCTAGAACCAATAAGAATTCTTACATTAAACCATATTATTGTTTTTATTTTCAATAAATGTAGCATTTACAAACTTAATCTGTAGGTTTGTTTTAAAAATAGCACGATCATATATTCAGCACATTTCATGAGAAATTGGCCACTGGAAATTGAGGTCTTAAGTTCTAGGCTTCTGGATGCAGCAGACAGGAGGCCAAAGTAGTGCCGTGTCTAATCTGCATTTAAAAAGGGTCGCTGGGCTTGGTGCAGAGAATAAATTGATGTGTAGTGTAGAAGCAGGGTGATGGTGAGGAAGGGGACAGCATTTGTTCTCTTTGTACCCTGATTTCTTTTTATCTGTAAAGCACAGGACAAGACTGAACCAACTGGGGCATCCTAAGGACCCTTTCTGCCTGCATAAGGCTATCAACTATGAAAGAACACTCTGCTATGGGAGAAGAATGCATGTAAACCCAGTCCATGTCTGAAAGAAGAGAAATGAATATTTGTGGCACTCGGAAGGGAGGTTCCCACTCCTGTATCCTACCACTATCAAGCATGCTACAAGTCTCTTCTGCTATGGTAGCTGTTCCTGATTCAAACAGTTTGCAATGGAACTTTGGACACTGCCTTAGTCCTTTGTTCCAATATGCCTCAGAACGGGTAATTTCTAAAAGGAACAGCAATGACTTAGACTCATAGTTATAGAGGCTGGTGTGTCTAAGATCATCTGGATAGGGTTTTATAACTCAGTGGAAGGTAAAACATAAGAAAATATGAGGTAGGCTCTCTTTATAGTAATCCATTCTAGCAATAACAAGCCATGCTCACAAGATTAGCCCACTCACATAAAAACAAAACCCAAAGAAAACAACAATAAAAACCTCAGTCTCTCTTGATAGCCTAAACACTCCTTGAAACCTCCAGTCCCTGACATGGCCACATTGGCAATCAAGTTTCAACATGAGCTTTGGAAATGCGATTATAGGCCAATAGTGCAATGTAGTAGCTATTAACCATGGGGTTTACAGAGCAGTATGTTTGGCTTGAAATGAAAATATCCTTGATTTAAGGTCTCTGTAAGGATACATGAAAGTCTTAAGACTACTTTCTAAATTTTCCCCTTGCCAAAAATTATATATGGATAGTTTTCATCCACAACAAGTCCCTTCAATAGGGAGTATCCCTAAGAGATGTGTTTCATGAATAAATGAACAGGTTATCTGTGGTTGGTTCCCCTTGGAACACATACTCCCAATGTTCGTACTTCACACTGGTACCTTCCAAGTGAGATACTAAGAGTAGATTAAGTCTGATTCCATTCTTTCATTCTTGTGAGGAATAAAGAAATAAACAAATAGATAAGTAAATATGAACTAACGTTTCCTCTACAAAACTTTACCTATGATGGAAGTTCTGCAGACTGATTAGAACATCTATAAATGTGTAGAGTTGGGATTCTATAGATTGACAGGTGAAATTATTATGCTAGCTAGTTTTATGTCAACTTAACACAAGCTAGAGTCATAAGGGATGAGGAAAACTCAACTGAAGAAAATGTCTCCATAAGATCAGGCTGTAGACAAGCCTGTAGGGCATTTTCTTAATAAGTGATTGATGTAGGAAGGCCCATCCCATTGTGGATGGGGCCACCATTGGGCTGGTCCTGGATGCTATAAGAAAGCAGGCAGAGCAAACCATGTGAAGCAAGTCAGTAAGCATCATTATTCCTTCATGGCCTCTGCACTAGCTCCTGCCTCCAGGTTCCTGCCTTGCTTGTGTTTTTGTCCTGACTCCTTCCAATGATGTATAGCAACGTGGAAGTGGAAGCCAAATAATCCCTTTCCTCTCCAGTTTGCTCTTTGTCACGGTGTTCTATCACAGCAATAATAACTCTAAGATAGTTTTCTTGGGCTGTCTTTAGTTGCCTTCACAGCTATTTATCACTCGCCTCTGCACACAACCTAACATTGACTATCACATAAAGCCTTTGGAATCTATCGATTTAGTGGACCATTAGTGCCCACCAATCTACAAGACTAGAATGTTATCACACAGAGTATGAAACCTATAACAGAGGTTTCCCTATTTTGATGTCCTCACCATTGTATTTGAAAGATATATTTACTTATGAATTATTTTATTATGTGTCTCTAAAAATTTCATGCAACTGCTTCTACATGGAACTTGCCCTTCAAGACAGCCAAAGCCAGTATTGTTAAACCATGTTAGTTCATATTTGGCTCAAAATAGACTATCTTTTGCTCTCTTTGGAGAGCTGTATTTTTATTGGAAGTAACCCAATATCAAATAATGTCAAGTTAAAAAGCATTTTCAGAAGCTGAAGAAATTAATTGAGCTATTGATAGCTACAAAAATGTAAGTAGTGAGATAAAAGTGGTAAAAAGACAAATGATGATAACTACCACCAGGTATTTAAGTGGGCGGTCAGGCTTCATATCACAGACCAGTACTGGGTGAGTGGCGAAGCGTACACTGTCTAATAGAGAACATAAACACCCCTTTTCTGTAGATGTAACCGGCTTGTTAAATAAGAAACACAGAACCGATTGCAGAGTTAAAAACCACAAGGTCAGAGCAACAGCGGAAAACCTTACCCTTCACTGCTTCTGCTGTTCTTTCTCTCCGCAAGAGAGCTACTTCTCTGCATCCTGTCTATTTAAAGACTTTCTGTTCTATTTTCTCATTGGTTGTAAACCCAGCCACATGACCTCCTCATCACTGCCTGTTTGTACAGACCTCCAGGTCTTCTATGGTTGGTATTTCGATTAAAGGCGTGTGTCTGCTGTAGTGGATAGCCATCCCAGCATTGGCCTGGAAGTTCCAACCTCCATTGAGGCTTCAGTAATGATCACGCCCACAAGGCGGGGCAGAGGAGGGAGCAGAAGACCGAGGAGCAGGAGGAGGTGGCTCTCTTGGTTCTGGGACGCCGCAGGAAGAGACCGAGCAGAGTTCTCCAGAGAACACCGCCGGACTGCCCTATACCTTTGCCAGACCCTGCAACCTACCCCTTCATTTGTAAGTTACCCCACAAAATAAACCTCCCTTTTAACTACGTGGCCTTAATAATTTCACCAATATCTGGCGCTCATGTGGGGCAAATTCCAAAGGCCCAGGCGGCTCCCTCCCTCAGCCTCCTCCCCGGCTGGTGGCTGGTGGGCACCTAAACCCACCTGCAAAGTTCCAATTAACCAGGGGACACCTACAGGGTCCCATTCCCGAAAAAGGGAACAGCTAATCCAGTCTCAGTTCCCCAGCTTAGCCCCTAGACCAGCGAAAACCGCTGTGAGTGAGGCGTTCCCACTCCTCCCTGAGTGCCGGCTCCCCGCCATCTTGGCTCCTGCCTTCAGCTGCCGCCAGCCAAGGTCGCTAGCAGGCTTTGCTTTGGAGCTATACCAACGCCTCCTGCTGGCTGAAAAGTGCTACTGCACCCCCCAAAACCACGGAAAGGTAAGCTTCTTTCAAGTAAAAGTACTTGATAATTTTACACCTTAAAACTGACTAACAAATTTTGAGTAATTCTTGTAATATGGCTGACAACATTACCTCACAAGAATTTAAAAACCTTTTTGCCTGTATGATGAATGACATTTTCCTGGAAATATACAACCTCCCTAAGACATATCTGGCCTGTACCATTTTGACATTCATTGTAATAATTCACACAGTGTTCAAACACTGGTTTAATAGTAAGAACAAAGATGAGTCATTATTGGGACTGATACAGGCTTTAAAAGTTAGCAATGAAGACTTATAGAAAAAGATTCTGTCTATGGAATCTGCTGACCAGGACTTACATAAAAAGATTCTCTTTCTGGAATCTGCTAACCAGGAATTACAGGTTTTAAAAGATAGCAATGAGGACTTACATAAAAAGATTCTCTCTCTGGACTCTGCTAACCAGAATTTACAAAACAAGCTTGTACCCAAAATTGCTTTTATTGATAATAAATATGAGTATTTAATGGATAGAACACTAACTCTCCAGAGTGAAGTTGTAGCTACTCAGACACTATATAAGGAAGAAAAATTATCATTACTTGATAAGATAAGGTCCATGGAATCATGTGTTTCAGAAGAACATAAAAACTTCCATGATTCCATGAAAAATCTGGAATCCCTTACAAGAGAGGAGGTTTACTCCCTGGAACAGACCCTAGGAGCTCGTTTACAAGCCCTGGAGGAAACTCTCAATAAACATGACAAGGGACCTAATAAGCAGAAGGGCAAGACCATACAGGTTGTAACATCTCCAAATGGCTCTCATACAATGGCTTATCCTGTTATCATCCATGAGAAGCCAGCAGATGACACACACCCCGAGCCATATACGACATATACATTACAACCAATTTCAACAAGGGACTTTAAAAATATAAAGGAAGCAGTAGTTACATATGGGATACACTCCACATATGTAAAACAGATGTTAAATTCGTGGTCTACCTCACATAGAATCATTCCAGATGACTGGCATCAGTTAATTTCAGCTGTTCTAGAATATAGCCAGCAGTTACAGTGGAAAAGCTGGTTGAGAGAAGAGGCAAGAAATTTAGAACAACAAGGTAAACTCAGAGGTTTTGAGATCTCCCAAGATCAAATACTTGGTGAGGGATGTTTCGCTGACAGGAATGTACAAGCCATTTATGATGAGCATACAATATCCCTATGCCGTACAGCAGCTCTAAATGCTTGGGAAAAAATTCCAGAACCTGGAAAAGCAACTGAGGTATACACAAAGATATTTCAGGGACCACATGAACCCTTCACTGATTTTTTACAAAGGCTGAACACAGCTATAACAAAAGCTGTATCAGATAAAGAATTAAGAAAAGTATTAACTGAGTCCTTGGCATTTGATAATGCTAAAGCAGAATGCAAAAGAATACTTACACCATTAAAGATCAGATCAGCTCCTTTGGAAGAATGGATTCAGTATACTAATGGTGTTGAATCTTTTAACTACAGTAATGAGGCTTGGATAGGAGAGACAAATCCCAGAGGTGAAAGAAGGCCCAGTGGTACCAAATGTTTTAGATGTGGTACACCAGGTCATATAAGTAAAAACTGTACATGGGGTAATCCTAGAAGTAGTACTCCTTCTAGGAATAGCCTAAACAGGAGACCCCAACCACCTCCTGGATTATGGAGAAGATGTGGCAAAGGCCGACATTGGACCAGTGAGTGCAGATCAAAAATAGATATACGAGGCAATCCTTTACTGGCGGGAAACGCCTCAGGGGGCCTCTTGCAGGCCCCCAAATCAAATGTGGTAAGAACATTCCCACCCACTGTGGAAGACATTCCTCTCCAGGACAACTGAATAAACCAATGCCTATTGTAAAAACCAATACTGCAATGGATGATAAAACAGCTCTGATAGATGAATCACAGTTTACAAAGAACACCATAAAACAAATATTTTGGCAGACTTCCATAAATGAACAAAGACCAAAGCTTAGAATTCGAATTAATGGCTTGGTTCTGGAGGGCCTGGTAGACACAGGTGCAGATGTGACTATAATTACACCACAATCATGGCATCCAAATTGGCCTCTTCAAGAGGTAGATGTCCAACTTTTAGGAATTGGCACCCTATCTCAGATAAAACAGAGTTCGAGATGGGTTGAATGCATAGGGCCAGAAGGACAGAGAGGAAGGCTGAAGCCATATGTAGCGAATGTAGCAGTAAATCTATGGGGCCGAGATCTGTTACAACAGTGGAATACCCAGATTAAAATTCCTACACTCTCAGAAAAGGAATACAGGCCAATGCATGTTTCTAGGAATAATATCATAACATGCTATAAAAACCAGTCACCAACCATTCAGGCTGTACACAAACAGAGCACAACTGCTGTTGAACTCTCAGAAGTACCAACTGCCTTACCTTTAAAATGGCTAACTAATAAACCTGTCTGGGTTGGACAGTGGCCTTTGACAAAAGAGAAGCTACAAGCTTTAGAACAGCTGGTTCAAGAGCAGTTAAATGCTCAACACATTGAAGAATCTACCAGCCCTTGGAATTCTCCTGTATTTGTTATTTAAAAAAAGTCTAGTAATTGGAGAATGCTGACAGATCTGAGAGCTATTAATAAAGTAATTCAGCCAATGGGCTCCCTACAGACTGGGATGCCCTTGCCCTCTCTGCTACCCAAATAATGGCCTATAATAGTTATTGACTTAAAAGACTGTTTCTTTACCATACCATTACAAGAAAATGATAGAGAAAAATTTGCCTTCACAGTTCCTAATTATAACAGTTCTCAGCCAGTCAAGAGATATCAATGGAAGGTCCTCCCACAGGGAATGTTAAACAGCCCTACCTTATGCCAATACTTTGTGCAAAAACCATTGGAGATAATTTGTATAAAGTTTCCACAATCCATAATTTATCACTATATGGATGATATCCTATTAGCTGATCCAAAGTTAGACACATTAGAAAGCATGTTTGAAGAAGTAAAAAAAGTTTTGCCTCGCTGGGGACTGCAAATTGCTCCTGAAAAAATACAAAGAGGAGATTCTATTAATTACTTAGGATATAAGATAGAGTTACAAAAAATTAGACCCCAAAAGGTACAACTGAGGAGAGATCGATTAAAGACTCTTAATGATTTTCAAAAGTTGTTAGGAAGCATTTCCAACTTATTGGGTATCATGGGAATACCCAAAGATGGACTACAAAATTTGGCTAATACTCTAGAAGGGGACAAAGAATTAAATAGTCCTAGAGAATTATCAGCCGAAGCTGAGAAGGAATTGGCTCTAGTAGAAAAGACAATTCGAGAAGCACATGTGGATCATGTGGATCCAGAACTTAAATGAATTCTTGTCATATTCCCTTCCAGACATTCCCCCACAGGTATTTTGATGCAGAGGGAAGATATTATATTGGAATGGATATTCCTACCACGTAAACCAAATAAGAAATTAAAGACTTATATAGAAAAGATCTCTGATTTGATTCAAAAAGGTAAATTAAGACTTCGTCAGTTGACAGGAATGGACCCAGCAGAAATTGTAGTACCTTTAACTAATGAGGAAATTTCATCACTATGGAAAGATAATAAATACTGGCAGAGAGCCTGCAGTAACTTTTTGGGAGAGATTAACAACCATTATCCCAAAAGCAAGAGGATAGAATTCATAAAGAAGACTGAATGGGTCCTTCCTCACATTGTACAACATAAGCCAATTTCTGGAGTCCTCACATTCTATACTGATGCAAATAAATCAGGGAAAACAGGATACAAATCAGGAGACTTAAGTAAAGTGGTACAAAGTCCATACAGCTCTGTACAAAAGGCAGAACTGTATGCCATTCTTATGGTACTGATGGACTTCACAGAACCCCTCAATATAGTCACTGACTCTCAATATGCAGAGAGAGTTGTTTTACACATTGAAACTGCTGAATTTATTCCTGATAATACAGAATTAACTTCATTATTCATACAACTGCAGGAAATCATCAGAAAAAGGGAACATCCTATATATATAACACATATCAGATCCCATACAGGTCTGCCAGGACCTCTAGCACAAGGTAATGATGAGATTGATCAGTTACTAATAGGTAATGTGCTAGAAGCCTCAGAATTTCATAAGAAACACCATGTAAATAGCAAAGGTTTGAAGAAGGATTTCTCCATTACTTGGCAACAAGCTAAGGATATTGTGAAAAAATGTCCTACTTGTCCCTTCTATAACCAAACTCCATTACCTTCAGGGAGCAATCCAAAAGGTATACAAAGAAATAAAATTTGGCAGATGGATGTGTTTCATTTTGCAGAATTTGGAAGATTAAAGTATGTACACCATACCATTGACACCTATTCAGGATTTCAGTGGGCAACTCCTATGAGTTCTGAAAAGGCTGATTCTGTGATTACACACCTATTAGAAGTTATGGCCATCATGGGAATACCTGTACAAATCAAGACAGATAATGCCCCAGCATATGTCTCCAATAAAATGAGACAGTTCTTTGCTTATTACAATATAAAGCATGTTACAGGTATACCACACAATCCCACAGGCCAAGCAGTCATAGAAAGATCCAATCGAACTTTAAAGGATATGCTAAATAAACAGCAACAGGTAACAATGACTCCTAGAAATAGATTGCATAGTGCTTTATTAACCTTGAATTTTCTCAATGCTGATGAGAAAGGAACAACAGCTGCGGAGAGACATTGGACGACAAACAAAACTCCTGAGCTAAACCAACCGGTTTATTTCAAAGATGTGTTGACCTCAGAATGGAAACCTGGATATGTCCTCACAGGAGAAGAAAAGCTATGGATACCAACAAAATTAATAAAAATTCAATTCGAACAGGAGAAACCCCTTGATGAGGAGAAATAAAAGATCATCCACCAATGTGACATCTCCTCAGGTTGTAAGAAAATTTTAACAATCAAAGGTTGGGGTAGGCTTCTGTTTTTGTCTTTCCAGGATAATGGAAATACCCATCTTCCAGAAATCATAAGGCCTTGGATATCCGGATGTTTACAGCAGAAAGAAAGAATCTATTGGTACCAATCTACACAAGCAATCTCTGAAGTCTCCAGAAGGAAGATGGGGCCCCAACAACAACAACAACTCTACTCAATCCAGAATGATACCATGGTAATCATCATCATACTACACTTCTTGCCAGAATTTCAGACAATCTTACCCATTACTCTAAGAGTTGCTGCAGAATCTACAGTTAGTCTAACTGAGATTTAACTATCTGAGCTTTCTCACAATACCCAACAGAGATACCATCGCCCCCTAAACAGCAGGAAGCAATTCTAAGAAAACGACGCCCCTTATCCCTTAGGTTTCATATTTCTCAGGGTTATGGATAATGGTTCTAGGGTTGGGGGTAGAAGAAATGGTCAAACTCAGTACTCTCCTTAAGGAAAGAAAATATGTCTCAAAAAAAAAAAAAGGGGGAAAAGAAGAAATGGAATGGATATGTATAAGATATTATGGTAGACTATCACATACATTAGTAAACAAATTTAGTAATATAGCAGCCTATTGCACTGTTATGAATTCTTATATGTTGATACAAATATAAACTTTTTATATTCCTATTTAAGATAATTTGTATATTGATACAAATACAGAACTATGTTTGTTATATTGTACACATATTTTTACTCTTATTTGAAATATTTGTATATTGATACAAATGTGAATTTATGTCTGTCATACTGTATGTATGTTCTACTTCTGTTTAAGATATTCTGTATACTGATATATATTTAGGATTATTATCATATTGCATATTGCACTATACATTCCTACCTCTGTTAAAGATATTTTGTGTATTGTCACAATTTGAAGTCATTGTCCTTTTACTGTACAATTGCTTACAGACTGTTTGCCTTATTTATAGGAAGCCTTAGTCCTTAGGTTGTTTAGATAGATGAGACTTACAGAGTTATTGTCACCTATGCTTGTCACCTCTATAATTATGTTAGTTAGGTTATCCAGATTTATAAATACATAGGTCAGATGGACAGGTAATCTTCAACCACTTCATGGACCTAGAGAATATGGCATTTAAATAATTTAGAATTCTGTTGACGTGAGACACAATTGCTCCTGGCAGCACCAATTTGATCCCGAGAGAATGTTGGGCTTCTAAGACATTTCCATTTGGAAGTTTGTCTTCTTGGCACAAAATGGCCTACTGGGAAAGAACTGCCCTTGCCTCAACTGCTGACAGTACAAATGCTGTCCTTTCTGGACAAGCGGGACACAATGAAAGCGACCACCATACTTTGCCAAGACAGGGTAAGATGGTCTTTCAGAATTCCTGCTTCTGAAATGGTCTGTCAGATACTCTAGGCCAGTAGCCAATTTGAATGCACCAACGATACTGAGAAAAGTTAGGTGACTGTCCAGGCTGCTAGCTGTCTCTGTCTACTCTTGCAAGACTTCTGGAAGTTGCTTGCATCCTTCTCCCATTTCTCAGGTATTATTACATTCCTTCTCAGGTCTTTGATGAGGTTGGAGATAAGCAGTTATAGTTACAACTTAGTAAATATACAAATATAATACCTTAGATAGAATATATTATGTATTAGACTCAGGTTCTTTAGGATAGGATACCTTTTGGAATGATCTTTATAACATGCCACCTACCCACGCTCTAGACTTCCCTGGATTTTACTATGTGTTTTTTGCTTGATATTGTTTGCACTTATTGTAATTCCAACTTATCTAAGTCATTATCCCTCATTACTCCTGGACAATATTTGATAACCATCTCTTTGTGTATAGTCTTGTATTAGGTTAGAACTTTCTTATTTAGACAAAAGGGGGAGATGTAGTGGATAGCCATCCCAGCATTGGCCTGGAAGTTCCAACCTCCATTGAGGCTTCAGTAATGATCATGCCCACAAGGCGGGGCAGAGGAGGGAGCAGAAGACCGAGGAGCAGGAGGAGGTGGCTCTCTTGGTTCCGGGACGCCGCAGGAAGAGACCGAGCAGAGTTCTCCAGAGAACACCGCCGGACTGCCCTATACCTTTGCCAGACCCTGCAACCTACCCCTTCATTTGTAAGTTACCCCACAAAATAAACCTCCCTTTTAACTACGTGGAGTGGCCTTAATAATTTCACTAATAGTCTGCCATGCTGGGTGTGTCCTTGAACACATGGAGATCCGACTAGCTCTGCCTCCCAAGTGCTAGGATTAAAGGTGTGCCCTACTACTGCTCAGCTTCTGCTCTGGCTTGCTCTGACCTCAAGGCAACTTTATTGACATACAAATAAAATCACATTTCAATACAAATAAAATATCACTATACTTTCCCTTCCCTCACTTTTCCCCCCAACTCCATGTGCTCTGTCTTATTAAATCCACTGACTCCTCAAGTTAAGAGTATAGAGATTCCAAGAAAGGTAATTAATATTCTACTTGTTATTACTTTAGAAAGTCCTCCACATGTATCCTTACAAATGACAATGTCCTATTAATCCCAAGGCACACAAGGGACTTCAATCTCTTGTTTGAAAGTTTCCCAGATGTGGTCAATGCAGGTATCTTGCCAATCACCATGAAATACCTCCACCCAATTTTCTCAGCTTTGAACTTAATGAAGAATATTGATTGGTGTAAAATCAAAGAGCAATAAATAAACCAACAACACCTCTCCATCTGTAACTAGATCTTTGTACTACTTTAATCTAGATTTCCAATGAAACTGCTGGATTTACTGCCCTGGGCTGAAAGAATGCATTCTCATATGTGCTAAATCACACACCCTGTCTTTCCTGTGGATCCCAATACTACAGAAAGTCTTTAATATACTTAGAGCTACTGTAAGAATTCAGAGACAGTGTTTGCCCATGTGGGTATATACTAATCAAAGAGTTAAGGTAATTGACATTTAAAAAACTGACATCTTACTTCAGTATGTAGATCAACTTGTTACTTGCAGCCCTATAAAGCTAGACTCTGGAAACATTAAGAGAGTCTAAAAGGTTCTAAGTCTATAAAATATCTTGTAAGATCTCAAAAGGCTCAAATCCTTCAGCAAAAGGTAAAACCTGTAAAGCATGCCTTAACTCCAGATGACAGGTTTGGTTTCTCCCAAATAAAGAATTAAAGAAGACTGGGACCACTAAGTTTAGAAAAGGCATGGCTAGAGTTCTGTCAAGTTTATATTCCAAGTTTGTTTGTTTTGGTTTTGGTTTTGGTTTTTTTTGTTGTTGTTGTTTTGTTTTGTTTTTTGGTTTTTCGAGAAGGGGTTTCTTTGTGTAGCTTTGCACCTTTCCTGGAACTCACTTTAGAGACCAGGCTGACCTCGAACTCACATAGATCCGCCTGCCTCTGCCTCCCAAGTGCTGAGATTAAAGGTGTATGCCACCACTGCCCAGCTATATTCCAAGTTTTGGTCTCAGAGCTAAGCTACTTTACCAATTCATTCTAGGACCAGACTCAGAACCTTACAGTAGATAGTGGAGAGCAATTATTTTTTCAAAAACTAATAGAGTCATTGTTGGCCACAGTTTTGGAAACTCCTGATTTAGGAAAAAATTCTTTTGCATTATTTGTCACAGAATAACAAGGTAGAGCTAGAGTCTGTAGTTGGAGAGCTTCTCTCCAGGTGCCACCAAGCCCCCTCAGTCCCTCAACCCACATATAAATTAATCACACAGACATTTATATTATTTAAACTGCTTGGCCATTAGCTCAGGCCTACCATTGTCTAGCTCTTACTCTTATATTTAGCCCATTTCTTTTAATCTATACTTTGCCACGTGGCTTGTGGCTTACCAGTACCTTACATCTTCCTTGTTATGGTGGTGGCTGGCAGTATCTCTCCACCCAGCCTTCCACTTCCCACAGTTCTCCTCCTCCTTGTCCCGTCTACCCTATCCTTCCTGCCTGGCTACTGGCCAATTAGCACTTTATTTATTTTAACCAATCAGAGCAACACATTTGACATACAGAACATCCCACAGCAAGAGTCCATAGCATGTGAGTGGCTAGACAATCATAGATTCCAACAACTATAGTAATGCTAACAGATGAGGCTGCTACTGACTCCGGCATACTCATTGATATCTCTAACTCATCAGGTACAAAGAATCCCTGAAATCAAAGGACACAAATGGTAAATTTTAAGAGACTGATGATCTAAATATCAAGTTATTTTATCATAATTATCATAAATTTTCATTGAAGTTTTCTGCATGCTAAATCTAGCAATTTTATTTTGATTCCTTTAAATAAGTGAATTATTTTAGTCTTATGTGGAAATATTGTACACAGTTATCCCATTAGGCTTGACTTAAAAGATAAATTCCTAATAAATCTTAATAGATAATGGTTTACAGACTGAAGGGTACATATACTCAGGGGAGTGCCAAGCTAACTCAGCCTCTTCATCCCATCCCCTCAGCTGAAAAAACTGAATGTACAACTTTAACTAGACTTTCACAGTTGGGAAAAGGTAAGGTTTATAATCACTCTATATGTGCTTTTCTCTGTCTTTCATATTCATGCTGCTGTAGAGGAAGAACGGTGACTTTCAACAGAGGAAGTTCTCTAGTAAACACATCAGTGAAATGTTTGCTCCTTTGTCATTACCTGGTAACCTACACAGGTAGCAGCAACACCCTAGAAGGGACACTACAAGGACAATTCTCCTACTACCCAGGGGAACAAATGGACAGGTGCATACACCAAACAAACAATACTCTAGAGATAGCTGATGCCAAATGCTGCAGAATTAAAGATAAGCCCACTTTATGCAGCAGCAGAAAAGGAATGGGCCACATAATTAGGATATAGATTAAAAGTGACTGGCAATCTCAGGGGAAACATAAGACTTTGTTGCTCCAAGCAAACCAATGAGAAGTATTAAATAATTTCATGACTTATGTCACCTTGGAAGAGAAGTGTCATATAATACTGTCATTTCCTGTCTGTGTGGGTAGGGGAAAAGTATAAAGTCTCCAATCCAAGAAGTCATAGGGGTCTAAATTCTCTGACTCCATAATAACCCAGGAACCAATACTAAACCACTTCCCCTACCTATCACATCACAAAGGAAGGGACATTCCCAGAAGAAGACTTAAGTTTCTGAGAATTTAGAGGGTTGTTTGATACTATGTCCACTTAGCAAAGCAATAATAATGGGTTCACCCTGGAATGTATGAGATTCCAAGCCTTGGGTTCTTAGTCATATTTACAGTACCGGTGTGTGTTCCATCCCATGGAGAAGACCTTAAACCCAATTGGAAAGCAGATGGTTACTCCCATAACATTTGTGACACTATTGTAACCCTGGGCATATGTTACCATGTCAGTTGTTATTGTAGTTCAGGCGACTCACAGCTGGGTAAAATTGTCCATGGCTTTTCTCTCCCAGCAGCCTCCAGTAGCACATTCCTGTACCAAAAGAGCCAGCCTCAGGGCGAAGCTTTATTTTAATTAAACAGTCAGATTCCACTGGTCCACACTGGCTGCTAGGTGTCTGTCCTATGCCAAGCAGCAGGAAAAACTGACATGGAATCCATGAAGTCTGCATGGGACTAACTAGGTACTCTGTATATATGTTACAGTTGAATACCTTGGTCCTCTTGTATGATTCCAAATAGTGGGAGCAGGGGCTGTCTCTGACTCTTTTACTGGCTTTTGGGACCCTATTCCTCATACTGGGTCACATTGCCCAGCCTCAATACATGGAGAGGTGCTTAGTCTTACAGCAACTTGATATGCCATGTTTTGTTGATACTCATGGGAGACCTGCCCTTCCCTAAACAGAAACAGAGGAGGAGTGGATTGATGGGTGGGAACAGATGGGGGTGGGAGGGAGATTTTGGAAGGAGAGGAGAGAGGGAAAACTGGCAGGAATGTAAAAGAAAGAAAGAAAGCCAATAGGGGAAAAACTTCTTAGTCACTACCAATATGATTTCTCCGTGTTCTATAACTGAAGTATGTTATGTCTTTAGCATTAATGTCTTAACAAGTTCTGATGGTCAATCAAAAAAATGGCAATAGACTGTTCTGTTTGGGGGATTTCCAGGACATGCTTAACCAAAAACTTGAGAGGAGGAATACCCAAACCTGACACAAAGGAAAATTCACTCTTGAATGACCAGTATGTAAGAAGTCAGGAATCAAATGAAAATAAAAGCATATATCTATTAGAATCTTTAAGAAAACAAAATAAGTGCTAAGAGGAAGGATTATAGCTACAAACACTAGAATAAAGTAAAAAATATTGCAAATAAATAATTAATGATTTACCTGAAGGTCTTGAAAACACAAGAAGCCAAATCCAAAAGCAGTACATAGAAAGAATTATAAAGATCAGTGCAAACATAAACAAAATTGGGACTTATAGAATAATATGAAGAATCAATGACCAAAAAAAGGAAGAATAACAAGTCCCTAAACAAACTAACCAAAAAAAAAAAAAAGAGAGGAGATACAAATTAATCAGATTAGAGAAGAATAAGACATGTCACAGAAATTACCAGTAAAATTCAGAGGACCATTACAGTGTACTTTGAAAACAAATATTTTAAAATACTGGAAACTCTAGAAGACATGGATCAGTCCCTAGACACAAATTAAATAAAGATGATATAAACAGTGTAAACAGATCTAAATCAACCAGGGAGGTTGGAGGAGGAAAGGAGTTCCCCAGTGAAGAAAAGGCCAAGACCAGATGACCCCCTGCTCACACTCACCAGACCTTTAAAGAAGCTGTAATACCAATGCACCTTAAACTCATCTGTGAACCACCACAAAAATAAATTGAAGAACACCACTAAATTGATTGCTATAAAGACAGGATTACCTTGAAACAAAATGAAATCAGAACACACACACACACACACACACACACACACACACACACACACACAAAACAAACAATGATAACTACATATCACAACTTCTAAAACAATATGTTGTGATCTCGTGTGGGATCATATAAAATTTAGCAGTAGTAAAAACTTTCTGAATGTGCAGTGACAAAAAATCTTTTTTTTTTGACATTGTTGATTTGTTTCCTTTTTATGTGTTCTTCTCTCATATAATACATCCCAACTGCAATGTCCCCTCCCTCCTTTCCTCTCAGCACCCTCCTCCCCACCACTTTCCCCAGATCCACGCCTCTTCCTATTTCTTCAGAAAAGGGCAGCCCTCCCAGGGACATCAACCAAACATGGCATATCAAGTTATAAGATTCAGCACATCCCCTCATATTAAGGCTGGACGAGGCAACCCGGTAGGAGGAAAAGGGTTCCAAAAACAGGCAAAAAAAAGTCAGGGACAGCCCCTGCTCCTGCTGTTAATAGTCCCCAAAGAACACCAAGCTATACAACCATAACATGTATGCAGAGACCCATGCAGGCTCTCTGATTGTTGGTTCGGTCTCTGTGAGCCCTATGAGCCCTGGTCAGTTGATTCTGTGGGTTTTCTTGTGATGTCCTTGACCCCTCTGGCTCCTAGAATCCTCCCTTACCCTCTTCCTCATGATTCTAGGGGCTCTTCCTAGCATTTGGCTGTGGGTCTCTGCATCTGCTCCCAACATTTGCTGGACAAAGACTCTCTGATGATGATTAGACAAAACATTAATTCTAAATCAAATATGTAATGAGACTGAGAAGCTTCCAGCACCAGCCACATGACCTCACTTCATCCTTGATTCTGAGCACAAACAGGTGTACACACACACACACACACACACACACACACACACACACACAGGCACACACCATCAGCCATTTCACCACACACCAATGAGTGCTTCTGTAGATGAATTTCTAAGCGGTCTTATTAAATAAAAAAACACGGAGCCAGAAATAGGGGTAAAAATCTGACAGAGATCAGAATTGAACAGCCACCAGCTAACCTTACCTCACCACACAGAAGCTTCCAAAGTAAGCTACTTCCTGTTTTACCCGAGCCTTTATTGCCTTGCTGTTCTGCCTTCTCATTGGCTATCTTAGACCAACTACCTCACTAGCCTATCTGTACAGACCTCCAGGTCGCTATGGTTGGTACTGGGTTTAAACGCTTGGCTCTGTTCCCTAGTGTGGTCTTGAACACACAGAGATCCAGATGGATTAAGAGCATGTGCTAACATTGCATGACTTCTGTTTTACCAATAGTAGCTGACCTTTATCTTCTGATCCTCAGATAAATTGTATTGGGGGACACAGATAAATTATCACCACATGCTTCCAAGAGCACCTTGGAGCAGATTCAAGATGATTGAATTCTATGAGCTGCAGTGTATTTATTACACATACAATTTTCTGCTATTAAAAACACAATAGTTTAACTGTGAAAAACAAGGACTTTTAATGTTTTCTTGCCTTCATTCCTCAGCATGTAAATATCAACTTAGAACATATTGGATTGGATTATGCTGGGATATTTGATTTTGGAAATCTCTCTGTTTATGTTGGTGTTTCCTTTCACTAACTTAAAAAAAATCATTCAATAAAATTTGGCTTGAAATTGAAGCAGAATTTCTATTTCTGAAATTTCTGTAAATATACTTTTATCATTTTATGCTATATATCTAGACAAAGGAATGTTCTCAACATTGGTGATTAAAAAACAAAAATATCTATCAACTCTAGAAAATGTTGATGTTCTACATCCTCCAATACCAAATATTCAATCAACATTTAATTCTTTAAGTAAAAATAAACCTGCATCTCAATATCATTAGTATGCAAATTCACTTTTGTCTTTAAAAATGATAAAATTATATGTATACCAAAAATCATCTTAAAGTTCTTTATGACTTATTATCAGTAAATACTTTTATATGCCTATTTTACACATCTATATATTTGTGTTTGCATAAAACTTTCTTGAGCAACAGGAAGTTGGAAATGGAAGAAGCATAATAAGAAGCCTTTACAGAGACTAGTGACCTAGATAAACATCCCTGCTGTTGTAAGGTACACTTTAGAAGGCATGAGAGAGAGAACAGAGACAAGAGGCTTTTGTGGTCTATAGTCCAGATACCATGATGCTGTAGAACCACAGTTCTCAACCTGAGAGTCGCATATAGATATCTGCATTGCAATTCATAAAGGTAGCAAATTTATAGTTATGAAATAGCAACAAAACAATTTTATGGTTGTAAGTCACCACAACATGAGGAACTACTGTATTAAAGGTTCGCAGCACTAAGAAGGTTGAAAACCCCTGTTGTAGGACTTTTCATGGCAGTATAGATTGCAAGATACAGTTGTGTACAGGATATAACATGGCTATGGAATGAAAGAACTACCTGGAAATTGGATGTGAAAAAGGAAAAATTTGAGAGTAATTGACATGTATAGAGGGTTAAAAAGTCTCATCATTGTCAGAGATTGGAGATTCTGGAATAAGGTACAAGTATTTTGGGTAGAATATGAATAATCCATTTGTGGACATTTTAAATGTTGTATGTGGCCTTAAATTGTGTCCCCAGTGCATCATATGAGTGTCTGTTAGCCTGTGTCACCTTTTGATACTGTAGATTTCCCAGTGTTATCGATTAGTGCAGTCTGTTGGGTGATATTTAGGTCACAAGAAAGAGCATTTTTCTGTCTTCATGAATAGATCGATGCTAACTGTGACTCAAGTGGGTTCAGCTGTAGTTAGGGCTACCGTTATGGAAGGCCACAGAGAGGAACCTTAGCAGCTTCCACTGAGTTCTTACTCTGTAGGTACACAGAGCATAAGAGATGAGAGGCACACCTACCAATACCTACGCTTCAAAGAACGCGTCAACCATCTGCAGGGCATCACAGGGTTCTCACTAATCCTGTCCAGTAGAGCCACTTTGGCAGGCCTGCCCCAGGATCCAAGAACTGTAGCATCCATCACAGGGGAAGGCTGGGGCTGGAGAGAGGGCTCAGTGGTTAAGAGCATTTTTTGCTCTCACAGTGGATCCTGATTTGTTTCCCAGTATCCACACGTCATCTCACAACATCCTGTAATTCCAGTTCCAAGGGATCTGATCCCCTCTTCTGGATTCCAAGTACCCCAAGTGTGTACATGGTGCATAAATATAGAAACAGTCAAATGCTCATACACATTAAAAATAAAATAAAATAATTATTTAAAAGAGATAAAAGATATAGGCCTCAATTCCACACTTCCCTTGAAATTCTTCCTACAGCTAGACCCCACTACCCAAAGTTTCCAGACCCCCCCCAAAAAAATAGCGTCCTCTGCTTGGAACCAAGACTTTAATACATGGAGGAGGAGGGGAGCGCTTCATAGCCAACCAATGACAGACAGTAATGTGCTTCAGCTCCTCAGGGTTCTATAATAATTTCCCTCTCCAGATGTTAGCAATTTAGAAAGCAGAATCATTATCTTCTAATTACCCCCTAACTTATTACCAGAAAGCATTATCTCAACCATGAGAATAGGAAATAAAAAGAAGTAAATAAACACAGGAGAGAAATCAATATTTAACCTGAATGATAATTTTTTTGGCATGCCTTGTCCAAATGACAAATGTTTTACGTGTGCCTGGTGTAATTCAATTAGTTTTTGTTTACTGGAAGTGCTGCACTAGAAACAAAGCTCTGTACTGCACAGTATGCTAAATGCCTTAGCCAGGCACGGTGGCTCCCAAACCCAATCCTTAGAAGGCTGAGGCAAGAAACTAAAGACTCAAATCTAGCCTGTGCTACATGGCAAATCTTCATCTCAAAAAATGAAAATCCTCCTTTACTTATACTTTTAAAATAGACTTTGTTGCATTATCACAGGGCTAGAAGATTATCATAAGCCTAAAAGATTAGGAATTATTTATATATTTTTGTATGACTTTCTTCTGTACTAGAAAGCTTAGATATTATGAGGTAACTCATTACGTCTTCAGAACCACTTCAGATATTGTCTTTATTAAAATAATATATAAAACATGCCACAAAAATACTTTTACAAACAAGACATGAAATCAATTAACCTTGTCATAAAGAAAAATAGAAGATAAGAAAGTTTTTATTTTGGTTTTTAGTTTATAGTTTCAAATATGCAAAAAATAATATAGTGAGTACAAAGGTGGAGTATGCCATTTAAAATGCAAGAAAGAACAACCATATGGAGTTTATCACCCAATTAACATTTACAACATAGATTTAATAGTTTTTGTGGATTCCCATTTAAAATTGCTACTGATATCAATTTGTAGGTATATCTCTGATTATTACACAAATTTAAAAATTAAATAAGCAAAGTATGTTCCCTTTTAAATGAAGGCCACAGCACACAGAATTTTCTAGATTCCCATTCTCATTTTTAGGATTATCTTCCTTTGTGTAGCAAAGAACCCTAAAACAAAATCAATACAAGGCTAGGACAAAGCTAAACACATGAAGGCCCTTGCCACCAAGACTGACAGCTGAGATCCATCCTGGGACCCAAAGAATGGAAGGAAAAAAATACAGACTTCTGCAAGCTGTCCTGTGATCTTCATATGTACAGCAAGGCATGTGTACTTGCACATGTGCACACACAGAGATAGAGAAATGTAACTGAAAATTAAAACCAACCCATAGTAATATATCATTTTTCAAACACTAGAGACATGAAACAGACAAGTGGAAAAAATAGACTACTTACTACATTGCGCAATCATTGCTTGTCTGTCTCCTTACACAACACAAAAATGATAGACACTTTTATCTTCTTTTGAATTATTGTTAGTGCAATGATAAATACAAAATTCTGAGTTTCCTTATGACAGTTTGATACATGTATGTCACCTGCTTTGCTTGTATTCACCGACCAATACCATTGCTCTCTCTCTCCTCTCTTCTGGCTCCCAGTGGTTCTGTTCTTATCAATGGTGTCCTTTCTACTTTAGTATTATAACATATATATATATATATGTGTATATATATATATATATATATACATATACATATAAACACAATATATATGTGTATATGTATGTGTATATATGTTACATATATATACAGTCTTAAAAAGTCAATGTTCTAAGTCAATATATGTGTGCATATATATTTATTTATATATATATTTACATATATATATATTTAAATTAGAGTCAACATATGAGAGACAGTAATCCATATTTGTGTACCCGTCAGGCTTATTTATTTAACATGTTGATCTCCAGTTCCATCCATTTTCCTGAAAGCAATATAATTTTTTATTCATTGCCAAGTAAGAATCCATTGTGTATATGTACCATATCCTCTTATCCACACATCAGCTGAGAGGCATCTACACTGACTCCATAACTTAGCTATTATGAACAGTGTCACAATACACATGAAGTGCAGGGACTCTGTTAAATGCTGACATAAATCCCTTTATATGTATACCCAGAAGTAAAATAGCCGGATTATATGGTGATTCTGTTTTAAGTTCTTTGAGTACTCTCTGTACTGATTTCCTTGGTGGTTTCACGTTCTGCTTTGGGTGAAATGAAATATCAATGCAATTTTGATTTGCTTTTCAGGACCACTATCAAAGATTTTTCCATATATTTATTTGCTAGCCATTTGTACTACTTCAGAGAGTCATTTGTTTAATTCATTTGCCAGTTTATTGATTGAAAGCCTTGTTCTTTGAAGTTTAATTATTTTCACTCCCCATACATTCTAGATATTAATATTCCATTGAATGAATTTATGGCAAAGATTTTCTCTCATTCTATATCTGTGTCTTTCACTCTGCTGTTTTCTTTGCTGTGAAGATTTCTAATTTGATGCAATCTCCCTTATCAAAATTCTAAAATCACCTTTAAATGTTGGACATATTATTGATTTATAGTTTACTACCTGTGCCTGCTAGGGGATGTCTTTCTGTATGCTATGAATATATGTTGTTCTCATTGGTTAATAAATAAGCTGCTTTGGTCTATGGCAAGTCAGCTTAGAGGTAGACAAGAAATGCAAGGACAGAGACAGGAAGGAGAAAGGCAGAGTCTAGAGAGACGCTAGCTGCCACAGCAGAAGGAGCAGCAAGATGCCAGCAAGCAGCCCATTAAAGCCACAGAACACATGGCAAACACAGGTTAATAGAAATGGGTTAATTTAAGATATAAGAGCTAGCCGGGCGGTGGTGGCACACACCTTTAATCCCAGCACTCAGGAGGCAGAGCCAAGCGGATCTCTGTGAGTTCGAGGCCAGCCTGGGCTACCAAGTGAGTTCCAGGAAAGGCACAAAGATACACAGAGAGACCCTGTCTTGAAAAACCAAAAAAAAAAAAAAAAAAAAAAAAAAAAAAAAAAAAAAAGATATAAGAGCTAGCTAGCAAGAGGCCTCCCATAGACCATACAGTCTGCAAATAATATATGCCTCTATGTGTATAATTGGGTCCAAGCAGCTGTGGGACCATGGGTGAGAGAGAGTTGTCTGTACTGCAGGGGGCTGAGTGGGACCCAAGAAATTTCTGACTACATGTGCCCTATTGTCACATGTAGGCGGGGATGGCAGGCAGAATAAATAAAGAAATCTGGGAGAAGGAAGAGAGATCAAGGAGCAAGAAGAGAAGGGGTCAGCTATGCACCCACACTGCCAGCCATGGAATAAGAGTGAAAGTAAGATTATAGAAGTAAGAAAAGGAAAAAGCCCACAGGCAAAAGGTATATGGGATAATTTAAGGTAGGAAAAGCAGCTAGAAACAAGCCAAGCCAAGGTCGGGCATTTATAAGTAATAACAAGCCACTTTGTGTATGTATTTGGGAGCTGGGTGGTGGGCCTCTCAAAAAAGAGCAAAGAGTGAAAACAACCAATTACAATCAAGTTCAGCACAGTTAAAAAGTTATGGTTAGTTCATGCACTTACTTAGAATAACGTATTACATTCTTCCTTCCTTTTAAAGCTTTGTTGGCTGGTATGTACTAGTGGTAAGTAAATCCACAGCACACGTGAGTCTCTGAGCTCAAGTCTCAACATCAAAGAAAACAAATTCTTTATCTTCCTCTCCTTCCCCTTTCTTTCTCTTTCTTCTTTTTCCTTTTCTTCTTCTTCTTTTTTTCTTCTTATAACAGGGTCTGACTTTTAGATCAGGATGGTCTATAACACACTGTGTGTTTGCTTCAAACTTCTGGCAATCCTCCTGCCTCAACCTCCCAAATGCTAAGGTTAGCATTGGGAGCTACCATACCTGGTTTTCTTTTTGTCTTATTAATGATTCCCTTTTGCTTTTAAATAATATAAAGATAAAGTCACCATACTTCAGAACAGGAGATGGGTGAGGGACCCTTAGTATGGTCACGTCTGGCTATATGAGTGAGTAACCTGGAGGCTCCCTGTTCTTCTTACTTGAAAACCAAGGGAAGATCTCCTTGCCTCAAACTTGCTGAAATTTAGAAGCCTATTAAATAATTGAGAAGCAGGGCACAGACACTTGTGTCTTCAGAACAGGTCGGCTATGAAGTTCTCCCCTCGGGGAGGCCTTCTTGTGCCCTGAGAGACTCTTGTGTGTGTGTGTGTGTGTGTGTGTGTGTGTGTGTGTGTGTGTGTGTGTGTTTTCTGATGAGCTGCAGACCGAGTTGGGCCTGAAAGCATCTCTTACTCAGCCCTAAGATACTCTGCCCAATTGAGCAAGGTCTGCATCTGCAGGTTTCTCAAACATGAATTCTAGGAGATAAAGGTGGTGGTTCCATGGACAGTCACAGAAGTATACGACTTATCAGTCGATGCGATACTTCAATGAGAAAATACTCCACATTGAAGCTTGTTTTAATGAGCTTACACAAATGAAAACAAACATGCTAACACGGGTTTAACAGTCAAAACGAACTCTGCTAGGGGTGACAGCTGGACCCAGGTGTAGAACGAATCGCTAAATGGTATTATTAATTAAAAACCCAGATCCTGGTATTGGGGTGAAAGCTGAAGAATCAGAGAAGCAGAACAAGTCACAGCTAACCTCACCTCAACAACTCCTCATCCGATCCTGTTTCCACGAATCCTCAGACTGAAAGCTTCTGAGTCCTCACCAGAATGGATCTCAGCTGAACTGCTGCTAAAAGCCTAAAAGCTTAAAAGTCTCTAGTTCCTGGTCCTTACACCTTGTATACCTTTCTGCTTCCTACCATCACTTCCTGGGATTAAAGGCGTTTGTCTTTTCCAAGCAAGACATGAGATCTCAAGTGCTGGGATTAAAGGTGTGTGTCACCATGCCTGGCTGTTTCCAGTGCGGCCTTGAACTCACAGAGATCTGGATGGATCTCTGCCTCCCAAGTGATAGGATTAAAGGTATGTGTGCCACCATTTTCTGGCTTCTATGTCTAATCTAGTGGCTGTTCTGTTCTCTGACCCTCAGTTTTATTAGGGTTCACAATTTATTAGGGACACAATATCTCACCACATCCAGGTTAATTTTGGAAACTATTCAGTTTGCAGGCTCATCATCATTTCCATTAGAGCCATGAGACTTAGCAAACTAGGCACGGGAAACCCTCATGCGGGAGCCCTTTGGCAGCAGCTTCTCAGCAGCTGGTGTTGAACAGCTTCAGAGGCTATGGCCAAGTTTCTCACACTAACAGTACCACCCAAGGGCTTCCTTCAGCGGCCAGATCCCCAATCACTAGAACAGAGTTCTCCCATTCACGGAAACAAACTTTTGGTTCCGATTCTAAATCTGTGACATCACCAGGAAAGCCTGAGAGCAGAAGAACTTCTGTCTGAAGCAGAAACCAGGAGTGATCCATAAAGATGTGTCTGTAGATATAAGAGAAAGAGGCGACATTAGATCTGATGGGTGACTGTGTTGGTCTTCAGGGATGCTTCAGTGGGCACCTAAGAGAGGGCAATGACATATAAATGTGTGAACACAACACGAAGAATGAATGCAGGCGGATGTCCTGTTTGTGACATGACCGATAAGGGGTAGGACTCCAAGTTCTACACTAGGATTCTAAGTGTCCTGAGAAAGACAGGAGGAAAGAAGGGAGCCACTTTAGCTGAGACTAGAACACCAACTCAGCCAACTTTTCAAACACGGGATCTGAGATCCCAGGATAGCTTACTCGATTTAAATCCACATCATTGAGAGAGGCAACTCTCTCTCGGGTTACCAGAGCACTAATTCCCTGGGTGCATGCACACATTCATCTCGACCCTGTGAGGATGTGGATTTTGGCTGCTACAAATGGAGGCAGCTCGGAAACTGTACAGATGAGACTGCTCGTGTGCAGTGTCAGTGAACACTCGTGTGCAGTAATAGTGAACACTCATGTGCACTAACAGTGAATGCTTGTGTGTAGTGTCAGTGAATGCTCGTGTGCAGTGTCCAAAGTGAGCACACAGGGCAGAGGGCTGTGACTGCTGGCCTATTCACGTGACAACGCTGTCACCATCTCTAGATTGTCTTCCTGTTCTCTGTGCTAACAGTGACATGTTTTGCGTCTCTCCAGTAGATAAATGGTTACTTTGATAGGAGTCCACTTCTCTGCATTTTTCTGAAAATGACCGCACTGTATTCTTTGCAGTTGAATAATTTTCCATTACACATTCAGGAGCAAACATATTGCTAACCTCCCATATTTACTTAGACAAGTGTAAAAAGGCATAAAGCTGAATTGAAAGTTAGTTTTAAACTCTGTTATTGACAGTTCGCATTTGACCTTACAGGGTCTTCTTTATCGGAAAAGCATTTAAAATGCACTGGTATCTACCTGCAAGCTCCGGAGTGGTCTGTGCTGCTTTTCAAATGCCTACATTCGAAGAAAACAGAAACTATGTTCATTGATTCCTGATCTTCTAACGAACAGGCTTGTTTTGAACTTTGGAAAAGTCTCTCCACTCATCTCTGGAGGTCCCTAAAATATCATCCTGCTTGGCAGATAGCTTGTTTTTATTTTAAGGTTAATTATGTCAGCGGAGGTTCCTCCAAAATGCTTCTCCAGGTTCACAAGTCATGTGACCAACCATGCCTCTTGTCCATGCAGACAGTGCTTAGAGCAGAGGAGGTAAATATATATATATATATATATATATATATATATATATATATATATATATATATATATATATTAAAGTGAATGAGTGAATGGCTACTAGGTTAAAGCAAAAAGCAGAGAGGAAATATTTTCCAGTGTGTGCACGTACAGACCTAAGTACAAAGATTCCCAAAAGATAGGCCTGCCAACTCTCCATGAAGGTGACAGTTATTTGAGTGCCGTTTCCTTGTGGAGGTCACCCCCAAGTACAGCTTCAGTCCACACTGAACAATTTGGGAATGTCTGAAGACTCCTCAAGGAGAATGTGCCATTTCTACCCTAGAAGGAAGTAAAGCCACTTGGGAAGGGGAGCAAGAAGCTCTGCAAACCTCACACAACCCCTCAGCTGCCCAGGGAGCAAAGCCGAGGCGTGGTTCTCACCCCCAAATGCCATGAGGAGGAGAGAAGGATTCTGGTGTGTGACATCTGAGTCCCGCAGCCAGGGACACACCCTCTTTTTTTTTTTTTTTTTTTTTTTTAATCACAGCTGTCCATGCTGTTCTTGGACGGCAAAGACAAGGAAGAGGCCAACTGGGCAGAAACTTAGAGAACTTTGGCTAAGGTCATGGGAGTGAATTTGGCAGCTGGACTCAGTAGCCGGACAAACTGACCTTTGCTAGAATGGATCTGTTTTTTCCCTAGCACTTCAGTCGGTGGGTCCTTGTTCCCATTTCTCCAGCATACCAGAGCAGCATGGCTTGCAGCAGTCTGCTCTTACTGACCCTGGCATGAACGTTCACCTGGAAATACTGATTAGAAAGTACAGAAAGGCCAGCCATGGGTCTTTCACTGATTTGGTTGTTAACACCTATGTTTTCTGAAATGAATAAAGAGTGTTCCATAGCACATTAGTCCAGTTGTGCTTGATAGGAAATCACAACATGTCCACATGGTTGGGCTTTCCCGGAGGACTGCCTAGTTATTTCTGATTCAAAATAGCCATTTCCAGATCAGAACATCTCCCGTGGCTAGGACTCCGTGGCTTTATATGGTTCCATAATGCGCACAGGTCTGTGAATGCTCATGTGCAGTATCAGTGAATGCTCGTGTGCAGTGTCAGTGAACACTCGTGTGCAATCTATGCGCATGCATGGAGTAGCCACATGTGGTCCTGTACGAATGCGCAGCTCACTCTTTAAAAAGCCGGTGCCATGTTGCACAGGTCTCTCTCTCCTCTCCTCTCCTCTCCTCTCCTCTCCTCTCTCTTCTCTCCTCTCCTCTCCTCTCCTCTCCTCTCCTCTCCTCTCCTCTCCTCTCCTCTTCTCATTCACATGTATGCTTCACACAGACCTGTCACATTTCTGTCCTCTTTAATAAAAACTCTTTTGTGGTCTTGTCATGTTTGGGAAGTGTTCCACACGGGGTAAGAGCACCGCATAAATAACTAACAGTGCTTTTTTATTTATGTCTCAAACACTCATTTAATTGCATTCCTGCAAAGGGTGACTTTTCTGGGGACAGAAAAGTCAGTTAATTTTCCAGTCACATTTGCTCTTTGGTCCCAAGAATGTCCAGGTGATGTTCAGGGGAATGTGCCCCGCCATGAGATCCCCTTGGGTCACCTACATTGAGTTTAAGCTCATGGAGCTGAGGAAAATTCTGTTGCACACTTGATCCACACTCCCAAGCTAACCTTGTTGTCCTGGTTTGACTCTGCACAATGTAATTCACCTATGTGAAACTGGAAAGCCTATGGGTCCACAGAGGTGCTCATGTCCACAACTGGTGTATTGTCTTGTGGCCCTGTGAAACAGGACAGAATTGAAATGACTGCATGTGTGCTACAATTCTCTGTTCTCAAGTCCCTCATCAACTCTCCGTTCTGAGAGATGCAAAGAAATCACGGGTTCAAGGGCTCGTTCCAGTTCATTCATAGAGGAAATCACTTTGAAATTTATGAGACACATTTGTTTTCAATTCTCTTAAATCTATTGTGTAGATTCAATTGCATCTAGAGGGGTGCACAGGTTTTCTCAACCCAAGGTGATGTCCCAGAAATAGGAGCTTTAGAACCTGGTTGGGGATTTAGCTCAGTGGTAGAGCGCTTACCTAGCAAGTGGAGAGGGGGAGAGGAGAGGAGAGGAGAGGAGAGGAGAGGAGAGGAGAGGAGAGGAGAGGAGAGGAGAGGAGAGGAGAGGAGAGGAGAGGAGAGGCATATGCATTGCCCTCAGTCAATCTTTCTGCCATGCCCCTAGGCATGAAGGAAGGGAATGGTATGAGCTTTATTTGCACAAGAAACAAACCTATGCATCTAGGAGTTTGTTTGTCTCCTAGGCTCAGCAGGGGAGTTAGGGCTTTTTGCATAACCAGGTGCAGTAAGGACAGTAGCAGAATTCCAGAGGCTGACACAGAACTGCATGGCAAGAGAGAGGAGAGGAAGAATGAAGGTTAAGGCAGGAACAGAAATGCGGAACCACATGGCCAGAGAGAAGAGAGGACAGTATCCTCTCCTCTCCTCTCCTCTCAGAAAGCCCAGTCTATTCAGTTCATTTACTCTTCTATTCTTTCACTAATACCACAGCGTCTTTGTTTTTGAAAGTTTTTATTTTATTTTTAATTGTTATGTGTGTTGTGTATGATCTGCTCAGGGTTGTAGCCTTCTTGTGATAGAGAACTGTTCCTGCAAGTTATTTTTCCTGCCCGAGTAGCCTCACTATTGCTGGGATTTAAAGTTACTGCAGGTTTAGGACAATGACTCTGTGCCATTGGCCTTAAAGGACATGAAACAGCTGAGGTGTATCACTAGTGCCTAGACAGATAGTCTTTAAGAGGTCAATCTGTTGACATGCAGAACTAATGAGATGGCCTACTGCAAGAGAGACATGAAATGAAGCTTTTATTGGGTTCTTAGTAATCACAGGCCCCCCTTGGAGAGGACTCAATGGTTTTTAGCCAAAGCAGCTTCAGAGCACCTACCATATCTGATTGCTCTTGCTTTTGTCTAAATTGAAGAGTGGCTGTGGCAGAAAATTTAGCCAAATGCTATTTCTGGTAAAACTATTGGATCACGGAATGTAGGTTAGTATCCGTCAACTTACCACAAACTAGAGTCTCATAGGAAGAGAGACCTCAAAGGAGGAATTGACTCCATCATATTAGCCTGTGGGCAATCCTGACATTTTCTTGATTCATGATTGATGTGAGAGGACCCAGCTCCCTGTGGGTGGTGTCACCCCTAGGATGGTCGTCATGGGTGGTACAAGACAGCAGGCTGAGCAAGCCACAGGGAGCAAACCAGTAAGCAGCACTCCTCCATGGTCTCTGTTTCAACTCCTGCAGAGTTTCCTGCCTTGAGTAGCGTGAAATAAATCCTTCCTTCTCCAAGGTGGCTTTGGTTATGGTATTTATCCTAGCCATGTAAGGCGAACTAGAACACATGATTTTATATCTATATGATATTCTATTTAGTGAGGAATTTTTGAGAAATTAGGTGGTTTGTGTGTTTGTTTGTTTGTCTGTTTTTTCTTGGCAAGGGAATTTTTGGTATTGCTGGCCAGAGGCTTCAATCTCCATTCTGTATCATATACATATATCTCCCACTTGCGCCAGTAGTTACCTTATTGATGGTCTTGCCTTTCAGACATTCTCCCAGTTATGTTTCTGAGGCTGAGGGAGTAGCTTTCATCTAAGATGACAGGAACCATGCTTTCATACCCTTGAATGACCCTTTGCCACCCTGTGTGTTCAGTGTTTGTGGTCACATTTTCCAGATATTTTTCATTGTTGTCTTCTAAACCAAGCATCAACTTTTTCTTCTTTATAAGATATTTCATCTTGTTCCTCCTATTACATGTGCAGACAACCAGTAGAGTGAAGTAATTAAAGGGGCCAGCACTGAGGGCTGATTGCCTGAATTGAATGCTGATCTTTACACTTTTAGCTCAGGTGCTTAGTTAGATCTGTGGATAAATGGCTTTGTGCTGTGGGCTCTTTACCTGTAAAAGCATTGCTTTCTATTGCTAACCCAGGTACTCAATTCATTATTAACACATTTAAAATAGTACCTAACATATCACAATTCCTATAATGTTAGTTAACAGTTGCTAGCATTGGTTGCTTTTACTCTAAGACATCCTGAGGGCCATAGAAATGGATCAGATACAAGGAGATAGGTACCTGGTTGGAGAAAAGAGAATTGCAGAGCCCTCTGCATGAGGAGGCATTTCTTGTCAATTCTCTGCATCTCATGCTGTCACATTCCACCTTCATCTGATGAAGATGCCATCGAAAACTCACTGCATTGACTGTGGCTAGCGACCTCCAGGTAATTTCCACTTTGCCTTGCAGTGATTGGCTGGTATGATTTATGAAGTACATTCTTTACTGTAAGCCCCTCCTTCCTCTTGAGCTTAACCACTCCCTAGATGAATGGTGAGATGCCAGGGTTCCACTCAAGCCCTCTCCTTCTTCAGGCTGGCTAATTTGAAGGCAATTTCTTCTTAATAGAAATGCTCATCAAACTTTTTTATAGAACCAAATTATTGTCAGGTTGGATGCTTTTCTTTATCCTTCAGTATAATTTTAATTATTGCTTACCTCAATTTTTCTTAAAACAGAGGAAATGATTTTAAGAAATAGGAAATATCACATAATGGAGAAGAACCAAATACTTATGCAAATAACATTTTAACAAACATTCTATATGAAAATGATCCTTCATTGTTGACACATGAAATCATTTTTGTTTTATGTTCCTTAACACACAAGTGTATTTTTTATGATGGAAACTATGCATGGAAAGAGAAGACAATTTAGAAAACAGAAGAAAGAAGACTCCTAAATCCCATCATAGGTAGTGACAACTATATTTTGATAATCTTGTCTTTATTATTCTTTAGGGGGAAAACATAGCTTAGATTTTAAAAATTTTGATGACATTTCCTTCCAAATAGCTCTTAAAATAAATTTTACTTCTCATTATTTTCATTGCTTTAAAGTCTGTCTCCCTCACAGTATGCAAAGAACTTACGATGTATTTACTCTCACATAGATGGTGACTTTTTCATATCAATAAATTATCAGTTTTTGAGGATTGTAGGGATTTTACAATTCAGTGGCCTAGAAGGAATGAAAACGAAGGAAGGGACATTGAACAGTCATTCTTGCAATCTGCCCAGTCACTTATGGAATAGCAGTGTCTTGAGAAGAATGGGGTGTCAAGTTTGCTCACCCAATCATGTTAGTTAAAAATTGTAAATCAAACCCCACAGAGGTTATATACCTCTTCAATATCATACCCTTGTCTTACTTCATTATGTTATTTTAGTTCTCTGTCAGAGATCCCAACTTTTTTCCATGGTAAGGTACATGGGTTCTTTTTTGATGTGCCTGGAAGTAGAGAGTTTCCCTGCACCTGTGATGTGAGTCTTCTGCTTTCCATACATGCATTTTTAGATCAGCTCTGCCAATATTCATTCTATATTTTTGAGAATTTGGCATTGTCTAGTATGGTGAGTACATTTAGAGCCATTGCTTTGAGAACAATCCTGTAGTGCTTCATATTCAAGCAATTTTCTTCATGAAAACCTAACCAGGATTCCAGGACTTACCATATTTTAGAATTCAACAGACTTCTAATAGAACAGTCATAGTTTAAAAGAATTTATGGAACAGTATAGGTTGATGAAAAGTATTCTGGCTGTTCCCCCAAATACCAGAGCTTCTGAACAGAGTTTAGGCAACAACAAAATGCTCCAGGATTTCCAATATAACTTGAGGAAGGCACAAAAGTTTTGGATTCTGCTTTTTGCTATAAAACCCAAGTTTTAGGGTCAAGATTTTTAATCTGTGAAAACATTCAGTTTACGCATCTCTCATTGTCCTACCACGATCTTCTTTTTCTTCCTGCCTTTTCACAACTGATTTCAAGCTTCCAAACAAATAAATCAAATTGCTCAGATTATAGCCCTTTGGTAATTTCTGTCTGGCATAATTTAGTTGCATAATTTCTGTGCATCTGTTCAGAATTGATAGATACAGGGAAGATTTAAGTTAAAGAGGGACCTATGTAGATTGCTGGAATAGGGTTGGACAGTGCACATCCAGAGATCAAATGGGTCAGGAGGTATTGAGTTATGAGTCAGAGGTGGTTGGAGGAGTGTAAAGTGATTCAGTGGAAGCTGCTCCTGAGTTCCCTCAGACACACACGCACAAGAAGGACCTGATGATTCTAGGAAATTGGATTTAGTGGTGTTGGGAAATTTACCTGGGAGAAAGGAATACGAAGTGAAAGCAGGGAGCTTGGGACTGGGCATATCAGTGCCTCTTGAACAAAAATAAAGGAAGCTTGGATGGGAAGAGGCTCAAGTTTTGGGTGAGTTAGATAAAGGAGTTTTGTTTTTGTTTTTCTCTACAGTCATAATGCAAAAGTCAAACAAAGCAACGATCCATTAGCAACAACAAAATAACAGGCATTTGTTCTTCTTGTTCTTCCCCTTTAAACACTCAAATTCACTCACCTTTTTAAAGAAATGTGTTGAGTTTAATAGCATATAATGTCTTCACTATTTCATATAACCCATTTTCTAGGCTCAATGAAGTCTTCTCTCTCTGTGGGCTGGGATGCTTTGAGCGTCTGAGTGGTGGTGGGGGGGGATATAGCATCTTCCTACAGGGGTAGGTGCCCCGGCCAGCGGGGTTTCAATGGGGGCAACCCACCTGTGGGAGAGAATGAAAGGGAAGGGCGACACAAGAGACAGCAGCAAGACAGTATTCTGATCAAGCCACCAAACTTTATTTCTCTCCACATGGCTTATCTAGCATAAGGGGGGAAGGGGCAGGAAGGAGGGAAAGGGAAAAGGGGTGTGTAGAACATGGAAGGGGTGCAAGACGTGTGAGGCAGATAGTGCAACTGCGAGATGTCGGCTAAGGTCACTGGTCAGGGGCAGTTTATTCTGTTGCTAGGCTACCTGACCCTGGAATGCTCTTTACGTTTGGTTGTCATGGCACCTGACTGAGGGATGTTCTCTTATCTTTGGAGGCCTCTGGTTACTGCTCTGGGAAGGAGCTTATGACTTGTTCTCTGGTCTAGCTAGTACTTTTCATGGTTCATGTTTGGTTCCTGACATCTTGGTCCCTAACATCTCCCCCTTCTATACATATAGCAAAACAAAGAAAGGAGGCCCAAATGTTTTGCCATGATGGGGGAGGGGTGACAGAGGCTCCATCCCTGTTAAGTTTGAGTACTTTTTTGCGCTTCTCTAAGCCTTCACGAACCTTAGCCATGCTATCTCTTGCTACTCCTGTGTGATCAGTATAGAAGCAACACTCTTCCTTAAGTGTAGCACAGAGGCCTCCTTGCTGTAAAAAGAGGAGGTCAAGCCCTCGTCGGTTTTGGAGGACCACCTCTGAAAGGGAGGTGAGGGAGGATTCGAGGGCGGAAATGCCTCGCTCGAGCTGTGCTATATCTTCATCTATGGAAATTCTAAGCTCTGAATAATGTTGATTAGATAAGACCAGGGAGGCTATGCCGGTACCGGCCCCTGCAGCCCCCACCCACAGGAGGACGGCTAAAGTGACTGCAGTCACAGGCTCCCTTTTTGAGCAATGGGGGGGGGGGGTGCGAGGGCAGCTGTCTCTGCCAGAGTCTTCTCTTCCCATCTTTCAGAGAATTGATCTGGAGAATAATAGGTTAGCCTAGGGATAAGCTGAACCAATATGCAAAATAAGGGGGCAGAGGGATTATTTAAATGAAGAGAATTGCATGGTGTTAGGCCATCAGTATAGGCCCACCAAGTATCATTGGCAGGGAGAAGATATCCAGACTTAAGGGAAGTACTTAGGTTGTCTGTGACATTGCAAAGTGGTTGATAAACAGGGGGAGTGATAGCACCTCAGGTGACAAGGCAGCGGCCCGAGCCCATAACTTGGGAGAGTGTAAGGCGAGATGTGGGTGGCTGTTGCCAGCGACAATCATGTGGGTCAGTGGTTAGGGAGAAATCTAAATCAACAGCCACTCCTTCATAAAATGGTGGGGCAGAATGATAGCAAAGCCGGCAAGAGTCAACCAAATCAGGCTTGGAGGTATTAAGTACCTGGTAGGTTTTTTCGATAAGGGTGGTAATCATATCTTTGGTAGTTGGTGGGGGAGGTGGGAACGTGGGAGAAAAATCCATGGATGTCTGAGATATATTGGTTGTAAGAAAATCATTGCTGCCGAGAAGAGGGTTGGGATCGATGGCAACAGCATTAGGGGAATTAACAGGCTGTTTTAAAAGTTTGATGAAGAAGATGACACCTGAATTACGGCCACCTTGGTAGAGTAAGAGGCCCCATTTGTAGCCCCGCTCCCAATTGGTAGCCTTCTTTCCGGGATCAGTAAATCAGATCCTAAGAGGATGACACCATGAATTAATGCACTCAGGTCTAATAGTCCAGGGATTCTTAGGGTGGGAGTAATTGGCCCTAACAGTTATAAGGTCCCAGGATGAGGAAGGGCCCCAGTATGTATCACCGGTGGTTTCACAGCCCCAGGCCTTGCAATGGCGCTCAGAGTGACCACCACAGGTGTAATGACTCCAGCGGGGATGATGTTAACCAGGGCAGACATAGAGGGTGGGCCTAGTGAGCCGGGAGCGACAGAAGGCATTGCTACATCCAGGCAGGTCATGGGCCTGTAGGGGGCGGTTAGGCGGTGCGTGGGGAGGTGGGGAGTTGTTTTCTAGACCCCAAGGGGCCATAGAGCCTGATGCGAGCTTACAGAGGTCTGGAAACAGGTCTGGCCACCAAGGGCCAGGGGGGACTAGGGAGGTTTGCCAGATGACATCCTGTTGCTCCGACAGCACCTGCCAGGTATGGTTTAGGAGCTGGTGGTGATTGGTGTTTTGGGATGGGCTAGAGAGGCTGTGGCTCGGGGAGGAGGAGTATGAGACCCCAGGCAGCCAGCTGACTCACAATGGGCAGCTTTGTGGGTGAGCTCCATCTCTTTGAGGTCTCATCTTTGATGGTAGCTTTAGCATCTGAAAGAGAAGAAGGAGAGTCCTCAGGGGGAACAGCCTGTCCACTGGGAATGTTAGGTAAATTTACAGATCAGACCAGGCACTCAGGGAGCCAGTGTGGGGCGTCATGTGCCTGATCAAGGAGGCAAGCAGAGCCATGGCCCCAGATAAGTACAGGATCTGGACCATTCCAAACGCCTGTAAGGGGGTCTCGCCACATGGCCAAAGGGTGACTGGCGTCTGCTGAGGGGTGCCAATGACAGTCAGCCACTGATCCACCTTCATCATCCAGGGTGAGGAAGTTAAGGACAAAGAGAGCATGGCTCAGGCGGTCTTGAGGGGGAGACAAAGGAAAGCTCGGACATCTTTAATCAAGAGAACCATGTTTTTAAGGTCTGGTGGGCTCGTTCTACAATGCCCTGACCTTGAGGGTTATAAGGAATACCAACAGTGCCAGAGATCTCAAATTGTTGGAGGAACCGTTTAAGTCCTCCACTTGTGTAGGCTGGGCCATTGTCCGTTTTTATGTGTTTTGGGACACCCAAAGTAGAAAAGCAGACCAGGAGGTGAGCAATAACATCCTTGATGGCCTCACCAGTATGTCATGGCACTTGACTGTGGGATGTTCTCTTATCTTTGGAGGCCTCTGGTTACTGCTCTGGGAAGGGGCGTATGACTTGTTCTCTGGTCTAGCTAGTACTTTCCATGGTTCATGTTTGGTTCCTGACATCTTGGTCCCTAACAGGCAGGAAGCATATTTTAGGCAAGCTGAAGCTAGAACCCTAGGTGAAGGCTGCCTGCTCTCACAAACACCAGTAGTACAAGCAAGAATTAAGTCTGGAATGTGGCTGCATTCCTGGCCTGGTTCCAGAGAGCAGCACCTAGCCCTAATCCTTCCTTTGTTTAACTACACCTTTTGTTATCTTATCTTTTATTTCTGTTATCACCCTATGTGAATCTTGTCAAGGATCAGAAAGTCCCCCAAGGATCAAAGAGCTATGCAAAACCTGGTTCAGGAAACCCTGGTACCTGAGAAATCAAGTCATTTGCAGTTGGCATTTTGTCTCTGGGAGCTCCTTTTAAGTTGCTTTAAAGGTATGGAAATGAACTGGCTAATCTGTAATTAGAGGGAAATAAAAATGCCCTAGGCAAAGGGACAGTGTTTCAGTCCTTGGAGACCACCCAGCAGCCATGAAGGGCTAAATTCATTCTTAAGATGCTTCTGAGTCTTCTTTCCATGAATCTCATGATCCCATTTACCCTTATTGTATTGTGACAATCAGTTACACTCTAAGACTTTACTCAGAGAGACTGCATTCTGAGAAAGGATGGGTTCATACTCTGAGGGGGGAAATAAGCATCGTATCTTGCCTCCAGCCACTGGATTAAATAGAGAAGGGAAACAAATGTAGCCAGGCATTCCAAAGTTCAGTCTTGCCTGTCTCCTCAGATAGTCAGCCTTATCCCTGAGATGAATGTTATCAGTGCCTCTGTTCCTGTCGATGTCTGATTTCTCCCACATTGTCTGTCTGTGCAGCTGGGTTGGATATTCCCAAGGATACTGAGTCTTGCTTCACTCCAGTGCCATGGGGCTGGGGTTTAACGCAAACAAACCATTAACAGTGGGTATGTGCTGAGCTCTTTATACTTTCCATGTGTAGATGGCTCTCTACGACATGAAATACAAACATGGTTTTATAAAAGACCATATCTGTCCCTCGAGTCCCCTCTCCAAACTACAGAGTGAATCTGCTTATTTCAAATACCAGAGTCAATTTCTGAAATTTTACACAACCCCCAAACCATGATTTTCTGTTATAGATATGTATGTTTGGCACTCAATATAATTACTTCTAGATGGATTGATAATTGACCAATTTAGCTTTAAGGAGGTCACCTAGAAGTAGCAATTTCTAAAGTATGGAACTTGTTTGATATAAGGCAAGTCACTCACCTTGGACTGCCCTTAGAACTTAAACTTCAAGCTGCAACTAGATGCTACATATATGTCATTACACAGCCCATGCAGCTGAATTTACAAGCCCATTATGGTCAATGTAATCAACTGCAGAGTCTACAAACAGGGCACTTGATAGTTACTGAGCAATATGGTAAGTATTATGCTCGTGAGAACTACCAGAGCATTTCTAGACCAGCTGTACCATGTTGCATTCTCATTAACAACACACGAGAATTCTCAAAGCAGCGGAGATGCCTTAATGGTTAAGAGAATATACTGCTCTAGCAGAGGACTGGAGTTTCAGTTCCCAGCACCCATCTAGGTAACTCCATCTAGTTACACCCACCTGTAACTCCAGCTCAGGGGATCTGATGCGCCATTCTGGCCTATGATTCATTTTGAATTAATTTTGCATGTGTATATAAATGCTTTATATCAATGGATGGATGCGTGTGTTTTTCAAGAAAGAGAAATAAATTCAAGATCTTTGCTGTGGGATGATGCAACCCTACCAGACCTGAGGGCCAGTCAGCCCAAACCTGTAATGAGAGCATGCGCATAACATACTTCCTAAGAGCCAACCTGGGTCTGCCTGAGGGCCTTGACAAAGGCATCCAAGTGGTGGCATGAAATGACCTGGACCAATGAGGGGGAGCAACGTCACATGAACGGATGCCTATGCAACAGACCCCTCCCCGGGCAGGGTGGAGGGTGTATAGGCTTGCCCCTTCCGGAATAAATTGAGCTTGTTGTTTGCAACCTGACTCCTGACGTCTGTGCTGTTGATGCTTTGCCTTCTCACCCCTGAGGGAGCCTTTAGGACCCTGCAGCACTTTGCTTTGTATATGAACATGTAATTGTTCTGTTAGCATTTTCTGATCTTTGTGTTGTCTCAGCAGTTTTATTGAATTCATTCCTTGTTTTCTGTTCAGTTCATTTACTCCTCTACTCTTTCACTAACACCACAGTGTCTTTGTTTTTGAAAGCTTTTGTTTTATTTTTAATTGTTATGTGTGTTGTTCACAAGTGACCTGCCGAAGCCAGAAGAGGGCATCAGATACCCTGGAGCTGGAATTACCAGCAGTTAAGAACCACCCAGCATGGGGACATAGGTTCTGGGACTTGAACTCAGGTCCTCCTGAAGAGTAGCAAACACTCTTAACTCCTGAGCCATCTCTCCCACCCCACACAGTATCTTAATCACTGTAACTTTAGAATGTGCCTTGAAATCAGGGATTCTAAGTGTAATATATATTTTTCTTTTTTTTTTTTCAGATAATTTTGGCCTTAAAAAAAAAAACCCTTTGCCTTTTCATATATTTTAGAGTCAATTTATTGATAGCTACATCCAATATTGCTGGAATTTGGGTTGTAATTCTATTGTGATTATAGATCGTTTTGAGGAGAATGGCCATGTTAATAACACTGAGTTTTTGATTTATAGGCATGACATATTTATCTCCCTTCTCTCATCATTGCTTCCCCTTCCCTGTTTTCAGTGTACACATTCTGGCTCTACTTTGTTAGATTTATATTTGTGTGTTTTGATTACTTGTTGCTATTATAAATGGCATTGTCTTTTCTTAATTTTGGATTTGCATTCTTATTGCTGGCATATAAACAAACTTATATATGTGCCTTATAAACAGGGAATGTGTTAGGACCTTGGACTGTAGTAAGTTGATGCATTAGTTAATTTTGTCATTGTGCCCATCACATTCCCTCCCTGTAGCACAAATCCTAAAGGGTCTTAGTAATAAAAACAAACCCAGAGCCAGGGACTGGGGTAAATGCTGAAAGATCAGAGAAGCAGAACAAGCCACAGCCACCTCACCTTGCCAATTCCTCAGCTGATCCTGTTTCCTCAGACTGGATGCCTCTCAGCTGAACTGTGCTGCTCAAAAGCCTAAAAGCTTAACCAGGCCAAAAGCTTCTAGTTTCTTGTCTTCATGCCTTATATACCTTTCTGCTTCCTGCCATCACTTCCTGGGATTAAAGGCTCTTGATACCACATCTGGCTGTTTCCAGTGTGGGCTTGAACTCACAGAGATCCAGATGGATCTCTGCCTCTGGAATGGTAGGATTAAAGGTGTGTGTGCCACCATTTTCTAGCCTCTATATCTAGTAGCTGTTCTGTTCACTGACCCCAGATAAGTTTATTAGGGTACACAATATTTTGGGAAACACACTATCACTACACCTCCCAGCTTCATATCCTTATTCTTTTAACCTGCTAAGGTCAATTAGTGATACCTGTGTGGACTGTCCAAAGGAGCATGGGCAAGCTACCTGGGTTAACTCCCTGAAGGAAACTCTTTCTCCCTCCCCAGGCAACCATCAACTGCCAGTAGGGGTGGGCGTTGGAAGCCCCACGCTGCCCATGGTGGATTATTAATTAAGCCAATCTTCTGCAGGTCTTGTGAAGGCAATCACAGCTGCTATGAGTTCATGAGTGCAACAGGCTCTTCATGTCCAGAAGACACTGTTTTTCAGGATTCCTCTCCAACTTCTGACTATTAAAAATCTTACTTTCCCTTTTCCATGTATTTCCTGAGCAATGAAATGAGAGGATGTGATATAGATGTCCTGTTTGGGGACAAGCACTCCATAGTCACTTACTCGGCATGTTGACCAGTTGTGAGTCTCCATTAACTACTGTCTACTACAAAAAAGGAGCTTCAAAATGGTATTAATGTGGAAACTTCCCCTCTACTAGCCAGCTGTCGTGGTAATGGGAGGCTTGTAGAGGCTTCTTGAGAAGCGGAGTAATCAAAATTCTTACTGAACTGTTAACCCTGTTAGCTCTAATGGCGAACAACCTGACAAGATATACACACTGACACCGTACTGGCATGAACATATGGAAGGAACTCATCACTTCTGGTTGGATTTAGGGCCAGCTCCTCAGGACAGGATTCCTTTCTTCATCAGAGACATCTCTGGAATATATTTATCTTCCATTATTAACAATTTTGTTTAAGCAGACATTTAAGACATATTTTCTGAGCTCCATTCACTAAGACAGTAAGCTTTAAAAACTTTTCAGGGTAAGAAGTAGGAGGTTTTAAGTAGTTTTGTTACATTTAAAACTTTCATTTAATGACACATTAGAAAGAAATTATAGCATTTGAGACAGAATTTAAAGGCAGGCACGAAGTCAGAAGTTGTTCTCAATTACTCTCAAACTACAGGGCAAAGAAATCTTTCTTCCAAGTTAAAGATCCTGATCCAGCTGGCCTGGGGTGAGTCCTAAGAATGTATAATTTTTAACAAATACTCCTCACCAATGGGGGAATAATTTTGAAAGCCATCTCTGAAATGAGTCATTCTTCTCTAACAGTGTGATGGAAGTTGAATTCTCTTTGAAGAGGAATTGTTCAGTTGTTTTGTAAAAGATGGCCTGTAACAAGGTCACCTAATATAAGGGCAAAGGAAATAGCTCAAGAAGCCCAGGAGCATTAGTCTTTCCTAACAAGCCCCTGGGTTTTCCTTGGTAGGAAATAATGCCTCCACAGAGAGTGATAATTTGGAGTGTGTCCTCACTGTGATTTCACTAGTGCACATTTCTATCCTTAGCTCTCTCAGCTGTTGTGACCCACTACCACTAGAGTCTAATGCAGGTGCCACTTGGGATTCTGACCTTACCCACCATTTCTTCCTGCAAGCTTTTGTATACATTTTGTTCTGCTTTAAAGAGCCAAGGGGAACAGGAGTCAGGAAGCCTGCTTGTTTTTTCACTCATTCTGATGATGGCTTTTTGCTGTTTTGTTTTGTTTTTCAAGACAGGGTTTCTCTGTGTAGTTTTGGTGCCTGTCCTGGATCCTGCTCTCTAGACCAGGCTGGCCTCGAACTCAGAGATCTGCCTGGCTCTGCCTCCCGAGTGCTGGGATTAAAGGTATGCGCCACCGCTGCCAGCTATGACTTTTGTTTTTTAACTCAGTTAAAATAGGGACTGAAGAGAAGTTTCAGTGGTTAAGAGTACTTGCTACTCTTTAAGTCCCAGCACCCACAGGGCAGCTCACAACTTGCTGTAACTCGTTCCAGGGGATCTGACACTCTCTTCTGCCTCCTGTGGTGTGCTAACAGTGCATTGACACATGCAGGCAAAACACCAATGCACATACAGTTAAAATTTAAAATATTAAAAGTGGCGTGCTGTTCTACAAGACGGGGCTGCTGATAGATTCTAGAAGCATATTTGATTTTTAAGTGGTGATCAAGTATGCTTCTATCCTTTCATCCCCAGTCCTAAAAAGTGGGGTCATTGTGATGACCTGGAAGTTCTTCCAGTCCATCATCATTTTGACTGTTTGCCACTGGAAGTGAAGTTCAGTTCCTCCTCACTCAGAAAATTGGTCATTGGGTTAGGAAGCCTTTCAGATTCGATAGCCAGCTGGCAAGATGGTTAAGAAATTTGCCCAGCAGAAATCCTACTTGAAGTCTGTTTTATTTAGTTTTTAGGTTAAATTTAGTAAGCAACTCTGAAGCTCTTTATCACTACCTTAGATGTTTTCTGGCACTGTAAGTATAGCTTCTGGGATAGACCACCCTGGTAGCAAGTACAAACACCTTGGAAGCAGGAATCACTCACTACTTTGCTCTGCAAAATTGAGCATTCATTGTGTTCTCCGTAGTTCTCAGCAGGCAAGCAAGGAGGTTGAATCCATGTGTCCTGCAAACTGTAGAAAGCAGTGTGTCTCTTATCATACTCAGCTGGAAGACTGTGACCTTTGTTAAAGGAACTTACTTTGAAGAGAAGAGATAAAGTGTTCTCGCCTTCATCTTAATTAAAGCAAATGTTAACAATAAGGGAACACAGAATATTGGATAAGGCAGACAGAAAACAAGTTACTCCTCTCCCCTTTTCTCACATTATGCATAAAAGTGTGAATAGCTAAGGTTTCAAAAGCATTTAAGAGAATGTCTCATAGGAATCCAGAGAAATTGGAACAATTTGGGGGAAACGTCTATTCTATTTCACAAGTCTCACAAAGCATTGATTTGAGATTTCTTTTCATTTCACTAGTTGGATTCTTAATATCAATTTGTTCTCTTAAAAGGCCTTTACAATGGTGCTTTATTATGAGGCTCCAGCTAAAAAGTATTGGTCCTTTACATAGATGTTCTATCTTTGGGAATATTAAGTTCTGTTTGATATTGGATTGTCATTATTTTTCTGGCTCTCGATTCTTTGATTGTTTTTAATTTATAGGTGTATGCTGTATGACGAGCATAGTTTTCTATCATCACGCTCTTATAAGCCCTCCCCCTTCATATTAAGCACCTTTGTTCCCTCATATACTTTCATTTCTATGAACACACATGGTTTTATGTAACTATATAGAATGTAGGAACCACAAAGGAGAAAAAACTTGACATTTGTCTTTCTGAGACTGGCTTAATTCACGTAATATGATTATTTCCAGACATACTAATTTTCTGGTGGACAACTTAACCTTATTCTTCTTTATAGCTGAAAAAATGCTATCGTATATATACAGAATATTTTTCTTAGCTTTTCCTTGTTGGACACTAAGGTTGCTTCTACAACTTAGCTATTGAAAGGCTACAATAAGCTTTGACAGGCAAGAATCTCTCAGCTACATCCCCTTGGGATCCTTTGTGTAACCCTCAGGACTAGGCCACCTGGTAGATATGTTTCTAGTTCATTGAGAAAACCCCATATAATTTCCATAGAAGTTGGACTACTTTATATTTTCACCAGCAGTGTCTCAGGACTGTTGGTGGGAATGTAAATTGGTATAGCCAATCTGATAATCCTAAAAAAATTAAAAACTAATCAACCATATGATTTAGTGTATCACTCCTTGGCATATGTCCAAAGGATTTGACACCCTATTCCACAGATACTTGTGTTATGAGTCTTTCTCTGTCCCACCAGCCAGCTCCCAAATCATGACATGGAGACTAATTAATTATTAAAGCTCAGCCCATAACTTAGGTTTGCCCTACTAGCTCTTATAACTTAAATAAACCCATATTTTTATTAATCTACATTCTACCATATGGCCTTTACCATATCCAATTCTGTGTGTCTGCCTCTTTTCTTCCCAGTGTCCTCTCTGTGCCCAGAAGTCCCACCTAGATCTCTTGCCTTGCTGTTGGCTTTTGAACTTTTTATTATACCAATCACAGCAATACATCTTCACAGTGTACACATATCCCACAACATACTTGCAAGCAATGTTTGGTGCCACTGAATTCACAATAAACAGGAAACAGAAATGACCCAAATGTCCTTCAACAGATGGATGGATGTTGAAAACTTGGTACATGCACACAATGGAATGCCACTTAACTGTGAGGAAAAGCAAAATAGTGCAATTTTCAGGTAGATAGACCTAAAATCGATTATATTGAGTGAGGTAAACCAACCCCCAAAAGACAACCACTGCATGCTCTCTCTTATCTGGCGCTCCTAGTTCTAAATCTTCAGATGTGAGTCAGCAACATGGAATAACCACAGAAACAGGAGAGTCTAAAGGGACCATAGCATGTGTGTCAGGATGCTGAGAGAGGGACAGCAGAATATAGGTGATATGAAGTGGGAAACTGAAGAATTTGGAGGAGACTCTGACTGGGGATGGCAATACAGAAGGGGAAAGAGGGGCAAGGGGCAAATAGCACCAAGTTGTTTGATAAATCCCCCACAGATCATATTGTTTCAATTTATCTAGAACTGTAATATGTATTTACCATACATAAATATATATAAAATTGTAATATATCTACCATATATATAAAACTATAATATATATTTACCATATATATGCACCTTATATGTATGTGTGTATATATGTATGTGTATTTATGCCTATATATGTATGTATAAAATCTTAAAAGAAGTTAAGCACTGAAGCTGACAATGCTTCCCACAGGAACCAGAGACTAACAAAATCCCCAGTACCAGGCATAAGAAACCGCCTTTTGAATGGCTGGTCAGGGCAGTCCAAGTGACTCCCAAAACCATATAGACTATTGATGTAGCCTTTGGTTGCCTCTCAGAGGTTAAAAGTCAACTCCTACTACGAAAACACTGCACACTTTGGATAATCATTCTTATGTTTATTGGCCATTTACAGCCTATCTTTTGTAAACTGTTAATTTCATTTATTGATTATATTATTTTCCTGTTATTTTTGTTTATTGTATACTCTAGCTATTAATTTGTCATGAGTATAGCTAGTCAAGATGTTCTCTGTTTAACTGTTTACTATAGAAAAACTTTTTAATTTCATGAGGCTTCATACGGTGATTATTGTCCCCATTTCCTGAATGACTAGTTCCTATTGAGAAAGTACATGTCTTGTGGGCCGCAACAATATATTAGAGATTCAGCTGTGTAGTAAAGCTATACTTTGACCTGCCAAGGGTCTGTCAAAAGACAAGCTATTTATTATGAAATATTTGGTGTTATCCAGTTTTTAATATTTCAGCTGTCTTCTGCTATGAGATTCTTGTGTGCCCAAATACTATAGACCATTTGACCAACAGCTAAGCTTCTCAGACCCTCAGACCAGCTTAACTTCTAGGTAACTAACTCCCCTGCTGAGCCTAGGAGACAAACTCCTAGGTGCATAGGTTTGTTTCTTGTGCAAATAAAGCTCATACCATCCCCTTCCTTCATGCCTAGGGGCATGGCAGAAAGATTGACTGAGGGCAATAGGGCTTTTTGCATAACCAGGTGCAGTAAGGACTGTAGCAGAATTCCAGAGGCAGACACAGAACTGCATGACAAGAGAGAGGAGAGGAAGAATGAAGATTAAGGCAGGAACCAAGACACGAACCATGTGGCCAGAGAGAAGAGAGGAAGACAGAGGGTCAGTAGAAGGAAAAGCAGATTTCTTGTAGAGTTTATGAGGGCCAGGGGTGAGGAGCCATGAAGATTATCGATGAAGGACAAAGGAACAGAGGACGAAGATCAGGTCAAAAGCATAGTTTACTGAAACTGTAAGGACAGGAAAAGTGGGCACAGGGAGGCGCTGAAAGTAAGGACAGAGCTGAAATGGGTAGGCAGAACTGACCTAGAAGAATCAAGTGAATGGACTAAAGAACTTGGTGTGCTTTGACTCATTGGATATCCCTCAAATTAGTATCCTTAGCTGCTCGTAGCATCTGTTCTGGACCGTGATAGGAATCTCCTCAAGGGAGGCACTTGGGGGGAATTCGTTATACATGCCAGTACCTACATCTTAAAATATTTTCCTTACTTTTTCCTCTAATTGATCCAGAGCTTCTGATCTTAGGTTGAGATCTTTGATCAACTTGGGGTTGATTCGACTCTGATTTTATTCATCTTCACATGGACATCCTATTTTCCTGTTCCCATTTGTTAAAGCTCATTGTGAATTTCTGGTGTCTCTATAAAACACCAGGTGTCTGTAGCTGTGTGGGTTTGTTTGCACCTGGATCTTTCATTCTGTTTTGTTGGTCTACATTTACATTTCCATCAAGCTAGTACCATGCTGTTTTTGTTGGCTCTGTAATATGACTTGAAATCTAGTATGGTGTTACTCTGGCTTTATTCTTTTTGCTCGTGGCCAATTAGGCTATCCGAGGTCTTTGGTGCTTCCAGATGAATTTTCAGAATGCTTTTTCTATTGATGTGAAAAATGGCATTGGGATATTATTAATGGAAACTTTGCTGATTCCATAGACTGCTCTTGGTAAGACAGCCATTTTCCTATTAGTTCCCACAGTCCACAAGCACTGGGGAATCATTGCATCTTCTACGATCATCAGTTTCTTTTCTGAGTGTTCTGAAGTTTTCCTTGTGTAGGTATTTCATTTCTTTGTTTAGGTTTATCCCAAGATTTTTTGAGACAGTTGTGAATGAGTTGTTTCCTGATTTCTTTCTCAGTGTGCTTGTTATTGGTACATAGGATAGCTAGTGATTTTTGTATGTTAACTTTGAATATTCTCAGGTTGCTGAAATTTTTTTAAAATGAGGCCTACAATAAAAGCACAGTAATTGTTTAATGAAGTTAAAAAAAATACCCTTGAAATGACAATTATTTCAGTAAGTAGAGGAAAGGACACAGGTCATATTATTTACACATAAGTACTAACGACTGTTGATGTGAGTGGAAAAGAAAACTCAGGAAGAGGATTGGTTATTACTGGGTGGCCAGGAAGGAAACGGAGGAAGGAAATGTGTGTGGAAGAGGGACCAATAGAATAGGGGAAAAAGAGAGAGTGAGGCAGTCTTGCTGAAGGTTCATTGAGAGAGGCACAAGCAAATAACATTTGCTGTTCTTGGTCTTCTAGAGGCTAAGATGCAGGGGGCCAACAAACCTGGCCATCCTATGATGTTTGGGAGGAGAAAATTAAAAAGGAAAGAGTTGGGTGGGGAAACAGGACAAGAACAGGGCAGGCTAGAGTTGGCCTGCTAGGCTGGCATGGAGTATTAACTAAAAGAAGAAGAAGTGCGGAGGGTAGAGAAGTGGATGGGCATAGAATATAAATGCAAGCTTGGTTGTTTACCCCTTTGCTGGATTGCATATGGAGTCTGGAACTTTTGGTATTCCTTCCCTGCCTCCCAGAAATCTATTTTAACCCTTGGCAGTCCTTGTCTCATGACCTCCTCTTGGGAGAATGGGTTACATATGTGAGCTAGATGGTTCTTCACAGTGGGAACCTCAGATGCTGGTCACATATCTGGGTGGTCCTTCATGCATCCTGTAATGAGGACCCCTGTGTCACCCTTTACTGTCCAGTGAGCTGATGGGATCCATGATTTAGCTTGCTCTTCAGACTGACTCTTAGCAGTTCCCACCTTGCTGCTTGCTAACTTGAAGGTTTTCTTCTGCTCTTGTGTCCAGATCACGACCCCCAGAGAGATCACTGAAGACAAACATGCTGGAATGCAAAAGCAAGGTTTAATTCAGGATATCCAAAAGCAATACAAGTCTAGGCAGGCACTTTGTCCAATACATGCAATGCAGTGAAGGCTGGAAAAAGAGCCTGCCCTTCTGCAAGCTCAGTTTTTTAAAGGCAAAAATCACAAGGTTACATAAGTTAGGGGTGCTAGTGTGGGTACAATTCTGATTGGCTTGCTTCTAGAGATTTTCTAGAAATCATAGCTTAATCTTACTTCTAAGGGGGTGGTTGCCTGTCACCATTTCTCATTGGCTGCCATCAGGTGGGGACATTTTTGTGGTCAGTTACCCTGGAAGCCAGGGTTGGAACATTCTTTGGTTAAACAGTCATCACCAAATGAATGAGTACCTTGTGACTCTATACTTTGCACTTTCTAATTTCTGGAATCTGGGTTGATTGGTTCCAGTAACTCAAGGCCTATACTTAAAATGGAGAAAGATTAGGCCTAATTTCTAAGATGGAGGCGGTTTTGTTCTCATTTTGGCCTCACACTGCATTCTTATAGGATTCTACTGCTCTGGATTCAGTGTGTAGTCTCACATCACTCGCTCTGAGTTTCCTGGAGTGCAGTTGACAGTGCATGCCTGACAGGCCACCAACTCCCCAACAAGATTCCTTTTGAACTGGCATCCATTGTGCATCTGTTCTAGGTGGAGCGTGAGTGTCCTTCCTCCAGTTTGGTGGCTACTCGGCAGCATGCAGCCCCACTTTAAGCCCCTGCTGCCTCATTGTCAGACCCATGGGCCCACTCCCTCCTGGGTGCCTCTTACTACCCAGTCTCTGAGACAGAGATCCTGTTCCCTACCCCCCCAAATCCTACAGATATGAAGGAAAACAATACTAGAGACTGCCATTCCCACTGTAGACTGTAGCCTGGAGGTCAAAGGTTACTGGGTTGCTAGATGGGACTAAGAATGAAAGACCAACCTCTCAGTCACAGGAGCCCTGAGGTGACAAGCATGTGCACCCCTCCATGCTTCTAAATCAATCTGTAGCAAGGTAGACGGAGGCCATTTCAAAGACATCAATCAAGCCTGGAAGAAACTGCCTTGGGAAGGTTGGAACTAAGATGTTCCCATCCTTCCTGAGAGGAGAGGTCATTTAGGAATAGGGGCTTTCCAACAGAAGCAGAGAGGGATGGCCAAGTCCCTGGCCCAGCCCCACCTGGCTTTGGATGATCAGTGTGTACCCTATCAAAGACCCCAAGGCAGGGCCCATCATGTAATCCTTCCACACTTAAAAAACCCAGGAGTTCTTGTCATTAACCCTAGCAGACTGGAACCTACCAGTTTTGGCTGGTGACCTGCTCCAACCCTGTACCTGCAGGGCAGCTCTCTGGCCTCTACTTTTTATTTCTCCACACTTCTATAAAGGGTTCAGAAGTCTACAACACTACTGCTAAACTTTAAGTTATCCGAATGTCATCTACTAAGTAATTAGTAATTTATTTTCTCCTTCACTAAGATTAAATGAAATGAAATTGAATTGTTATTTTGTAGCATTCTCTTTCTTTAAACCTCTCTGATCCCACCTCTTCTTTGTTTGTTGTGAGGTAACTTGCCTGTCCTCAGCCTTCCCCTCCAGACTCCCACCAGAAAACTGGCCTGTGGCAGCTTCCGTCCTTTCCAAAATGTGAGCCATCTTGAGATGTCTGTATAATAGAAACCAAACCAATGGGCATCCTGGGTTGTCCATGGCAGGGGATGGGAGGGGATGGGAAGGAGGGATGTCTGTCTGTTGATGCCTAGCTCTACTTCTTTTTTTTTTCAATTTAATTAATTAATTAGCTATTAATTTTCAGGCCCATCCCAGTTTCCCCTTCCTCCCTCCTTTCCTCCCAGTCCCTCTCTCCTACTATCCCTCTCCCACCCTGTCTACTCCTTATCCTTTGTCTTCAGAAAAGGTCAGGCCTCCCCATGGATATCGATCAGCCATGGTACATCAAGTTGCAGAAAGACTAGGCACCTGTTCTCCTATTATGGCTGGGTGAGGTAACTCAATAGGAGGAAAAGGGTCCCAAAAGCAGGTGACAGAGTCAAACAGCCCCTTAATCCCACTGTTGGGAGCCCCACAAAAGACCAAGCTACATAGCTATACCCACAAAGGCAAGGGTTACAGTAGCGACTCCATAGATCCAATCCCACCCTTGCTGAGTGAGCCTTTCCTAGAAACAAGTGCAAAGCTCAGCGTGAGCCACAAAAGAGGAGAGAAAGCAAGAGCCTGGGAGGGAGGGTGAGGGGGGCCAGTGGAGGAAAGGAAATAAAAATAGCAAAAAGGACAAAGGCAGCTCTTTATAATTTAATATTCTATTTAAATAAAGGTGTTCATTACTGTGCCAATGTAGAAAAGAACCTGAGCTAATATGAAAAAATGCTTTTCACTAGGTAATTTATTATGGGAAGAGAGAATTTTGGTTTATAATAAAGTGACCCTTTAAAGTCTTTAGAAGGTTTAAGATAAATGTAGGGAGGGGAAAAAAACCTATATTTATATTCATATTCAGAGTTAAATCTTTAAAAAAAATTAATGTTTGCTTGGGTTTATGTTATTTTCTCCTCCTTTTTTTGGGGGGGTGACATTTGTATTTTAGGAGGAGCACCCTGGGTTGGATGGTGGAAAGAGGGGATAGGGGAATTGGTCCCTTCTGGGGTCTCCACAAATAGCTTGGGCTTTACTCAGTGGTCTCTTTCTTCTTCTTCTTCTTCTTCTTCTTCTTCTTCTTCTTCTTCTTCTTCTTCTTCTTCTTCTTCTTCTCCTCCTCCTCCTCCTCCTCCTCCTCCTCCTCCTCCTTCATCTTCTTCTTTCTCCTCCTCCTCCTCCTCCTCCTTCTTTCTTCTTTCTTTTCCTCCTCCTTCTTTCTCCTTCTCCTCCTCCTCCACCTCCTTCTTCTTCCTGTCAAAGGAACCAGCAGAGCCAGACTAAGGAAGGGATTAACCAGAGAGGGGGGAACTTTGGGACTAAGCATGAGGGTCCTGGAGTGTCCCTGCATCTTGGACAGTGATGGAAAAGTCGGCGCTGCAGCCTTATGGGAACCCGCTGAGAGGTGTGACATTTTGACAGGCTTTCTTATGTCTTTATCTTTTAATGAAAAGTTTCTTCCCAAGATGTCTGCCTATGCAGTGTATTTAAATTACAATAGTTCAAATTGTCATTAACTTAATATTCACCTTATATTCATTCGCCTTGGTTCTCTTCAAAATTCTATTATATAAAGCAGGGATTGGCAGTCTGGATAGAACCAGGCACAGTTTACATATGAAAAGCAACGTATTACATTTGAATCCGTGGGTCAGTTCTTTGAGTTTCGGGCACAGCATGGACAGAGCTTAGAGGCAACTGTTCCATTCTGAGAACAAGTAGAGTGGAGAAGAGAATGAATACCTCTGTCTTAGATCCATGAAGTCACAAGGCAAAACCTGCAGCCCAAACTAAACAGATAGATCAGCCTTCCACAACTGACCGCAGCAAATGCCTCCCTCACAGTTGATGAGCCTTCTGGAGGTTTGGTGTGCACAAGGATTAGAGACAGCTCGCACTGAGGAGGCCTTCTAACCTGGCTTTTGACTTCAGAAGGCCAATCTAGTTCTCACAGTGTCCCCCCTGTGTACCTCAAGCCCGGGCCACCCTGACTTTTCTAACATAGAACTGTGAGCTAAAGCAAACTCCTTTCTGTCTAAGCTGCTTTTCTCAGGGTGATTTATCACAGCAACCAGAAACTGATAGGGCCTATTTACTATTCCCTTTATCCAGGGCATCATGTCTATCTTTCCACAAAAATTTCCAAGTCGTACTAAAAGATTAAACAAAAACTTTCAAAAATGTAAATCATAATTTAAAAGACTGAGCAAGCACCACGGCAGAGTCTCAGACCGCAGGAGCATTGAATTCAATGAAGATACAGCTTTTTAAATAGATGAATATTACACTATGTATAAAGCAAGATAAGCAGCATATACGATAGACTGGACAATGTAAACACGGGTTGGAAATGCTTAGGAAACACTGGAGAGAAAAAGAAGACTATAACACAAGTGGAGAATTCTTTTGATAGAATATTTAATAGGCTATATATAGGTGAGAAGAGTCCCCAAGCTTAAATATGACAGTATAAGTTTCCAAGACAGGAACTGATAACCTTCCCCTCACCAACAGAGAAGACTATGCAAGGATTCTAAGACAGTGGAAAATGTGTGACAGTCTTCCACTGAGAGTACCAGGCTAGGGAGAAGAGGAAGAAACACAGGAGCAGCAACTAAAGGAACAGTGGCTGAGGACAGACTTCAGAGAACAAAGACACAGGCATGCAAGGCTGCCAAGCAAACTTCCAAACAGAAACAAAAACAGAAGTACTATATTTAGGTGAGTCATGTTAGAATTATTATAATTTTAGAAAATAAGAGGTAAAGAGAAGGAAGATCTTACAAATACCCAGTGTTGGGGAAATACATACAGAACAGCAAGGACAAGAATAACATTTGACTCATGGTCAGAAATCATGTTATAGCAAGAATTTTTCAACCCTTGCAAGAATACTCCAGCCTAGAGTTCTGCACCCTGGAAGGATGTCTTTAGATATGAAGAAATTCCCCAGCAAAGAAAAACCGAGGGCTTTGTTGTCAGTAGACCTGAGTTCAAATAAACGGTCAAAGGTGTCCTTCAGAGACAAGGAAATTAATATGGGACAGGAAGTCATGTGTATTATGCATCAAAGGTGGAAGGATGTCAGATAACGAACAATTGAGAGAAAAATTACGCTTTCTAATTCTCAGTCAGTAGGAAAGACATTAATTTGTTCAAAACCATACTATAAATAGTACCTTAATTATGCATATAGTATTATGCATGTGTTGAATTAATGACAGTGATACAAAGGGCAGAAGGGAATCATTAGGAATATTAGGTTTTTTTGAAGTGTCTGCACTACCTGTACAATGGTACAGTGGTTGTTACTGGGGGAACATGGGCTCACTTTTGCAGATTCTTGGTCTCATATAGAAAAGAATTTAAAAACAGGACTAGAAAGAAAACCAAGAATAGTATTTTTATTAAAATTTGCAAGCAAAAACCACAGGACATGCAAGCTGGAGATCTCAGCAGGAGGTAACTGGAAGAGGGAAAAACAGGGAAAATTGGGCTTTCTGAATTAGAGATCAAGAAAACAGCAAGGCTCAGAAATGGAGGTCTGCAGGTCCGTCAGGAGCCCCATAGGAAGCTGATGTGTGATGGGGAGAGATACTTCCTGGTGTGTCAGAGCAACAGGCTCAGATTTTGGCCAGGGTCTGGGATAGGGATAGGGAAGTGAGGAAGAGGAGAGGTGGTGCTTTCTGAGCTGAAACTAAGAAAGTCTCAGACTTAGCTGTGAGGGATTGCATGGGAAAGCCATGATGGGGGGCTTTGGAAGGCAGCACGTGCACATTTTTTTAATAAGAGTGATTACTCCCTTATCATGCTATTTGTGACAGTGAATATCACTGTATTGGTATCGTACATCTCAAGATGCTTTTGATATGAGAAATATCCACTGTCTGTATCAAATGATGTTATTGGCTATGAACTGTGCTATTTTTTTTTAACAAGAAAATGCTGGCATAGGTATACATACATCCTAACTGATGCCTCTAAAACAGTGGCTGCAGAGGATCTGGTTAATTACATGTCTCCCTGCCTAGTGCCACATCAGTATTATTTTTACAGTGATCTTGGAATACCTATATGTTACGAATATGAGGGTAGCCACTCAGTAAGTAAAGCTCTGAAAAAAAAATGGGATGTTATTGTTTGATTAAAACCATGAAAGACAGGAAAAAATATAGAAGGCTGGGCAATAGTGGGGCACGCCTTTAATCCCAGCACTTGGGAGCAGAGCCAGGCGGATCTCTGTGAGTTTGAGGCCAGCCTGGTCTATAGAGCAAGATCCAGGACAGATACCAAAACTACACAGAAGAACCCTGTCTCAAAAAGCCAAAAAAGAAAAAATATAGAAGAACAAAATAGGAACAAAGGCAAATGTCCAATAGTAGAAGTAATAAACATGAAAAATAATAATTCAAAAGTACTAATAATTACATTAAATGTTAATGGTATAAGTATGTCAGCTGAAAGACATGGATTGTTCAGAGTCAACACAAAATACTCAATTATTTGTTTTCTTCAATAAATTAATTTGAAACATAAAGGCATATATAGACTAAAAAAGGGATAGAGAAAGACATGCTCATACTAATCTAAGAAATAATAACTAGGTATATTAATTTTAGAGTAAGCATAATTCTCAGGGATAAAGAGGACATTATATAATGTTAAAGTGATAAATACTCCAAAAAAAAAAAAATGAAACCAATTGGTGCAAGTGCCTCCCCTCTACTCCCCTTTCCCTCCCTCCCCCCTTCTCCCTCCCCACCTTTACCTCCTAGAATTCATGTTTGAGAACCCTGCAGATGCAGACTTTGCTCACTTGAGCACAGTTTCCTAGGGCTGAGTAAGAGATGCTTTCAGACCCAACTCTATCTGCAGCTCATCAGAAACCACACACACACACACACACACACACACACACACACACACACACACAAAACAAGAGTCCCTCAGGGCACAAGAAGGCCTCCCCTAAGGGAGAGCATCATAGCCGACCCATTCTGAAGACACAAGTGTCTGTGCCCTGCTTCTCAATTATTTAATAGGCTTCTAAATTTCAATAAATTTGAGGCAAGGAGATCTTCCCTTGGTTTTTAAGTAAGAAGAACAGGGAGCCTCCAGGTTACCCACTCATATAGCCAGGCGTGACCATACTAAGGGTCCCTCACCCATCTCCTGTTCTGAAGTATGGTGACTTTATCTTTATATTATTTAAAAGCAAAAGGGAATCATTAATAAGACAAAAAGAAAACCAGGTTTCTATTCCATACTGGACATGGGGTCCACCCCTTTATCTGATCCTCTTTCTAACACAAGTAGATTAAGTCTGCTTTCTGTGTCTCTCATCACTTTTTACCTCTCTAACTGGCATGTTAAAACGGATAGCTGAGCCTGGCCTAGTGTGACTGCTGGAACCAGGGTTTTCGTCTCAAAACTTGTTTACAAAGCACTCTTCATATGTCCAATGCAGACACGCAAGAATGTTAAGCTGGAGATATATCTGTGTTTACTTGTTCAATATAGATTTCTGCTCACTGTGGTGCCAGGCAAGAGCTTGACCTGGAGACTGTTGTGGAGGAGGTTCATTTGGTGGAGTGTGCTGGGAAAAACCTGTAAAAAAGTGAGGGAAGACAACTGAGGTAAGACAGGCAATGCAGACAAAAGGAGAACGCAGTCTCCACCAGAAACCATAGGAACCATCCCCTCCTTACTATATGAAGGCCAGTTTTGCTGACATGGAATGCCATGATGAGTTCTAGGCTGTCCTTAAGTAAATGTGACACAGTAACAAAAGCAAAAGCAAAAACTCAAGAACTGAGAATGTTTGCCCAGTGTTCACACGGACCCAGCTTCCATCTACACAATTTTTAAAAGACAGCTTTTGTACCCCACTAGTTCATTGGCTATTGTCTGCAGAGGAGGGCAGAGTGAAGATCTGGGGTTGATGTGGTCCCCAGGCATGCAAAGTCACTATGTAGACTAGTGACATAATACGCACCTAGAATGTCTCTAGGGGAAGGTTTCCTGAAGGTTCATTAAGTTACTTCTGCCTGGTGCCCAAGTTGACAAGATGGCTAGTCAGGTAAAAGGGCCTGCTGAGTAGGTGTGATGACCTGTGTTTGACCCCAGCACAAAAGGTGGGAGGAGAGAATGTACTCTTGAAAGTTGACTTCTGACAACTTTCCCAACAATCTCAAGGAACTTGTGCAACCTGACATTGTTTTTTTTTTCTCCCTCCCTCCCTCCCTCCCTCCCTCCTCTTTCTCTCTCTCCTCTCTCTCTCCTCTCTCTCTCTCTCTCTCTCTCTCTCTCTCTCTCTCTCTCTCTCTCACACAAACACACACACACACACACACACACACACACACACACACGCGCACACACACAATTAATTAATTAATTAATCAATACATTTTAATATTTATTGATTGCACTACTTGCTATTCTAAGGGAAAAAATAGCCCATTGCCTCACCAATCAAGTAGATAATCCACTGGTTCTCGAAGCTCCCATTACTATAACTCAAAGTCACCAGCCTGTACCTCTGTATTATAGACAGTAAGACATCCATATTCTGCCCAAAGAAAAGGAATGTGTTGCACATGGAATCTGGTTTTCCTTCCTGGTTAAACCTTCTTTTATAGTGTATTTTCAGAGCTCACTGAAAAATAATGTTATAATGGGATTTATTTTAAAGACACTCAAGACACCCAAACCCATATGAGCATTCTTTCAGTCCTAGGCTATCAGTAAGAGCAGAATACTTGGGGCTGGAGAGACAGCTCAATGGTTAAGAGCACCGACTGCTCTTCCAGAGGTCCTGAGTTCAATTCCCAGCAACCACATGGTGGCTCACAACCATCTATAATGAGATCTGGTGCCCTCTTCTGGCCTGCAGTCAAACATCCTGTATACATAATAAATAAATAAATCTTAAAAAAAAAAAAAAAAAAAAGGAGTGGAATATTTGGAGAATCCAAATAATAGCTACGGCCTTGCTCCTGCAAGCCTCTTATTTGGAAGTGGTAGTTGCAGACTCCCATAAGCTTTGCATGAAGTGAACCATGAGCCTCCATTATATAAGTTAGCCAAATCTTATCCCCAGGCACCCAGAACAAGCCTTGAAAGTAATTAAAGGCTTTCAACTAATTCCCAATGTATAAGGAATTCCAAAGAACTCTGACCTGATGGTGTACATTAATCCAAAGGACCATAGGTTAAACCTCATTTATCTGCTTTGGTAGCCTCCCAAATGGTGTGCTGAAATGACAAGTTTGGGCTTCTTTATGCAATGGGCAAGAAAAAGTGGGCCGCATCTGTGTGTTTCTCAGACTGGTTAAGGTCTGTGGCTATGTGGCTCTGTTCCCTGGTGCCTCTTCTTGGCCTAGTGGTATCCAATGGAATATGGATATTCATATTACCTAAGACCCCTAAGCCTTATCACTTTTTTTCATTTACTTCTTTCTGATCTAAATGAGCATTCAGCTAGTTTTCCTTTCAGATACTCTATTGCTATCTCCAGTATTCATTGTTCTAAGTAAATGAAATGCACATGTTTTTATAAACATCCAGCCCAAACCCAATCAAGTGAAATCTTAAAATCAATCCACAAAGAAAGACTTATCTCTTAAAGAATCTCTGATAACTCCAACACTTTGGGAAAACAAAATCACTGCTGATCTGTTCTTTGGTTGTTCCCTGCTTCTCTCACAGTAATCAGTGTCTTGCTCAGCCACAGGCACCCAATCATATCATTTGCAGCCTGCTTCAGCTCTGTGCATTTTCTATATAACCTCAGCCCCATAAATCAGCGACTCCCTGGAATCCATTCTATGGATGTGCTGCATTTGCTTATCTGTGTGGTTTTCACTCCGTCGTCCAGCCCATCACTCTCTCCTTTCTCCACCGGTGAAGAAGCAGCTTATGAAAGACTGAAGAGAACAGAAGGCCCTGAGGGTCATGGTTGGGGTGGGAGCAGCTCCTGCTAGCTTTGGAAATGAGCTGGCAGCATCTCCAACCTCAGATTGTCATTCACTCTGCATCAAAAGAACAGACTCTGCTGGGGCTGGAACCCAGGGCTCTGCTAACGCCAAACCATCACTTCCTTCTGTCACCAACCGACACTCAGTCCCCCATACCACAATCTGGACTGAATCAAGGACATCAGATCACATTTTCAGGCTAGACTACATATAATTGGAGATTGCCTTCCTTTTCTCCTTATTTCCTGCTACCAGGTTTAATTTAAATTTGAAAAAAAAAATAACTTGGAGTTTCCATTTCTATTTTAACTTATTCTTCCCAGGGAAAATACATTATCTGAAGCCAGTAATGCAGAAAAAATATAGTTACCTTTTGCTTTTTATATCAAATCTGAAAATGCACTTGAAAAGCGATGCTTTGTAACTCTGACATTCCCCTTTTCTGACTTTTTTTTTTGTTATTCTGCCTAAGACTTGGTCTTTTGCTATTTATAGAACATGGTTGGTTACCCTGATACAAAGAGAACTCAATCTCCAAATATTAGGTTCACAAGAGTATGGCTACTTTCCTAAATATAAACTACAGAAAGCAGGATCACACCAGTACAAGGGACACAGACAAATGTACAATCTTTATCTTTTGTACAGTACAATAAGTGTGTCCATGTTTTAAGACAAGACTGCTAAAATACAAACAAACAAACATCACGTTGCTAGCTTAAATATAATCCATCCCTTGCACCTCTAATTCAGAATGGAAAACTGTGCTGTCCCTAACCTTTTACTGACTAGACTTGTTTTGTTAAGTCAACACAAATGTATGTGCAATGCACTTCTGCCTTTTGTATCTAACTCAAATGCTTTCAATCCCCAATCTTGCTTTTTCTAAATTGAGTGGGTTGGAACCTTGTCCCATGGTGTGCGGCTCCCTGGGGAGACGACTCAGGCATGGCTCCTTGCTTGGGTCACTACTGCATTCAAAAGATGGAGTCTCAGAGATGTGGATCAGCCTGTCTCCTAGTTCCTGTTCAACTTTATAGATCATTTCAGTTTATTCTGCACCACATGAATCCAGATGTGAAATGCAGGACTGCTCTTCCCAGCCCAAAGAAATCCATCTTGTATAGGGTTTTTATTGCTGTTATTTTATTTTGGTGTGTGTGTGTGTGTGTGTGTGTGTGTGTGTGTGTGTGTGTGTGTAAACCATTATCCTGAAAGTCTGGGTAAAAAGGGGAGAGTTTCAATTTAAATCTCTAGGGCCAGATATATAAATAACTACTTCTTCAAGACAGTTTTGTTTTGTTTGATTTCTTCTTGCTTTAGTGTATAATCGAAAGAGAGTTCTGTTCCTGTGGGCTGACTGCCATCCTTGTAGGAGTGATGAATCTTCCCTGCAGCCTCTTGAAGCCTAAGGAGAACAAATTTTATGCAACTTCCTTCATCTTCCTGTAAGTGTGACCCATGGTGCACTAGCCCAAACCAGCACTTCACCCTGATGCACTGTAACTCCTGAAAGCTGGTGCACACAGAAGGCATCGCCGCTGTGTCAACTAATACATTTGTAACTGCAATTTTAAGTAAATGTCACACTGTAGAAGAGCTTATTAGGCAATGCTGTTGGAAAGTTCAGAAGCAGGTGAGCTTCAGAGTTGGCGCCATAAGGACAAAGTGTCCTTCACAATCAGCTGTATCCACAGTTGACTTGCCGTGGGCTGTAAGGAAACTATTGACACTTCCCCATCTCACCAGGGGGAGATAAGGTCTGGTTGTTACCACCAATGAACAAACCCCCTATAGACTAAGAACATGGTATACAGAGGCTGGCTTAAGCATAAATCCCCAGGATTTGGGGGAAGAAAAGATTAGTGGTGGTTTGAATAACAGTGGCCCCCAGAGACGCATAGATTTGAATACTTGGTCACCAGAGAGTAGACACTATTTGAAAGGATGAAGAGGTCTGATCTTGTTAGAGGAAGTCTGTGATTGGGGGTGGGCTTTGAGTCTCTCTCTTCCTGCTGCCTGAGGATCTGTATGTAGAGCTCCCAGACACTTCTCCAGCACCATGTCTGCCTATGTACGCCGCGCTTCTCGCCAAGGTGATAATGGACCTCTGAAAGTATAACCAAGCCCCAGTTCAATGCTTTCTTTTATGAGAGCTGGCATAGTTGTGGTGTCTCTTCACAGCAATAGAACACAAACTAAAACACGTCCATGGTTGCTATCAAGCTAGTCTGGGCAAGGATCTGTTTGGAACTACAAAGGTGCTATACCTTAGGGGATGGGTGTTATTGTTACTGGGGAGAAATTCATACTATCCCACTATAAGGGGGAGTCCTCACCTGTGGGTCCAGACAGCCAGAATCACACTCTATGGAGATTCATCTACCAGAGAGATATAAAAGTTCCTATAGATCTGCCAAGTCATACACAGTCTATACATACGTACCACTTGTACCTACCTCTACCAGGAGGGAAACATAATAGAAAAATGACAAATTCTAACACTATGGGTGCATCATTTTCTGCTTTGCTTCCCCATTTGGACTTTATATGTAGCCCCATTTCCTCACCTCAACCCAACGACTGCAAAGCAATCATGAGCTCCCACTCAGTGGTTGCCTGACTCAGCCAGAAGAACTCCCCAGTCCTGTGGTCCTCCACCCTTGCTCCCTCCTCCCCTTTCAGCCTTTTCACCCAGGAATAGGACCACCAAGCACACTTCACCCTGCCCTCCTGTTGATGCTGGGCACTTGTAAGATGCAGAAAGCACATTTCTATCTAATAAACCATATTGTAGCCAAAACTAGTACCTTGCCATTCTGTAGGATACCATACATTTATAACTATACAATATTTGTATAATAATTGTAATATTCACCCAAATTTGTAAATCAAGGACATGCAGAGATCATTACTTGTTTCTTTTTTTGATCTGTTTAGTTTATGTTATATGCGTGAGTGTTTTGTCTGGATGTATGTATGGGTACCGCAAACATTCTTGGTAAACTAGTAGGCAAAGGAGTATGTCTTAGCTTCTGTTAGTGGAATTACAAATGGTTGCGAGCCACCCTGTGGTTACTGGGACTCAAACTTGAGTCCTCTTCAATAGCTGTAAGCAAGCACACTTGACCACAGAGCCATGCTCCAACCTTGTTCCCCACAACCATTTGTTTCTTAAACAGCCACTGTAAATGTGGCATTTGTTGTGTGTCTACCATTATGATATATTTTGCTTAGCTTTTCCAGTGTTAAAGACCAAGCCACTACCTCATCCATGCTAAACGAATGTGCTCCCACAGAACACTCCTAGTCTGTACCACACTTCTTATTTTCTTATCTCTTTGTTTTGAGTCTCATGCCACTGAGCTAACCTTGAACTTGTGATTCTCCTGGCACTATTTCCTGCTTGCTGGGATTGCATGCAGGTGTACCATACCTGGTTCATGAAGTGATGGGGACCAGATTCCGGGCTTTGTACATGTTAGACCAACATTCTTACCAACTGAGTTACATCCCCAATCCAAGACATAACTTAGAGTCTAATACTCCTCAGAACAAAACCATGTTTTACAATCATTTTATAAGTTAGTAAGTTAAGGCTCAGGCAAAATGATGTGTTAGAATCACTTCTTCTCATAGCTGTAGTAAACGTAGCCTGTCCACTGTTTCCTCCCTGCAGAGGATAAACATAGATGAGGCCTGTATCATTTAGCTGAAATTTACACCCAAATCTATTTTAGAAACCTAGGGATCTGGGTTTGGCCATAAGGAAGTTTCATTTTTTGGTTAGTTAATTTTTTTTTGTTTTCATTTCATTAGAAACTTGGGAGGTTTCTTATTTACTATCCAACATTTATCTTAAATTTTAACTCTCCAGGGAAAAGAACAACCATATTCCATTTTAAGGTCAGGGACGTTGGAAGTACAGGAAAGTGGGAAAGGGCACATATTATTCATTCTCAAGGTTAGAGTCGACTCAGGCCACCACTTAAGTTTCCCATGTTTATGTGGCACAACAAACTGACTTGTGTTTGATTTTTTAAAAAGGCAAAAATGGAGAGCTGGCAGCACTTCAAGCTGGCACTGGGAAGAGATTCCGTGCCCATTGGCTCACATAGAAAACACAAGATCTGGGAAAGAGGTACACCACAATATCCCAGCATTTGCTGAATAATCCTTTGAACGAGTGTAAACTCTTGCTATTATTCCTCTCCAGAGTTTGTAAGACGGGGCACTCAGAGCAGAGAATTGAAATCCATCTGGGAATCTCTGGAGTAAGGAAACTAACAAGTAGGTCTAGAGAAGTAAGGGACTTGCTTCTGGGATGAGTGAGTCTGCATGACTTTCTCCTAGTAATCAGAAGTAAAGGGTGGAGCCTGCACTGGTCCTCAGAGCTCCTCACTTCTGCAGCCATCTTCCCTTACTCCTGATACCTTTAAAGATGCTCTTCACTGCTCCAGTCAGTTCCTTCCTTCCTAGTCTTCTACTTGGCAGGAGAGGAACTGGAATCAATGCTGTTCACAGACCCTGGCAGTAATTTTACGATTGCATGGGTTTCTGTTGCTTACTTGTTTGTTTGTTTGTTTTGTTTTGTTTTGTTTTGTTTTAACTTCTCTTGGCATTGTAGCTTGTCTGGAGGTTCTAGCAGCCACTCACATACCCTTGACAGAAGTTTGGGGAAGTTTGTCCTTTTCATGCAAGCACATAGCTATGGGAGGTAAGTACAATGAGTGGTGAGGAAGGAAGGGACCACTGGCGTAGCTAGCCAGATCAGCAGAATCAACCCTGGAGATCAATGGAGTGACAGATGTTGCAGCCAGATCACCCTGACGTCCTTGGCAATGTAGTTTAAATCTACAGTGACTGGGACTCACAGCTCACAGTACAATTCCAAGCAGGCTCCGTGCTTGGCCTTCCTGACTGATGAAGTCAGTTTATAATTACCAAAATCCAGGTTAAATATATCCTTTTGAACAACGTTGTTGGAAATCTTAGGGAGAGATGCACAGAATAACACATACATAGGAAACAAGGCCAAGTTTCAAATCATCCCCAGTTCTGCTACACATTCTGAGTATCATCGCAGTCAAATATGGCTGCTTTTCCTGTTTTCCTCATGCTCATCTCGTTATCACTGCGTATGAAGACAGCTTGGACAGTTTCAGCGTGCTGTGGGGCTACCTGTAATAACAGCAGGGGGGAGAGGGCCTTTCAGGTACAACGGAGCCTGGTCCACTCACAGCGCATGGCTCACTCACATTTTACACCAGCATACCAATGTTCTAATTCCGTAAAAGTGGTTGGGTTTATAGAGTGGCATCAGTAAGATGGAAGGATGGAGTACTCAGTGCTCATCTCCACACTACAATCAACATGGACAACCTTGCATGCATGGAAACACCTGCACAATTAAGGAGTCCAGGAAAGGGACTCGATAACCTGAGCAAACACAGAAACAGAAATCCATGCATTGAAGAGCAAGACAGCATAATGTGTGCTATGCTGGGAGCGCTGTTTGTGTCTTACCACCCAGTTCCGCGGTGAAGGGTCAAACCTGCCTGATATATTGCTCAGAAAAGTGAAGAGAATTACTGAATAACATTAAATATCTAATCTTCCTTGATTCCAACACAGAAACTCTTTTCATACTTATACTATGAGCACCCTCGAGGAATAATATAACGTCCAATGGGAGCAAACAGAGACAAGTGTTTAAAATCAATTTATTCCACGCCATCAGGAAACAAATTCCTAGTGGTTTAAATGCATAAAGACAAATGTGACAAAAATGAACAGCTTTATTTGGATATAATTTAAACTTCCTGTTTCTTTCCAGTTCTCTCCTGTGCTAGCACATGTACTGTCTACCCTGCATGTGTTAGTGTTAGGTACCTCCACTGTTCTTATAACCAATAACAGAAGAGACCAACACCTTCAATTTGTAAAGTCTCCTTTTTATTCCTTCTGCATGGACTCTAAAAGAATTTGGAAAATAAACCCTTTTCTATAAATATAATTTACATAAAAATGGAGATTCATTTGTGGAAAGAGCTAAAAAGCCTTAACTGAGTTGTCTTTTTCCTATTAGAAACATAAAGTAAAATGAAAAAAAAAAAAAAAAAAACAACTCTACTTTTCCTTCTTTCTCCTTGATCCAATTAGCATGTCACTATTAAGGTGAAAATTTTAATGTTCTTCTTGGAAAGGCAGGTGGTACGCTCTCTGAACACAGAATTCTAAGATGAGGAACTACACTCTGCTATGGAGTCCATCCTCTACCCTGGGCAACCTGACCGGTTTTGGCAAGTGCCATGTGGCTAGCTGTAACAATGGCAAGATGGAGAGAGGCTTTCAAGTATGGAGCCTGGTCTAGTCACAGCATACGGCTCACTACATTTTGGGACCAGCAGGCCAATGGTATAATTTTATAAAAGCAGTTGTGTTTATAGAGTGACATCAGCAAGATGACATTTCCACACTAACATGAACATAGACTACTATCCGTGGTGGGAATACCTTCTGAAATAAGGAGTCCAGGAGAGAGACTAGGCACCCAAGTAAACACATAAATAGAAGCCCACGCATTGAAGAGCTAGTGAGGATGTTTCACATTACCAGTCACTTCTCAAAGATCAGGGCAGAGAAAGAAACCCTTTGTGAGCTGAGAAGAAAAGAAATTGGGCAAATGACCTCAATATAGACACTAGCACCGTTACAAACAACCCTAGGGGTCAGGTGAGGCTCCATCGTCCCAGGCTCCTGTTTCTCCATAGCATCAAGTAACCACTATAGCTCCAGGCTCCAAGTTGGTTGCAGCTCTAGGTCAGCCCCTAGAATACATACTTATAGAACTATTTTTGTGTGAGGACATGGACCAGGTCATGCCAACACCAAGCTTACCCATAAACCCACATCCAAGGCACATTCTCCCAGACCAAGGATCCCATAGACATAGAATTCTGACTAGCTTCATCAAATCCACACATCACACACTCAGTGTACTTAGTGCTGTAGCTGGAGAGCTTCTCTCCAGGTCCTGCCAAGCCCCAGCAGTCCCGTAGCCTGCTTATAAAATAAACACACAGACTCTTAAATTACTTATAAACTGTATGGCTGTGGCGGTTTGTTATCTACTTCTTTTATCTTAAATTAACCCATTTCTATTAGTCTATAAGTTGCCATGTGGCTCATGGCTTACTGGAACCTTACATTTCGCTTGTCATGGCAGCAGCTGGCAACGTCTCTCTGCCTCAGTCTTCCACTTCCCAGAATTCTCTTCTCTGCTTGTCCTGCCTATAATTCCTGCCTGGCTACTGGCCAATCAGTGCTTTATTTATTAACCAATCAGAGCAACACATTTGACATACAGAACATCCCACAGCATAGTGCCAATCAAATCCCTTCAGACTCAGAATCTACTACCATATCATTGAAACTAGACATGGGTAAAAAATTAACCCACTGGCCCAGGCACCAGACTAACCCACTTTAAGACTCTAGCTATAAGCCTGCTCATGGGCTTCACCATATAGTCCACCCAGACTCTCTGGCCAGACTCACAGTTGTAAACTGAAGCCAGTTGTAAAGGTGGAAGGCACCTACTTCATCAAATGATGAAACAGAGACATCAGGGAAAGACCATAAGGATCATGAACAATCAAGGAATTATTCAAACATAATTTAAACTCCATGAACAATCAAGAAATTATTCAGACATAATTTAAATTCCATGATACTCCTAAAGAGACAAAACAAAGTATCAAAAAAAAGACACCAAAACAAAAATCTACAAAGTACCTGACAAATAATTCAAACTAATAATCCTAGAGAATTCTTTCTTTCATAGGGAATAAATATAACTGAGGATGTAAAAGATCTGTGTTCTGAAACAGATAGACACAAAGAAACAAAAATGATATTCCATGTGCATAGACTGGAAGAATTAATATAACTTAACGCCTATGCCAGCAAAGTTGTCGCCTACAGATTCATTATAATTCTTATCAGAATTCAATAGCATTTTCACAGAAATAGGAAAAATTCTAAAACTAATATGGAATCATAAAGGGCCCAGATTCCCAAAATAATATTGACCAAAAAGGATTGAGCTGGAGGCATCATGTGATTTAAAAAATCTATTACAACGCTATGGCAATGAAAATAGCATAGTATTGTCATAAAAATGGACACATAAACCAATAGAAGAGATAAAAAAGAACTCGGAAATAAATAAAGCTACATACTTAATTTGCTTTTAATAAAATTGCCTATGCTCAATTGGGAAAATGAGTCCCTTTCGAAGTGTAGTTGGACTCCAAGTATAGTGGTGTATGCTGTAATTATAATGTCCGACTGGCTGAGGTCGGAGAATCATATATCCATAGCTAACTGGGGCTCCAAAGCAAGACCCTATCTTTAAAAATAAGAAAAATAAAATTTCCTATACAAAGTTGAAGTTGTGTTGGGAACAGGATACCTACGTGCATAAAAATGGAATTGGGCATTTTCATTTCATTACATATAAATATAAACTCAAAAGTGACTAAAATTTTAAATGTAAAGGCTGAAATTATAAAACTTCTGGGTTGTGGGGGGGAAATCTTTTCTTTTTTTCTTTCTCATTGTGACTCACAAGTTTGGCTAGACCAGCTGGTCAGCAAAGCCAAGGGATCTTCTTATCTACACCTCTTCAGCACTGTGCTGCTGTGCCTGGCTTTTCCATGGCTGCTGGAGATCCCAACTCAGACCCACATGCTTGTGGGAGAGGCATTTCATTGAACTAGCTGTATCCCAGACTAGAGCATCTTTCTCCCATTGTTTCGGGTAATGATTTTTTTTCTTGTTTTTTTTTGTTGTTGTTGTTTTTGTTTTGTTTTGTTTTTGGTTTTTCCAGACAGGGTTTCTTTGTGTAGCTTTGTGCCTTTCCTGGAACTCACTCTGTAGCCCAGGCTGGCCTCGAACTTGTAGAGATCCTCCTGGCTCTGCCTCCTGAGTGCTGGGATCAAAGGCATGTGCCACCGCCGACCAGCTGATTTTTTTTATATGACCCACAAAGCATAAGCAATGAAAGCAAGAATGGATAGATGATAGGAGGATGGTGCAGAACAAAAGGCAACGTCAGAGCATAAAACACAATCAGCAGAGTTGAGAGAGGTCTATGGGGGCAGGAGAGGTGGTGAAGCAGTTCAGAGCATTGGTTGATCTTGCAGAGGACCCACATTCCATTCCAAGCACCTGAATGGTGGCACAGAACTATTTATAACTCCTGTCCCAAGGGGCCTGATGCCCTCCTCTGGCCTCATAGACACCAGACTCAACAAAGGATGCACAGACAAACACGTGGGCAAAACATCCATGCACATAAAACAATTTTTAAAATTTTAAAGAAATAATCTATGGAGCTGGGGAGATGGTCAACAACTAAGAGTACTTGATGCACTAGCGTGAGGATCTGAGTTTGAATCCCCAGAACCCAAGTAAAAATGTAGACATGGCCACATATATTCCTGTAACCTCCACTCTGTAGGGACAGAGACAGGAAGATGCCTAGGTCTTGCTGGCCAGTTTGTCTCCCAATGCAGAGAGAGACCCTGACACAAGAAAACAAGGTAGATAATGATAGAGTGGAAGCCCCCAACATGCTCCTCTGGCCTCTGCACACACACACGAGCACACACTTTACACACATAGATTACATAATGCATACATACAAAGGTGAGTAAAACATAAAAATGGTACCTATGCAGGGATGAGTATCAATTAGCTTAATACTAGCAATCCTTTCACAGAAAACATTTATATCAATACATCTCAATATATCTTAAATGTATACAAGCTTTATAGGCTGCATTTCAGGAAAGGGGGGGAGAATAGGAGCGTTGTGCTCTATTGGCTGTAATTTCTCTTGCATGTTTCCTCCATCCTCCTTCAGACAAACAAATGTGTTCATATGGCTAATCAGTTCTGTTATCAGTGCTGAAACTTTCTTCATCCAACTGGGATCTTCATACACTACTGTTATATTTATCCCAAATGACTTTACCATGTTGATGTCACAGTTAGGGCTTTCTAACATGTGCAGTAGGCTTATTGGGAAGGGGCTCTGAAATGAACAGTTGCTGCAGGGGAAGGGCTGGGCAGAGTGGTGGCTAGACTGCAGGCGGAGGGGTGGATGGACAAAAGGCAGAGGGGTGGATGGACAAAAGGCAGAGGGGTGGAAGGGCTGGCTGCCAGGCAGAGGGGTGCATGGACTGCGGGCATCACTCAAAACCTCTGCTGACCCAATGGGAACTCTTTGACTAGGAGGTCTCTAGGGCTGACTATGGAAGATTGCAAGAAGTCAGACCTTTAATTCCATGTTGACAGGCTGGCCAAGGGGGTGAAGGCTTGAGACCAGGCTGCTCTCTTCAGCCAACAGCAATTCTTGGAGAAGGACTCTGTTGACAGCCTTCTGTTGGTACTTTTCAGCAGCTGTGGGGGTGACTACTGAGGGACAGATTTTAGCCATGCAAACAATGTTCCATCAGATGGGACTGTGATAAGAGGCAGCCAGATATACAAAGAAAGATATTTCAATTTCAATAAAAAATAAAACAGAAAGGAAAAACTTTGGCTGTATGCCTTTTTAAAGATTCACTTATAAATGACTAGGAAGAGGAAACTTCATTATCTAGATATAATGCATAGATTATCTCTTATTATTTTTCACAACAGAGTTCTCCATCTTCCATAGTATGTTACCTACCTTTCCTGAAGCAAGAAACTAAGCACTGGGTCCATGGATCAACATGTCTAACCTGTGATCTTACACTGTGGGCTTACACTGTGATCTCTACCCTCTAAGACACAGGTGGACCTGGGAAAGTACAGGGTGTTTGGAATCAGCTCTGGTTTATGTCCTCCATGTCCTCTAATGGTGAAATGTTTTTCTCTCTGTGTCATTAATAAGGTTAGCTGATGGCCGCTGTGGCCACAGGGACTAACACGGTCCCTATTTGAGAGAGCATTACAAAGTAAGAGGATGTGGGTGTTGAAAGGCCACTGGCTTTTAACATTACTTATAATTTAGAAATTATAGTAGATGCATTTTCCTGTTTCAAAAAAAACCTTTTAAAATAATACTTATCAGGTGGCAAATACTGGAATAAACATCTTTAAAATACCCTAATCGTGTGTTTTGATTTTCAAAGTAAATTTACTATTTGCAGTGAACACAATGTCGTTTTCTCTTCATGTAGACACTCGATCTGGAGCGTACTTTTCAGACCGTTGTGTAAGTCCAAGAAGGCCCTTCGCTGCGCCTGTCATCAGTGGGCACCTCCCAAGCACAGAGCAGATGTTCCAGTGCAGTCATGGGCGAGCTATCGGTGCCAGGAAAGCCACTTGATGAACAGAGCCCAACTTCCAAGCTTATGCAGTATGAAAGGGAAAGGGGCCTTAGAGGATCTTCCCACAAAGGGAGTCGCTACTCTTAGGACCTTGGGCACATTTTGCAGGAAAATAGAGTATTGTAGAAACAGTGCCAGCATCTAGTCTTATCTGAAGAGTCATTAGGTGCCAGTAGCCAAGAGAAACTGTGAAACGGATTGCATCAAGAGGCAATCCCATGCCCACCTCATTTCTATCTCTAGGGCATGGCTGTGGGTAAGTGAGGCAGTAAATCACCTGGTCCTCCTCCATTTGCATTTGCCATAAACTAAAGGTGGTGAGTAATACAAGACTCATAAATGACTAGAAAACCAGAACAGACAAGCATGATGTGTACTCTAATCTACAGCTTCAGCCAGTCACTTTATCTCTCCAAGATCAGTTTCATCTTCCATAAAATGAAGGTAACATAATGCACTAAAATGCTTGTAAAGTTCCAAGCAATGCCTAAAAACATTTGGCTACCAACCAAAGGCTACTATTACTTTTATTTAGCACTGTTCCAGGGTCTGTGGGCAAAGTTCAAATATATTGCTGTCCTCAGGAGATCATAGACTCCTAAATGTAGCACTGAAGTTGTGCAGAAAGGTTGGCCATGTAGCCCCATGCAGAGATGTGCTGAATGTCTAACCCTTGTCAGAAAAAGCATACCAACTTACCAGAAACCCTCTCAACTAAGGTGTGTTCACACCTTACTTCCTCTAAACCAGCAGTTCTTAACCTGTGGGTCGTGACCATCAGAAAACACATAATTCCTATGCTCTTAGGAACCCCTAACCATAAATGTATCTTTCTTGATACTTCCTAACTGTAATTTTGCTACTGAGAGGTATCTCCGATCCTAAGACCATCAGGAATATGTGCTTTCCCATGGTCTCGACTACAGGTTGAGAACCTCTGCTTAAATACTGGGCAAATTAACAGTTTTCTGGTGTGTCTGCTTAGGGTTAATTTTCCCGTGGCCAGAGTGAGGCAATTAAAGTCCAGGACCATGGGAGGTGACACGGTATTTCTAGTACAACTGTGAATTGTAGCAACTGACTCTGAGACTGGCTCCTTCCTTAGTTCAGTTGCTTATCAAGTGGCCAGTGCCCCACCATCTCTGGGGACTAACATTGATCCTAATTTTAGGAAGAGACTCCACTATGTTGGCTGCAGATGTGCCATTCACATCTTCATCAGAACAAGACTTTCTGGAATTATAAGGAAGAAAAATGAAAATACCACAGCATGCAAGCAGGGAGATAGTAATAACGTTAACCCTTCCATGTCAGCCACTGAGTCTGACAAGCTATAGTATGTAACCAAAATTACATATTTGTATATTATCTACTGATTGTTTTACTTTGCCTTTTATCAAAATATGCCACTGGTGTTATTTCAAAGTTTTTTTTTTTTTAAATGGGGCCAAGTTATAATTCATTCACCACTTTTGCAGTGGTTTATGTTGAAGTTGCTTATAATTTTCCCAGTAAGACTAGAATTTGGTAGCACGCCACCTTATACACAAACATACACAAAGAAGAAAAAGAATGTGTTGTAGCTAGAGTTTTTCTCTCCAGGTCTCGCCAAGCCCCAGCAGTCCCATAGCCCACTTATAAAATAAACAGATGCTTATATTATTTAAACTGCTCAGCCATTAGCTCAGGCCTACCATTGTCTAGCTCTTACTCTTATATTCAGCCCATTTTTGTTAATCTATATGTTGCCACGTGTTCCATGGCTTTACCTGCTGCCTTTACATGATGCTCCCTGGACGGCAGGCTGGCGTCTCCTCCTCTCAGCCTTCCTGTTCTCTCAATTCTCCTCTCTGCTAGTCCTGCCTGGCTACTGGCCAATCAGTGTTTTATTTATTAATTAGTCATCCACAGCAATGTGGGGTTGAAGCATGCTGCTAACACATAGCCTCCAGTGCCAAGGCCTTAGGATCCAGGCACTAACACAGTGTAGGTCTGATCAAGCCCAGGTCACCCAACTTCAGAGCAGTGGTTGCTTATTAGAAGAGACTTTTGCTCAGTGGATATGCCAGGCCTGGTTGCAGTGCTCTGTCATTAGAGAACAGCCCTTGGCTGGCTCTGTCACTGCTCTCCAAGGACCAAACTAAAATAACTACCCAATGCCACTTTTTCCTTTACCTGAGACCCCAATTACTGGTTCAGGACAAAGGTAGCAACTTTGTTATCACATCTACATATGAGCTATCCATCTGCTAGCTGTATTTTCTCATCCTAAAAGTCTAGTTCCCCAGGATCCACATTTTTCTTTCCAGAGTAAGACTTTTCGATATTAGCATCCATCATAACAATTCATGCCCACACAAAAGACATCATAGAATTTAACATTTTTCATTAGTCATGGAGTCCCTGTGCTTTTCACCTAAGTAAATTTAATTAAACACAATGTGCAGAATGGGTAAGGGAGAACATCTCAAGCAGACTGGCACATTTGGTAATCTAAAAGACAAGTTCTGTGCTGGGTGTGTTTAAAGCCATCAAGCCCAAGACAGTAACTATGCGTTCCATAAAACAGCAGAGAGAATACATGAATAATTTGAAGTTTCCTGACCACTGGCAAGGAAGTGGAAGACTTTGTCTAGATTTCCAAGTGAGTGGGTGCCGTCGATTTCACTCAAGGAAGAAATTGGAAAATTAATATCAAACTCTCAAACCAATAAAATTACAGGCAATCCAGGGGAACACAAAGAACCAACACATTAGAAGTACAAAAAGCAGAACTTCTGACTGACTAACTTCAGTGATAAGCCTTCTACGGCACTGCATGCTATGTACTCCACTCTGCTATGAGCATTTCTGGTGCATCGTGTGATGAAGAGGTAGGGATGATGCTTTTGAGAGGCAGATTCATAGGAATTGAAGATTGTTTCAGACATTCATTAGTTTTGTTGTGTTCTGATATTAGAATATAAGTCTTCATATCATGCCATTGCTGAGGACACTGAGAAGAAAGCTAGAGTTGATATCTACAAGAACTGATGAAAGGTCTCAGCATAGTGAGATTCCTTGGACCGTACAGCTCAAAACTCTGAAAAGGAAAAGGAAAGGAATTCTCCTGAGCATGCCCTCAAGCTAAAATACCAACACACGCAATCATATTTAATCCTTACCAAACTCTATTAGATAGGTTTTAATAGCCCAATTTTCAAATTTTTAATTTTTATATTTTACATATGGGTGTTTTGTCTGCATATAAGACTGTGTACCATTTGCATGCCTTGTGCCTGTGAAGGCCAGAAGAGAACATCAGATCCCCAAGAACTGAACATGTAGATGATTCTCATGTGGGCACAAACCTGGGAATCAAACCTGGATCCTCTAGAAAAACAGTTGGTCTTCCTAACTACTGAAACTTCCCTGCAGCCCCATTCCAGTGTTTTCATGAAGAAACTGAGATTCAGCAATGCTGGGTAAGTTTCTTTAAGTCACACCATTAATGAGTGAGATGAAGATCCACGGGTGTACAGACACAAAGTAAATCCTCAAGTATACCTCCCAGTCGAGCAGGGCCCAGCTCCCACTATGAAGCAAAGTTAGACGTTACTTAGAAAAACAGTTCCAGAATGTGTGCAGTGACATTTTGATAATATTCTCATCAAGCAGGATGAAGTGGCAAAGTCCTCAGTGTAACTTTGAACCTATAAGATATCTCTTCATACTCTGATCACTAGACTGGGTACCTTTCCACAGTGGAGTTAGCCCTCATGATCCTTGTACATTAAAAAAAATAAGAAAAAAAAACCAGTATGGATCTAGAAGCAATATTTAAAGCATATATTGTAGCTGTGGCTGGAATGTAGACCCACAATTTGGGTATTTAAATACCCAGGGAAAGCCCCAATGTAGAAACCTCACTAGATTATTTCTAATGTTAATGTTGTGGGATGTCCTGTATGCTGTAAATATATGTTTCTATGATTTATTCATAAATAGTTGATTGGCCAGGTGCCAGGCAGGAAGTATGGGGTAGGTGGGGCAAGAGAGAAGAGGATGCTGGGGAGTAGAAGGCTGAGTCAGGAGACATGGCCAACCACCAGGAGAAGAAGCATGATGTAAGATATCGGTAAGCCACGAGCCATGTGGTAAAGTACAGGTTTCTAGAAATGGGTTAATTTAAGATATAAGAACAGATAGCAAGAAGCCTGCCATAGCCATACAGATTATAAGTCTCTGTGTGTTTACGAGTGGGAGAGATTTGTCCTGACTGCCGGCAGGCTGGGACACAGGAAAACTTCAGCTACATGTTAACTCTTTATAGGAGGTGGAATGAGTAACTTCCCACCTACACTTTTCTCTGTTCACACTAAAGTGCTTTAAAATAACCAGTATATAATAGAAGAACCAAGAAGTATCAAACCTTGTAGTTGTGGGATATTTAGAGTAGGTATCCCTTCCAATGAAGAATATATACAATAATTCTTGAGTGAGAGTCTGGAACTAAAGTTCATAGGAGGAAAGTCTTTCTCTCTGTATAGGAAACCAAGCTGCGAATCCCCAGGGGAGTGCTTGCCCTGGAGGAGATAGGAATGGGGGGTGGACTGGGGGAGAGTGTCAGGACGGGAGGAGGATGGACAGGGGAATCCGTGGCTGATATGTAAAATTAAATTAAATTATAAAATTAAAAAATAATAATAATAAAAAGGAAGAAACCAAGCTGCTGGAATAGCTCTAGTGGCTCTTGGCTTGACTTTCCAGAGCTGACCTACTTTCATCCTCCTGTGTCCCACATGTGGGCCAACAGAAGCTGTAGGGAGCCCAGTTGTCAAATACATTGTTGAGATAAATGTATGGCCAAGAGCCTGGCTCAGAGGAAGAGTGAATAAGAGACTACACACATGGAAATCCAGGAAGGACAGGGCCCGAACAGGAAGCAGAAAAAGAATTATCTATATTATCTGGAGCATTACAGGATGCTTGAATGAAGTCCTGGGTTCAATTATCAGGACTGGAGAAAAATGAGGGAAAACAATTCCAGAGCAACTGAGGCCTCAAGCTGAGTCCACACTGGCCAATTGAACACTAGAGCTAGAGAGGAAAGAGAAAATGCAGATAAGGGGTCACAGATACAAAGGGCTTTTGCCGGACACTTCAAAGGTTTCCAAGGCTTATCAGTCAGAAAACACCCTGAGTAAGGTCAGAATAATGTCATCTTTTGCAGAGGGGCACTGATAAAATGGACTTAGGAGACAAAGAGATCTGGGTTCTAGTCCACCTCTGTCGTTCACTAAGCTACCAGCAAGACCCACTCTATGTGTTAGAGCCCCCATTTCCATGTGCAAATGGTAAAAGCGCATGCATTTTGCCAAGAAACACAACTAATAAAAGAGAAGTACAGACTGCTATCATTCAGTAAGCACCCAAGCTGAGTCCAGACAAGACTTAGCCTCTTCATCTGGTCTGTCTCCTTTTTTCACCTCTCAGCACAACGGAGGAGGCTCACTGGCTTGCTTATTAAACTGTTTGCCTTATCCCTGCTAAGAGCTCTCAGTCCCAGGTTTAGAAAGGAGAGCTGTGGTGTAAGGACACACTGAGGGGTGCTTGAGGGTTACCCAAGAACAGATGGAACAAGAATTTCCTCTCTGGCGTTTTGGGCAGTTCATAGTCTCACCTTTCCCTGAAGTAATTACCCCTAAGCTCACCTGAGGAGATGCTTTTAGTATCATGATGGGTTTGTATACTGTTGTTCCTATGTCAGTTCAAGCAATTCATCAGTTCAAGTAATGCACTGACAAATTTACCAAGAAAAAATATATTGTTCACAGGAAGTATAAAATACAGAAAAGCACATTAACCAATATACTTTTTTTGCCATAACATACTGCTGCTTCTTGTGTCAGAAAAGTCCCGGATGATTAAACACATGATGTTCTCAGTTAGCACACCAGGTGATCATTAGGCATTAGAAAGTGAAGGAAATAAAGAATCTTGGCTTCTTGGTTACAAAAATCTGACCGTAAAGGTTTATTCCATAAAAGTGGGATGTGCTTTTCTTTTGTGAGTAATGTGTCTGTAGCCATTAATCTAAATCTGGATTCAGTATATAACTCCACCCACCACAGGGGATTTATTGATTGCCCTAAAATGTGAACTATGAAAAGCAGTCACGGATAACTGCTGATTTCTGCTGGCTATCTGGAGAAGTGAGTATGGGAACAGGGACAGAACAAAACAGAAGTAAAAGAATTGTTGGGGAAACATATTCTCAGTGGCAACACTGAAATGGTACAACAGGTTTTCATAGAAACCATGGAGAGAACAGCGTAGCTGAAGATGCCTTATCCGGAAAGGCACAAAACCCCAAGCTGTCAGGGAATCAGGAAGGTCAGGAGCAGCACAAACAAGAATGAGCAAGAAAAGGCAGCTGATTAGTGAAGCAGGCACTGAATTGAACATGTAACTAGAATAGGACATGTCCAACAAAAGCACCTGCTCTGTCATCCCACCAGAGTCAAGAAAAAGGACATCAGCAGGATGGAATTGTGCATCCATTTGTTCCCTCACTCACTCTGTCTTTGACCAACCTGCATTTTTAGATCTTGTGTAATGTTCAGAGCAGGACGGAGACTGTCCACTGTTCACTTGACCTTTCCACAGCCCGTTTTATGGCTCATCTCCCCTTTTCAGGAAGAGTGAGTTTAGGTGAATTACCTCTCCTCATTCCAAAGACCCAATGGGATAGTAAAACTCACTTCTATATATTTTCTCCTAAGAGAAAAAGTCTCAGGTGTAGCGACATGTGCCCAGAAAATGTGTGCGTTCACGCAAAAACTACGAGCAGAAGCAGCAGGCGTAAATGGGAGAATGAATGACTAGAATATCCTTTATCCACAGCAGGAAATGGTAAGTAGCATTTTATCAGGATTAGTCCAGTTATGCCACTTAACCTGAAGGGATTTCCACAATATACTGTGGACTTATAAAAGCAACACACAGAGAGGCACATATAATTAATTCCAGATTGGTCAAATGATGAGTTTATTTTTATGTATTAATTTAATAGTATTAGTGTGCATGTATGCAGGTGTGTATGATGTATGTGTATAGATGTGCAAATGACATGAAGAACACTTGGAAATCATGAGACAACTTTGTGAAATTAGTTCTCAATTTTTACCTTTACATGGACTCTAGGGATTGAACTTAACGTCATCAGGCTTGAGTGGCAAGTACTTTATCCGTTCAGCCATCTCTCCAAACACAAAATAGTGTATTTTAAGAAGCGCTGTCATGTGTGTTTCTGTATTACTATGTGCTGAGATGTAGAAGAATGCACACTTATTGGTTAATCATGATGAAGGGAGGGAAAACATAAACAGACTGACAAGTTCACATTTTAAAAGAGGCAGGGGAGGACCTTGAAAGACCTGGGAAGGGGGAATGAAGATGATCAAAATGCTTTTTACAAAATTCTCAAAGAATGAAAACATTATTAAAAACAGTATTTCAAGTTATACTCCAGAGCCATATTATTAAAAACAGCATGGTGCTGGTACAAAAGGAACTCATAGATGGATGAACTAGAATAAAAGACCCAGACACCAGCCAAACAGTTACAGTGGCAGAACAAACCAAAGCCAATGATGTATGAAAAAACCCTTCCAGAAACCCATGAGTTTGTAGGCTAGTTTTAAAATGCAATTATTTTTCAAGGAGTTTGAAGACCTCTTATAGCCACCAAGTCAAATAAATGATCAATCACCAGGTTCCTAGAAGTAGAAACTAGTCAAATATGGCCATGGATCCTTTACCCATAGCTAAGTGGAAACAATATAAAATTTAATAAGCAAAGATCATCCAACCCATGGTGATTAGGAAATCAAATCCCAGGAGCTGCTGGATAAAGTCCTAAGACTTCACAGTTGTGAGGCTTTAACTGGTTGACAAGTATTTTATCTTCACAACAATCCCATTTTACAGATGAAGAAATGGAGACAGGAGAGTTTAAAACTTACTTAAGAAGGAGAGAATTTGTTGCCTACTTCACCTTTGCAAAATATATAGAATATGTCCCATGAGGGAAGAGATATTCCTATTCACCCTGTGTCTCTAGAGTCTAGCCACTCAGAATGTATCTAATGGACAAGAGTCCACCATTATTCTCATTAACATTCTTTTCAAAATCAAAGAAATGTTATCAATACAAGACATCCAAATCCTACAGAAGGAATCAGCATGGATTAGGCTAATTATGTTTTTCTTCCAAATACTTGAAATACAAATACTCCCCACTGTTTTTTTTAAATTATTGGGTTTTTTTTTTTTAGTAATTACACATTAATTTTAATGAGATCTTTTATCTGATCTTCTTGTGTGCATATCTTCATAATAATGTTCACAATGGAAAACTGCAGGGAGTCCCATGGAAACAGGGTGGATGCTTTGACAAGAAAAGACACAGTTTCTGTCATTTTGTGATTCAGTTTACCCAAGAAGCAGGGGCAAAGGACTACAGGAAGAGATCAAAGAGAAAATGCAGAAAGACAAGAGACATCATTATTGTGGTGAATCATTAATATTTTCTAGGCGGATGAAGTCAATAAATCAGAAGGCATGTCTGATGCATTCGCAAGTCTGTTGCCTCTCACCATGTGTGCGCTGTCCTCCAGGTTCTTTGCAAACTCATCTAGACACACCTTTTATCACAGCACCCGTGTGATGAATACAAACACAATGGCAGTATTCATTTCCTTCCTGCAACATGTGAAGGGAAGCCTGCTGTGTCCTTTGCCTTCTCTTCTAAGTCCCCCAGTCTCTTTCTGTCGCAGATCACCCCTTTCCAAACTGCCCCTCCCTGTGCCTCGGACTGCCACCATTCTCTGCTTCCACGACAGTTCTCAGCCTTTGGCATTCGGGCATCCATCCAGTGATCTTATTCTCTGACACCAACATTTCTTCTTTTCGCCAGACTCGGTCTCTAGCTTCTAAAGAGCTATAACATCTTCTAAGAGAGAGGATAGGTCAGACTTCAAATACTGCGGGAAGTCAGAGAAGGGAAGAAGGGAAATGAGGCTATGGGCTGGGTGCTTAACAAATGGTTCTTAACCTTCCTAATGCTGCAACAGTTCCTCATGCTGTGCTGACCCAACCATAAAAGTATTCCTGTTGTTATTTCATAACTGTAATTTTGCTACTTGTAAATCATAACAATGTATACATCTATGCTTTTTGATGGTCTTAGGCGACCCCTGTGAAAAGGTGGTTTTGTTAGGGTCGGCGTTCAAAACAGAAAGCTCCACTCCGATATCGGGTCACAGACGAAGCTTTATTTTAACACAAGCTCGTGGGACACCAGCACGAGGAGTAGCTGGTGACCCCGAGTTTGAGGCTCACTGGCCTTTTATGAGGCAGTTCTACCAGGGCAGGGGAGTGGGGTCACCCCGAGTGCAGACACCTGGACGCCAGATGTCTCCGTGGTCTTTCTCAGAGTCTGGGTAGGTAAACGAATTCCAAGCTTATCTAGCAAGGGGTTATTTGGCAAGCATTCTTCTCAAGCAATTTATCTTGCGAATGCAACTGCAGGGGTCATCCTGCAAGCATCCTGTTAGCAGAGCATAATGGGCTAATTTTTCTGGTATGGGGCATGGGGGCAGAGTGCAGTATTTTCCACTGAATCTGCAATTAGCAGAGCTAGAGGGGGGGCCTTTGTTTCCCTTACAATGGCCCTTTCAGTTTGATCCCCAGGGGTCTCGACCCACAGGTTTAGAACCACTGGTTTAAACAGATCTTTGGTAGTATATAGGATAGCAATATTGCAAAGTGCCAAAGAAGCGTTAGGAAGGTATATGTGGTCCGTCTAGCCAAAAGAAAAAGCTTGATGAATGATGAATATTTCCCTATTTGAGGCTTATCTTTCTGTCTGCCTTTTTTATTCCACTCCTTATCAACATGGAGGAGTCTTTTTTTTTTTTTTTTTCCTTCCAATCTCTCTACTGCTGTAGAGACTGTGGGACTCACCTGAAATTGCTCTCCTGCTCTTGTGTTTTCTGACTCTCATAGTTATTAGACTTGGATAATACTCTCCAGCTCTTCATTGATATGCCACGGTGTATGTCCCTTCTGTTTGGAATGAAACCTAATTCAATCTCCTTTTAGGGTAAATGACTTCTACATGCAATTCTAATTTCTTAAAACTTGATATGGTGAGGGGACATCTTCCTTTCCACAGCCTCCCTATGAGACTCAGATTAAGTTTTGTTGAATACCTATACTTTATATATTAAATATAAACAAACTTAGTCCCCACAGCAGTCTATAATGTAGGTGTTGACTCTCTCCCCATTTTCATATTCAGAAACCAGCATGCTGATGAACTTTTGAAATGCTGTGACTAGTAGATAGCTGGGTCAAGATCAAACTGACTGTTTAGAGTCAGGATTCATGATCTTCACAAGACCCCTCCCTTTTGGAATCACAGAATCATTTGTAGGAACTGTCTCTGAGATACATGCTTCCTGGCTAGAATGCCAATCAGCTGACCCAATTAGAATAACTAGGACTATTTCAATTGTAACCAAACCTGACTATTAAAGACAACTGTAGTACCCTACAGTTCACACGGAGGCATCCAGAGAAGCTCCACACTAGCGAACTCTGTGTTTTATTGGTGTTTTCAGAAAACACTGATTTTCAGAAGAGCCTGTTTCACTAGTTGCTTGGATTTGTACATCTTGTTTCCCCAGCTCCTGTTTGCCTTGAGCTGGTGGCCAGTCAAGCACTCCAACAGTACACATGAATCACTGTCTCTTAACAGAGTTAGAGTGCAGCTAGACCTGCTTTCCCACTTCCCATCACATCATTATTGTAAGATAATTCTGTGGCTTTTGCTTGAACATCATTTGGGGAAATGCCTGGTTGGCTGGGACAGCCACCTTGTTGGTAGACATTTGCAACTGACAGAAAGCTCATTTTTATATTAATGTGTGATTTTTTTCCTCTTACAACACTCACTGAATTGATTGTTAATTGATGCAGCCGTTGAGGAGCAGAATGTATCATTATATTTCAAAGAAAACAGTCACAAAGCCAATGTTCCTCCATGTCGGTCACTGCTCTTATCAAAGAACATGGTGAAACACTTCATGTGATAGAGTTATATTCATAGCACATAGAGGAGGAAGTCAGTGTCGCTAAGGACCATCGTGGGCAGCATGGGAAGATGTAGTAACCACAGTGACTGAGTTTATAATGGACAAATAATCAATTTTGCTGATGGATGGATTGAACTGGTCCTAGGCAGTTTGCAGTCTAAACATGATTATAGTAATCACGATGCCAGATTCCTCCTTCTGATTGATCATGACACAAACCCCAGATGTGGAAATTCACCAGAGGTGGCTAATTGCTATTTTTTTGCAATTTGGAGAAGAACCACAGAATCAGCAAGCCTCAGGCCAGTGTTTCACATTTCTGAGACTGCCCCTGGGGAGCTGCTGATTCTGATTTGTAAGTTCCTGATTGCTGAGTAGTTCATCCAGCCAAGGCACCAGTGCATCTAAGCTAGAGAAGCCCCACTCCTCACAATGACCCTAAGAATAATGGGAAAATGTTAGCAACCAAAATGTTTAGGCAGCACTTCATTATTGTCAATGTTCAGAGCTTTTAACTCAGACTTAGCCAGCACCCTTCAAATGAGGAGAAATCACAGAAGTTAATGAAACATTGTAGGGCTTTGCCGCCACCACCCCCCCCCCCCCCCCACCCCAAGCCACGTTTTGGGTAGCTGTTGCCTTGCATGCTGACCTTGACCAGATGTCCTCCCTATGCTGATTTTTTGCCAGTTTCCTTCCTCCTGAACGCTCACCTGAGGTTCTTTGTTCCTGTATCCTGCATTTGGTGTAAACAGCTTAGATGCAAGAATGTAGAACATTGGTAGGTAGGTAGGAAACTTCTGCCCTCCGGGGTTCCCCCATTGTGCTGTAAGCCTGTATTTAAGGTTTCCTCCCTCTTTCAATAAATGGCATTCGGCATTCTGCTGAGGCAAATGACCCACTGTCTCTTGTCTCTGATTTTTTTGATCCACAGTCCCTCGATTGGACATGGCGAATGGGTGGTGGAAGCGCAGGCATTACCGCACTGGACGCCTCGCGGCGCCCATCTCCGCCACTCCGGATTCAAAACATTAGTAAATACCAGACTTGCCACCAGAGTTCAGCTGTCCAGACAGCTAGTTTCAGTAGTAATTCTAGAACTAAAAGAGAAAAAATAAACTTCCTCTGTGCACTTAAGATCTATGCATTTCACTATATACAAGTTGCATCTCATATGTTTTGAGGCCAGCAAGATGGCTCAGCAGGTAAATGAGCTTGCTGCTAAGACTGAAAACCTAAGTTTGATCCCTGAGACCTACAGGGTAGGAACAGTCTCCCACAGGTTGGCTTCTGCCTTCCACACATGTGTTATGGCATGAGTGTGTCCATACCCCTCACCCCACCAACCCCCCACCCCCCACCACACACACAAAGTAAGAAATTTTAACTAATTTATTATTTTTTAATTAAAAATATGCTTTGGTAACAGCTATAAGGGATTGATAGAAGGACTTGAAAAGCTATTGGCAAATAGAAAAATATATCTGTTAGAGTCGGCACTGAAACCAGAAGCTTCACTCCGATATCGGGTCACACAGAAACAGTTTATTGTACGACTGCACACGGGTCAATCAGTCAAGTTTGGGACTGAAGACCCCGAAGCTCAAGCTCGCAGGCTTGTTATAGGGCAGTTTCACATGGGTGGGGGAGTGGGGTCGCTCGGAGTTCAGCCATCCGGCTGGATCTTGTGGCTTTTAGGTGGTTTTACAAGGTGGTTCTGCCACAAGCAGCTTATTTTTGCAAGAGCTGCGGGCTAGCTTTACAACGTGGAAGCCTTCTGTAAGAGCTAAGCAGAAATATTTTTCCACTAAGCAGAAATACATTTCTCTACTGGGATGGAGCCTAAAATGGAGTCTTTCATTCCCTCCTCTTCTTGTACTGACCTTTAATCCTAAAGGTCGGTCTCTGGTATAGGCTGATATCTTTGTCTCAGGACCATCATTTTAACCCCGTTTACTTGGGACCGAACAAAGCCTGAAATCCGATTCAGGACACATGGTCCAATCATTAGTACTAGGAGCAGGACAATCAGGGGCCCCGTGAGGGCTGAGAGCAGGGCGGTCATCCAGGGTGATTTTTCATACCATTCCTCAAACCAGCTCTGGGAGCCCTGTAGGGACCTTTCCCTTGCATCCAGTTTCTCTCTGAGTTTTGTCATGGATTCCCTTACCACCCCTGTGTGGTCAGTATAGAAACAACAGTTTTCTTTTAGGGCGGCACAAAGTCCTCCTTCTTTTAAAAATAGTAAGTCTAGGCCGCGTCTGTTCTGCAAGACTACCTCTGACAGGGAGGTTAAGGACCTTTCCAGAGCAGTTATGGATGTTTCTATTGCCCTTAGATCTTGCTGTATTGAGGCTTCTAAAATCCCTAGCTGTCTAGGGCCCTCAATCAAAGCTGTAGTTCCAGTCCCGACCCCCGCCCATATACCTGCTCCTAATAGAACAGCCAGGGTGACACTGACAGTTTCTCGTGTGAACCGAGTTCTGCCCAGAAAATGTCCTTCAAATTCTTCTGTTGAATAATAAACTAACCTTGGGTAAATCCGGACTAACACACAAAAATCCTTAGATTGGCTAAAGCTAGCAACTGAGACACACGGTGTGATCCCAGTATTGCATGCCCAGTATAAACCTGATGAGGGGACTATGTACTGAGTTGTGTCAGAAGAAGACACACTCACTGTACGTGCACAGAGCTTGCTTCCCAGCACTTGGGAGTGTCCTAGGCATGTTCCTAAACCAGTCACCTCAGGTAAGGTTAGCATATGCTTTGTTCCCCAGTCGCAGCTGTTAGAGGTGTTATAGGTGAAACTCCCATTAACAGCTATCCCTTCACAGTATGGGGGACTTGCTTGGAGGCAAATCCAGCAGGATTCAGTAAGGTTGGGCTGAGTAGAGTTGAGGGCTTGGTATCCCCCTTCAATTAGGTCTATCAACCGTTTTCCTGACCCTGGTAGAGTGGGATTCATGACAGCCGGTGTGGTCAGCGGGGGGTGGGGGGTGGGGGGGTGGGGGGTGGGGAGCTGGGGGTGGGGTGGAGGGGTTCTGACGGGTTATGTTAGATGGAGGTATTTACCTCGGGGGTACCTGTTTATTATTTGTTTTAGGAGGAGGAGCTTTCTGGTCCTGTAATACTTTATTAGGGCCTATCGGCTGAGGGTCGGCGTTTATTATTAACTTGATTTTGAAAAGGACTCCTGGATCATAGGCCGTCTGGTGATATACCCTCAGGCCCCACAGTCTACCTTTTATCTAATCTCTTGATGCTTTTCCTGCCCCAGTGAAAGTGATGTTCAAGGGGTTGCAGGTAAACTCTGTACAAGGTCCCGACCCATACCATAGAGTTGTGACTGTCCTAGGTGTGCTCTGGCAGTAATCTTGAGAGAGTGGGGATTCATTCCCACCTGTCTCCCTCTTTACCTGGATCAGATCCCAGGATGAGCTCGGCTTCCACCAAGCGTCCCCCGTAGTTTCACATCCCCATGACTTACAATAGTAACTTTCATGCTGCCCACAAGAGCGCGCCAGCGACCTGCTTCTCCCATCCCTAGGACACACATAAAACGGTCTCTTTCTCAGGGCCGCCTGGGCCCTCGGGTCTCGGCACCCTGCCAGGTAACACGAACAGGGGCAGTGTCCACTTTGGGTGCACACTTCTGGTTCACCTGGGTTTGCCAGGTCAGTGGTTGGGATGTCAAAATCTTCTGCTCCCACCAGCATGTAGCAGAGGTCGGGTTCCAGGTCAGGCCACCAAGTCCAAAGGGGGTGCCTACCGGTTTTCTCCCAAACCACATCCCCTGCCCCCGACAGTACTTGCCATGTTTGGCTCATAGGTTGGTGCGGATTAGTTCAGCTGATTTCCACATCGGATCCGAAGCTTGAGGGGATTGTCAGTCCGTTCCACAGTCCAGTCCAAATCCACATCCGGAGCAGGAGCGGGCTTAAGGAGGGAGCCATGGATCCACATAGCAACTCCGTCAACTTTAACTGCCGTCGGGGTGGTCAACAGGACTTGATAGGGACCCTTCCACCGAGGTTCTAGGGTCTGATGCTGGTGCCGGCGGACATACACGAAGTCCCCTACATGGAACCGGTGGGCAGGACCATCTCCACTGGGCTGGTACGCAGCAGACAACTGTTTCCACAAGGTGTGCTGGACCACCGCCAAGGCTCGCAGTCTGTCAGATAGGAAGGAAGGCATGATTTCCCCTTTCTGGAAGGCTAGGTCCTTAACTGGGGGAGCACAACCAAAGAGTAGTTCAAAAGGGGTAAGGCCCTTAAGGGAAGGGGTATTCCTAGCTCTAAAGAGGGCATATGGTAGGAGCATCATCCAATCTCTAGAGCCAGTCTCCATGGTCAATTTGGTTAAGGTCTCCTTAATGGTCCTGTTCGTTCTTTCTACCTATCCTGAGCTCTGGGGTCTGTATGCACAATGCAGCTTCCAATCAATCCCCAGTACCTTTGCCAGTCCCTGACTTACCTGGGCCACGAACGCTGGGCCATTATCTGACCCAATTACCTGAGGCAGTCCAAATCTTGGGAAGATTTCTTCCAGGATTTTCTTAGCGACTATTGCTGCAGTCTCCTTTTTGGTGGGGTAGGCTTCTACCCATCCTGTAAAGGTGTCTACAAACACTAGTAAATACCTTAGGCCATATTTAGCCGGCTGTATTTCAGTGAAATCTACTTCCCAATGTTGGCCAGGCCGACTTCCTCATAGCCTCTTTCCAGGAGCCAACCGACCAGGGTATGCATTAACCTGTTGGCAGGTTTGGCAGTCCGCTATCACTTTCTCTGCCATCCACTTCCTTTCAGACGGGGAGTGAGTTTTATTTTCTTCATTGAGTTGAACTAACTTTCGGCTACCCAGATGGGTCAGCTTGTGGATTCGTTCCAGTGTGTCCTTCAGGGATTCGGGGGACGGGGGTTCTTCAGAGACCAGGCTTTCAGGGGGTGATAGGTGGACTGTCAGGTGCCTGGTGCCCCGGAGAGCTGCTTCCCTTGCTTCCTGGTCAGCCCTCCGGTTTCCGACCGCAACTGGGGAGTCACCTTTCTGGTGCCCTGGGCAGTGCACGATGGCCAGTGCGCGAGGCAGCATGACGGCGTCTAATAGTGCCTCGATTTCTTTTTTATTTTTAATTTCTTTTCCGGCTGAAGTTAACAGTCCCCTCTCCCTGTATATGGCCCCATGCACATGCACGGTTGCAAATATACCAGCTGTCTGTGTAGATGGTAGCCCATTTACCGGCTGCCATGGTAAGAGCTTGGGTGAGCGCAATCAATTTGGCTTTTTGAGCCGAGGTTCCCTCTGGGAGGCTGCTAGACCAGATGACCTTATTTTTGTCCACTACTGCCACTCCCGCTCTCCGCTGGCCCTCATTTAGGAAACTGCTGCCATCTGTATACCATATCAGGTCAGGGTTGGCCAGCGGTTTGTCCGTTAAATCTGCCCGGACCCCAGTTTCTTCTGCCAGAATGGCACCACAGTCGTGAACCAGCACCCCCTCCTCTCCTTGTTCAGCAATTGGGAGGAGGGTGGCCGGGTTTAAGACAGCTGGGGGCCCGAAGGTGATGCGGTCCCGGTCCAGAAGAGTCGTTTGATAATATGTGGCCCGAGCATGGCTAAGCCATCGGTCAGGCGGCTGGCGGACAATGCTCTCCAATGCATGGGGAGCTATAACAGTCAGATGCTGTCCCAAAGTTAATTTGTCCGCGTCCCGCACCAGCATGGCTGCTGCAGCCACTGCCCTGAGGCAAGTCGGCCATCCCCTGGCCACAGGATCAAGCCGCTTGGATTGGTAAGCGGTTGGTCTTTTCCATGGACTGAGGGCTTGTACTAGGACGCCAACCACCACCCCACCCTTCTCATGCAAGTACAAAGTGAAGGGTTCACTCACGTCCGGGAGAGCGAGTGCCGGAGCAGATTAGAGCGCCCTCTTTAACTTTTCGAATGTGGCCTGGTGTTCTTCCTGCCAGACAAAGGGGGTCTTTTCTTTTAACAAGGGAGAGAAGGGCTCTGTGATGGCAGTGAACCCTGGGATCCAAAGCCAGCAGAACCCAGCTGCGCCCAGGAATTCACGTAACTGCCGGGGTCCGTTGGAGCCAGTATGCTGGCCACGGTTTGCTTGCGGGCGTCCGTGAGCCACCTCTTTCCTCCCTCCAAGGAGTAACCAAGGAAGATGACTTTGTTTTGGCAGATCTGCGCCTTCTTGGCAGACGCCCTGTACCCCAGGCTGGCCAGGGTATCCAGAAGTTTCTCAGTCCCTTGTTTGCAGGCGTCCTGAGTCTCAGCTGCCAGGAGTAGATCATCCACATACTGGAGGAGGGTGACATCAGGGGTGGTCTCTCGATACTCCCGAAGGTCTCGGTGTAGGGCCTCATTGAAGATAGTTGGAGAGTTCTTAAATCCTTGCGGAAGTCTGGTCCATGTCAGTTGCCCTGTCCCCCCTCCCTCAGGGTCTGACCATTCAAAGGCAAAGAGCTTTTGAGAATCGGGGTGGAGGGGGAGGCAAAAAAAGGCATCCTTTAAATCCAGAACAGTATACCAGTTGCGCTCTGGAGGTAAGGTACTCAAGAGGTTGTAAGGGTTGGGCACTGTAGGGTGAATGTCTATTACCCAGGAGTTTACTTCTCTCAGGTCCTGGACTGGTCTGTAGTCATCTGTTCCTGGCTTCCTTACCAGCAGGAGCGGAGTATTCCATTCTGATTGACATGGTTTCAGTATGCCCAGTTCCAGAAACCTCTTGATGTGGGGTTTTATGCCTTCTCGGGCTTCTCGACTAAGCGGGTATTGTCTTACTCGCACGGGTACGGCGGTGGGTTTGAGGGTGACTACCACCGGGGGTTGCTCCTTAGCCAGTCCGAGGCCCCCTGTCTCTGCCCACGCGTTAGGGAACCTATGAATCCACTCCTCGTTGTTCGGTGAAACAGTGGCTACAGAGGCTTTTGCCACCGCTCCATACAACCAGTATTCCTCAGCAGCTGGGAGTTCTAGCATGAGGAGATGGAGGTCCCCTACTTTCGGGTGGGCAAATTTTAATTCTGGGCCCCAAGAGGTAAAGGAGATCTGAGCTCCCAGTTTTGTCAGGAGGTCTCTACCTAATAGCGGTGCTGGACAGTCAGGTAAGACCAGAAAAGAATGTTGCACAGTACCTTTTCCCAAGTTGACTGTTTTCTGGGTAGCCTAGGGTCTCTCTCTGCTTCCATTTGCTCCTTGGACCAGTGACTTTCAGGTAGACAGAGGGCCTAGTGGATGCTGGATGGCTGAATAGACTGCCCCTGTGTCCACCTCAAAGTCCACTGGGGTCCCCTCCACTTCAAACGTTACCCGGAGTTCAGGGAGGGGGTCCGAACCCTGACTCCCTCAGTCCCCAAGGGCGAGGACCTGCTGGCCTCGCCCTTTCTGCTTCTTCGGGCATTCTCTGACCCAATGACCTTCCTCTTTGCAGTAGGCGCATTGATTTGGTCCCAAAGGAGGACGGCCTCCCCGACCTCCTCCTCCTCCTCGCCCCCGTGGCCCCGGCCCGTCTCTTACTGCGGCTGCAAGAATCCGTGTTAGATCCCGATTTTGGCGTTTTTGCCGCTGTTTTTCTCTTTCTTCTCTTTGTTTTTCTAACCGAGCCTCTTTTTCTTCCGTGGTCTCTCCCTTATAATAGACTTTTTCTGCCTCTTTAACCAGGTCCCTCAGGCTCAGCCCTTGTAATCCGTCTAATCTTTGCAACTTCCGCCATATATCTGTGGCAGACTGCCCTATAAAGGCCATGCTCACTGCTCCCCTCAATTCCTCTGACTGTGGGTCAAAGGGTGTATACCTTCTATATGCTTCCATGAGTCTCTCAAGAAAGGCAGAGGGGGTCTCTTCAGACCCTTGAAGAACCTCGCCTACCTTAGCCAAATTAGTGGGCCTTCTGGCCGCTGCACAGAGACCTGCCATTAGAGCCTGGCGATAGAGGAACAGATGCTCCCTACCTTCCGGAGTGTTCGGATCCCACGTTGGGTGCCGCAGGGGAAAGCGCTCATCAATGAGATTGGGGAGCTGAGTTGGCCGCCCGTCCGGTCCAGGGACCAACTTCTTAGCTTCCAGGAGGATGCATTCCCTTTCTTCTGTGGTGAAAAGGACCCCCAGAAATTGCTGGCAATCGTCCCACATAGGCTGGTGGGAAAACATGATGGACTCTAGGAGTCCAGTTAGGTGGGAGGGGTCTTCAGAAAAGGGTGGGTTATTATTCTTCCAGTTATATAAATCTGAGGAAGAAAATGGCCAGTATTGGAGGGCAGGCATGTCTCCTCCAGCCCCATCATCAATAGTTCCCCCAATGGGGTGTAGGGGCAGTGTGACTGCCGGTAGGGCCTCATCATGAGGGCGTGCCCTTCTCTGGCGGGTGCCCTGTGCAGGCCCCGAAGGGGAGACCGGGGCCGGTCCAGATCCTGACCCCGCTGGCGGCGGTGGCGGCGGCAATCTGTAAGGTGGTGGGGGGTCTAGGTCAAGAGAAATGAGATCAGCCTGAGACTCTGGCAGGGGTGCAGGTGTCGGGATCAATGGGGGAGGGGAAGATTTAGGCGAATCAGAGGTTTTGGTTAGAAGGAGAGAGGTATGATCAGTAGGTGGTGCAGACGGGCCGACCTGAAACGACCAGACCCACTTAGGCGGGTCCACCACTAAGTCTTCCCAAACCCAGATGTAGGCTTGTTGGTCCGGATGCCCATGTGAACCTGGAATGAAGATTTTTTGTTTAACTGCCCTAATAAGGTTCAGATCGAAAGCGCCATCAGCGGGCCACCCCACGCCGAAGGTGGACCATTAAGATGAGCAGAAAGTCTGCCACTTTCCCTTCTTCACTCGAACTGCCAGGTTCAATGCACGAGCCGACACTTCTGACCAATGAGAGAGAGTGAGAGAGAGTGGTGTAGACGCAGTTTATCCCATACCGAACAGATAAAATAAGACACTGAAGGACACAAACAAAATCAAAACACACAGAGACAGGACAAGCCGGCAAAATGGTACAGAAAACGAAACCAAAAGATTATCTAGCAGCCCGGGCCTTCTAAAAAATCTTCTAGGCAAGAGGGTGTCCAAAGGGGTCCCTCTTACAGGATCCCCACACTCTAGAGCGTCCTCCAGAGTTGCAGCCTGTGGGTTCCGGACATGTCTGTCCCCCACCGTCCAGGAGTCCTCACGGGCAGCCTGGACAGCTGCTCACCCTCCCAAGCCGACTCACCACCAGACGTGAAGAATATCTCGGTGGAACCTCCAAATGTTAGAGTCGGTGCTGAAACCAGAAGCTTCACTCCGATATCGGGTCACACAGAAATAGTTTATTGTACACGTGCACACGGGTCAATCAGTCAAGCTTGGGACTGAAGACCCTGAAGCTCAAGCTCGCAGGCTTGTTATAGGGCAGTTTCACATGGGTGGGGGAGTGGGGTTGCTCAGAGTTCAGCCATCTGGCTGGACCACACATGGGTGGGAGAGTGGGGTCACTTGGAGTTCAGCCATCTGGCTGGATCTTGTGGCTTTTAGGTGGTTTTACAAGGTGGTTCTGCCACAAGCAGCTTATTTTTGCAAGAGCTGCAGGCTAGCTTTACAACGTGGAAGCCTTCTGTAAGAGCTAAGCAGAAATATTTTTCCACTAAGCAGAAATACATTTCTCTACTGGGATAGAGCCTAAAATGGAGTCCTTCATATCCATCAATGATGCTCTTCTTCTTTTTGACGCCATGGGCATCTTTTGTGGAAGTCGGAGGTCAACTTTCAGGGTTGATTCTCCCCATCCATCTTGCTGAGGCAGGGTCTCTCTTGTTTCTGTTGCTGTGCCTTGTCCTTCAGTATACCTGGCCTCTGAGCTTCCAGGAGAGTCTCCTGTCTTCAGTGTTACTGTTGTAAAACATTGCATCTAGCTTGTTTGTGGGCTCCAAGACTAGAACTCAGCTGGCCAGAGCAGCAAGTGTCTGTACCTGCTGAACCAACTCACTGGCCTGGACTTTTGGGTTTTGACAAGGCTGCTTTCAGTTTATTATGTTGCTCACATCTCAAACTCACCAAAGTCCTTGTGATTCAATTCTCAAGTGCCTACATTACAGCTTTGAGCCATCAAACACTTATCTGATTGTTTAACAATGAAAATATTACGTATAAATGGGAGGACTGAGATGATTAGGCAAAGCCTTTTCAAAGATGGCTGCTATTTGACCATATGCATATTCCAGTAAGGAAGAGTATAACCAAACACAGACAGAGAAGCTTCCAGGAGAAAAATAGAAGATGTCCAGGAGCCTGGATTCTTAATAAATCAGAAGAAGTCAGGCGGTGGTGGCACATGCCTTTAATCCCAGCACTCGGGAGGCAGAGCCAGGTGGATCTCTGTGAGTTGGAGGCCAGCCTGGGCTACCAAGTGAGTTCTAGGAAAGGTGCAAAGCTACACAGAGAAACCCTGTCTCGAAAAACAAACAAAAAAGAAGAAGTCAGAAGAAGATGTCAATCAGATACATAAGGTGGGACTGGCATTAGCTGTTTCCTCCAGTGAATCTTGAAGGAAAACAGCTAAGAATAAAAAACATGAGTGTGTTGAGACATTTGGTAGGTACAAGTCATGGTGTTCCCCTCTGACTGCCCCACGTTATCAATGAAGTATATACACCAATGTTATCTGTTAGGAACAAGCAGGTACAACATGTAAGTAGACTGGGGATGAGAACCTATGCCTCTGCACCAATAAGAATGTTGATTCTGTTTTTCAGGAAGAAGCCACTGAAAGACTAAAAGGAAGTGGGGAGTGTTACTGCTTTCTTTATAGCTACAAGATTGAAGGGGGAAAGTGACTCCTGGGACCAATTTTAGGCTTTTTCCTCAGCAAAGGGCATCATGTTTAACCAATAAAAAATTTACCTGGTATATCAACATCCCAGCTTGTCAGAACACAAAGAAACTGTGGGCTCAGAACCCAGACTCCCAAGAGATGTGAAGAATTATAGCTGGCTAGGCATCTCAGAAGCTGGACCTCTTTCTCAGGACCAGAATGACCGTAGTATGAACACTGAGCATAAAATAATGAGACACACTTCTAGCCCTCATGCATCCCCACTGCTTCAGCATCAACAAGGGGTAGAGGACCAGGATGCTGGTTATCTACAACCACTGTTGTTTAGCAGCATTGGAGCCCCTAGTAAGAAGAAAACCAAATTGCAAGGCGAGGCATAGTGGCACATGCCAATAATTCTTGGAGGAGAGGTGAAAGGATCGGGGATTGAAAGCTAGCTTTGACCACACAGGATGTTTAAAACCAGCTACAAGTGTGTTTGTTGCAAAACCAACCAACCAACCAACCAACCAAAATCCCAGAAGAGAGACCAAACAACAATGGGCAGTGTCTACTGCTACCAGTTTCTGAATCTCACTGCAATCTTTCTATACATCCCTGAACCAGGGATTCTTGTTATTTTAGTGATGATGCATTTATTCTTTACCACAGCTGGTGCGTAAGCTGGAATGGTGGGGCACAGTGCTAGAGCATGGGGTTAATGGTGAGATACTCCTGGATTTACTCACTGGGCAAATATAACAGATTATCATCAGAATGTGAATCTCACATCTGAAATTCAAAATAATATCCCTAGCTTTTAATAAATACAACTAGACATTATGGGAAAATGTTCCCACTATGTCTAAGGTGCTCACTCTTTTTTCTGAGCTGGAGTCTCACTGTGTTAGCCTGGAATTCTTGATCTTCCTACCTCAGCTGCCAAGTGCTAGGATTACAAGTTACAGTGACTCAAAATTGAATGGTATTCAACAATTTCAAGGTCATGCTGACAAGAACCCAGAGATTTATTCAAAGGCTCAGTTTGGGTCAGTGATTTGCCATGGGAAAATGCTTCCTGTGATTCATAGAAACCCCACGGCTCCAGAGCTATGAGTGTGGCTCTGGGCATGCTCACACAAAGTCTGTCCCTCCTAAAATTTCAGTCAGATTTCTCAGGTGGAATTATCACCAGCTGCACAACTCTCCGAGTGAGCAAAAATGGGTAGTCTTTGCAGAATTGCCTATTATCCTCAGTTCTGCTGGAACAATCAAGAAGACAATAGCAACAGCAGCCCGCATCTGACCCGGCATGTGTCATGCTAGTCCATCTTCAGAGGCAAAGGAAATGTGCAGCCTTTTAAGGCTCTTTTCACTGTTACTCCTTTGAAAAGAACCATTTTACTCTTCTATAATAAAGTGCTTCTATGGGTTTATAATAAAACACTTAAATATAGGTTTTCTCAAAAAAATGTAGAGCCTTTACTTCTCTCCCTAACAGAGAAGATTGTGTAACTAATATTCAGCTACCACCCTCACCATTATTTACACATCTGTGTTCAATTTAATAATGGCCCAAAGTAAGTATAGGCATATTGCATGTGATTTCTGGCTCTATGGGCATTACAAAACAGCGGAGTCCAGAGTAATTGGATCCATGGCTGTAAGAGAAGCCTATGGAGTGCTATCATCCCCTGCATGCCAATAGTGAGCGTTGTGATCTGGAGTAGATGGCTCACCCTCTCTGGGCCCCAGTTTCTTTCACTAGCAAATATGAACCCCACCATATCTGTTATTTCTACAGTTCACCATCTGGTCTACCACAATAGTTTTCACGCCTGCCCCTGCAGTTCTAGTCTTAGTCCAGTTGCCACCAAAACCAGTTCCCAGAGTAATAAGTTCTCACATGTGTCCTCTTCAGCATTTCCTAATGGAACACCACAGTCCTCAAGCTTCCCTCTGGGTCATGGAGGCCCTCTACTGGCCTCAGTCCACTTTATTTGCAAATTCCTAAGGTTGTAGGGCTCACCCGAACTCTCCTTTCCCTTCACCACTGAAAAAAAATGAAGGATCTCGCTCCTTAGATCTTAGACTCTTTTTTTCCCCACAGCTAGAAATCAAAATTAAATCAGGAAAATTTCATGGGATATTTTCTAATCTATTTTCAAGAGTTTGCTATTTATTTGGACCTTGGGCAGCTATTTTTTTACATTTTTTCTCCCCAGGGCAACATGAAGGTCAACTTGGTTTTTAATTTTTGCTTTCTTTTTCTCTTGCCTCTGAACTTCCTAATGGGACAACTATTGCCATAAAGTAACTTAACATCACAACCTTATGAACCTGACATCTTTCTTTTGTTCTGTAACACAGGAATTATATTCTAATTATGAAGTAATTTAATAATATTGTTCACTTATAAAAGATTATAAATTATACAAATATTCTTCTGTAATAAGGAAGGATCTGCCAGTTTTTAAAATCATTGAAAAATGTGTTCTACTGGATCTTATTTCCTTTGACTGATGTTGAGTTAGTTGCCTGTATGGTAAAGGCAACACCAGTCTACATAAAGGACAACAAAATTGAATATCAAAGATGTATTTAATATTGTATTGCTTTAAATAAAACAAGAATAATCTTAAAAATACATTTGAGTCAACATTTCCAAAAGCATTTGATTTGCGTAGGAGCTTTGACTTGATGATTTATGCCTTTTAAGCAGAAAAGAAAGGTAAATAACAGAGGGTCAGTAAATTACTGCTTTACTAGAAAAAAAAAAACCTATGAAACATTTTCCATATTAATCACCTATTTCATGGGTCAACAATACTGAGAACAACTGCTAAAATATTCAATTTATTTAAAAATGCAGCAAAGGAAAATAGCATTGAAATTAGTTTTTCTTCTTCCTGTGTTTGTTTGGTTTTGGTTGTGTTTTGTTCTGGGTCTATCCCTGAACCACACCCCCCGGCCCTATTATCACACTTTTTAAATAATTGTGTATGCTAAACCTAATAAAACAGATATGCTATGCTATTTGGTTTATGAGTCTTTTTAAATAATGATTGAGTTCTTTATTTACATGGTTATATTCCCCACTTATCATCATGATGGAATTTATTTAGAATGTATGTGTTGAGAGCCACCGTGTGCCCTTTGGTGTTCTGAATTGTGAATGTGACAAAGAACAGCTCAGAGAAATATGAACTCTCGGGAAGCCCACACTCTATTTGAGAGAGACAGAAAATAAATAAATGCTAAGATGATTTCACACAGTGATAACACTATGGAGAAATGAAAGGGGGTGGTAGAAGGCAGAGCAAGGAGCTGATGACTGCTAGAACTGTCAGGGAGAATGTCAGCCTGCATGACAAGTCAGCCATGCGAAGAAGACCTGGGAAAAGAGCATTACAGACTTGGAGTGAAAGCAAAGGCCTCTACCCAGCAGCAGGGAGGGCAGTATGGAGCCCGTAGCATGAGAGTCAGAAAAGGAGCGTGACAGCATGGGAAGGAGCCGCACACTCTTGTGTGTTGGCCACACGAAGGAATTTTGATTTTGTTGGAATTTTTCCCTGTAAATCACTAAAATCTAAAACAAGGAATGCATAATCTTTAGGTGTTGTTTGAAAAGAACACTTTGAATATTGGAGGGGGAGAGCAAGAATATAAACAACTTGATGGCTACTTTCAGAAGAGCTGAGGAGAAGCAGTGGATATGGTGGGAGGCCAGTAGACCGAGGCTATCTATCTCTTCTAACCTGGGACATGAGACAGATGGAAGGTTGCTGACGTAACAGTTTAAGTGAATGATTAATGTTCTTTGCAGAGAAGATTATGAAAGGATGAGATTTGGGAAGGGGAATCAAGAATCGGACTCTTGGTATGCAGAGCTTTGGGGAGTTAGTAGGCAGCCAAGGAGATAACTAAAGTTATCTGTCAAAAAGCATGGGAATTGCACCCTAGTCTATAGGACTGGCAGTTCATTTCAGAAAATGTATACTACTTTCCCAGAGATACTTAACAAACATCCCCACTGTTCTCTATTCATCTCCTCCCCACCACCCCTAGCAGAATCCCTTCAGAGAGAGACACAGTGACTCTTCACTAACATTCACCTCCTCACACAGATGACCGACATAACAATGAACAAGTGCAGATTGTGCTGGCTTCCTAAATAGAAGCATTTCTTCATTGTCACTAATATATCAATTGAGCCTCCTGCTGAGCCCATAATAAGTTCACCTTGATCAACTCCTTCCTGATTTCTATAGCATCTCTCCCTCTGCCCAGGAAATGGGAGAGAGATTGGTACTGGAACTCACATACTAAGGGTCAAAACAGAGTGAGTATTGGGCACAATTGTAACAGCATGTGTAAGACTTGCTCCTGTTCCAGCCAGATAAAATCCCAGCATGGTGTGTGGAAGGTGGACATGAAATTGTGGAGCTATTGGAATTGGATAGCTGCTGGGCAGAGGAAGAGTCAGTTTCTCCACTTGCGTGACCCTTGGTAGGTCAACCACGTGCCAGGGCAGGTCCCAATCCTAAGGACAATGAAGAGAGGAAATCTCAAAGCTGGGTGGGAAAGAATAGGAGGAGAGTTATGGAAAGAATTCTGGGGGTGTTAAATGTCCAAAACACATTGTGTGAAATTCTCAAAGAATAAATAAAATATCATCTAAAAACAGAGTGGCCAGGTGTGGTGGTGGTGCACGCCTTTAATCCCAACACTCAGGAAGGAGAAGCAGGTGGATCTCTGTGAGTTCAAGGCCAGTCTGGTATACAAAGGGAGTGCCAGGGCTGTTACACAGAGAAACTCTGTCTCAAAAAAATCCAAAACAAAACAAAACAAAAACCACTGAGTGAGTCTTACATGATCACTACTTACCATAGAACTTAAATATAACGAAGTTAAATAAATATTAGTAGACTTAATGAATCAATGACAAGATATTTATATGTATTTTCAAATTAAGTTTATTATCATCCAAATCAACCATTTTTCACAGGTCAAACTGCAACAAATGTAATTATATAATCAGATAGATAAGGCATGTGATGATGCATTGAGTAACTCTGGGTATCTGGGTATATTGCCTTTCTCTGGCCTATACAGTCTGAGGCTTAAATCAGCAAATACTGCTTCTTTCCAGAAACATGGCCTTTCAGTACACAATTGGAAATGGAGAATTTAAATATACCTATAAGAAAAGGATGGAAAATCAGGTCTGGGCTCAGGCTGGCCTTGCAAAGCCATTTCTGTCCCTGGTAGAGGTCTGGGCCCAGGCTTGCCTTGCAAAGCCATTTCTTTCCCTGGTAGATGACTATGTGACCATAGCTCAACATTCAAAAACAGAAGAAAAACATAGAAAAGGAAGGCTGACCACCACGGCACATGAACAACAGGATTCAAGTCCTTCCAGTGACAAAGAAAGTAAGAACAAGTCGTTCTGTCTCCCCAGGCACTGCTTAAAGAATCAGGAAAAATGTGAGAGACAGATGACCTATCTGTGGAGTTGGTTTGTGGGATAACAATGGCTGCCTCTGAGGAGCACCACATGGCAGGAAAAGTGGGAACATGCTTGGGCAGAAGCATGGACTGACTTGGTGTTGTTTTTCTGACAAACTGAGAGCTTTCTTTCCTTTGGGGTAAAGTGCCAGTTTGCATGACTTGTGTTTTTCCCAATGTTTACTTCTGTTCATAGTGCCTTTCTCATCATTGTGACAAAAATGCCTGGCATAAGCAACTTCTGAACAGAAACATTTGTTTAGCTCACAGTTTCAGAGGCTCTAACCCACTGTGGCGGGGAAGGGCTCAGCACAGCAGCTCACACCATAGTAGGAAATAGTTGGTAGGTTCTTTTTACTTTGTAGTAGCATTCAAATGTGTGACTCATGGAGATAATCCACTCTGAATTTACCCAAATCAACCATCCCACATAGGCAGTGAGAGCTGCTAGCTCATGACAAGTCAGTGGGCTTGAGTCATCTAAGTTTAATGCACAAGATTCCTTTTTTAAAAAATAAAACAGAGCAAATTATATTGAAGCACATTTGTAATCTCAGTACTTAGGAGGTGAAGGCAAAAGGATTAAGAGTTCAAGAACATCCTCAGCTACATAGGGAGTCCCAGGTGAACTCGGGCTACATAAGCCCTTGTTAAAAAAAAAATAATAGAAATAATTATAAATATTTAGAATTAAATTGATTTTTAAATGTAAGAACAAATAATAAAATACTTCAACAATAAGGAGCTGCTCTTATTCATCTTTTACATTTCCAGCCATGAAGGAATGGATAAATAGTTGAATGAACAGTCTCTGTCAATTTTTGCCTCTTTTTAGATTAAAATTTAAGAATTATTCTAAAAAAAAAAAAAGGTAGAAGCAAAAGAAAGCAGGGATTTTATTCTTGCTCGTTAGGGTATGGGATACATCTACAACTGAATTTTGCTTAGAATGGAAATGTCTTCCCCTGTGCAGATAATGTTTTAAAACCCTGTGGAAATGGCCTTGGATGAATCATTATGCTTAAGCTCCACCTAGATTGCTGCAGCACAAGAAAAGATGGGAATGGTATCAGTGAACAGTGCATAGTTTTTTTTTTTTTTGTTGCTTTACTGGAATTGAACAACCTTGTATTCCTGGAACTGCTATAAAAAAAACTGGTTGTACTTTAAATCAAAAGCAAGGAGAAAGACATTATCAGCAATGGCAGAAAAGGTAAGGACTCATGGAAAAGGTAACAGCAGAGCTGGAGAAAGGTAGGCACAGTCACTTGAGAGTGGCTTTTCACACAACCAGGAACAGTAGATACTTACCATGTGCAAGCTTTCTAAAACATCTTGCTTACGTTTCTATAGCTTTGCTGGCTCATGGTCATCAGGATGTATTTATTTCAACTGTATCACAATGTGTACAATGGGCCACTGGACAAAACATATCAGAAGGCTCACAAGGGAAGCAGACACAGAGATACAATATAATGGAAAATAAAGGCGCACACTGTCTTTCTCCCCATTTCTTATGTAAACTGTTAAACTATATTTAATTAAATATTGTCTAAATATGCCCAGTGTTTATAAACATAGATTTTGTTTCCCAATCTGCAACTGATATTTAATCCATTGGTGACTAAAATGAAAAAGAGTGCAAGTTTGAAACCCAAGGGTTCCCCTTCACGGGGGGTGGGAGTGGGGGGTGTAATTGAATGAGGTGCTACACATTGCCTTTTGCCACTTACTTTCAAAATAATAACATGACACACTCCATGTGCTTCTGATCTGGGACCCGAGGAGCAAAGAGAGGGGGCAATGAGACTAGACCTTGGGAGTTTATAAAAATCACAGTGTCCCATTTCTAATGGACCTTTGTCAAAGAATAATAAACAAGTATAAAAATCATCAAACTTCAGTAAGTTTAGAAATTCCCTGTCTCAAAACACAGCATTATAAAAAAAAAATTATCCAAGAGTCTCTTATAGTTTGGATCTGAAGTGTGTCCCAATAAGCCCAGGAGAAAGGACTGGTCACCAACACTTTTAGTAGATGGTGGAAACTTTGGGGGGTGGGGCCTACTGGGGGGATTCTAATCATTAGATGATCCCTGAAAGAAATGTTGAGTCCCCTCTTCTCTCTCTTTTCTTCCTGTCAACTATGAGGTGGGCAGCTTTCTCCACTACATACTTTCCATCACAGTGTTCAAGCTCAAAAACAAAGCCAACCGATGATGTGCTGAAACTTTTGCAAGGGTAGCCAAAATAAACCTTTTACTCCTTTTGAGTTGATTTTCTTGGGTATTTTGTCACAATGACAAAAATCAGAGTGTATAAAAAGTAAATAAAACAGGAGCAAGGAAGAGTATGAGGACGAAATTATGTGTTTGACCTATATGTAATTACATTATTGTTTGTCTGCATATATGTATGTGCACTGCATGCATGAAGTATCTACTGAGACCAGAAGAAATATCCAGGAGCTATGGACATTAACGATCTCCCAGGTGGATTCTGGGAACCAAACCCAAGTGTTCTGTAAGAACAGCAATTGTTCTTAGGCATGGAGCCATCTCTTTGGGCCCCAGATTGTAGGCTCTTTAAAAGTCTATTTTAACACACGTCTCCAAGAAGTTAGTAGCATTGCTACCTATCAGAAGCATCTAAAAACAGTTTTCTATTCTTTGCTCAGCCTGGAAGGAGGGGACTGGAGCTGCCTGTACTGAATCCACCAGGTTTAAATGAATCCCCAGGGGAGTCTTGGCCCTGGAGGATATGGGAATGGAGGGGAGGGGTTGGGGGAAAGGTGGGGACAGGGGCAGGAGTGGGGAGGACAGGGGAACCCATGGCTGATGTGTAAAATTAAAGCACAAATATAATAAATCTAAAAAAATAATTTAAAAAAATTTAAGTTAAAAAATTTCTGATAACATTGACAAAAATCAATAGGTCTCCATTTTTATGCACTGCAAAGAAACTTACTTTAAATAGGATAAACAAATTTCTGCTGCATATTGGACACCTGCCAATCACAGACCCCTTGTGTGATGAGAAAGTCCTCTTGCTTCCCTCTATATTTGACATTTAAAAAATGTTCCTACTAGGATAGGAGACAGGATGTCATATTTAAGAGGTCACATACAACAGCAAGAAACACTGCCTCCTTCAGCCATATAGTCCAAGGTCATGGGCAGAGCAAATACCACTATACATATTATCACTATTGGTAACAGAATCACTAGACAAAATAATGAGAGGAAGCACCAACCTTTTGATATATCTGTCTAAGCAATTTAGAGAGATGATCTCATGTGTGAGTAGTCAACTGACAAATCTGTATCATTGAAAAGGTGAACCTTCTGAGTTAGGACTTAGCCTACAGTGCATCCAACAGAGCTGAATCCTTAAAGCAATTCCATGCTTGATGAGTTTGAAGAATGCAATATGAAATTGGAACAGAAAAGAATTTCTTGAAAGCATTTGTCTTATGTCTGTAAGTGTACTGAGTTTGGTGATGCAGCTGTAGAATCATCATTTAGCACTCTATATAGCTGATAGGAGGAAAAGACTATGTGATTGGTATCACCTCTTTATAGTGTCACTGTAACCACTATTACCATGGCTCAAGTGCTTAACCAATGATGCCTCTTGATTTCTGTTTCACATTATAGAAGTAACTATAATGTCACAATAGTTAAAGTTCAGATATTTGGAGGACATCAGATTTTTATTTCCAGCTAAAACGGGGAGTTTTGTTTCAAAATTCTACCATTTTTCATCTTTACTGAAGAAAAAGAATATCATGAACACATCCCTGCGGGTCGTGTTTAGTGGGGCTTCAGAGATGCCTATAAAGTGAGCACTCCACCCTCCCTCCTGTTTTATCTGTATGGAACATGTGTTGTTGCTCTCTGAGCATATGTTCCAAGTTTTCATTCAGAGTTTGAAAGAGTGGTCCACAGTGTGATTCTTACATAGTTGCAATAGTTCTGTTCTTACCCTGCATTCACTTCCTGGTGTCAAAATGCAGCTTCAAACTGCTATAAAGTTAGTCCATAGCAGAAGTCCTCCTCACTCTGTGACAGGTCCACTTCTACCTTTCAGAGCATGTTGGATCACCTCCAGTTCTGTACTATCAGAAACATTACTGAGTTTCTCTGATTTCATTATGAACCAGTGTGAGAATTTCCTGGTTACTTCTTCTTTTCACTGCCCTTCAACGTTTTTTGTTTCTATTTCACACATTTTTCAGGAATTTTCATTTATTCTAATTGTCATTTTCAAATAACCTCATCTAAATTTTTCTTGTTGTTGTTCTGATCACAGTGTCAAGATTCTGAACCAAATGCAGGACATAGACAAATAACATAGTTATCTAGCATCCTAAAGGAATTGTTAATACTCATTGAGCTAATTAGTTTTAAATGTTACCATGACACAAGCTAGAATAAGCCAACTTGGAGGAAAGGGTCAATTAAAAGACTGTTTAGATCAGGTTGGCCTATGGCCATGTCTATGAGGTGTTGTCTTGATTGTTCATTGGGGTGGTAAGATCCACCATGAGTGTGGGTGGCACCATTTACCAGGCTGGACCTTGAATGGTCTAAGAATGGAGAAAGCAGGCTGAACATAGTAACAGGGAAACAGTATGCAGAATTTGTCTCTTTAGCCCCTCAGCCCTTGACTGTAGAGGTGGTATGGCTAGTTGTTGGGAGTCCCTGCCTTGACTTCTTTCCAATGATAGATAGTAGCTAGGAATTATAAGCTGAATAAACCTGTAAGTTACTTTTAGTCAGGGTGTTTTGACATAGCAACAAAAGTAGAAATAGAACACTTGTAAACAGTCTACCCATGAATTTGTTGGAAGTGCTGGTTTGCATGATGCCACCTAGGTCTACAATTACAATATGAAAAAGGACCTTAACTAAGTTCATAGATCTCTAAACATCCCGAGTTCCTGTGGGTCCTTCAGTATAAACTTTGTTTCATTGTCCTTTTAAAAGTTATTCAAACATCAATTCTTGATAGTATGGCTATTTAAGTGTAGAGCTAAATGTGTTCTTTAGACAATAAACATGGGATGAGGTCAACGTGAAGAAACAAAAATGCTAGAGAGGATTGATGAATTCATTAGGTGAGTGTCCAGAGAGCCACTGAAGTGGGTATCAAGAGAAAAAATAGGGAGCTGTCGCCTCCAAGACTGAACTAGGAATGCCTCAAATATTAAGAAATAGAAAGTGAATCCCTAATGCTAAAGGGATCCTAAATCTTTAAAGTCTAACTAGAGTCTAGCTAAATGGAAATAATTTATGTAGAAATGCAAGCAAACTTTAAAACAGATACAAGGTATTTCCTTTGTATAAAACTAAAACAATTGAAATCATTCTCAAAGTGGATATATCTTTAATGCAAAGGAGAATCATTAAATCAACCATGAATTTGATCTTTGACCGAATGTCTTTGATTAAATTGAATTTTACTAATGTGGTCATTCTTCTTGTTTTGTTTTATTTCTCACCAAAGAAATAAATATCATTCTGAAAAGGTTAATGTTAGCTCCTTCTGGTTCTTAATATAATTCTCTACTAACATTCCCATTTTCTGAAAGTTGCTACATCATATTTCTTACATATTAATAGCAGTGCCACATTAATGCCATATGTATATGTGAAATATTCAAATGGGAATACATAGATACAAGGACAGGAATAAAGATGATGAAGATAGTAGATATGTTCCTAACTGTAAACAATGCAAAGCTCTTTCAGAGTCTCTAACTAGTCTATTAGACTCAAACAACCAAAATGGAACCTCTTGTTCCTAGGCAACTGGCTTTCTGTCCTGGGAGAATATATTCACAGTTAATGGGGTGATTTTGGTTATGGCTATAGAGAATTATCAGAGTAAGGCATTTGGGGGCATACAAAAACTTAAATATTTAGTAAGCTATTCTTTGTTCCTGACCATCATTTCAAGAAGTGCCAATTTTGTGAATTATTATGATTCTCCTTATAGTGTGGGATGGTTTTGAAGTATAACTTTTGAATATGAGACAACTGTATGTCTATTTCACAAATAAATTTTTATTAGAAATTATTAATGAAGAGTAATAGATATGAAGAACACTGGATTTTCTTTAAATCATGGGTTTAGAAAAAACAAATTAAAAGTAACTGTGTTTGTACCCACAGACTAGATTTGCTCTCAGCCTGGAACTTCTCTCTGGGCAAAGGAACTTGTCTCTGAAGTGGGCAGAAACTCACCACTGGTCTAAGTGTTGAGTTCCCTTCTCAGTCTGAGAAAGGATTGTAGAGCGCTGAGCATCTCCATGACCCTGCAAGGCCCAGTGAACATTACCTAGAAGAAGGAACAACTTCTATTCATATTTCAAAAGATGGAAAGCAGAAGTCTAGCCCTAAATACAGTCTTCTCGATCAAGAGTTACTCATAAGATTTCTAAATTTCAGATAAGTCACAAAATACTGAATCACTGTTGATAGAACTACATCAACAAATGTTAGTTTGGACTCACAGAAGTTCATGATTTGGTCAGGAAAAGGAGCCAAGAAAGACTAGTATGTTTCTATTGGAATGAGTTAGAGAATTAGTTAAAGAATAATGAATATCACCAAGTTTTCCTTTGTGCAAGTTGTAGGCTCCACATTTATTGAAGAAGGGTTCACGAGAAAATACATAGATAATTGTTTCTCCTCAAGTATTTTGGCTTCCTCTTTTACAGCTTTTCTCTCAGATAATATCAATCCCTCCTCTCTGTACAAACACATTCTCTGATGACAGTATCTGCCAGATCCCCTCTGTTGGACACAGCACAGAGTACTCCCTCTGTTTTCAGATCCCTGAAACTGCCTCCTTTCCTCCCTACCCCTAAAATGACCACCTTGTTGTTTCCCAGGCTGTCTGTTCCTTCTCCATCGCTTTAATTGCTCGTCTGATTTTCTAATCTCTTAAATACAGGAAATCCATAAGTTTGTTCTTGGGGCATCTTCTCAGTTTTTTCTCTCTAAAGATATGAATCAAAATCCCCACCTGTGACATCAAAAACATTGAGCCAGTGCATTTACACACACACACACACACACACACACACACACACACACACACACAAATAAAATCCTACCCCTCTATTTCCTATTACTATTTAGTGGCATGCCAGATGGAGTATCTGTTGATGTTATTACTTGCATACACAAAATCAAAAATAAGGATCTTTGGTGACTGGACCATTCTTTGTCAAGGGTAACTCAAGGAATCAAGCACCGTCCATTGCATTGATGTTTGACTTTTAAGGTCATGAAAATATTTTGATTAAGCTGTTAGAAGGGACATGAATATTTTAAAATAAGGCAAAAATGACTGTTTTATTTTTTATTTTTGGTTTTTTCGAGACAGGGTTTCGCTGTGTAGCTTTGCGCCTTTCCTGGATCTCTCTCTATAGACCAGGCTGGCCTCGAACTCACAGAGATCCGCCTGCCTCTGCCTCCTGAGTGCTGGGATTAAAGGTGTGCGCCACCACTGCCCTGCTGACTGTTTTATTTTTTGAAGGTCTGAAAATGAGACATATCACTCCTCTTCGTAGTCTCTTAACTAGAAGTCATTCAAAAGACCACACCTGGGGTGGGGGGAGATGGTAATTAATTAGTCTGTGTGGGCTTCCATACAAAATATAGTTGTCTGATGGCTTAAAAACATCATTGTATTCCTCAAAACTTTAAAGGCACCAAGGTGAAGGTGCCAGCTGCAGGTGAGGGTGTTCTTCCTGACTTGCAGGTAGACAGCTTCCCACTGGGTCTTCAGAGAAGAGGAAGTGGCATCGCTCTTCTTCCTGGAAGGCCACGGTTCCATCAGATTGGGGATCCACCCTGACATTCTGTCTTGTCTCTTAGACCCTGTCTCCAAACGCAGACATACTGGGGGATGGGGATTCAACATACAGACTTGAAGGAAATACAATTCGGTTTTTAGTACAAGGCTCAGAAACATCATTCAGTGATACTCCTAGGAAGAAAAGGATTTGGTAAATGACTAGTCAGAGTCTACAACAGAACCCCTTGATTCCCATCAAGTGTCTGTTCTACTCTTCTTTCCAGGTGAGTAGTGCAGTTACATCCTTTAAGGGATAGAAACAAAAGTCCCATCTAGTTATAGCAACCAACTCAAAGTCCAGAGGCTCTGGGTAACATAAGTCCTTCCCTGTTGAATGTAGAAATGTCTTCTTACAATTCAGTGATTTGCAACATCAAGAGTACAAGCTGCCTTACCTCCTTACCACCTCCCACTCACTCACTCTCAACACGTATGGTGGAACAGGAACAAGGTAACCACAGTGAACATGAAGAACTTGTCACTGCCCCATAGATGTAATGAAATTCTTCCAGAAGATAATTTGGAGGCACTTGTGTCCTGGAAATTAAGGATTTCCTTATTCTAGTTCTGATCATGACTGGCAGGTGGGGTCTCTTGCCCATTGTTCTCTGTATCCCTACCTTCCTCTCTGGAGATTCTTCATGAATTATCCTCAATGGCCAGGCTGAAGCCAGGTATTGAAAAACATGCTTTCTTTGGGGTTATGGAATTTTGTCACACTGTGGGAGCCTGAGGGGTGTTAAAAGCTGCAGCCCCTGTGCAGTATGGTTTCCTCCAATACCTTCTAGACTGCTATTACTGTGTCTGCAATTCCTTGCATTCTGCCAACACTGGATGACCTTTCTTAGACAGAGTCCTGAAAGGATGTTGTATTTCTTTGTTTTCCCTCCTCAAGAAGACTCTCACCATCAAGCCTCTCTCTTTTTCGTGTAATAAAACGTGACCTGAGTCTGACTGCTCAAAAACTTCACTGCTGCTGTGGGGCAGGCTCTCTGCAGACTCAGTCTTATTTTCTGCTATTTGAGATCTAGATGTTCTTGATCTTTGCTGCTTGATGGTTGTAAACTTGTTACTAGAGAACTGTACTTCAGGGGCTAATCTCTCTACTACTGAGGGTACTGTTAGCCACAGTACAGCAAAACTCCAACATTTGGGGATTACTATAATAGAGCTCTATTTCTTACCTATGTAAGTTCTGAAACTGGGGTTCATCTTCTTCTGTGTTGTGGCTTTTTAAGGTTAATATGCAGCTCCCAGAGCTGCCATGTTCTCTGCTCAATCTGCAGAAGAAACTGTCTAGAGAGTTTCATGTGGGACCAGTTGTACAGTAGTACACATGCAGCGGCTCTCTTTACATTCCATTGGCTAAAACCTAATCACACAGACACATTAACTGAGAGAGTAGAAAGGATAATTAATCTGTGTGTTCTCCCCATAATGCATTGTCATCGACTGAATGTACAACTAAGCTGTCTGTCATAACTCCCTCCCAACAGTTCATCATTTCCCCATAATTACTACAATCAGTCATCTTTAATTAAATTTCTAAGGGATCTTCTATACCTATTTCTCATTTCCTTTACAACATCCCTCAATTAGAGAGATGCATACACCCATTCTTTCTTCTTTTTTCTTTCTTTCTTTTTTTTTTTTTTACAAGCATGCTCTCAGGTCATTAGAATCTTACAGTCCAAGTGGGAATATCTAGAAAATCCACAAACAACCATGTAGCACTACATGAGTGGAGAACAGGAAACCAGGCTACTCCAGAGCATATATATCTGAGAATTCAGGGAAAGCATCTCAGGCTTATGCTGAAATTTTAAAGAGGGCTTCTTCTGGGGTGATAAGAGAGGAGAGCCTTTTAAACAACATGGAAGACAGTCAAATGAATTAGTTAGCTTTGTGCTCGGGGGCTGCGAAATGGAACAACAGTGAAGAACATGTACTGCTCCTGAAAAGGACCTGAGGTCAGTTCCCAGCACCCATGTCAGGCTACTAACAACCACCTGAAACTCCGGCTCTAGGGAATGTGGCTGTTTCCAGGACTCCACAGTTTCCTGCACTGTCAGCTGCATACACACACACACACACACACACACACACACACACACACACACACACACAGTTTTAAATTGTTTAACTAAATTTGGGGGCTTGAGAGATGACTCAGCAGTTAAGAGAACTTTCTGCTCTTCTAGCAGACCTGGGTTCAATTCCCAGCACTCACAAACTGTCTATAACTCCAGTTGCAGGGACTCTGACACCTCATTCTGCTCTCCGCCAGTACCAGGCAAACCCTCATACACATAAAATAAAAATAAATAAAATATTTTTAAAATTACATTCTTAAAAAATTATGTTCATACACTATCATTCACCGTGTGCTTTAAATAATATAATAAAAAGTTGGGAGTATACAGACTTCCCAAGGAATATTGGGGCATGTGTTGCACTGTAGTAACAGTATCCTATTCCTTGGTTTTTATACGTAATTTTTCTTAAGCATATCTACTTCGGGAACATCACTGAATTTCAAGCATAATCCTGTTTCTCTTCTCCCACCAGCCTTGTGATGCCAAGCATCCTTATATCCCAAAGAGACCACCAGACATGTCACTTGTAGGTGGGGAAATTCAGTGTCCCTACTGAGGGCATTACGTATCTCTGCTGCTATTGTATTTAGATCGCTTTCAAATCTTTGCTTTTGATAAAACTTGAGGACCTAATGTCAGCAGATAGATCACCAAAAATAAATTTTTGATTAGAGCAGTTATTCAGAAGGAATAAATGAGGCGCTGTTAGATAATCATCTTCCATTCCCCTCTGCTTATTCAAATAAACAGGTTTCCTGGCACTTAAGTCTATTACAGGGAGTAATGTGGGTAGAATTGTCAATGAGCTGTGTCTCATTCGAGCAGTAAGTAATATTCATGCACAGCTACAAAAGCAAATGTGCCTGCTTATTATTCTAGGCTGCCATCTTTCAGGGTCACAGGCTGACTGCCGATATTGGAGTGCCACATGCAGAGCTGGGAAGAAACATGTCCCCCAGACAAATCCTCTTAACAAGATTGGGAAACATTACCAGAAACATTATCTAGTCCTCCAAGCCTAACCATTCCCAGGCTTCTGGTGACTCTTAAAGCCATTCATGATTCATTCCTGATGCCAGGTGGAACCCCAACCCATTATGGACCTTAGACCACCAAGAACATGGCCCAGCCGCTTACAGAAGTGCCACCAAGCAGCAGGGGTAATCCTCCCATTTTTCTGAATTCTAACACACACAAACCAAAACAAGTTCCCACTCTTCATTTTCCTTCTATCTATTTCCTTTCTTTTCTTTTTTTAATACTAGTCAAAATGCAAGCATGCTTTCCCTAGCATTCTGGGCACTCTCTCTTCTCTGACCTCCACCCTCCTCCATGCGACTGTTTGTCAACTCAACAGGCATCTCTTCATCTCTTTCTCTTCTCCATCTTTCCTGTGCCTGTGGGGACTGACTCCTTGTCTGCTCTGTTGTGTCTCTTTCAAACTCTGATAAAATTGTTCTTGAACTTAAAAAACAAAAATACATGCGCAAACTGTGAGAAAATTCAGGGTTTTATCAGCGAGACTAGAATACTGTGCAGGCAGCCATCAAGGGCAGCCTCAGTTTAGGATCTAATGTAAGGCAGCCATTAGGATCTGCCTCAATAAGACAACTAGGACAGGTTCTAATGTAAGGTAAGACCCAGGGTCCCGACCTGCCTCCAAAGACTGCCTCACACCCTCTGGTGGCACACTGCAGCACTGTCTGAAACTACCTTCCTCTCTGCTCACAGTGAACTTTCCAAATCATTTGATTGCAAATTACTGCACTAGGGGCTGTGGGGGATGACAAGCACCAACGACGACAAATGTGGCCTGCTCTTACTTCCAAGTGATGTGGGAGGCATATGAAAGTGGAGGCAAAGAAGAGGGAGGGATTGCATTTGGAAGTCACATGGGGTGATCTTGTGTGCAATACTCAGAACTGGCCCCTGTAACGAAAGCTGGCCACCTCCCCTCCCTCCTACCATAAGCACTACTGTAAACTTGCACACAGTCAAAGCACATTTATCTTTGAGAGTCATTACCCTTGACAACTCTTAGCACAGTCCTTGGCATGTGATTTAATAGTCATTGAAGTTTATTGAACATTTGCCGCTGCCAAGCACTGCTCCAAATGCTCCCTATGCAACAAATGACTTAATGCACCCCACAAGTGAGGTCTCAGCATGGCCATTTTACAAGTGAATGACACCAGAGTACAGAAAGTTTAAGCACCTGTCCAAGGTCACAGGTCTCATTCCTGTATTTCTGCCTCTAATTAGCATTCATTTGAGAAACTCTGAATTCTCTCTGCTCGTGACACAGCAAATGTGTGGTGTTGATTACTAGTTATGTGCCTGGTATGCTGGCCCGTGCTGGGTGCTTCTCCACATGGTATCTTGTAGAATGCCGGTTTCCCTGTTCTTACCAATATGGAATGTTCACTGAAGAGGTACTGAGTAAACTAGCCACATCCCAGCCACTGCTCTCTTCTTTTGCTATTTTGATGCAAACAGAAACCACACCATATGAGTAAGCCAGTAATAACTAACATCTTGAAAAACCTACCCATTTTTATTACCTAAATCTACTCTTTACCCAGTCTATCTATAGGATGTCTCTGTGTGTTCTTAAATCCTGTTTCCATAAGTTATTGTGAGATATCTTACTGTGTATTCTTAGGTCTGTAAGATATTTAAAAGAGCAATTACATCTATCAAGTTGATTTCCTCTGCCAGTGAGCTTATATAAAGTGCTAGATCGACTCTAGCCAATCATCACATGATATTTGATCTGCTCCTCTTGTGTCCTGTCTCCTATCAGGTGCCAAAGTTTGCATTATAAAATTCACAGATATATTTAACAGGTTACCACCCTTTGAGAACTTTGTGCACTTGTTGAGTAAATAATAGTTCAACCATTAAATTACTTCAACATCATCATGTATGTATGTTCTGTTAAAATGTACTTCAAACACACTCACACACACACACACACACACACACACACACACACACACACTTAAGAAACTTTATGATACGAAAAAGTTTTTAAAAAATGATTCAAGAAAAAGAGCAGGGACTAGACTTTAGATTCGCTATTCAAAACTGTTTGCCTGAGTGATTTTCAGTAACATATCTCTATAGCAGGGTATTCTGTAAATGCTGTTAAGTTAGAGTTAAAAACAAAATCTAGTAAATTAAAGTGAGCAAGAGTAGATGTAAGACCTCCCCCATTTTGATCTTTGCTACATATTTAGAAGCTCTTTGTCGCTACCATTTCTGGATTTTATTTTGCTTCTATCAAAGTTCAAAAGCTGAGAGGGAGAAGACAATGCTAAACCAAACAGCCCAGGATTAAAGCCAAGGGACACCAGAGATGAAAAGACTACAGCAGTGTTTGTCATCTGCAAGGGCAATTTCCAATTGTGATGGGCATAGCCAGAAAGGGCCACTTAATGCAAACTTGGTTTCTTAATTAATTAGGCTGCATCCAAATCATGTAGTGAAAACTGTTGAAGAAAATGCTCCTGTGACCAAAAGCTTTTTTTTTCCTAATGTATGCCACCTTAGGATATGACAACAATCATCAGAAAGGACCGAACATCAACAAAGGTTCCATGAGAATGTGGAGTTTTAAGTTGGTGGATGAAATAAAGGTGTGAAACGTTCCTCAAAATAAGAGAGAAGTGGCTCAGGAGTTAAGAAAGCACACACACACACACACACACACACACACACACTCACACTCACACTCACACTCTCACACACACACACACACACACACACACTCACTCTCACACACACACATACACTCACACTCACACTCTTACACACACACATACACACACACACACACACACACTAAAAATAAATAACAAATAAAGCTAAAATAAACTGGAAAACAAAGTAAAAGATGAAGAGACAACAGCATAGATTCATTTCCCATTCTGAAGGACTGAGAAGGTAAACTGATGGAATGATTTCCAATCCAATTTTGAGCCCAAAGACAGAAAATGCTAGTGTCTTGGTTAAAGAACACCAAGCAGGGAGGGTAACCTCTGTTTTACTACACTTTTTATTCTACTCATATAGCCAGCCAACTAGAGAGGCCTACCTACACAGGAGAGAGAAGTTATCCTTCTGAATACACACGGAATAATGTCTAAACAAACAGCTGGCTACTGTTGACCAGTCAAATTGACACCTTAAGATAATCATCACCCTGTGGGTTGCTGTGAAAAGTGACAATTCATGATAATAATTTCTATGGCCTTAAAAGTTCATCAAAAAATTTAATAGTCTGCCCAGACTGTAGGGCCTACAACCCAGTCATCTGTACCAGAGGCCAGAGCAGTCCTAGGGACCCCAGAAAAGACAATGCCCACTAAATTCCTTCAAGCCTGTCCAACAACCCCAGACTGTAACCCCACCCCCTGGGCCCCATATCCCAACCTACTACTTTGGAAGAAGTCTTTGGCTTTATCAGAAGCCAGGCAGGATCAAGAATCCCCAGGGATGGCTGCCTACAGCCAGCTAACACTCATTAAAGCCTGCCCAGTACACCAAACTGCACCCCCTCCCCTGAGCTCCATACTAGGGTTCACAGCCCTGGCATTCCTACAGGAGGCTAGGCTATTCATAGGATCCCCAGAGGCAAGGCCAGATAAAGATCTACAACTTCAGAAATATTCAGCCTTATCGGAGCACAGGACACATCTAAGAACCCCAGCTCCAGCCGCTGTACTGGAGGTCAGGCTGGACCTAAGGACGCCAGAGGCCAGACAAGATCTAGGGACCCCACTCTGAATCCCCTTCCCTGGTCTCCACATCCTGGTCTACAGCTTCAGAAGAGGGCTTCAGTCTTAGCAAAGGGCAGGCCAGAACTAAGGACCCTTAGCTAAAACAAAAACAAAAACAAAAACAAAACAAACAAACAAAAAAAGACAAAACAAAAAACAGAGGGGACGCCCTACTGAACAGAAATATGTGTTAGTCACCAGAACCCTTGGCCATTTAAGCCAGAAGACCAGAGAGGAAAACATTCATTCAACAAAGACAACACAGGAATCAACACCTAGACCTAAAATCATCTCAAATCCTGATGTCTAAAGGCCAGTGTAAGAACACAATAAATAACTGAAAAGACAATATGGCATCACCAGAGCTCAGCTATCCTACAACAGCAAGACCTAAACAATCCGACACAGCTGAAGCACAAGAAAACGACCTTAAAAATTACTTTATGGAAATAACAGAGTTTCTTAAAGAGGCTATAAACAAATCCTTTAAAGAAATTGAGGGAAAGACAAACAAAACATTGAAAGGAATGAATAAATCCCTAAAAGAAAACTAAGAAAAACAAACAGATAAAAGAAACTATTCAAGACTTGAAAATGGAATAACACACACACACACACACACACACACACACAGGCATTCCTAGAAATGGAAAATCTAGGTAAGTGAACAGGAACTATAGACACAGGCATCACCAACAGAATAAACAAGATGGAATAGAGGATCTCAGGCACTGAAGACACAATAGAGGAAATAGATTCATCAGTCAAAGAAAATGTTAAATCCAAAAATGTCCTAACACAAAACATCCATAAATCTGGGACACTATGAAAAGATCAAACATAAGAGTAATTGGAATAGAAGGAGAAGAAACCCAGCTCAAAAACCTAGCAAATATATTTAACAAAGTTATAGAAGAAATTTTCCCCAACCTAAATAAAACATTCCTATAAAAGTACAAGAAGTTTACACAACACCAAATAGATTGGATCAGAAAAGAAAATTCCCTCAACATATAACAATCAAAACACTAAAGAGAGGATTGGGGATTTAGCTCGGTGGTAGAGCGCTTGCTAAGCAAGCCCTGGGCTTAATTCTCAGCTTCAAAAACACAAACAAATGCAAAATGTTTCTCTTTAATATTTTGGGGCTGGAGAGATGGCTCAGAGGTTAAGAGCACTGACTGATCTTCCATAGGTCCTGAGTTCAATTTCGGGCAACCACATGGTGCCCTCTTCTGTATACATAATAAATAAATAAATCTAAAAAAAAAAACACTAAAGAGACAGCATGTAAAAAAGGAATATTAAAAGCAGCAGGGGAAAAAGGCCAAGTCCAATATAAAGGCAGGCCTATTAGAATCACACCTGACTTCTCAATGGAGATGCTAAAATCCAGAAGGATTACAGACTCTAAGAGACCAAGGATAGTAGTCAACCTAGACTACTATGCCCAGAAAAACTGTCAATTACCATAGATAGACAACAAAATAGTTCAGGACAAAGACAAATTTAAACAATACCTATCCACAAACCCAGTCATAAAGAAGGTACTAGAAAGAAAACTCCAACTCCAGGAAATTAAGTACGCCCATTAAAAACAGAAGGAACAGATCTTATTCTAGCAAAACCCAAAAGAAGAGAAACACACACACACACACACACACACACACACACACACACACACACACAGACAGATAGATAGATAGATAGATAAATAAATAACAGGAATTAACAACCATTGGTCATTAATATCCCTCAATATCAATGGACTCAATTTGCCAATAGAAAGACAAAGGATGTTCAATCATACCACAAGGGCGCTTGCTCAACTCTGTTGAGCAGCTATATTTGAAATAGCCAGAACCTGGAAACAACTTAGATGTCCTTGAACCTAAGAATGGATAAATAAAATGTGGTACATTTGCACAAAATGGAGTATTACTCAGCTGTTAAAAACAAAGACACCGGGAAATTTGAAGGCAAATGGATGGAACTAGAAAAAGTCATCCTGAGTGAGGTAACCTAGACCAATAAAGACAAACATGGTATGTACTCACTCATAAGTTGATATTAGCTGTAAAATAAAGGATAACTCTGCTACAATTCATAGACACAGAGAGACTAAGTAATGAGAAGAGTGCATGGGGAGGGGACGCCCAGATCTCCCCAGGAAGGGGAAATAGAAGAGATTTCTTGAGTTGACTGAGGGAAGGTGGGGATGGGAACATGAGTGATCAGTTTGAAGGGGTGGGGAGGAAGAGAGTGCTGAGGAGGACTGCTGAGGGGGGCATTTTGGGGTTATATGGAAGCCTGATGTGGGGGAATCTCCCAGGAGTCTATGGGGAGGACCTCAGCTTAGACTCCCAGCAATAGTGGGTAAGTAGCCTGAACTGGCCATCTCCTGTGACAGATTGGTACCTGGCCCAATTTTCATCCAAGAAGCATCAACCAGCAACTGATGGAGACAGGAGAGACCCACTGCCAAACATTAGGGGGAGTACAGGAATCCTGAGGAGGAGGAAGAGGAGGAGGAGGAGGAGGTGGTGGTGGTGGTGGTGGTGGTGGAGGAGGAGGAGGAGGAGGAGGAGGAGGAGGAGGAGGAGGAGGAGGAGGAGGTGGTGGAGGAGGAGGAGGAGGAGGAGGAGGAGGAGGAGGTGGTGGTGGTGGTGGTGGTGGTAGTGGAAGAGGAGGAGGAGAAAGCAGTGTAGGAGTCAGAGAGTTCAAGGACACCTCGAGAAAGCTCACACAATGAACTAACCTGGGCTCACAGGGGATTGCAGAGACTGAACTGAGAACCAGAGAGCCTGCATGAGACTGACCTAGGCACTCTGTATATATGTTACAGTTGTGAGGCTTGGTCCTCTTATGGGACTCCTAATAGTAGAAACAGGTGCTGTCTCCTACTCTTACTGGCTTTTGGGACCCTACTTCTCATACTGGGTCACCTTGCCCAGTCTTAATACACGAGGAGGTGCTTAGTCTTACTGCAACTTGATATGCCATTTTTTGTTGATATTCATAGACAACCTGCCTTTTCCTGGATGGAGACAAAGGAGGAGGGGATGGGGGGATGGGGAGATAAGGGAGAGGGTCTGGAAGGGAAGGATGGTGGGGAGGAGGTTGTGGCCAAGATGTAAAATAAATTTATGAATGAAAAAAATGTAATAGTCTCTGGCTTGCTTTGCCTCCAGTCAGTTCCTGTACTGGTAAACCAGCCAGGTGATAGATAATTACATGTAATCTACGCGCATGCGTGGAGTACACACAGGAGTCCCTGTACGCATGCGCGGCCCAACCTTTAAAAAGCCGGCACCATCTTGCATGACTCTCTCAGGCTCTCAGGCTCTCAGTCTTTCTCCTCCTCCCCCTCCCCCCCTCCTCCCTCTCCCCCCCCCCTTCTCTCCTCATCCACTTGTGTTTCACCCAGGCCTGTCACCTCTATCATCCACTTTAATAAAACTCTTCCGTGGTCTTGTTGTGTTCGGGACGTGTTTCTAGCGCCAAATAACTAACACCAGGTTACTATTCTGAACAAAATCTTAAGCATATTGTTGCATGTTGTTACAAAGGCCATAGCTTTCTTCCTTGCTTATTGATAGACACACTGGGGCATCTAAAATTCTAAATTTATATGTGTAGAAAATGTTCTTACTCTGAGCTTCGTTTCAGGGCTGTCTGCCATGGTTTGGCTGAGAAATCCCAAATGGGAAGGAGGGCTTAGGCAAAGGTCTTTTTGAGACCTACGCTTGAGAAAGACACCAGCTTTCCAACTTGGTAACACCACAAATCTCTGGACTTTGGATTCTTCCTCTGTGAGGAAGCATGCTAATTCTAGCATGACCATCTACAACTACAGTCGCAGGGGATCTGATGCCCTCTTATGGCCTCCCCAGGTATCACATGAAACATAAGAAAACAAAAAACCTTCCCAGGCTGGCAAGATGGTCAGTGGGTAAAGGCACTTGCTGCCAAGTCTGACAGCCTGAGTTCAATCCCCACAACTCACATTGCCAACAAATTGTCTTCTGACTTCCCCACTCCAGCAACAGCATGCCCCTACCCCCCACAATACAAAAGTGGCTTTAAATGTAAGCCTCCTTATTTGGGAGACACTAGAAATGATAAGAGGGACACTGACAACTTCCAAGTAACCTTTTTATAGGCATACTTTGGCTCCTCTTGCTTTTCCTGCAGCCTGGAAGGTGGATATGCATGCAGCCCAGCTGTGAAGATGACCTAGGCTGTGGCAGAGCAGGTGGCAGACACTTCATTCTAAACTTGCCTCCTTTCCATCTGTATAGAACCTGATAGAGAATATCCATCTAGTAAAAAATGAGTATTCTCCTGCTAGGAAAATGCAACTCACCATATGCCATTACCAACAGTCCCATAAATAAGTAAACCTGAGACTTCTGTAAAAAAATATCCTAGTGCTATCCTTACAGGGCTGCCTTGCACATAGAGGTGAGGGAGAGAACAGGATCACAGGAAGGAGGGAGGGAGGGAGGGAGGGAGGACTTTATTTCTCTGCAGAGTTTCTGAAACACCTTCTGAACCAAGATTACCCTTAGTAATAGGAGAATCTAAGAATCTAGTATGAACCAGTTTCCTTTATTAATGGGAGTTTTTCACAATAATATGTTTTTACTAGAAAAGATCTATGTATATCCAGTCACTTCCAATAGCTATTCTTTCCAATGTCATTCATGTCTTGTGTCACTGAAGCTGAAGAATCTTTCCAAAGACCAATTTTATAAAATTAGGTAGGAAGAGAAAAATCAGTGTGTGTGTGGGGGGGGGGGGGGGGGGGGGGATGGGGAACAGAACCATCATGCACATCGTAGTCCTACCTTGCTCAGACTCCACAGAGCCCAGGAGCCCCAGGGAACTTGAATTTGCTTTGAAGTTACTGGATAGTAAATACTTACCTTGGGGTTTGAGTCACTTTCCGATTAGATGAATACATTGTTCTTAAACACTTTACAGGCATTATGGGTGGTACATAGTGGTAGAAGGTAAAAATTTGGCAACTGAGCCAGGAGTAGTGGTACATACCTTTTATGCTTTATACTATAAGTTTTTGACTAGCCTGATGATCTATACATCGAGTTTCTGGAATGTTAGGGATAGTGAGATCCTTTTAAAACAAAACAAAACAAAACAAAACAAAACAAAACAAAACAAAACAGAGCCGGGCGATGGTGGTGCACGGCTTTAATCCCAGCACTCGGAAGACAGAGGCAGGTGGATCTTTGTGAGTTTGGGGCCAGCCTGGTCTACCAAGTGAGTTCCATGAAAGGCGCAAAGCCACATAGAGAAACCCTGTCTCGAAAAACAAAAGCAAAAGCAAAACAAAACCCAAAAATTGAGTGTTTGGGGCAAGATGGTTTCTGCTTTGAATAGCAAAGATGGGATTGCATATTCATAGCTGATTCCTCACTCAGAATTAGTTAAGTAGTAAAACATCTACAAATGACAATTTCAGAAATCAGTTACATCTTGCAATCACAGAGAATTTTGGAGAAGTTGACATATGAGCTGAACATAGAGAGTTCTGATGGAAATTGAAGAAGGAAAGTGGCCCTCCAGGTTACAGACAAACTCACCTGGTCTGGATCACAGTACTCCACATGCTTTCCTTTGAGTCACTTCTGCTATAGTGTTTGTCACAGCAACAGAATCAAAGTAGAGCACAGCCTTTAGGAGCTGAGATCCAGTTCCCACCAGGACATCTGATTAGGGACCCAGGGAAATTAGTCTTGAAGAAACAGCTTTCCTAGTGCTAATTCTGGGAAACAAAGGTTTCAGGGTCACTGGGCAGTCTGCAGCAATGGCTGTGGAGCAGCAGCAGCACTTTAGGTGTCTGCTAGCACTGCCCTGTCCCAACACACCCACCCACAGCCTCCTGTGGCTTGGCTACCTACTACTCACCCCTTCTGCACATTTCTGCTTGGCACCGGCACCCAGGGGCAATCTTCATAGCAAATTCACATCCTTAGCATAGTATGAATTCTTGTATCACTGAAGAGTGCTCATAGACCAGCCTATTAGACTAGCCCCCTTGATCAAGGACCTTTAGAACCTAGCTGCACCATCCCTTGGCTCCTTACCAGGACATGCTAAATTTTGTGATATCAGGCCCATGTGGCTGTGTTGAAACTCAAGGGTAAGTCTAGAACTTAAGATTTGGAGGGGAATATGTGAAGGCCTGATGGTAGGAGGGTCATGCTATCTTGTTGCTCAGGAGCTGACCGCGGTCTTCTAATATGGGAGAGTATAAGATATTAGCATTGGGGAAAAAGCTTTGGAAGCATCCACTCAGATGTCCTGTGTGTGAAGGTCCCATTCTTTTTAAACCATGGTTGGGTTGACTGCTAGCTTTCCTTCCTTGTGAGCCCATCAGTCCTGGCAAGTTTTTTTTTTTTTTTTTTTTTATTAAGAGATTTTTTTCTATTCACTTTACATACCAATCACAGATTCCCCTCTCCTCCCTCTTCCCACCCGCTAGCCTTCCTCCACAACCCACCCCCTCATTCCCAGCTCCTCCAAGGCAAGGTCTCTCATGGGGAGTCAGTAGAGCCTGGTACATTCAGTTGAGGCAGGTCCAAGCCCCTCCTTCCTGCACCAAGGTTGCGCAGTGTCCCACCATAGGCACTGGGTTCTAAGAGGTCAGTTCATGCATCAGGGACAGGTCCTGACCCCACTGCCTGCCTGGGGACCCCAAAACAGTTCAAACTAAACAACTGTCTTGCCTATCCAGAGGGCCTAGTCTAGTACCATGGGGACTCCTCAGCTATTGGTCTACAGTTCATGTGTTTCCACTAGTTTGGCTGGTCATCTCTGTGCATTTTCCCATCATGAAGACATCATGGGAATAGGTAGAAACAGAGTGCGAGGGAAGTTCCTAGGAATCCACAAGGATGACTCCACCTTAGACTACTGGCAATATTTGAGAGGGTGCCTGAACTGGCCTATTCTGGTGATCAGATGGCTGAATACCCTATCATCATAGAGCCTTCATCCAGTGACTGATGACAAAAGTTAGTCATTAGGGAAGCAACCTTAATTGGGAAAGTGCCCCCACCAGACTGGCCTGTGGGCAATCCTATAGGGCATTTTCTTGATTAATGATTGATATGGTAGGCCCAGCCCATGGCATGGGGGGGGGGGGGGCAGTATCACCCTGGTGGGGTTGTCCCAAGTTGTATAAAAAAAAATGTTGAGCAATCTGAGCCAGCCAGCCAGCCAGTAAACAGCATTCCTCCCATGGCCTCTACTTCAATCCCTGCTTCTCAGACCCTGCCTTGATTTTCAGCCCTTACTCTGATGATGGACTGTGATGTAGAAGTATAAGCTGAAATTCTTCCTACCCCAAGTTGTTTTTTAGTCATAATGTTTTATGCAACGGTAGAAACCATCACTAAGACAACATCAAGAAAAGAATTACAGAACAAAAAGTTCGCATTCCACTACATACAAGGTCTGTTGCAACAGAGACAGCATATAGCACACACAGCCAGAGACAAGTGCCTAATACAGGGCAGGAGGTGTCCAAATAAGCAGCACCTTCTGGCCCTGTATGGGTTATATAAAGCTTTTAACAGGCTGTGGAATGGAGCTGGGTTCCTTTTCTTTCTCGAAACAGGAATGGGCAGAATGCATTTAGCCAGTTGGATCATTTTAAATGACAATGGTGACTTAACAGGGTGAGTCCCAGAAGTTGAAATTCCCAGAAACCAGCTGAGCCTTCATCAGATCTGCCTACAGCAATTGTTTAGGTTCCTTGCTGTTTTATCCATAGTCCTTTCCTGTATTGGGTATTAAGTCATAATCATCCTCATACCCTCTCCTTCCCCACTCCATAACTCCAGCTGTTGAGATTAGCAGCTTTGCTCTACCCACCACCCAACCACGGTCCACTCAGGCCTACAACAGTAGATCTGCATTGAAAACATGAGCAAAAAGATATATTCCCCTTTTAAATTTTTTCAGGTATTTTATCACAGCAACAACAAATAATCTAACAGATCATGTTAATATCGGTGGCTATAAAATTAATTAGCACAGAAGAAAAGACACAGGGTTACCTAAATTATATATGTTGAGTTTTAGATATTCAGGGGACATCTAGATATTAGATTTTTGCTCAGTATGACAATATTATACTCAATATTTGTATTGTGATATAATCAATAGTTCTTTTTTGCCAAGCAGGCTCTTTTAAAATTGGCTTTACCAGCCTTTTATTATGGTTTCTAAACTTTGAATCATTGCTACAAACAGCCTTATTCACCCTAACCAATTCTGCGTTATGCTTTTCCATCTTTCTGAAGACCACAGCTCTGTAGTGATGGCCCCAAACCTTAGCAATAGATATTTACAAAAAGCCACATACAGTATTTCACTAAGGTTGTCATTTGGACTGTTTCTTAGCCCAGTGAGCTATATTATGCCTAAGATCTATCAATAGCTGTGATAAAAGAAGGTAGCTTCCATTTAGGGCAAGTGCTGTATATAATTAACCTGTTCTACAGAAATTAAGGCAGCATGGAATTAGTTATATTCACTAGTCACTAAGTCTCATACACTATGAACACGATTACTACTCATCCACACCACTGCACAAAAAGGGTGTTTCACATAAATGCAATGACTACTGCACTAAGGATTGAAGGAGGAAGTGATGAAAGTTGTGCAGAAAAACAAATACTACACTAGTACAAATATATTCCCAAAATATCAGCTACTAATGTTTTAGCTTTAATATTATGAGGACCATATTAGCTTCCACAGAGGCCTTCAGCTAGACCCAAATAGATTAAAAACTGTTCAAATTCAAAGAACAGGTTTTTGACAATAGTAGTAGTCAAACTTGATACCAAAATTTATGCACTTACCATTACATCTTCATATATTTTATGTGGTTGACAGCTCTCTAAATTATTTTTTTTCTTTTTTCTTTTTTCTTTTTTTTTTTTTTGCCAGAGCTGGGGACCGAACCCAGGGCCTTGCGCTCTACCACTGAGCTAAATCCCCAATCCCAAATTATTTTGATGTTTTTTTTCCTTTCCCAAGATGAAAAGTCCCATGAGAAAATTTGTAGCAACTTGTTATTTGGGCTATCACAAGTGTTTTTCTATGAGCTGTCTGTTCTGGCTTAGAGTCCGAGTCACCTGTGTCCTGTGGCACTCTCACAGCAGTTGGAAGCAGTTCACTGCATGTTTTCTAAATGGATGGCTTTCACCCAGGAGCCTATCCTATATCCAAGTTGTGTGGAATAGGTGCAGTGCTGATTTAGTCTCCATATTCCTTCAAATGAGAAAGTCTAAAGCACTTAACTGCAAAGGTAGTGCATATGCTTCATGGAGAATGAGCCTTCGTTAGCACGGAAAGTGAGATTTACTCTTCATACAACTTTCTGCTAGAAAAATCAAACTAAGCTGAAATGAAAGTTATTTGCTACTGCCTTGAATTCTATGTATTCAAGTTCTGGCTCTACCACTTGTTATTTTTAATATTTAATATTTAGATATTAATGATATCTAAAATATCTGATATCAACTATAAAAACCATTGTTATAATTATCCATGTATGCCAATAAACTGTTGAAGTCAAAATTATCTGAATTCATTAATTATTCTTTAGTAACAAGGGAAATTTCTGTAACTCTACCATTAAAACATTTTCACTGGCACTTGAAAATGATTTTATTTTTATTTTACAAATCTCTTTACAATATCTGACACTTTGATCTCATGAAGACATCAAACCTAAGACCCTGCAACTGTTGACCTGGCAAGTAAAACTCTTCTCAAAGATGACAGACATCTGTGTGTGTGTGAATGTGAATTCCAATAAAAACAAAACACACATTAGTAGCATCATATATTTAATGTTGAAGAATTTGAAGTATAAAAATTAAACAACACATGATTTCAACATTTAAAAAACATTAACACTTTTTACCAAAACAATGTAATGAATATCAAAACATAAGTGAAGCATAACTATAAAAACCTTAAATATATTAACAGCAAAATTGTAATTTATTTGTGTAACAAATATTAACTAAAATATTTAGTTACTTTCAAGGACCACAATGGTAGACTGATTTTCATTACGACTGCCAAAAATTTGCATCTTAATCTTTTTTGTCTCATCATTTCTTTCTACATAATAGTTAGATGCTTCTGGTTACATAACTGTTCCAAACTCCACTACAGATAGCGATCCTTGGTAATCTAGTCTAGTATAAACACTGTCTTTAAGTACTTCAATACTTGTGAGATGATGCTTTACAAAGTTGTTATACAAAAAACATAAATTACTGGAATCTTCTCAAATTCAGGAATTAGAAATCCCCAAAGTTTACAAAGAACAGAAGTAGTTTTCTATCACTGAATAACTTTTAAGTGCATCTCCCCAGATCCTACCATTCTTGTCATTTTCTATTACAGATGATGTTTAATATGTTAAAATAGTTTTAAAGGCAAATGTGCAAACCCAATTCTAAAATACAACAGTACTTTAATTTTCATGCCATATACAAAGAAAAGTTTATACTAATGTATCCAGACTTTCTTCAGAAGAATGAGGCCTGATTGGAGATATATAGTCGTTGTCCAACATGGCTGCCATTAGCAAGTGATATTGTTGGTGACAAGGGATAACTTGGATAAGAATAAGGCCTTGAAGTATAAGGAAGCACGCTGGGAGTCCCAGAAGAGAGGGTAGCACTAACAGGGGAAAGACTATTTATTGAGCTGCGACGGAAATTGTAGTCTGTAAATAAATATATGAACAATTATGCTGCACATGTTTAAGGACACAAATTTAATTCAAGAGACAAAACATTCAGACAACAATCACATTTTAACATAATGTTCTAACATTTAAATACCTGACGCTACTGTAATGATGGTATATTATCACTGCAGTGAAGACACTAACAGTTACATCAAATCAGGACTCTTCCCTTAACTGATAACACTGCTTCACAGATCTTACTATAGTGCATTCTTGGGTATCTTTTGCTTTTTAACACAGAAAAAGAGAACCTCTGATTTCTATTTAATCAACAAAGAAGCTTCTTTAAATTTGGTTCTGACACCAAGTATATATCATGAAGAAAAAAAGAACAGCAAATCAGTTTCTTTTTCTTTTTCTTTTTTTTTAAAGCTATATTAGGCATCAAACCAGCATAAACATTTGCCTCTGGACTTCTGGTATAAACTAACTGTCCAAAATTTCATTATTTAAATGCTGGCACAAACATTCATATAACCAAACACATCAATTTAACATTAGAGTCTCACTGGTACCACAAAACAGTAAAATGAATCATCTCTACCAAATGAACTTCAAAAACCATTATCAACTTAATAGTATAGAAAAATATCCAAAATTAACCAAATTATTAAAACAATTATATTTGAAATTATTATTTCAAACATACGTTCATCTTATGTATATACCAATAATTTCCTGCTTCCTTAATTATAGTAATTCTGTATGTGTGTGTTTTATTGACCAAATTTGTAGATCCTGTACTTTCCAAAAACTCAACTATGCTCTTTACTGCAGTGTAAGTCAAGGTGGTGACTGCGACTATAAAACGATCATTTATAAAAGCTGTTGTACTGCTGGGATGGAAGAAATGGAATAAGGTCATTTAATGGAAGGTCAAGCTTTCCCTCCAGTAGCATTCACTATGAAGCCTACAACACATGAGCATCAACTGTATGTTGTCATGGGACTTAATGTTTAACCAACAGGAATGAGACCAACTGCAGGAGAATAAGCTCAAGCAACATCAGAAAGGACCTATTTAAGAAAAAATAAAAAAAATGAAAATCAGTTGTAAATAAGTTTAATTGCTAGCATTGTAAAACTCTAATTAAATTTTATAAGATAATTTTTATGAATGGTACCACAAGATCAATAAAGAAGCTTGTTTTAAGAAATAATAAACATGTTTTGAAATGTCAAAAAAAATGTTCAAAATATTGGAAATTTTGAATTGAGAAATTACTTTGAAACTATTTACTTTTCTAACATCAGATTTATTTCTTCTTTTACAGAATCTACTTTACCCAAGGGTTAAAATATTGACTATAAACTGAAACATTAGATGTACTGATGAATAAATTGCCCTTTAAAAGTTCTGATTGTTTCCTGTTGAAGACTGTCCCTTAGTAGCCACAAACCTCTAATACACCTAGCTCTTTAAATTTTACTAATGTAGTTATCAACAATATGATTTAAAATTGACTTCAGTAGATAGGAAATGTAGTTTTCAAAGAAATATCACGCTTTCTTTGAGTTTACATCCATTCAAGAGGTAATGGAGCCTACTTCTAAAATGTGGACTCAGAAGGTATCTCCAGAAGATTTAAAAACAAGAGAGAGAGCTGGCTATGAGCCTAACACTTAGCATTTCTGGCAGTCCCCTACCATAAATATTTAAGCAAATATGGATCACCTACTATATTCTCATTTTTAAAGAAAATTACATTAAATCCAAAATTAGATGTTGACTTATAACATGATTCATGTAAGATAAAAGGAGAAAAATCTCCAAACTGCTGCAAGAATTAGGCAAGTGAAAGACTTTTGCTAGATGTTTCTTAAAATTTCACAAGTATTTCATAAATAAGTTCTATTCCTAAAACCACTATGAATCTAAGTATATTCAGAAAAACAACTGGCTGATTAGAAAATAGAACACCTGTCAAATAAGATAGTAAATTAAATGTAAAATGAAAATAGTTAAATAAGCCTAAGAGTTTGCATATTCATTAGATATAATTTACATATCATAGAAAGCAGAAAGCAAAAAAAAAAAAAAAACAGAGTAAAAATTCCAAGCATGTATATACTTGCCCCCACCCCACCCCAGTTTTTCCTCTTCAAGTACATCTTCAAGACTTCAGTCCCACTGTTTCAGACCCAAACTGAACTGTACATCTTTTTTCCCCTTCTTAATGAATGACAGAGAGCCAATTTCAGAGTTTATTCATACTTCATGCAATTCAGCTGTCTTTTATAACTTAAAATTGAGGTACAATTTACAAACAGTAAAAGACACACACTATGCATTCATTTATTGATTTGCTAATTATATAAGCCTATGCAATCCACACTGAACAGGTAACAAACCAATTCACCAAGTCATCTCTGTCTCTTTCAGTTTGTAGTCACTTCCTACTTTCTACCACCATAGATTCACTCATCTGGTTTTGGATTTTATTATTTTTAAAATATTTGCTATTTGAGCTTCTTTTGTTCAACATAATTTCTAAGATTCATGTTACCTATTTCAGCAATTTCTTTCATTTCATTGTTAAGTATTATTTAGCTACATGAATATACTATAATTTTTATGCAGTCACCTGTTGATAAACATATAAACTTTTCGAACACTGATCTCTTACAAATATGCTCTATGCTTGTTCTTATGTAAACCTTTTGTGATTTTTTTTCTTTGATGTAAATACCTGGGAACAGGGCTGCCGAGGCATGGGGTGGAGATATTATGCTCTAGAGTTCTTCACTGTGACCAAACTGTATTCAAATAGTAAAATATGAAATTGCCAGTTTGTCACATCTCATCTTCCATAATAGTTGGTATGCCAGCCTACACACCTACACACACACACACACACACACACACACACACACGAGGATGGAGGGTGTTGTTTGGCTGGCCTGGAATTCACCTTGTAGAAAAGTCTGTCCTCAAATTTGCACTGATCCTCCTACTTCTGCCTCCTATACAATGTGGTAACAGGTATACACCAGCAAACCTATAGCTATGCCAGTACATGTGATATTGCATTTCGCTGTGGTTTTAATTTAGACTCCTTTATGACTAATAATGTATGCATTACATATGTAAATATCTTTGTTCAGATATGTTAAGCCTGTTGCTCATCAATACTGATTTTGTCTTTTGACTGTTGATACTAATAAAATTTGTGCTAATCTAATTCCAGATTGAAAATGGAGAATGGACTGAAACTTTATAAGTTGTTAATTCAAATGACCCCAATTCACCTGAATGACAGAGAGAAGACAGCTGATTTAGATAAGACAGATCCACAGGTACATGGATATAAGGTCCACAGGTATATGGATACTGAACAAATTAAAATTTTAAACCTCCTGATTCTTAGGAAGGTATTATTTCCATCTGGCCAAGCTTTTAAGAAACTTTTTTGTTGTTGTTTTATCAAGACAGGGTTTCTCTGTGTAGTTTTTGGTGCCTGTCCTGGATCTTGCTCTGTAGACCAGGCTGGCCTCAAGAAACTTTACGCAGAGTATTTGAAAGCAAGCAACTCCAAAGGCCTCCATTTCAAAAGGACAGCAGAACAAAGGTTAAGACAATTGTGCTATTCTCTAAGCTACTTGGGTGTGACGTGCACCTATCCATTTTTCACAGCTTCTGTTCTCAATGCATGCAGCTCTCTCCGCATTTCTTTACATGATAAAAAATTTTTTGTACTTTCATTTGCAATGGTGTGGAGATCAACCTTGAGAATTTTCTCCTAGAAATCTCTCTCCTCTCCCTCTCCACCACCAGTGTCTCATGTACCCCAGGCTATCCTTTAACTTATACCAGGACGATCATGACTCTGATCCCTTCGCCTCTACTTCCCCAGTAGCATTTCTGGCAGTCCTCTACCATACATCTTCAAGCAAACAATAAATCCCACTAGACGACCAAACTTAGCACACAAACAAAAGGATAAGAGGACCACATATAAAGCAAGTGCCCACTGACAGTGAAACTAGTCTAGCTGCTTTCCTTTGAAAGAAGCAAGACGACCAAACAAACCACATTGTGAGATGTTGATTTGTTCCCTGTGTACTAAGATCACAGGGACAGACTCTTTCTAACGCTGGTTTCTAAACTGCCTGGACAGCATCCTCTCAGCAAGAACTGTGACTGGAGCTGTAAGTCTAGGCTCCGGAATAGGCCCCAAACTGCAGCTCACTAGGTAAGTCTGGGCCAGACTGAAGGGAAAAGGCTTAAACTTAAACAAAGACAGCAACCCTTCTCAGGTTTCATTTTGCCAGTAAGTCTGTCCTCCCAGTTGCTCTAAACCTATGAGGTTAAAAGAAGGTAGTTCTAAAATAGCACTGTGTGCTTGACATTTAGTTAAGATTTAAGATCTGTAAGTTTAGCAGCTAGTTTTACTAAAATCTGTGAAGATAAATTTAGGGTCTAAGATTTAAGTGTCAAGAATAATAAACGTATTTCTCACAGACATTAATCATCTCAGATAACACTTGTCTAGCACTTGGCACGTGCCACAATTAGCCATGTAAGATCGGGTGTAACGGAAACGCTCTAAAAGCATCGCAAGCACTCTCATTACTCCCTTGATAATGTTGGATTAAGGCACACCATGATGAAGTAACCTAATCAGGAACACAGAATTATTGCATAGGCTGATTCCTTTATATGTAAAAAAGAAGTTTTGGCAAATCATAAACTGCCTTCAAGCCACCCCCCTTACAGGTCTCTTTATTGTGCCCCATGAAAAACAACACAGAGAATTGTTATAGAAACAATTTAGAGTCAAAATATTATTTTAATGATGTAGAAAAATAGTCTCATTCTCAGCTTAGTTTGAGAAATGCCAGACAATTGAAATGCATTGTTTACTCTTAACTGTATTTGATTTAAACTACTACTTATAATCTCAGTGCTTCAATTTAGATATCAGAACATTGTTAAGTTCAAAGACTGAAAAATATCTGAAATATGGAAAATTTTCATTTTTTTTCTTAATTGAGTCTATAGCTAATAAAACTATTATAAACAAAATACCACACAGGATTTTATTAGACAATTCTAGGCATTTCCTCATATGGCCAGGAGAGGATTAGCTGAAAACTGCTGTTCTGAGAACAAAATATACCATAATATTCCTAAGAGGTGTTTTCTTACCTGCTTATTTTCTCCAAATTCTTCTACACAGGTCCAGGCTGAAGAGACTGTGTTCCCTGTCTGTAAGCAGTGAAGACAGAAAAGAATTGAGTCTTTAACGTTGATGTTATCCCTATCTTGGAAGTGCATGGAATCCTTGATAACTTTAGTTTAAAACTTTTTGATTGGTAAATAAGAAAAAAGGAGAAAAAGAGACATTGGCAAACAGGTATCATTTCTGGACTCTGAAAAGATGAACAGAGAACAGTATTCTGATATCTAAATGAAAGTCATGAGTTAGTACATCATCTGAAAAAAACATTTCTAAGCCAATTAAATTCTTACTCATCAGTGTACTCAGGAAATACTCTATTAGGAAAAAGGATTTTAAAAATTAAGCAAGGCTTCATAATTTCAGAAAAGCCGAGAGATCTAAACAAATTCAGGAAATGTAAATGTTCTGAAGTACTTACACATGAAGCATTATTTCTTTCCTGCCCTTAGAAAAGATAGATGGACAAAATAATGCTAAACTTTCTTGACTAGTCAATTTTCCTAGGAAACTACTACAACCAAACATAGTTCCACTGTAACATCCATCTATTTTAGTTGTCATCACTCCATATACCTTGAATCTTTCCATCAAGAATATATATCAACTCCACGCTAAGAAACTACACACAAGTATGCACAAGTAAAACATGTCTGATGATCTCCAAAAGCACCGTAGAGTTTTAAATAATACTTTAAACATAATTCAGTATAAAATATCACAATAACTTGTTACAAAATAATGAATTAGGTAACATTAATTGGTTTTGTTTTTAAACACAAAACACCTTTCTACAAACACTGACAACAGCTAAGAGGATGACAAATTATAGGGCCATGATCTTAAGACATTGAAAATCCAAAGAGGTACAGACTTCTCTGAGAATCATCGTTGTCCCTGTAAGGATTGGTCAATTCTCAAAAGGAAGATGACAAACAAGGGGAAATTATACATGGAAACATCACTGAAACTCAGAGGTAACAAACTGAGAACTGAGGAGGAGCTACTGTTAAGGCAAGACCAGCCCTGGTGAAAACTGATCTCAAGTAGACCAGCAGAGTGAACTGACCTCAAGTAGACCAGCAGGGTGAACTGATCTCAAGTAGACCAGCAGAGTGAAGTGATCTCAAGTAGACCAGCAGAGTGAACTGACCTCAAGTAGACCAGCAGGGTGAACTGATCTCAAGTAGACCAGCAGAGTGAAGTGATCTCAAGTAGACCAGCAGGGTGAACTGATCTCAAGTAGACCAGCAGGGTGAACTGATCTCAAGAAGACCAGCAGAGTGAACTGACCTCAAGAAGACCAGCAGGGTGAACTGAACTTAGCATCTCGATTCCCAATGGGAATAAGACAATGCAGACTTTTCAACCCTTTGGCACTTCTGTGATGAGGAAATAACTCCTCTCTGAGTAAAGGTAACATCATTTTAGGCTTCAAATTCTCTATAATTTTTCACGTAAAATATCTGGCATTCCAATAAAAAATCAATATACAAGAAAATAAACTACATCATCTAAAGCCAACAGAAATAGCAATAAAAATCAGATTCCTAGGATATTTAGATAATAAGCTTCAAACTGGATATTAAAATAATTATGTCTTGAGAGTGGCACATAAACCCACATGTAGACCAGTGAGAAAACAAGAGTATCTGTTTCATTCTGTCTCATTCTGACAGATGTGCTTCCTAGTGTATATCAGCAGAAAGACCATGAGGAGCTGAGAAGCTGTGCTATGGGGTAAAACTAAACCTCTATCTTCCATGCTGCACAAAAATCAACTTCAAATGGATCAAACAAGTAATAAAGCTGAAACTTCTAAACTATAGGGGATACATGTCAAGATACAGAGATAGGAGGTGACTTTTTGAATAGCTTGGGACACAATGGCAAGAACTAAAAAATGAGAATGCAGCAAATAAAATCTCTGCACAGCAAAGGCAGAGAATTATTATACAAAATAGAGAACTCAAAGAATTTGTTACCAAAAAAACAAATCATCCCACCAACAAATAGGCAAATGAATTAAATAGACGTTCTCAAAAGAAATATAAATGGCCAAAAATTTATGAAAAGGTGTTCTGTATCTTTAGCCATTAGGAAAATGCAAGTGCTTACAAGGAGTAGCGATCCTTATCCACTGCTAGTAGGGGTGTGAAGAGTAGACAGGTACTTTGTCAATCAGTATGGAAGTTCCTCAAAAAACTAAGAATGATCACATGATCCGGCTATACCATACTTCTGGAATATACACTAGGTATTCTATGTCTGCACACCACAGACATATCTGTATATCCATATTTACTGCAGCAACAGTCACATTAACCAACATAATGAAACCAGCCCAGCAACAGATGATCAAATAAAGGAAATGTATCATAAATACAAAAGGAGTTTTATTTAATCATAGGAATGAGTTAAGGGGCTACCTACCAAGATGGCTCAGTGAGTAAATGTGCTTACTGCTGAGCCTGACAACCTGAGTTCAACCCTTGGGATTTACACAGTGGATGAAGAGAACTGATTTCTGCCCTCCTTTTAGATGCCATGCACCTGTGTGCACCCTCCCCCAACAAATCAATGTTTAAAAATATTTTTAAATGAAATCATGGCATCTACAAGATAATGTATTGGACTGGAGATCATCATGTTATATGATATAAACTCAGAAAGTTAAATATTACATTTTCTCTCATATGCAAACTCTTTATTTACAAGCAGAACCCCCATAAAAACAGTGACACTACTTGAAATGAGAAATGGGATCAGCAGGATGACTGAAGAGTGAACAGAGATTAATGGGCGTGGATATAATCAAAGAACATGCCATACATATATGATATGGTGTTAGGGTGAAACCTAGTTATCTCATATGATTAATGGACACAACAGGGCCTGGGGAGACAGCTCAACCAAGTGCCTGCCCCATAAGTGTGAGGACTGGCCTGGATGTCCCCAGCACCCACATCAAAGCCTGGAAGGATGTAATCTCAGAGCTCAGAAGAAAGGATCCTCAGGGTAAGCTAAGAGAGAAAGGAGGCAAACTGGAGAGCAAGTGTAAATGAAGTAAAAAACACCAGATGTCAACCTCTGGCCTCCAAATGCACACACACATACATGTCCATATAGTAAAAATGAGCATACATACACATGTCCATACAGTGAGAATACTCATACATAGATGCACACAGAACATATGCAAATACACTAATACATATGAATGATAATAAAAATAGCTATGCCCAATATGCTCAGGAATTTAAAGGCTAAAATTTTTAGAAGAAACTGGAAATCCTAAATTGAGCTAGGCATGGTGTCACAGGTCTGTAATCGTAGATCTGAAGAGTCAGACTAAGCTACAAAGCAAATAATAATCAAAACAACTAAATACTCAGTGGGAGAGTACTTGCCTAGCAAACATAAGGCCCTGGGTTCGATCCTAAGCTCCAGGAAAAACAAACAACAAACAAAAACAACTCAAGTAAAATTCCAAATCTGAGAAATCCAATTCAGTGTTTCTTCCCAGCATGCTAAGAAGGAAATACACAGACTGAACATACAAAAGGACAGAAAATACTGAAGGCAAGTATTAAGGTCTAACAGGGGTGTAAGCAGAATGATAAAAGCAAAGGAGAAATGGGTATTTGAAGACAATACTAGATATTTCTCATACATGTAATAAAACCTGTTAACACAGCAAAAACTATCTTCCAAATACCAAAGATATGAAACACAAAGCTGAAATAATTTCATCAGTATTTCCACACAAAATTAGAATGTTTTCAGATAGCTGCTCCTGCTTTTAATGTTTAAAAAAGTTGATTGTCACCTAGTCTATTGTATGGTACATGGGTACACATATATCACTAATTTCTGCTAATGTGACACTAGTTCATCATATGGTACATGTGAGCACACATGCCACTGATTTATGCATGTATGACACTATAGACTTGGGCAGGGGGTAATGGCAGTCTTCCCTAAATGTAAATAAATGGAATAGGGGACTGATTTAGTGGGCGAAGCATTAGCTATGTAAATAAGCCTGATGACCTGAGTTCAGATACTCAAAACCCCTTAAAAAGCTGGATACAGTAACACAAGCTTCTGTAATCCCAGTGCACCTATATGGGGAACTGGAATGCAGAGACAGGAGCATGACCAAGCACCTCCCAGGATAGCTAGCAGAAAGCAGAAACAACCAAAAACCTTATTTCAACAATGTAGAAGACAATATCCAACTCCTGAAAGCTGTTATAGGACTTCCATAGGCATGCCATTCTCATTCCCACACTCATAAATATCATACGTGTGCACACAAAATGGACATTTAAAGAAGTTAATAATATAAGAGGGCTGAAGATAAGCTTAGTTTGGTAAATTGGTAGCTTTGCATGCACATCACCCTCTGCTACATAGGGAGTGTGAGGACAGCTTGGGCTAGAAATTCTGAATCCAAAACAAACAAAAAAGATAAAGGACAATTCTTCATGGTTTGACACAAATGTCACTAACTTTAAAAGACTAATAAATGGAATTATATTAAAAGTAGTAACTTCTATTTTGTCAAGATACACTATGAATACAAAAGTAGTCACAGTGAAAAGGGGTACTATAAAATATATATCCTACAAAATGTTTGTAAATAAGTGACAGAAAAAAAACAGGTACGAGCTAGTAGTTCTCCACCTGTGAGTCATGACCCCTTTAAGGAACTAATGACCCTTTCACAGGGGTCGCATATCAGATATATTGCATATCAGATATTTACATAATGATTCATAGCAGTATCAAAATTACAGTTCTCAGCCAGGTGGTGGTGGCACATGCCTTTAATCTCAGCACTCGGGAGGGATCTCTGTGGGTTCAAGGACAGCCTGGGCTACAGAGTGAGTCCCAGGAAAGGGGCAAAGCTACAGAGAAACCTTGTCTTGAAAAACAAAACAAAACAAACAAAACAAAAAACAAACAAACAAAAATCAAAAAAATTACAGTTCTGAAGTAGCAATGAAAATAATGTTATGGTTTGGAGTCACCACAACATGAGAAACTGTATTAATGTGTCCCAGAATAGGAAGGTTGAGAACCACTGTGTTAGATTAAAGGGACACAGTCTTCAGAAACATACTTCTTCAAGAGGATAGCTTAGTAACCTATAATCCTTACAAAAATGTCTGGCAGTAAATACACACACACACACACACACACACACACACACACACACACACACACAATCTGAATGAGATCACACTATATTGTAGCCACAATTTTCAAAATTAAGAATACTGATATTAAAAGTATTGGCTAGGCTATAAAACAACTAGAATTTGCATACACTGCTAACAAAGTGTAAACTGGAAAAAAATCACTTTGGAAAACTCTTCATCATAGTCCACTGAAAATTTAAAAACATAACCCTCCTATATTCAGCAAAGCTGAATGCAAATGACCACTAAAAATATTATGTACAAGAATAACCACAGCATTATTACCCAAAAAGTCCCAAATTGACAGCATCAATAGAATCAACAAATCATAAAATTTAATGGGATGCTTGCATTCATAACAGCAAATAGGCTGGAGTGAGCATCACTTGGTAGACCATTTGCCTAGCATGCATAAATCCTTGGGTTCAAACTTCTGCACCACATAAGACAGATATAGTGGTACATGCCTATAATCCCAACATTTAAGGATGTGGAGACAGGAGGATCGGGGTCATCCTTGGCTCCATAGCAATGAGGACATCCTGATACATACCAGACCCTGTCTCAAATAAAAAATAAAGTAACAGCAAGTGAACAAAACTGCTACACAATCCCACATGGATCATCTTCAGAATCACAATGACAAAGAACCAGACCAAAGTATATAAAATGTATAGATTTCAAGAACATAAAGAATTAACCACTATAAGAATGGCTAAATTATGGAAGAAAAGAGGGTAATGCCTGGAGGAAAATACAATAAATCATCCTCAAGTGGGCAGTAGACTACATACATATGTCACTAAGATGACACTGTCTAGATATTTAGTTTATATGTAGTAAATAATGAGTAAAAATTAAAAGTAAAAATGCTGGGGAATATGGCACCTTCCATTGATTTAAAAATATTCTTAACATTGTAACAAAATATAAAACCAGTGATTCTAACAGGTTATCAAAACCAGATAACACAAAGTAAGAGAGATCCCAACTATAACGACTATTAAAACTCCAATGGTTATTTTCGGTACAGCTGTGGAATGGAAACACTTACACTATAAAATACAGAAAATACCTTCCCTCTGTAACATCCCTGCTACCTACTCAACTGGAGCTTTGTAATTTCGTTTAAATCTTTAATTTCAATGAAACAAGTCAAACAGAAAAATACTGGAATTCAAATTTAAATCATCATCAATTAAAAGTAAATGCTTTCAACATAAAAAAGATAATGATAATTCTTAGAGGAAATCCAAACACAGTAAGTAGTGTCTTATTTTTATGTCAAGTCCAAGAGTACTATTTACAGGTGTGCTGGTCCAATTTAATTCACATGTTGTTGGGGTTGTTTCTTAAAAGTTTCTATTGCTAATGAGTGCATTCGGAGAAATATTTTAAAGAGAACATTCAAAATTCAACATTCAGGACAAAATTGATTTCCCTTAGACTCTTTTAACCTTAAAACATATATGTCACTTTAAATTTGAAAAGCAAGAGAATAATAAATGACAAGTACCCACCTATACAAGGAAGGGCACAGAAACAACCAATTCAGTAATCAAGACAAGAGACTGGCAAAAGGAAAATAAAAGCCAAAAAGTCAAGAACAGGATAAAGGACAGTCAAAAACCGGAAGTGGACCTGTTCTTTGAAAAACCAGAGTCATTACTTGCGTTCTTACTTGCGTTCTTTTTAATTGTGTGTTATGCTGCAGAAAGATAAACCATCCCTGTTAGGATCCTATCTCTGGTTTCATTCCTCTGGCCTTCAAGCACATTCTCCTCTCTCTCTCTCTCTCTCTCTCTCTCTCTCTCTCTCTCTCTCTCTCGCTCACACGCTCACACACACACACACACACACACACACACACTTACTTCATGCACACAGCCAGCCATACACACACAACACAGATATACAATTATTATAAATCTACGTATTAAATGACCTAATATTATTCTAGACTACATCTGTTGACCTAGATTAAACGTTTCCTCAGCTTTAAAAACTAGTAAAATCATAATCCCCTGTATTCCCAATATACAAATTATTTATGTCCATTTTATATATAATATACACACATCCCAATCCACATGCTTTAGTAAGTGTTAAAGGGTTGCTAATAATTGAAACACCCATTTTATGATCACTATGAAAATTATATGCTGACAGAATTTCTACTTCCACTGAAATACACTTCACTCAGTATCAGCCACCCATTCGCCGCCATTCATAATTAAATGTTCCTGTGTCTGTGCCAGTAAACTCCATATCACGAATATTTCTTTTCTGATTCTTTCTTCTTTCTACCCAGAGCACAATCAAAATTGACTTTCCTTAGACTCTTTTAATCTTAAAACATACATCTCACTTTAAATTTGAAAAGCAAAGGAATAATAAACGACAAGCACCCACCTATACAAGGAAGGGCACAGAAACAACCAATTCTCTAGATACAAAAATCCATTAACTTTAATAATCTTTATGGATCAAAACTGTCTAACAGTAAATAGGAAAGCATTGTGGTACATGATGATAAATCTAGCACTCAGAAGTGGACGCAAGATTACAAGTTTGAGGCAAAGCTAACCTGGGATACATAGTGAGTTCAAAGGCCAGCATGAACTATACACACATCAAGATAATGTTTAAAAAATCATAAAATACACCAATAGTAAATTAAGAGTCACATAAAATCCCTGTATAAAACTGTAGCCTGATATTATAATACAGAACAAATCATTTTCTGTTACGATGTCCCAAAGAGGCTTAATGCAAAGAGCAAAGCAAAGGAAGGCAAGCAGAACATTCCAAGCAAGCAGAGCGAGCAGCACTACCAACAGTGAGATGACAAGTTGAGATGATCAAAGCAGCAGGTAACATTCAGAGCAGGGTGGGGAGGGTGACACCAAACGATAGAGCATTTGAACTAGAATCAGACTTCATAATACTTAAACTAAAATAGCAAAGCCATGGTAGGCTCTTGAGCAACAATGATAAAAAGTAGTTAAACATACTTACACTGATAATTCATATGGTTGTATGTATAGAGACACAACATAACCAAAGGTTAAATTTCAAGTACCAAACCAGAGACCATGAAATATGTCTTGCATCTGAACAGGAAAAGAACTACCGTTTGCTATCCTGATATATATGGGACTGACTGGCAAGGATCCTACAAACTTTAAACCCCAAGGCTACTTTTTAACAAGGTATGCTCAAAATGTTCCACCATGCAATGATTCATTTTGGATTCAGCCAGTTGTCCCAAGCCCACTGTGGTGGTCTGAGTAAGATGGCTGCCATAGGCACATAAATTTGAATGCTTACTCACCAGGGTGTGGCACTATTTGAAAGGTTAGAAGGTGTGGCTTTCTCAAGAAAGAAATGTGTCTCTGGGGTGGGCTTTGAGGTTTTCAAAAGCCCATACCAAGCTCAGTGTTTTTTCTCTGTCAGCTGGTGGAGCAGAATGTAGCTCTCAGCTACTTCTCCAGTGCCATGCATGCTGCCATGCTTCCCATCATTATGATAATGGACTAAATCTTTGAAACTAGAAGCAAGCACCTAATTAAATGCTTTCTTTTATAAGAGTTGTCTTGGTCATGGTGTCTCTTCAGAGCAATAGAACAGTGATTAAGACAGAAGTTTGTATCAGAGTGGTGTAGTTCTCAGACAGGCCTGACATGCTGTTTGTTAGAGGAATATGGAAGACTTTGGAAGTCTGGAATAGGAAAGTGGCTGGATGATTTAATTGGGATGTAAGGGGCCTTTGTAGTAGCAGCATAGGAGACAGTGCTGATGGCAATTTGGCCCAGTTCAAGAAGTTTTAGAGGGGAAGAATATTATTATTAAGTGGCCTAGAGATACCATTCTTGTGATATTTTTGCAAAGAATAAGATTACTTTTTGCCCTTGTACTAAAAACCTGCCTGAGGCTAAATAAAAGCATTTTGGTTTAATGGTTTTGACAGAGAAGATTTCAAGACAACCTAGTACTGACTATATTGAATGGTTAATAGTAGTCATTCTTATGTAGATATATAATGAAAAGGAGCAAACTGGACAAAGTAAAATACAAAATGAACAATTTGAGGGGAAAAGGAGCACCAGGAAATGTAATATAGAAGATAGGAGTTCCAGTGCTCAAGAAGATAAAAAGTTTACTGACAATAAATGGACTAAAGGGGGTGGTGACCTCAGGGTAAGACCCCATCCAGCTAAGCTTCCAAATTGTGAAAAGGAATTAAAGAAAATCTTAAGCAGTGAAGGAAGCTATCAACAACAGAAAGCTGATACAAATGTAATTAAACAAGGTGGACAAGTTCCAGCCATATCAAACAGTAGAACAAGTCAGCTTGGTCCATGTGGTTCTGGCTTCAGAATCAAGGATACAAGAAAGGGCTTGTGGAATCTCCCTCTATGCCTAAGAAAGCCACTGGAAACCCATTAAGGCCAGGCATGTGTCAGGAGAGTCCCCGCATAGAGGCTCAGAGAGGCCACTGCATGAATCTGTGAAGGTGAAACCTGCATAATGTTGGAAACCCCAAGATAAATTAAAGATGCCAGAGTCATGGGATACCTGCCATGGAAAGTGGCAGGCTGGGTGTGGAACAAGCCCAAGAGAGACAAGTGTGTTATAGTCAACAAGCAGAAAAGAGTTGGAGATCTGAAGATATAAGGCATGGAGATTCAGAACTTGAGTTTGCCCTGAATTTCCTCACCATGCTTCCTTTCCTCCATTTCAGAATGCTAATATATATTCAGTGTCATTGTATGTTGGAAGTATGTGATCTGCTTTGTGATTTTGATTTTACAGGGGTTTACAGTGTCTCAGAGTTTTAAAGTTGGACTGAATGCATTTTTTTTTCATTATATGGCTACAAATCTGTGGGGGGCAGGGAGTAGAATGTGGTGGTTTGAATAAGAATGCCCCCAGAGGCTCATATATTTGAATGATTAGTCACTAGGGAGTGGCACTATTTAAAAGGATTAGAAAATATGGCCTTGTAGGAGGAAATATAGGCTCTGAGGTTTTCAAAAGCTCATACCAGGCCCAGTGTTTTTCACTTTCTGATCTCAGCCAGTAGATCAGGATGTAGTTCTTAGATACTTCTCCAGTGCCAAGCATGCCACCAAGCTCCCTACCATGATAATATACAAAAATCTCTGAAACTGTAAGCAAGCCCCCAATTAAAGGCTTTCTTTTGTCAAAGTTGCCTTGGTCATGATGTCCTCAATCTGTTGCCAGATGTTTAACATAGAAAAATGCTGGTTTTCATTGGAATTATGTGGTGAAGTTACAAAGACTAGGAGTTAATTATTGTGAGTATGTGGTGATACATGGTGTACCCTAATAAAGCTTGCCTTGGGGATTGGAGCACAGAGCCAGCCACTAGATTAGATAAAGAGGCCAGACAATGGTGGCACACACACTTAATCCTATCAATCAGGAGGCAGAGATCCAGACATGAGTTCAAGGCCACACTGGAAACAGAGCCAGGCAGTGGTGGCAACACTCCTTTAATCCCAGTACTGGGAAGCACACACACTTTTAATCCCAGGAAGTGACATGGCTGGGCAGAGAAAGGTATATAAGGCATGAGGAACCAGGAACTAAGCAGTTCAGCTGAGACCCTTTCAAGTGAGGACTCAGAGGATTCATGGAGTTGGAGAGGTAACAGGTTGGCTGTGGCTGCTGTGGCTGCTCTGCTTCTCTAATCTTTCAGCTTTTGCCCTCTATCTGGCTTTGGGTTTTTTATTAATAAGACCATCTAAGATTCGAACAATATAAGTACCTATATGGGGGGCCCAAAACAGCTTGACCACACAGATGCCATGACAGGTTTAGGGGTCCTGACACAGCTGCTGTGACAGGCTTATTGACAGGCAACACCTAGATCCAGAAAGGGCCATATGCTAACACCACCCAGGGATCCACCCAGAGATTGGCCAGCATTTAAGGGAAAGTACCCGACATCCCAAACATTCCAATCATTAGATAAGATTAGATAAGATCACCAGATGTTCCTGAGCCTAGCACACACCTATTTCCTTTTCACACATACCCCTAGACAAATGTAAGCCAGTCAGGATCCCTAGAAATCCCCTCACTTCAACCTCTGCTATGATTTAAAACAAAACAAAACAAAACAACAACAAAAAAAAAAACCCCACAACCCTACCCCAACTGAGCTTGGGACTCTCTGCTCTTATTGCTGCCTTGGACAGCTCCAAGCTCGAAATAAAGGCTCTTTGCTTTTACGAATGGGATTCTGTCTCCATGGTGGTCCCTGCAATCTGAGCATAACATTTAGACAATAGGAAAATTATTTAACCTTTTGCCAAAAATGAAACCTTTCCAGGCACAGTGACACATGTCTCTAAGCCCAGTACTTGGGAAACAGAGTTCAAGGCCAACCAGAGCTACATTGCAAGACCTTGTCACAAAACAAAAAACACCACACTCTCCTTCTTCCCTAAGTTTATTTAGGAAATACAAACTGAACATATGAGTTACTTAAAGGATTAGTTTTGTAGCAGTATCTTTGCCTTCAATAGTTTAAAGCCTTAGACAGTTCTAGAACCATGCCATCATCTACCTCTCTGAAACATCCCTCTATTATACTTACTTCCACTTGCTGGAACTTTGAAATTTTAGTCTTTCTTCCACTTGCCAACTCTTCAGACATCTGAAGATAGCAACTGTATAAGTACAGAAATTACAGACTGAACAAGTCCCAGATATTTCAACTATCCACTCTCTGCTTCATATTACAGTCTTCAAAGCCTCATGAATTGTCAGTGTTTAACTAGACCATGGTACCCAAAAGCAAACACTCCACATATTCTGAGCCAAACAGTTATTTAGTCTAGATATTATGTAACTTCCCTGTTTTGTTTTCAATTACTTTGCAGAACAAAGTGACTATTGTTCTAAATTTGCTTTACAAATAAGACAAAACAATGCAAGCAGTTGCTTGCTGGCTTTTTTATTCTTTGCCACTTTAGTTATCTAACAATAAAAACATACAAAGAAATGTATATAATAAAGATAAACAAGTTCTGTAACTTAGAAAATGAAAACTCATGCTCATAGATACAAAAATGTCAATGGTTAGGTTCCTTTTATATTCTTTCAAATTCTCCCTCTATCCCATAATATACTCTGATTTTAAAAAATAATCATGACCTACTTAATCATGACTGTTAATCATTCTTACTTTTTAAAGGAGCTTTACTATATATTTATATAGCCCTATAGTACACTTTTTAGTTTTATTTGGCCTTATTTGCCTAATCACTTTGTCCTTGTTTAATCTTTCAGTTTAAAAACTACACATTTTCTGTTTACATACTTTAAAATGGCTTTTAAATGTATCCCACAACAAATAAATATAATTAAAGAATCCAATTATATATTGTGTAGCCTCAGATATCTCTATAAAGTTGCCTAGAAATTTTTCATAACATAAAACTTAGAATTTCAGAATCTCAAACTTAAAAAACTGAAAACAAAACTAATTGTTCAATAAAACATTAAGACAAAGGCCTAAGGAAATGGAATAATAAACACAGTACTTGTCATCACTAAGCTATTTTCTGAGTCTCTGAACATTTATGAAAGAGCCTGGCCATCCACCTCAACCAATGTTAGTTAATGTAGCAATTCCCTGGTTACAGCACAAACCACAAAAAGAAACAAGTGAGAAAAAGTAGAAAAGCCCCTTTAAAAGTTTATTTTTTTTTGTATGTTTGTATAAGCATGAGTACACAAATGTGCCTGTGCACATACAGCAGGCCAAAAGAGGGTAAAAGCTCCCTTAGAGCTTTACAGGTATATACTGGACATCAGACTCATTATGTGGGTCCTGGAATCCCAACTCTGGTCCTCATGACTGCATAAATACTCTTAACCTCTGAGCCATTGCTCTGCCATCTAAACAGACATCAGAGAAGTACGTTTTTTAAATGCTGGTACATAATTGAGAGAAGTAACAGACACCTATCTATATGTATTTGAGTATAAGAACTAAAAACATGCATACTAAGTAAATCATAGGCAAAACAAAAAATAGAACAGGAAAACCTTTCCATATTTGTAATTCCCCTATGAACTAGAAGCACTTTATGTATCATAAAAATCATATTTTTGCCTGACTCTCCTCTTCCCCTTTAAATTTTAAGGAAAAGTGTAATTTTCCCATGTTCTGGCATCATTATTATGTTCATACATGGTACACCTAAATTTCATACAAAGGAATCCATCAAATTCTTTGTCTTTGGGTGAGATCCTATTAAATTAATAGGCATTTCTTTGCAAATTTTCAGTGTAATACACAATTTCAAACTTGTCTACTAAAGGTTCACAATGGCTCACCTGAACCTTATGAATTCTGTGTTACTAAATTTTAATGAATTATTAACTACAGAATTGATTCCTCTCCAGCCGAAAACTAAGAAAAGCAGAAGGGAAGGAAGCTATCCACATATATGATACACTTCCTACCAATTTTATGACATTCTTTTTTTTTTTTTAATGTTTTGGGCTAGTAAATAAGCAGACATGAACATGTACTGCTGAAATAAAGTTAATATGAAAAAATACATTAACAAAGCTCATGGTCTTAAAATAATCCATAAGCAAAACAGGATTATCAAAAAAAAGCTCTTAAGAGAAAAATATATAATACACTTAAAATATGGTAAAGAACAATCAAAACGTAAGACAGAAAAAGTAAAAATAACCATAGGTATCTCTTATATTAAAAAAAAAAAGCTTAGTTCTATATCCTGGGTTTACACATTTTACTAGTTCATGTTTGTCACCATATAAAGTGTAGTTCCTACACAAAGAACCACTTGTTGGTGATATTTTGTTTGTGTTCTGACAAAGCTTGTTTGGAGTCTGAGGGCAGAGCTAGCTATTAGTTAACCATAGACGTCTGGAGGTCTGTACAGAGAAGAGAGAGGAAGCCATAAGGTGGAGCGGAGACAGGATCTTGGCCTCTTTGGTTTGAGGAACCAGAGAGGTAGGAAGCGACTGTGGCTGCTCCCCTTCTTCTCTGATCTTTCAGGTTTTTAACCTCACATCTGGCTCCATGTTTTTATTGATAAGATTAATTAGAAAAACACTTTATGTGGGGCTCAAACCTACAACCCTGTGATTGTCACATGCTCTACCAACTGAGCTAGATGATACAGAATTGACATTGCTATTTATTCAGTTATAAGAAATAATCAGAAATAAAAATCCATCCCTTATATATAAAATACCTATTAGATCCCATTAGGGTCTACCAGGCAACTAGCACAAGGTAATGATGAAATTGTTCAACTATTGGTAGGAAATGTGCTAGAAGCCTCAGAATTTCATAAAAGAAAAGACACCATATCAATAGCAAGGGTTTGGAAAAAGATTTTTCTAACACTTGGCAACAAGGCATGGAAAGTATAAGGAAATGTCCTACTTTTTCCTTATATAATCAAACTCTACTACCTGTAGGAAGTAACCCAAAGAGTACTCAAAGAAATGAAATTTGGCAAATGGACGTGTTTCATTTTGCAGTTTGGAAAATTAAAATATGTACAACACACCATAGATACATATTTGGTATTTCAGTGGGCAACATCTTTGAGTTCTAAAAAGGCTAAATCTGTAATCAAACATTTGTTAGAAGTTATGGCCATCATGGGGATAACTGTACAAATTAAGACTAACAACGTTCCAGCATATGTCTCTAGTAAAATGAAACAGTTTTTGCATGTTACAACACATAACATATTAAAGGTATACCACACCACCCCTGAGCACCATCCTGGGAGGACCTGCCCAACTTGGCCCCATTTTCTGGCCAATTGGCAGGCCCTGTGGGAAGGATCCCCTTTTCCAAGACTGCAGGCAGACCCTGCAGTCTCCATACCCTGCCCCCACACTCATTTGCCAGAGACCCCAGCCACATCCTGAGACTCAGAGACCAGCCCCTAGCTTCCATCCAGCCCCGGAACTCCCATCTGGACCAGAGGTGAGTGCCTGGGGTTATAGTCAGAGAGGCAACTGCCCCTGGGTCCCACCCCTGGGCACCATCCTGGGAGGACCTGCCCAACTTGGCCCCAGTTTCTGGCCAATCTGCGGGCCCTGTGGGAAGGCTCCCCTTTTCCAAGACTGCAGGCAGACCCTGCAGTCTCCACACCCTGCCCCCACACCCATTTGCCCGAGACCCCAGCTACTTCCTGAGACTCAGAGACCAGCCCCCAGCTCCCATCCGCTCTGGAACTCCCATCTGGACCAGAGAGACCCTCCAGTAGACACTACAACCTCAACATCTTGCCCCCACACCCATCTGCTGGAGACCCCAGCCACTTCTGGAGACTCAGAGACCTGTGTCCAGTATTCCATCCTGCCCCGGAACTCCCATCTGGACCAGAGCTACCATCCTGTCCCAGAACTCCCATCTGGACAAGAGGAGCTCCCATCTGGACAATATAAGGAGACCCCAGGGACTTCCTGAGACTCAGAGTGCAGCCCCTCATCTCCTATCTGGCCAGCACTCTCATCTGGACCAGAGCTCCCATCCAGCCCAGAGCTTCCATCTGGACCAGAGAGAGGTTCCCTAAATCTGTCAGCTCTGTCTGGACCAAGTACACTGTTAAGACCAAGAATGAACCCATGAGGAGATGGGCAGACGCCAAGGCAGAAGTACATACAACAAAATAAAGAGCAATACAGCATCACCAGAACCTAGCCCTTCGCCAACAGCTAGACCTGAACATCACGGAATGGAAGAAGAAGAAAACAACCTTATAAGTAACATCATGAAGAGGCTAGAGCTTTATATAGAAGAAATCAAAAATAAAGTAGAGGAACAGACAAACAAAAAATGGGAAGAACGCTATAAAAAAAAACTAGAGGAAAGGACAATTAAAGCAGAAGAAAACAATAAATCCTTGAATGAAAATCATAATTTTCTGGATAGGTACCACATACCTAAGTTAAATCAAGACCAGATAAACCATTTAAATAGTCCAATAACCCCTAAGGAAATAGAATCAGTCATAAAAAGTGTCCCACCAAAAAAAAGCCCAGGACCAGATGGTTTCACTGCAGAGTTCTACCAGATCTTCAAAGAAGACTTAATACCAATACTCTATAAATTGTGCCACACAATAGAAGCAGAAGGAATATTACCAAACTCCTTCTATGAGGCTACAATTACCCTGATTCCTAAACCAAAGATGCAACAAAGAAAGAGAACTACAGACCAATCTCCCTCATGAACACTGTTGCAAAAATACTCAATAAAATACTAGCAAACAGACTCCAAGAACACATCAAAACAATTATCCACCATGATCAAGTAGGCTTCATCCCAGGGATGCAAGGGTGGTTCAACATATGAAAGTCCGTCAATGTAATACACCATATAAACAAACTCAAAGAAGAAAAGGCATTTAACAAAATCCAACACCCCTTCATGATAAAGGTCTTGGAGCGATCAGGAATATAGTGAACATTCGTAAACATAATAAAGGCAATCTACAGCAAGCCAACAGCCAACATCAAATTAAATGGAGAGAAACTCAAAGCAATACCATCTAAAATCAGGAACAAGGCAAGGCTGTCCTCTCTCCCCATACTTATTCAATATAGTACTTGAAGTTCTAGCCAGAGCTATAAGACAAATTGGGGCAAAAAAATGTCACAAAATATGGTACATATACACAATGGAGTACTACTCAGCAGAGAAAAACAATGACATCATGAGGTTTGCAGGCAAATGGATGGATCTAGAAAAAATCATCCTGAGTGAGGTAACCCAGACTCAGAAGGACAAACATGGTATGTACTCACTCATAGGAGGATACTAGATGTAAAACAAAGATGACTAGACTGCTACACAACTCCAGGGAGGCTACCTAGAAAACGGGACCCTAGGAAAGACACAGGGATCGCCCAATGACAGAGAAATGGATGAGATCTACATGAACAACCTGGACGACAGTGGGAGTAATGAAGGGCAAGGTTTGAGGGAAAGAAAGCTTAGGGGAACAGGACATCCCAGCTGGATCAAAAACAGAAAGGGGGAACAAGGAATAACAGATCATGATAAATGATGACCACATGAGAACAGGAATAGGCAGAGTGATAGAGACATCTCCAGAAATCCACAATGATACATCCTCTGTAGACTGCTGGCAATGGTTGAGAGAAAGCCTGATCTGACCTAGTCTGGTGATCAGATGGCCACCCTACCAGTCGAGCTGTAACTCTCATCCAATAACTGATGGAAGTGGATGCAGAGATCCTTAGCCAGGCCCCAGGTGGAGCTTCAGGTGTCCAATTGTTGAGAAAGAGGAGGGAGTGTAAGAGTGTGAATTGTTGAGCCCAAGATTGGGAAAAGCACAGGGACAAATAGCCAAATGATTGGAAGCACATGAATTATGAACCAAGGGCTGTGGAGACGCCAGCTGGATCAGGCCCTCTGGATAAGTGAGACAACTGAATAGCTTGAACTGTTTGGGAGGCATCCAGGCTGTGTGACCGGGACCTGTCCTTAGTGCATGTGCTGGCTGTTTGGAACCTTGGGCTTATACAGGGACACTTTGCTCAGCCTGGAAGGAGGGGACTGGACCACCCTGTACTGAATCCACCAGGTTTAAATGAAACCCCAGGGGAGTCTTGGCCCTGGAGGAGATGGGAATAGAGAGGAGGGGAGAGGGGAAATGTGGGGGGGGGGGCGGAAGTGGGGAGGACAAGGGAACCCATGGCTGATGTGTAAAATTAAAACACAAATATAATTATATATATTTATATATATATAAAGGTATTCCACACAATCCTACAGGACAAGCAGTTATAGAAAGATCTAATCGAACTCTAAAACATATGTTTAATAAACAGAAAGGGGTAATAAAGACCCTCAGAGATAGACTGCATAATGCTTTATTAACTTTGAATTTTCTAAATGCTAATGAGAAAGAATGCCAGCTACAGAAAGACATTGGGTAATAGAAAAAAAACCAAAAATACAAAAAAAACTACGTAATTAAATCAGCCTGTATACTTTAAGGTTGTGCTGACCTCAGAATGGAAACCAGGATATGTGTTACATTGGGAAAGAGGTTTTGTTTTTGTTTTCACAGAAGAGGAGGTATGGATATCATCAAGACTGATAAAGATTAGATTTGAACAAGAGAGACCTCTTGATTAGAAGAGGTGATAGTTCATCAACCAATGTGACCATTTAATCTAAGCTAATTTATAAAACTAATAAATAATTTTCATTTGATCAGATATACCTTGCCACAAGGGAAATTCCTTAGTTAGGGTTGGGGCAGGGTTTTGTTTTTGTCTTTATAGGACAATAAAGGCATCCAGCTAAGGAATCTGAAGACTGCTAAACAAATGAGACATCTGAACAAAAAGGATGAATCATTCAGAGAAAATGTGCTAAGAAAAAGAGTACATTGGCCTATTAGTATATCACATTTACAACAGGATAAAATTTCATAAATCCTCCCAAATGTTTGTTTCCACTGTTCTTGTAGTCCCAGTTCAATTAAAAATTAAAGGTGGCTTTGAAGTTGGAGTGTGGCTCTCTTCTTCTTTAAACCCAAGCATGCTTGTTAAAAAGAAAATCCAAAAATCTCTGTATCATGTCAGAAGAGCCACCTGATATAGGACAGAAGAAAAACCAAAATTAAGGGACTATTCTATTACCACTAATCTCATAATCCTTTGGTTCTGACTCTAACACTTTTCTTAAGGTATAAATATCTCAAATTTTCTAAAAATTAATGTGTGTGTGTGTTTTAAATTTTTTGTCAAGATATTAATGGTCATATAGAATATTAACTAATTCTAGAAAAAGGTTTCATCTAGCTTCCTGTACATAATTTCTGGTTTGATTCTCTATCAGGTAACTAGGAATTAAGTTTTTGTACTCTGGATGTACCTAACAAATTATGATCTTTTAACTTCTTTGAGATCTGCTGCATATGACATTTAAAATGTTTAAGTTTTCTGCAGTGAACCATGACCATGCCTAACAGTGACCTTTGAGGTCTCGAAAAGGAGGATGGGGCTCCACAACAATGATTCCACCAGGACTACGGTAATGCCACTAAGCTGACAAACAACACCCAAAGATTAGCTTTGGACTACAAACTACTCCAACAATTTCAAAGTGGCTAGCTGAAATGGTCCAGCCTCACAAACTACTCTAGCCAACACTTGAGATAATTCCTGCACTTTCCCATTACACAGAGACCGAACAAATGATTTAGCTAGCTTTCCCAGGACTTGACAATTATCCCAATTTTTTTTTTCAGGATCCCCTACAGATATCGTTGCCCCCAGACAGCAGGAAATAATTTTAAGAACACAACACTCACATTCCCAAGAGGTGGGGTGGGCGGTTTTTGGTTGTTCAGTGGGTTATAGTTATTTGTCATCATTTAGGGGGGTTGGTTACAAGTTGTTATTGGTAATGATGAGGAAAAAATCTGAAGGAAATTAGATTCAGGGATCTTGTTCTGAAAAGGAAAAGGGGGAATATAGAAATGATAGGATAAAAATGTAGATTATTGAATCTATTTTTAAACCAAAAAAGCAACTACTCATCTTAAATATTTTACATTGATATTGGTTTTTGTATATTGATGCAAATGTGAGGTTATTTTTGTTAGAACATACTGTAAATAATTTCTACTCTTGTTCAAGATATTATACCTGTACAGCCCACTTAACAATGTACTATAAATTTCTAGTCCTTGAAAGTTATTATTACAATCTATTTAGGACAATAAAGAAATTTAGGTTAATAGTTAGTCACCTACTACAATCAAACTTGTAGTCATGTTAGGTATGTTTTCAAGGTCAAACAGATTTATTTTAAATAGACAGGTGGTCTTCAAACACTTCAGAGACCTACAGAATATGGCATTTAAGATATTTGTTTGTTTGGTTTTTTATTTTATTTTAATGGTTTTTCAAGACAGGTTTTCTCTGTAAAACAGTCCTGGTGGTCCTGGAACTCACTCTGTAGACTAGGCTGGCCACAGAGATCCCCCTGCCTCTGCTTCCTGAGTGCTGGGATTAAAGGCATGCACCACCACCACCCAGCTGATATTCACACACTTCAGAGATCTATAGAATATGGAATTTAAGATGTTTTAATAACATAAGGTTCTTTTTTTTTATGACAATGAGACATTTCTGCTCCTGGCAGCAGCAATACACTTCAGAGATGTTGGGCATCAAAGAAACTCCACATGGAGTTTACTTTCTTTGTGGCAAAAGTTAACCACTGGGCAAGAAACTACCTTTGCCTCAACTACTGGCAGTATGCTGTCCAATCAGATAAGCAGGACACGAAAGAAAGGACTGCCAATCCTTGCCAAGACAAGGTGGGACAGTCCTTCAAAAATCCTACTTCACAGAAAAATCTGTCAGATATTCTAGGCCAGCAGGCCAAAGATGGCTACCTCAAAGTTACAGAGGAATCTTGGGTGACTGTCCAAGCAGCCATTTCTGTCATTTCTTAATGTTGGCAGTTGTTTGCTCTGTACTCCCTGCTTAATCAGGTAATATTATATCCTTCTCAGGTCTCTGTTGGAGTTGAAGACTAGATTGTTATAGTTTTCCTTGTTAACAAATTCAGAAAAGAAACTCACAAAGGAGGTGTAAAGTGTATAAGTTTGAGAGCCATAAAAAGATAGTTTTGGGTTGGTAATGCAAGTTAGGATAGAAAGTGAATTAGGTACAAAACTTTGGACTCACCAAGATAGGATAGATAATGGAGTATTTTCTCCTAATTTGTCAAATGCTAATGGACTAGACATTGTTAATGCAATTATTCCCTATATATATTTGTGTATAGTTATACTTATTTATATACATTTTCTATGTTAGTTAAAACCTTAGCATTTTATTAGACAAAAAAAGGGGAAATGTGTGGTATTTTGTGTTCTGACAAATAAAACTTGCTAGTCAGAGGGCGGAGCTGGCCACTAGTTAATCATAGAGGTCTGGAGGTCTGTACAGAGAGAAGACAGGAAGTGATAAGGCATGGCCCAGACAGGGTCTCAGCCATTTTGGTCAGAGGAACCAGAGAGGTAGGAAGGAACTGTGGCTGCTTCTCTGATCTTTCAGGTTTTTACCAAGATATCTGACTCCTTACTGATAAGATTAATTAGATTTGTGCTTCAACCAGTTATTTATTTTTAAAATGTTATCTGCTTTCATTTCCTGTAAGTGTTGACCTTCACGTTCTGTGTGCTAAATTGCAAACCTATTGCCGATACAGTGCAGGAGGGCTAGCTGTTTTCTACTGGGACTGGAGCTGCAGATGGCTGAGCTTCCACATGGAAAACAAACCCAGTTCCTCTGTAAGACCAGCTCTCATAAGAGAGCACTCAAGCCCCAAGTTACATTATTTTAAACACACAACAAAGGGCTGGTTTAATAAACAATTACCAAGTTTTCAGGCAATACAACTGCAATCAGCTAATGTTTTGCAATGATTGTGGGCCTACACAATTTTTTTCTGAGAAAAGGTCATTGTGCAGCAGACAAGGATACTAACAATGAAGGCTACAACTAAGCTATACACCTAGTCCAGTCTAATATGCATTTTTAAGATTTTAATTTTTAAAATTATGTGTGGATCTGTGCATATGAGTGCAGTGCCCTTGGAAGTCAGAAGAAGGTGATGATGGATCTCCAGAGTTGCTGCCACCTGACATGAGTTCTAAGGATAAAACCCTGGTCCTCTGGAAGAGCAGCAAGCACACTTTACTTCTGTGCCATCCTTCTTGCCCCTGTCCTATAGACTTGTTAGTCTAAATTATAAACAAAATTATAACACAAGTCATTATATTATCAGTGTGGTATAAATCAATACATAATAGGTTACATTTAGTTACCCAACAATTCATTTCCTTAAAATATGAGCTATTGCCTAAATAAAAATAAAATTGCAGGTATTATAGTTCAAGTATAACTTTCTAGGAGACAAATGGGGCCACATGTAATTAATACAAGTCTACCCAATAATAACCACTTTAAAGAGTAACAACACCCAAGTAGTTACTAATATTCTCGTTTCTGAAAACTTCTGATTGAGATGACTAAGGTTTGAAACAACTGTACTTCCTTTTATAAGCTTACAGACAAATCTACCATTCTTGAGGTAACATGCTACCAGAGACTAGACAGAGGACACCTCTACAAGAAAGATAAGTTCTAGGATTGATGAGATATTAGATATTAGCTACTAAGAGTTTATCTGATTTTAAGAAAATGTCTATAAGCAAAGGTATATGAAATAATTTTAGAATATTAGAAGCACAAAATGAATGAACATAGTAACAAACACTCACAAGCCCAGCATTTGGGGATAGGAGCAAAAGGACCAGATATTTAAGGCCTGTCTCAATAAATAGCAAGTTTGAGGTCAGCCTGGGATTCATGAGACCTTGCCTCAACAAGAAGAAAACAAGAATAACAAAATAAATTCTTGTAAGTAAAAATCCTTACTGTGGCCGGGCGGTGGTGGCACACACCTGTAATCCCAGCACTTGGGAGGTAGAGGCAGGTGGATCTCTGTGAGTTCGAGGCCAGCCTGCTCCAAAGCTACAGAGAAAACCTGTCTCAAAAAACCAAAAAAAAAAAAAAAAAAAATCCTTTCTGTGAACATCTGTCTCTAGTCACAAATTCACTGCACTATAGTGCCTCTGCATAAATGGTTGTTGCAGATTGCAGATTAAATACTAATTAACCAAAAATAAAAGCAAGAAAGACTGAAGAAAACTATCTTCTATGTTTCATACTAGTTTCCCAGACTCAAAAAGCCAAAAAGAAAACAGAGGAACTTAAAATAAAAACATAAAAATTTCTTTTAAAGCTACATTAAACCATGTATTTAGGCGACACCATGTGGCAGAACTATGAATTGCTACTAACACCACTATGTGTTATAATAATATACTTGAATATTTAATATGAGGGAAAAATTTAAAACCAATGTTTAAATTATGAGTTAAATGACCAAATTAGAAAGTCAATTATCGATATAAAATAGCCACTAATGAATATATTAAAGAATGAATTTTAGAAATATATCAGACAAAGAGGCCCAGAGGTTCTTGTATACACAAGAATGCTAAACTTAAAACACACAGGATTTTTCCTTTAAAAGGTGGATGTACAGCTTGTTATCTATCCCAAAGACTGGTACTGGTCATTTTTTATAGTCTGGTGACACTGGCACTATCTATGTGGCCTGAAAGCTCTCCTAGATCCTTATTGTGAGCTTTTCCAATCTACAGAACCTATCTTTTTGGAAGGTATCACAGGTAGTCAATTTATAGATCCCATCTTTATGGAAGATATCACATGTACTTCATAAAGAGTTTCAATGTAGTCACTTCTTAAGCTTTATTGTGCACACAGGATTGAGTGAATTATCACCAGAAAATTTTTCACAAAACTCTCCTGTGGTTTAAATGTGCCTTAAAAACAAAAAACTACTTGGGATCAGACTCCCAAAGTTTGAACCAATGCAGGCTACCCAGTCATGTTGAACAAAACCTTCTTGCCTCCTATGGATTATTACTCTGATGGCCATGATGGTTGCAGAGACCCCCAACACACAAAGATACTAAGAAATTATACCATAAAGGATCAAGCTAATTTAATTTATAAGCAAAATTATAGGAATTATTAACTTTACAGTTACTAACTTTAAGCAGTTATAAATATAACTATGGAACAAATATTGGCCTAATATATTTTAATAATATATATAAAACTACACATCAGTAGTTTTATAGATCCTGTTACAAAAATGTTTCTGAACTTCTAAATGTTTTATGGAATTAACAATCTTGGTTTGACTATAATTTACAGGAAAATTCAGAAAAGAAAATAACCAAAAAGATGTGCGCCATCACAAAGGAGCTGGATGACTGACTCCTTCACTTTTCCATACTGTTGTTCAGCTATGAAAAATAATCACAGCATACAGGAGGCAGAGGCAGGCAGATTTCTGTGAGTCTGGGGCCAGCCTGATCTACACAGTGTGTTCCAGGACAGCTAGAGTTACACAGTTGAGACTCTGTCTATATATATATATATAATCTTTGAATTATATAAAGAAATACTATGCTGATAAAGGGTAATTCTTAGAAAAGCTCCTGGTTTGATATTACTAGAACCCAAATATGTATGTTGGCAGATATAAATATGCAAAAGTAATAATTTTAGTTATACCCATACTTGAAAATGCCCTTTAATAATTTTAACAAAACTATAAATTTGTGAGATTAAAAAAAAATCCTCAAAAACCAGGTGTGGCAATTCTTTTAATCCCAACACTCAAGAAGGAGAGACAGTAGTATCTCTTTTGAGTTCAAGACCAACCTGGTCTATAATATAGGCTAGCCAGAGCTACAGAGTAAGACAACATCTCAAAACAAAAAAAAATTCCTAGAACCCATCAAATTACCCTGACATTTCAGGGGTGAAGGTACCGAAGTCTAAAGCCCAAATGACTCATATCCCATTTACATTCCCAGTGTCGATGCTTAAACAGTACAGTACAATACTTGTGCTTTCAATTTAGCCTGCCTTTAAGCCGCTTCATTCACATTCAATGTATAGTATTTGTGGCCCATTAATTAAAATAAGTGCTATCAAGATGAGAATTATGATAAATATGAGGTCATCAAAGAAACTTAAAGAAAAAGGAAATTCCAATTGGATATACATTTCAAAAGAACTAATCCCTCCTTCAAGGGTCAAAGACACATAGTTGAGTTAATGGAATTTTGGTCTTATCATTTGGTCATGTGAAAGTGAATTGTGTAAAAACGTTAATATTAAAAATGTTAAAACTGATGGCTACTTCTCATTTAGGTGAATTTTAAAACAAATTCAACTTTTCTATTCTTTAATTATCAGCCTGAGATAGTATGGAAGATCTCTACTTGAATCTAGAAGGAATACATTCTGAAAGTATTTTATTCTATTTATAATGAAAAATTCCATTGTAACATAACCAATATTTTATATTTAGCTTAAATATCCATTAAAATTATTTTAATAAAAAACTAAAGTTTTATATTTCAAAATATTTTATTGACAAATTTTCTAAATCTAAAATTCTGCTTATGTTTTATAATTTGCCCATCAATCTGGAAATAATAGCTCATGAGAAAAAAAGCATCAATTATCTTTCAGATAAAAACTCACAAGTGATACTTTTTTCCCTCAGCATCTAACTAAAGTTGTGTGACATAGAGAAACCAAAACCTAATTTACATGTGAAGGTAGAAAATAAATATTTACAAAGTCCCATTGAACAATTAGAAAAAATAAAAAACCCTATGTGTCATTTCAAATCAAATAAGATACAATACTTATCAGTTGCAGATTAAATATTGAGAAAAACAGTGGCATTAAAAACATGAACAATGACACATAAAATGTTTCTACAAACTAGAATTATCTAGAAAAATTACTTGCTCAGAGGAAAAGCAAGTACAGCCAAGAAAATCATACTGTGATTATTTTTAAAACAGAAAGATTGAAAAAAAAAAAAAAAACAGAAAGATGAACGAAAGCTCAATTAACTAATGCCACATCTCAATTTCTTCAATTATTCTTAAAATCTGCCAGAAATCACTAAATCAAACCTTACCAGAGCTGCCTGCTATTAAACCACCACTATGCTACTTTTCTAAAAAATGCCTGTTCATGTGGAGGCTTCTTGCACTGCCCAGAAACTCTCCTTACGAGTTACAAGTCAGGAGGGCAGAAGCTGCACCCTTCCCTTTATCTCCAAATAGCATATGCATAGAATTGATGCAGCTCCCTTCTTACTACACTCAAGGAAAGAAACAATGGTCTGTTTATCTTTAACTCCCAAATGCTTGAAAAAGTATACTTGGTACATAGGAGACATTCAAGAGGCCTGTTTTTGAATGTAAACTGCTGGTCATGACAAAAAAAAAAAAAAAAAAAAAAAAAAAAAAAACCAGCATACAAACTAGATGAAATAGTTTCAGACAGAAAAACTAACCAATGTTCGATTAACTAATGCCATGTCTTTTCGATTTTGATTTTTAAAATATGCCAGAAATCACCAAAGCAAACTTTCCCAGAGCTCCCTGAAGTGACACAAGCTACCTTCCAGCAGAGAATCTCATCCCTGTTTTTTAAAACATCAAGTGGTCACACAACCTGCCATGGTTATCCGTGAACATCACACAGGGAAACAGGAAAGGTGCACCATGCTTGGGGGTGATCTGTTAATACATTACCTGATGAAGTCAATTAATATCAACACAGACGAAGACTATCTCTCTCTTATTTGACTTATTTTCCAGCAATTTTTTTAAAAAAGCATAGTTATCTACAAAACCAATGGCAATACTGACAGGACCAGGTTCAAGAGAAGTGATACTCAATAATCTCAAATGTCTCCACTGACCCAACATTAAGTACAGAACTTGTTATCCTAAATCTGCATCTGACCCATTAAACTCTCTGATTTCAAGGCCAGTTTAAGCTAATAGGGCAAGATCCTGTCTCAGAAACCTGGACACATAAATAGGTAAACTCACTGAATATATCCTACTTATATTACATGAAATAAAATGATAATATTTTTAGTTTTAAAAATAGGCATTGCATTTCTAAAAATAAGTAAATGAATGAATGCATTACTGCTTATTCCATTGGATGACTGGGATGAGGAAGGTCATTCTGACAAAGATAGAGACAGGCTCTAATTATGAAGTGAAAATAAAGAGGGTTATATTAGAGATGAACCCTTAACCTCCCCTTTGGCCTTATTCTACCAAAGGCATTTCAACAGAAGAGAGTTTGCTTTAGAAGGGACAAAATCTATACATTTTTAACCACTGTAAAAGGTTCTTCAGATCAAGAGTCACTTGAAGTGAATAGATGGCTTCTAATACTCATTCAGGTATCTACTAAAGGACTATATTTTTCCCTTGAAACAAATATGGTCATTTAAACACATAAAATCTTTTAGTTTCCATTCAAGTTTTCAAATTTGAAAAATGAGGACAGCAAATACAAGATATCACATACAAGATTGTCAAAGCTCACCAGGTCAGACTGGGTTTAGCTTGGTGGTAAATATCTGGCTTAGCAATGTCATTAAAACAAACAAACAAACAAACAAAAAAACAAGGTAAAACTAGATAATGATGACTGAAAAAAAGGCACTAAATTATCAGGGTTTATAGGAGTATTAAAGCAAATTGTAAAAATAAAATTACTATATTCTAAGAAAATATCTTAAAGTAACTTACACTATCTATAAAATTATTTCTGAAGTACTTTTAAAAAATAGAACCAAAAGATGTATTAATATAGTAAAAAAACAAAAAAAAACTCTATTTGAAGCATTCTTAAGAATCAGTAACAATCTCTCAAAACCTCAAGAAAAAAATCAGTGCTAGGTAGACTGAGAATAGGAAAGCACATGTCACCTCACTAACACCTCTCTAGGACACACTGCTGCCGCCAACTAACCCCAAGTCTGAATCATGGCATAAAATACTTCACATTTTACCTAAGGGAAAGCTGTGCTGGAAAGGAAGGCATCAGCCCTATAAGATCTGCCATTGAGGACCCAACATTACTGAGGAAAGGTCAAGCCAGAACACTTAACTGCCACATGGTACACAGCACCTCCTGTCCACACACATTTCCTGACCCTGCTTTAAGATCTTTAATAAAGGCCTCACATATGCTTTCTGATCAAGGCTTTCTAGATTCCTGGTCTAGATTTTCCACTTCCTTTCTCTCTTGTTCTTCATTTGCCTAAATAATATCTTCAACAGCTTCCATTCAGACTTTAGTCAAGCACAATAAGTATTGTTGTATTGCATTCCCAACTTAGCTTCAGACCTGGTACTGTGCCCTAATAGGCTCCAGTGTTTACCATAATTTAGTCTGAGGATTTAATACAGGGCCATGCACCTGTTAAGGCTACATCTCTGCCCAATTTCTTTTAAAAGTTATATACTAATCAAATTCTATTAACTCTTCTCCCTATTGGTAACAGAAACAAGAAAAATACATAAAAATACAAATATTTCTGTATTTTTAAATTAAAAGTTCTGATACAAGAATGACAAAATCCAAAGTAAGTGATTTAAGCCATTTGTATACATTCTCTAGCAGGTATCTAATCTGTGGCATGTGGAAAGCATACACCTCAGTGTTGCTATGAATATAGCCAAACACAAAACTGTATACTTACTCTAAACATTGAGATTTGTTTTGCAATTTTTAATCTCAACTGTGCAGCTGTCGAGTATAAGTTTTTATATGACAATACTGTGTCACAATGTGACATGTTGGACACATCTGCCCAAGTGCTGGCTAATTTTATGTCAACTTGATACAGGCTAGACTCATTACAGAAGAGGAGACTCACAGTTGAGAAAGTGTCCCACCAAACTGGCCTGCAGGAAAGCCTGTGGTGCATTTTCTTGAATGACTGATGTGTGAGGGCCCAGCTCACTGTGAATGGTACCACACCTGGGCTGGTAGTCCTAGGTACTCTAAAGCTGACTGAGCAAGTCATTGGGACAGAGCCAGTAACAGTATTCCTTCACGTCCTCTTGCCTCCAGGTTCCTGCTTGAGTTCCTGCATTGACTTCCTTCAATAAACTGTGATATGGAAGAGCAATCCATATAAACCTTTTCCTCTCCAAGGTTGCTTTGGCCTTAGTATTTTATCTTAGCAACAGAAACCATAACTAAGACACACAGCTAATTTTATTCCTAAACAAAACAAATTAGGAATCCTCTGTCTTTTCTTTGATCAGTAATAGTGAACTGTAGCCCTAGGGTGAATTTAAAAGCCTCCCAGAGGGGAGCCAAAGGCTAATGAAGGGCCTCTGACTTCATGGTGGCAACTGGATGGAAAAACCTTTGTCTCCATAAAGTACACTACAAACATAATACAAACAAGGACAAGCCCAGAGTTTAAAGACCATCAAGCAAGCATACTTTATATATCCTAATTCTTAACCATCCCTCCAACATTTAAGAAAATGGAGTTCCTTCAAAATATGAAATTTGAAAAGAGAATTGTCATCAACATCTCTTAATGATGCTTTTTGCCTTTCATGAGTCATAATGACAAATTTCCAGATTGATGAGCATAAAGCCATGTCTACACATGACCCACATGAAACATCTGTGATTTTTATGAATCTCTAACCTTTTCCACCAAAAATTCATTGTGTAGACCTCACCAAAGATGCAAGGACAGAATTAAAAATTGGTTCATATAACAAATTCTGTAACATACATCAAAATTTTTTATCAAATGAGCAGTAGTCATTAAGAAACAATAAAGTAATGAAATGGGGCCTAAATTCTATAACCAAAGCTCATCTTTCCTCCCACTAAGTAGTGCTTAAAAAGTAAAATGTAGGAAAATTATACAGGAGCCAAGTCCCAGGAAAATTAATCATGAGTTTTGAACTTGTGGTTCTCCTGCTCTGGTCTCAGAGAACTGAGAAAAAAATGTAAAGATTCATTACTTACTAATGTTCAGAGTTCAAATCAACAACTGTATAGTCTACCACAGCATTCTCTAATGTCAACACATCAAGCACTTCTAAACTTACCCAAATGAAGCAGCGTGAACTGGGCTGCCAGTTCCTTTGCATCTTCCAGCGTAGTGCAGAGTTTATCTGGCATGAAGTAACTCTGGGATCCATTTGCAATTGCAGGAATAACTATCTTATACACCAAGAGTACTTTTCCATCCTGACTAGTTGTTGAATATAAGTAATATTCTGGTGGTGCCCAATTATTTTTGTTGCAGTAATAATCCAAATGCATCACTGCAGAATTAAAATGATTGGATTTTAAAGAATACATGCTAATTGGGGTAAGCTTTGTTCCAGGAAAAAAAGGATAAGTACATCTTTCAATTTCAGGAGGGCTTGGACTATGCTGACCATTGAGACGAGTGGGAAGAGTTGGTGGCTTGCCTAGAGCTTTGGAGTGACTTTCTTCTTTGTTAGCATATACAAGTAGGTTTTCAGAATTTGGACTAATCTGGCCATTAAGATGCTGTCGCCAAGTATTTTCTTTATTCACTGGCTTTGCCAGTGTTACCTCAATACTGGCTCCATCAATGCATTTTCCATTCATAACAGACATAGCGGCCACTGCATCTTCTCGGTTGAAAAAGTGAACAAATGCATAATCTCTAAGCTTCTTTACTCGTTCCACTGCCCCAGGCTTGAATTTATTGAATTCTGCTTTAATTGTTTCCTCTGTAGTTGAGATCATTAGATTTCTTACATAGAGAACTTTAACTCTCTGCATGGTTTCCTCATCAACTTCTTTCTCAGGATCAGCCCAATCTACCTGAATGGTATGGCCCCAGAGTTGAAACGTTCCTGAAAAAAAAAAAAAATGCACAAATTGATGTGAAATTAACTAAGCAAAGAATACAAGTTTAAAGTGCTATATAAAATAATTTCTCGAAGAAACTCAAGCAAGTATCAATATATCCAATTAGCCACTTGTCCCTACTCACACCAAAGTTTTGACTAAAGCAACCTAATCAGAACTTGTGATAAAATTTAAGAGTTGGTAAAGCAAATAAGACTTTAAAGACAGATTATTGTTAGAATTAGATAATGCATTCTGGATTTTTATTAAACATAATTAACAAAGTTAAAGTTACATATACATTAAAGTATCAGTTAAAGTACATACACAGTCAGTAATTAGCAAATGTGACTCATTTTGTAGGAATAATATCTTGTACCTAGCAGTCATTTAATTTACTTCCTCATTAAAACAATTCTTTATTCCTCTTCAAATGGCACTATATATCTTACTAATAATGGTCTATCATTCGCTGTTGTTTCTCCATAATTACAGTGGGGTTAATTTGTAAGGTAGCCTTTGAAAGGACATCTTACCTGGGATCAACTTCCTCCTGGCCATCGCAGCAGCCCTGTGGGACTCATACTCAACAAAGGCAAAGCCTCGGTTCTTGGTCTTGTCAGTTGCACTGGGATAAACAATAACATCGACAACACCTTCTGTAACTTTCTTCATCTCATCCAAAATCTCTTCCTTTTTCTTTTCTTTGGGAATTGCTCCAATAAATAATCTGCAGTTATCCAAGCTGACACACACACCAATAAATTTCCCTGGTCGAATCTCATAATTGTTAAGAATCCGGATGGCTAATTGGGCTTCTTCTTTAGTAGTGTACATCACAAAAGCATAACCTCTATTTTCACCACTAAATTCCATCATCAGTCGAAATTCATATATCTTCCCAGCTCTTTCAAATACAGGAACCAATTCATCTTCATACATATCACGAGGTATTTTTCCAACAAAAACTTCACAGCCTCTAGGAGGAGGTGGTCCTTCCCAACCTTAAAAAAAAAAAAAAAAAAAAAAGATAAGTACAACTAAAAATTAATTCTAAAAATCTATATTCATACCTGAATCATTTATTCACTCAACGAATTGGCTATCAGCCACCTACATGGCAAGCAGTATTCTAAGTTTTGGGGAAACAAAAAGTAAAGTTCCTTCCCTCGTGAAACTTATTTTAACAAAACTCTAGGAGACAATGCATAAATGATAAAATGCTGTGAGGAAAATATAGCCACGCAAGAGGTGTTGCCATTAATAAAATAGGTAGATCTTTGAGCACGAAGTTTATGCAATGACCTGAATGAAGCTAAGGGAGTGAAGAACAAGGATTATCTGGGCGAGGAGAAATCAGAAGAAAACAGACACCTTCTTGCCTAAAGTGTACTAGATAGAGGAGAGCAGTAGCAAGTGATGCAGCAATTGAGGAAACTAGACGCCACAATTTTATGTAATCCTGTGGAGATTCTGAACAAAGAAATGCATTCTTAGAATGGCAAGATACCATGCCTATTTGAGTCTGGTTATATATATACTATGCCTCTACTCACTGCTCTTTCAAATTCCTCCCCAAATGACTTGTTTTTAATCCCTTAAGTATACTTTTCTCTGATGCCCTGAATCCTGACTTATTTCTCAATCCAAACCATGTTATTTCTCAGTCACTTTTTAAACCAGAGCAAGATTTTAAAAAGTACATAATCTCTTTCAAAATCACAGCTGAGACTGGTTAGAATGTCTGTGAGGATACATGCCTCATCTAAATGACTATGTTAAAGATTTAATTTAAACACGTATAAGCAAACCCTCACCTGGAGGAGGACCACCAAATTTCCTTTGCCCATTTTCTTGAACCATGTTGTAGCCAGTCTTTTCCATCAGCGCCAGCAATGCGGCTTCATTCTGAGTGCCAGTGCGTACTTTACCGCATCCATTTGTCCCATCGGTGTTCTCTTCGTTCATGGCTAAAATTCCTAAAACAAAGTCAAATAACGGTAAGCCCAGAGCAGAGCTCCAGGATTCTGGGCAGTATTTCTTTGTATTGCATGAAGCCAAGGACAGTATGGCTGACAGGTATGATGACTAACCTTCACTACTCTACTTTAGGGTCTGCCCCAAAGCTCTTCCCTGTAGTAAAAACTGGAAAACAGTTTTTCAAGTTACTCATCAATTAAGCAGTATCTTTAGATAATCTAAGTTGGAAAAAGGGAGCCAAAGAAAAGAGGAATAAAGAAAAAATGAGAAATCAGAAGTGAGAGTTAGATTAAAAAGAAAGCATTATAGTAGTAAAATATACTTCCATCAATGAATTCACGATCACTGCCAATCTACTCGGCCAGTTTTAAATCATTCTGCCATATAGGCCAGCTGAATTTTTTCTATGAGCACAAATATCACACTTGTCAGATACCCATGACCTGATACCAATATTTTCACTTTCTCAGAAATCTTCAAGAGTTCAAGTTTCCCTGAAACGAAGCCTTCAAATCACCCATTTGAATCTATTAGAAGTTACCAGAGATAAATGGTAATAAAATTACATAATCACAGGTCATCTGAGAAGAAACAGGACCTAATGTGATAAGCAATTAGCATCATCTTAAGACACTTTTATTAGTTGGGTGGATAGGAATTAAACCAAAAGAGCCACAGCATTTCAGCATCCTATATAAAAATGTATACATGTGTATGTTTTCACATGTTTATGCACATATGTGCACGTGGCCAATGATCAACCTTGAGTGTGATTCTTCTGGTGCTGGAATCACAAGAACATGCCACTATGTCCAGTTTTTTGTTTGCAAGTACTTTTCCAACTGAGTTATCTCCCTATCTCTGTATTTTAATTTTTACAATTAACTTAATTACCACATTTGCATTTCCTAATGATCAACACTGTGTTTTTATCTCTCACATACTTAGTATTATTATAAATAATTACAAAAATTTTAAATTCATATTATAGAGAATGGATTATGAAACTATTTTGGCTGTAAATATGATCTTCCTAATTACAAAATGGAAACCAGGCTTCTATGGTACAGCATTGTTAGAATTACATTTTGTTCATAGCCATACCACCCCGAACATGTCCAATCTCATGTAATCTTAGAAGCTAAGCATAGTTGTGTCTGGTTAGTAGTTAAATGGGAGAAGTAAATTTTTAAGCCAGTGCACCTCCATTTTAGCTGTTCTACCTATACAACGTTGACAATTTCATTTCTTTATATGTTACTCATTTAAACAGACATATCAATGTAAGTTCTCACAAGACTCCTTTTTTTTTTAAGGTTGACTAACACAGTGTATGGTAAAAGGGTACTAAAAATTTCCATAAAGATCAAATAAGTGCCTTGATAAATACTAGAATTACAGTCCATTTTAATTTTTTTGGTGCTCATGTTGTTGACATCAGCCACATTATTTTCATTTCTCAAAGGTGGCTTAGGTGAGACACAGCAGATGCAAAGTCACACTGACTATAATCACTGATTTATAGGTTCACAGTGGGTTCTGTAGAGGACAGGGATGGAGAGGATGTTAGCAGTCTGCTCCAGAACAGTGCTTCTCAACACGTGGGTCGTGACCGCCAGGATCACATTACGGATAGCCTGTATAACACATATTTAAATTACAATTCACAACCGTAGAAAACTAACAGTTATAAAGAATTCTATAATAATAATTTTCTGGTTGGGGTCAGCATAGCATGAGGAACTGTATTAGAAGATTGTAGCATTAGGAGATTGAGAACCATCGCTCTAGAGCAAGAAAGATTATCACCACAGCTCTCAACTAGTGCTTCAGGGGTGAGCATGTCTCTGGAGCCAGATGGCTTGGGTTCATAACCCTTCTTTTCACTCACTAGATATATAGTAAAGGAATTTAGTTACACAATTTCTTCATCTGTAATATGCTGATAACACCATTATTCTCATAAATGTTCTATAAATAAAAGAAAATATTTGATAAATAAACCAGCTGGTGATTAAGTAAAAGCATCGGGACTCTTTTTTTAATCTTAAAACAATTCAGAAATGCTAATTTTATACATATATTGGAATGTTTCATATCAACATATGAAATAACTATGTAAACTAGTTATTCAGTTTATCTGTACAGTAACTGGCTTCAAAACAAAACTGCAATGTCAACTAGAAACAAAGAATAATAAAAGATTTACTTTTATAGGTTTGTTATAAATACAAGAGCATTAATAAGTATCCTCTCTAATCTCAATGACTAATAGAAATGTGCCTTTATAAAAGGAAATTATTTACAAGTATCATGAAAAAAATAAAAAGAAAGAAACCCAGAGAAACTATACTATCTAAGATCCCAGAGCCAAAAAGTGATATATACAGAATTGAAAACCAGCTCAACTTGATCTCAAAAACTCATCGTTGCCAAGAATTCTGACATATGTCTTCATTTACTTGTGTACTGAGTAGAAGTATCTACTGAGTACCACTTGTGTTCCTTATTTCTGGGATATAACAATAAATTAACACCAAAATTCCTGAAGCTTATATCCTAGTACAGAAAACAGTCTATTAATAAGTCATATCATGTATAAGAAGGACAATACTACTGAGGAGGAGCAAGGTAAAGATATGTGGCAGTCAGAGGCTGGCAGAAGACAAGTGTGACAGTTAATATTCATTGTCAACTTGACAGTGTCTAGAATAGTAGTTCTCAACCTGTGGATCGAGACCCTTTTTAGGGTCCAACAACCCTTTCACAGGGGTCGCCAAAGACCATCACAAAAATTAGTCTACATTGTGATTCATAACAGTAGCAAAATTAGTTATGAAACTGTAATGGGAATAATTTTAATGGTTGAGGGTCACCACAACCTGAGGAACGGTATTAAAGAGTCATAGCATTAGGAAGGCTGAGAACCACTGCTCTAGAGTCACTGATGAGACAGAGCCCTAGGAACACTGTGAAGAATTTTGTACATTAATTTCTGGGCACACTTGTGAGTGATTTTTTTCAACTATGTTAACTGAAGTGGGAGTTCCCTTGGTGAATATGGGCTGCCCTGCCAAGGGTGGCTGAAACATCAGCAGCTCTGAGCAAAAGGGCTTTTGCTTTTTAATGAGCTGCCTTCACGTCCTGTCCTCTAATTCCTTTACCCCGATGCTATCACTCCTCCACTCTCCACCAACACCAGGACCCATATTCTTTAGCCTTCCAACAAGGACTTATGATCAATGGATCCCCAGGAATTCTCCAGGAGTTTCTCACCAGATTGGGACAGTTAAAACATAGGTTCTCAGCCTCTCCATTGTGAAAACAGTCATTATTGGACTACGAAGACTCTTATCATGTAAGTTAATCTAATAAATAAATCTAATAAATAAAACATCTAAAAGAATTGCCTAGCGGGTAAGAAGTCAACAGAATGGTAGAGGTAGAGACTAATTAGAAGGCTACCACTACAATGTAGGTGGAGCAATGAGGATGGCATAGATCAAAATTCCAGGTGCCAAGTGAAAGAAGTGGTCTCATTTGAATTAAAGGTACAACCTAGAGAATTTTTGGATATCATGGAATGAAAGTCAAGTCAAGGATAACATCAAAATCTGAGCCTGAGAAATGAGAAAAGAGGAATGCTGTACAGATTTTATAGATAAAATACAGTTCAGTTTTGGACATACTAAACTGGAGGAAATTTATCTTCCCCACTGTGATAGGTAGTGTTACTATCAACTTGTCAGAATCCAGAGTCACCTGAAAAACCAATGTCTGCACATACCTCAGAGGATTATCATACATTATGTCAACTGATATGGAAAGAGCTATCTCATTTTTAAGTGGAGCTATTCCCTCAGGAGATGCCGGACTGTATAAAGTGGGGAAAATGAGCTGAGAGGTGGCACACATGGATCTCCTTTCCTCTTCCTCCTGACCATGGATGCAATGAAACCAACTACCTCAAACTGCTACCTCCTTGACTTCCTGCATTGATGGACAGCACCACTGAAATGTGAGCCAAATTAACTCCCTTAAGTTGCCAGCATATTTTATTACAACAACAGGGAAAGAACCTAAGATATCCAGGAATAGCAAATGTACCCAAGTTTTTAAAGAAGCCAGGAATTTGGAGGTTTTTAATGTGAAATCTCTTCCATTTAAAAACTGGAAATTATAAAAAAAAAAAATTGACATCTATAGACCAAACAAAACAGCCATGGATTTCCTATGACCCAATCTCTGAGCTGTCAACACTTTCCCTAATACCTACAGCAGGTACTCAAACAATATTTCTTGAAGAGCCAACCAAAAACTTAAAAAAAAATATTTAACAAAGCTTCATGCACTGTTGGCAGTTATAGTTTAAACTGAAACTTCTTTCCTATAGCAATATTTAGCAATTCCTATTAAATAAAAAATATACATCTACTTGGTAATTCAAGAATGTAAAGATAGAATTGCCCACGTACATGAAGATATGTACAAATTCAATGATATTACATATAAAAGCAACATCCTACAAAATAAATATCAACCCATTATACAAACTAGAATAAAAGTCATCATTTAACTACACAATGATATATGGAAACATGCTCAGTGGTTAAGAGCATTTGGGGCTCTTCTAATAAACCCAGGTTGTATTCTAAGCACCACATATATAACTCCAGTTCCAGGGGATCCAATGCTCTCTTCTGACCTCATGAGTATGCATTTGGTACACATACATACATACATACATACATACATACAGGCAAAATACACATAAAATAAATTTAATGGCCGGGTGGGGGTGGCACACGCCTTTAATCCCAGCACTCGGGAGGCAGAGGCAGGTGGATCTCTGTGAGTTTGAGGCCAGCCTGGTCTACAAAGCGAGTTCCAGGAAAGACGCAAAGTTACACAGAGAAACCCTGTCTCAAAAAACAAAACAAACAAACAAACAAAAAAACAAAAACTAAATAAATAAATTTAATGAAGACATTTTAAAGAAAAAGAATGCCATGCCTTTGGATGTACCGAATACAGAAAAACTTCAAAGAACACTCTAGAGAACACTATAATACCAACTGCAAATGTTGGAGTTTTTAGATAAACATATATACATTGATAGTTTCTTACATGGGCATATAAAAATTATGGTGCAATTTACAAGAAACTAAAAATTGCAACCATTGGTGAAAACATACTTTTCCTTCTCACTTCTCCGTGTATTCTTTCACAAGAATCCTTCCTTCCAGACAGGGTTTCTTTGTTTGCTTTGTTTGGTTTTCAGACAGGATCTTGCTACCTCTGCAACCCAGGCTTGTCAACTCCCAGCAATCCTCCCAAGTGCTGGGATTATAGCATGTCTCACCATGTCTAGTGTCCTACTGTTCCTTAAGGACAAGCTCCAACCCATTTACAAAGTCACAATGGACTTCTTATAACCTGGCTGAATCTCCCTCCCCAACTGCATTTCTTATGTGCCCAAAACAGTATGTACCGACTGGTGCCTACTCAAATGTGCCACGCTCTCACCCATCAGCCCTCATGTTACTGATCCCATGGGCTTTCCCCACTTCCTTAAACTTCCTTACTATTAATTATCTCTAGCTCCCAATTCTAAATTAAGGTGGTGTTCTTCAATATCTACTTTTATTGAAGAACCCACCTCCAAGTGTTGTGATGGCCAATCCCCTTCTCTTCTGCCTCTACACTCTTCCTCCCTTAGCCCCCACCAGACTTTAAGTTGTAGTCTTAGTTCCCTAGCACCACAGAGCACCCTGACACATGATGTACAGTCAATGAAGAAACTGAAAGAACATTATGATTTCACTGAAAATAATGGACTTGGATGCTACCCCATTTACTCCTACAATAATCCTGTGAGGCAAGTGCTATTCTTTCTCATTTAAAAATACTGAGACAAACACTGGTAAAATTACAGATTAGATAACTGTCCATGCAAATGTTCCCTCACTTTAAACATTTTTACCCACTTGTGTCCCATCCATGAAACTGCCTACACTTTGCCCACTCATTACTTCTCATATTTAAAAAATGAGGTAGGGTCAGGCGATGGTGGCACACGCCTTTAATCCCAGCACTTGGGAGGCAGAGGCAGGTGGATCTCTGTGAGTTCGAGGCCAGCCTGGTCTACAGAGCAAGATCCAGGAAAGACACAAAGCTACACAGAGAAACCCTGTCTCAAAAAACAAAAAAATAAGCTAGGGAGACAGCTCAATCAGAAAAGTGTTTGGACTTGACTTCCATTTCCAGAACTAATGCTTTAAAATGTGGTAATATCCAGAGCTGGCTAACCAAACAGCTTCAGTTATCAATCAGTAAAGAAACTCAGACTCAAAATAAATAAATAATTGATGGCCAGTGCCTGAGGAACCAACACACAGAGCAATTAGCATGCACCTGTCCAAAATTATTAGAAAACATCATTAAATGCCCTTTCTGGCCAGATCTGATGGCACAGAACTTTAACCCAATCTTGAGACAGAGGAAGGCTGATCTCTGTATGAGTGCATCTCAGTCTACCTGGGGAGTTCCGAGACAGCCAGGGATACATAGTGAGACCCTGTCTCCAAATTTAAATAAAGAAATATAAACAAACAAAAACTTCCAAAAACTGAAACCAAACTAAACAAAAACTCCTCTAGTCTGAGCAATGATTAAAAACAGACATCTTCAGTGTCTTATTCAATACTGGTCTATCATGACACAGAATATCCACATCATTTGAGTCTGATTTCACATACATTTTAAATATGTAAAAATTCTGCAAGCGAGAAATCTTGCTATTTAGCCCAGACTGTCTGTCCTTGGACTGCCCCAGTCTGTCAAATGCTGAGATTATTTACATAATAAAGCTACATTTTATAAGAAAAGGACCCACAGAATCAACTAACTCATAAGACTCACAGAGACTGAACCAAGGATCAGGGAGCGTGTGAGGGTCTGATCTAGGTCCTCTGCATGTATGTTAAGGTTGTGTACTTGGTATTCTTGTGGGAGTCCAGCAGTGGGGGCTGAGACTGTCTCTAATTTTTGCCTGCTTTTGAGACTCTTTTCCTCCTGCTAGGTTGCCTCATCCAGCCTTAATATAAGGGAATGTGACTAGTCTTATTATAACTTGATACACCATGTTTGGTTGATATCCCTGGGAAGCCTGCCCTTTCTGAAGGGAAAGGAGGAGAGGATCTTGGGAAAGGGGAGTGAGAAGGGGAAGGGGACTGGGAGGAGAGGAGGGAAGGGAAACTATAGTTGGGATGAAATACGAGAATTTAAAAAAAAAAAAAAAAAGGCTCAACTACAGCATAGATAACACCTATCTAGTCTTCTCCTTTACTTGTTTCAGAATAATGGACACGATCATATTTCTCCTTATCATTACTTAAGGAACAGGAAATAGGGATAAATTGTTATCAAAAAAAGATCTTGAACTTGTATTAGCACTAAATGTGTGCCCTTCACTATAATAGTGATAAATTTTATGTGACTTCAAATCCAACAAATATTTTTAACCCATTCTGATAAAAGAACTGCTAATTTCTAAAAATTAAAAACAATGAGATAAAGATTAACTGACCAACTTTCAAGCTTTTTTTCTTTAATAATAAAATGTTTTCCTTCATTTCTTTAAAACAATTTTAACTGATAACGTGTTTAATATCCCTTATCTGAAATGTTTAAGCTCTAAAATGTTTCAGATTTCAAACAATGCTGGGTTTGGGGATATCTGAGGTAGTAACGAGTGTCTTGATTAGAGAAAAATCTAAATACAAAAGCTACGCCATACATAGAAACTGAAGGTTATTTTATACAATACTCTTGATGCACTTGTGTGGAGTTTAACACTGAGGTTCTACAATGGTGCACAAAAACTTAGATTTTGGAATATTTAGATTTCAAGTTAGATATACTCAGTTATATAACAACACCCTTTATCCGCTTAAGATGATTTTTACTCTAGGATTTGCCTTTATATCATTTTTAAAGAGTCTGTTGGAAGAAAATACCAGAAGCCCTTGGACCACCTCCAATAAATGTGAGAAAGTAAAAAGATAATATATGTTGGCTTAAGACAGCAAAACTAGCAACTGAAAAGACCTAGAACTCAAACTCACACCAACACAGAAGTTCTAAAATCAATTGTCTTCCATAATTTAGTCCAGAACAGCATTGATTCTAACATCAAACACAAAAGATCACACTTTTAACTATACATAAACTAGGACAGTGATACTTGATTTTTTTAAGAAAATAAAGACTGCTACTACCATACAAAGGTGACTTACTGATTATAAAAGCAACATAGAGCTTCTGTTCTCATTTTACTGAACATGTCATATTCAATCTAAACACACAATTTTTTTTTGGGGGGGGGTGTTTCGAGACAGGGTTTCTCTGTGCAGCTTTGCGCCTTTCCTGGAACTCACTCTGTAGGCCAGGCTGGCCTCAGACTCACAGAGATCGGCCTGCCTCTGCCTCCCAAGTGCTGGGATTAAAGGTGTGCGCCACCACCGCCACCAGGCTAAACTCACAATTTGTATTCTTACTGTAATTCACACCTAGCTCCAAATGGTCTTTGCCTGCGGTTCCCTTACAGACATCTATTTTCAGTTAACGCTGTCACTAAGGTACATGTTAAAAAGACTCTTCACATACTTAACACTCCTTTACTACAGAATAAACAGAAAGATGTGCAAGACTGTACACTTCAAGAAATCTTAAAATATGAAACTTGAAACCAAAGAAATATGAAATACAGGAACATCACCAATTTTATCTTCTTGTTAATAAGTGTAGTGTGTTCTTTTCCTAAAATCTCCTTTTACAAAAAGGACACATAGACATGCACAATGCACAACTAGGAAAGACCAAGACCTAACTTCCACATCATATCCATTAACTAATGTGTAATTCCTTTAAAATCAAAATTTGCTGTGAAATTATAAGACAATCTAAAGCAAACTGTATTTTAAAATTTATCCTAAAATATTCCAGAATCAGAGTTGCTTGACTGGCTAGAGAAGCACAGAAGTGTGAGCAGGCACATTTACGGAGGGTCCCAGGTTCAATGCCTTCAGCTACTTTAAGGAATGTATTCACATTCCAAAATGCCCCAGAAACTTTTCTTCCACTAATGTAGGGAATGGAATGAAAGATGAAGGGGTCCTGAGCAATGGAATGAGCAAGAATGATGTTAATGACTTATCGGAGACGGGAAAACAAAAGCAAGTCAGACAGTGCAGTGCAAGTTTCTGTACTTTTTTTTTTAACCATGTTTTACTCTAACTTTCAAAGGTAAATCTTTTTTTTCTAAACTTTAGAATTTACAAAGATTTCTCTAAATGAATTTAAAATCAAAACAAGCAAAGAAACAACAACAAAAAACTCACTGCCTCAACCCACTAAGCTATATGTCAGGACAGCATAGCTAATTATAAGACAAATATTCAAGTAACAATTGCAACAAACCTTTAAAGTACTGAAATACATATTTCATTAGTTTATAGCATCCTAACAAATTATAAACTGTAAACTTCAAGGGTCTGAACAGAGAGCTCAGCCATAAAGCAAACATAATGCTCTTATAGAGGACATTAGACAGCTCAGATGGCCTGGAACTCCAGCTCCAGGTGATCTGATGCCTCTTGTCTCCTAGGGCAATGGCCTTCCAGGGCAACTATATCCCTGTGCACCCATACCCTCACATGGTATGTACGTATGTGTATATATACACACATATATTTTAATTTGTATTGCCTTTCAAAAATAATGCAGTAATAAAAATGACAAGTACAACAAAATTTTTACAAAATATAGGGAAAAATTACTTGTCTAAAAGAATTTGTTCTTTTTGTATTATAACTCAAACTGAAACTTTGTCTTCTGTTTTATCACAAAAATTTCTTAGATTATAAAAGTGAATATTATATAAAGTTTAAGTCTTAAAAAATTTGTGTAGTTTAATAATTTGAGACATAAAACCCCTTTCCTACAAAGCACATATCTTTATGACATTCCCTGTATCATGTGAGTGTTAAATTCCAGATATGTTAATTCAGGTGTTACTGAGCATGGTATACTGAACTCATGAGATTCTGAGCAACATTTACTTTAGACGGGGTACTAAAGGCAACATGTTTGAAAAATAGTGTGGTCCCATACATCTAAAACAATTTCTAAATATCAAGTTCAGAGGTGGATCAATTCGATTGCACTTTAAATTATTTCTCTGAAATAATGGGAGTATGTTTAATTGCAAAAGTTAAATATATAATGTTTAAAGTTTTAGCACTAGGTATTTCATTTATTTAGAACAGACATAAATCTGGGATCATAAAAAAAGAAGTATTTAGAAAAATCCTTTGGGGGTCACGTCATACAGTGGGTTAAGGCACTTGCCACTCAAACCTGTGAACTTGAGGTCCACCTCTGAACCTCATCAGGAAGGCAATCCACTCCTCAAGGTTGACCTTGGACTTTCTTGCAAGTCCCTGCACTCTTTCACACATGTAAAGTTTACTTCAAATTATTGTAAGTAATTTTTAAATACTGAACACAAAACCTATGTGCTCTTTGAATTTATGAGAGCTAGCTATAAATGTTTTTCCAAACTAAATACAGTAGCTACCATTTCTTACAAGGTCTTCTATAATGTTATTTGAAATCTTATCCATTTGAACATAGAAATCACATCTTCACTCATTTTTTTTCTACCTTGCCAACCATCATACACTGAAATGATGAGATCACTCATCACTAAAATTTAAGATTTACACTACTCATATGCAATCCTTCCTTAAAATTATGGTAGGTTTCCCACCAACAAAACGACACTATTGACACTTAAGGCTTAATTTCAGCCATACAATATACCTGAATATATTCTTAGCATTAATTATCCTTACCTTAGAAGGATGTTTGCATTGTACACGGGTTATTTTATAATTTTGGCATTCATGTTAAAGTCCAAGACTCCAATATGAAAATTAGCATTTCAAACATGGCCACACGCAGGAAAATAAGGCATTGTTGGCCTCTGGTGAATAAAGCGCTAACAACAATCTTTATGTCCTTAGTGGCAAAACAGCGGCAGTTATTAAAACACTGCCATGTACACCTGACACAAATCTACCTGGACAGCACTAAGGACACTTAATTCTGAAAGACCGCAGACGGAAGTTTCTCCTTGAAATGAAAATTCCCAGTTACCTCAATTAGCCGATTTCCGAGTGCATGAATATAAACGGCGGGATGTCACTGCCTCACTGTACGCTACCTACAGTGGGTGCTTCCTGATTTTTTTTTTTCTTTAAACTCAAATCTGCAAGGCTAAATGGGGTGGATTCCTAGAAGCCGCGATTTCCCCCCCCCCCCCGTCCAACTGGGGTCCCCTCTGATAACTGACCAGGACCGCAGCCCACCCTGCAGGAGGCCAGGGAGCCTCCAGCGCCCGCCCTGCGACTCGGTGGTCCTCCCGCACCCACCCCCCCCCCCCCACGGCCGCGCTGCGCTGCGCTGCGTGCGTTAGCGGGCGCGTCGGGCAGTTGGCTCCCGACAGCCACTCACACAGATGCTGCGCTGGGCGGTGGTGGCCCAGCAGGTTCCGAGTCCGGGCAGAGCAAAGTTCGAGCCCCGGCCCTCTAGGAACTCGGGGCAGCGCAGCGAGAGGGGCGCAACGGCGGGCGGCCCGCGGGGTCGTGTGCAGCGCGGCCAGGAGGCCCAGGCCCCGACGCTGCTCCCGACGGGGCGCAGCCAGCCCGCGGACGCCGCCCGACGGTGCCGCCCCGGACCCCCGGCGCGAGGGCACCCCCACCCCCCGACTGTGGCCGTTGGCAGCGGTTTGCCGGTCACCCCCCGCAGCTCCCATCCCCGCCTCACCCCGTCGGGTCTTCTAAGGACAGACTTAAAAAAATCCCCGGACCAACGAGCGCAAACGGCCGCCGCCCGAGCTTGGGAGCCGCGCTGGGGGGGGTGCGGAAGCCGCGGAGGGAGGAGTCGCCGCGGGACGGGGCGGGGAGGGGCGTGGCCAGCGGGGCTCGTGCGGGGCTCGTGGGGGTCCTCGCGCCTCGGGGCCTCGGGGCCTCGGGCTCCGCGCCTCAGCCTCACGCGGTGTCCCCCCACCTCGGCCAATCAGCGGCCGCCCCTGGGGATGAGGGGGCGGGACCGAGGCTGGAGTCGCTGGCGACAGGAAAAGGGGACATGGAGTGGCAGGCGCGCTGGCCAATCGGGAGGAGAAGAGCGAATCTTGGCGAGTGGGGTTTGGCGCGTGGAAGACTTGCAGGCGTTACAAAACAAGTTACAAAGTGAACTTTGTGTGCCTGCGGTGGAGGAGACTGGAGGTAGGCTGAGAAAGTTCTTTTGTCCGGTTGGATGGGATTTGCAAATCTTGAACTACTGGTTTGACCTCCCCCTCTCCCCAACAGTCATGGGGACCATTATAAAAGAGGACGGGGAGGGGTGGCCTCCACAGCTCCTCCACTTCTCCAAGTCTCCTTCAGACGGATGTGATGAGACCTGGATGATAAATAACGTTAACATCCTTGTAGCCCTTGTATGCTTCTCCACGACCGGCTCTGTTCGGGGCGTGTCCATCTGTTCTCTCAGCCAGGTGTGATGTGTTTTACAGACCAGAGAAACCCACGCAGACAGCGCTAGGCGTTTGCACAGCTTTCACAGTGAGTGGCTCCAGGTTTGTGCCGAAAAGTGCGTATAGACGCACTGTGATATATATGTACTATCTATCCCAAAGCGTGCGTACCAGGAGAACGCCATGTACAACGCCAGGGACACATTGGCATCTAGGAAAGTAGTCATTCTTAAACTCCGCTCTGCTCAGAACACTTAAAACATGTTGAAAGCTTAAGCCTATAGTCTAATAGACGTGTTTGGCTTTGTTGTTTTTAAGATTTTTTTTTTAAACCTCAAAAACTGCAAAAATAAGATTTGTTAAACACTATTTGCTAGGCAGTTTTGTTTCTTCAGGAAGAAAAGGATGTCTACATTCTTTGTTTTCATGTGGGTGACTTGTCCTTTACCAATACTGAAGTCTACGAAAAGTTTCTGACTAGGTGAAATGGTTTTTAATAAGCGTTGTTGTAAGAACCTTTAAGAGCCAGTAGGTGGCAATATTTCATTGTGAGATGTGAAAGAGTTCTTAGTAGTAGCCTGGGGGCGGGGGCTATTTAACTTTTCCAATTTGGGGCTTTCTTCTCACACCCCACCCCCAGTATAAAGGAAAGCAAGTAAAGAAGAGTTTCTTAAAGGGCACTAGAGTGAGGCTGTAGATCCTTGCTTTAGTAAGACAATGTTAAAAGACTCCTGTTACAGATACGCCCTTTCGGTCAAAATCTTAAAGAAATTAAGTAAAATTCATTAGCAGATGTCTTTTTCATCGAATGCTATTAAAGACCGTGATTTCTGCAACCAAAAATAGAGGAACAGCCTCTATTGGATTTCCAAGAAATGGATATCTGAAACCTTGTTTGCCACTAGAATTCAAGAATAGATTCCAAATTAGAATTTGTTAGTGGCTTTGTGGGGACGGTGATCGGAATGGGGAAATATGTGAAATGTAGATGATGCTTTGGACAAGAAAGAAGCCAGATGCAGGAAATAGCCATTGCTGAAGGCGACAACAGAAGAGAAGAGGTGCCACAGCTTGGAGGGAAATGATGCTGACTGATAGCTCAGCATTAAAAGCCCTTGCTGTTCTTCCGGAAGACTCACACCCAGTTCCTACCACCCAGGTCAGGTGGCTCACAACTGTAAGGCCTCCAGTTCCAGGGGATCTAGCACCACTGGCCTCTGTGGGCACATACCCACATGCCAACACATAATAAAAAACTTTTTTTAAATAGAAGGAATATGCAAAATAGTTGGTTAGAATAGCTTGGATATATGTAAGTATACTTTCCCCCAATGAAATGCAAGCTTTGGAATATTTAGAAGTTAGTTTTATAGATGTCTTATAAAATACAAATCCCCAAAAGGTAAGGAAAACAATGGGAAGTCCTTATAAATCTTTGTTCTCCAGCTCCCTGATAGAAATAAAGGTGAATATTGTATATAAAGGTTGGTGTGTTGCAAGAGACTCCTCCAGCCATATCTGGTAGTCATGACACAGAGCCCAAAACATGGCAACTCCTGGTATGTTTCTAGAACTTTTATCACCAGTACAGAACTCCGGCACAGGAAACAGCTCTACTTTAATCTGACTAATCTTCAGTCAAGATGACACCCTTTCAAAAGTTTGTGTTTTGTTTTTGTTTCTTATGATGGTGGTACATACAGTCATCTTCCCAGCCCACTGGACCACTCTCTCCTGGTGGTGTGATACCTTCTGCAGCAGAATGGCTGCCTGGCCAGAGGTTCCTGTCACTTTGAACCCTGAGCCATTATCAAGATGTCTGTAAGGCAAGGTGAGTGATTCAGCCACGCTTTCTCTGGTGATGGAAATGAGCCATCTTATGCTCTACCTGTATTGTCCTGTGACTGACAGTCTTGCTTTTATGGCAGCAAAACAGACATCACAGTCTTGGTATGTAGCTCAGCATCAATGGCCAAGACCTCAGTTAACATTACAAATTGAAGGAAGTTCTGATGAGAACAGAATTTCTGGTTTGTACTAGTTATTAGTTAATAGCAGGAACATGTTGCAGAGGCTTCTCACTGTGAGGAACAGGGAACAAAGACAGAGGGGAGGGCTTGAACACAATACAGTCTTCAGAGGCACACCTCCAGTAATCTCCTTTCTTCATTAGGCTCACCTCCAACAGCATAAGTGATCAAGCAAGCACATGGCAGAGGAGCCTGTTGCATACATTTCATTCATACTCAAACCACACCAAACCTGTTTAATTATTATCAGGAAAAAGCCCTGATGTGTAGTTACAAGAAGGAACTATAAACCTAAAACTGCTACTCAGAATGTGGGGAGGCAGTGTCGCCTACAGTCACTAGATTAACCTACGAAGTACATCTACATGTCAAGTCCACTGACCAGCACAACATACAAGAAACTTCACCATCACCTCTAATGGTTAGGAACACCCACTTTTGCTCAGGAAAGTGAAGGCTGAAATCATTTGCCCATGGTTCCAGCCAATCGGGAGCTTGACACAAAGCAAGATGCTCCTCCTTCATCAGAGAATTCCCCCAGCGAAGACCAAACAGAAGAACCACAAAATATGAAAACTTATTGTACAAAATGTAAACAAATGATTATGAAACACACAGAAAAAAATGTGGGTTGAATAAATAATACCCAAACTTATCTCAGTAGATTTTACTCTTACAGCTGTAGAAATAATTTTTGACAAAATGTCCCTTATTATCTCAGATGGTCCTGTCATAGAAGAAAACCCAAATACAGTGGCAGATGTTCTAGGCATTTTAGATGGAACCAGCAGGCCACTGTTGGATGAACTTTCAAGCAAGACTCTGCTTTTGCAAACTAACTTTTGAGCTGGGATTCAGTCACACCCACCCCCAAGAATGCTGAGACTTCAACTGAGCCCAAACTGGCAGTTTCCTGAAACATTGCTTATTGAGCTCGGCTGACTTTCCACACAAGGTTCTCCTTCCCCTCGCCTACCACCCACAGCCTTGCAGTTGCACCCAGTCCCTGTTTTAGGCTACTTGATGTTTACAGGCAGTCCTGACCTGATCATTTGCAGATAAGCGTGACTTTCTTCGTTCATAATCATGTTGATTGCATTCATAAATGACAATTGATAAAAGGAAAAATAATAAGACAAAAGAGAATTTTTAAAAAATGGTAGTGGTGATAGAAAAGGGTGAAGTGCCCTGAACCCTGTGAGCTGCCTGGGTGGTGGCTGCTGGGCTAATATGGAGCATGAGGAGATGCCCGGAAAGGAGTGCCACTTCTGACCGTGGTGAGCCAGAGCTTTTCCTTAGTAAGATTCTCACCTGAACAGCAGGAAATTTCGGAAGACAAAGGAAACACCTTGTCTACCTCAAACCCAGAGCCAGTTCTTAAAGTGAGGAATTGAAACTATGAGTTGTAGATGAAGAGATAAGGACAAGAGTTCATGTGGAAATGTGCAACCCAGATCACAACTTCCCTGCGTATTATCACCAGTAGTCCTGGCAGGCAGAAGCCTGGCAAAGACCACATAGAGCTACCCTGTCCCTCTGGCCTCCCAAGGTCTAGTGGCTCACTTTCTACTTTACAGCCATCAAAAGCTTAACATCTGCTTTGCAGTTAGATACTCAATATAATTTGTTGTAGTAGGAGAGCAAGAAGAAAAACTGCTAGGCTGGAAAGATGGCTCAGCAGTTAAGAGTACTTTCTGCCTGGTAGGGTGAAATAAGTAGAAATCAAATGCATGATTGTATCTGTGGAAATGAAAATACCAAATGCTTTCAACGTGCTTTTTTAAATAGTAAGCTGTTAGGAAGACAGAAACCAGTGTACTAATATTACTTATATTTTGTATACTGGCAGTAACAGAATGTGGCAAGAGCCTCATGACTGTTCCTTGAGAAATGGATCTAGTCTTCAGTAGGCATGCTTCTGTGGATAATGTTTAAGCTGTTAAGGAGTGTTTGTTTGTGAAACATAGGCTCAAATTTAGAGCCTTGAACTTGAGAGAAAATTGTTTTAACTCTGAGATAATTCCCTAAACCCCAAATGTTTTCATCTCTTCCTACTTTTCTGAAGTTTGGGTCTGTTTTGTATTTATTGTGGATATTACATTTTTCACAATTGTTAAATGTACTTTTTATTAAACTTTATTCTATTTACTTAAGTTTCATTGTAATGGGAAATTTTTGTGGTTGCTTCAGATGCAACAATATTTATTGCAATTAATTAACCCCTTTATGAAAAGGTAACTTTTAATATATCAAATAAAATATTAATATCATGAATAAAGAGTACTTGCTGCTCTTAGCAAATACCTGGTTTGATTCCCAGCACCAATATGGTGCCTCACAACTATTTGTACAGGTACATGTTTGAATGTATGTCTCTAGAGAATTATAAGTGAAAAAGATCTTTCCTAGCTACATGTTTATAAACATGAAAAATTGTAACACTGAAAGAAAGTGACATTCTGGTGTGTTTTAAAATTTACGGTGTGTGTGTGAGAGAGAGAAATGAGTACTTTAAATGCCTTAAAATGTATAATTTATTAGAAAAATAAAACAACTGCAAGCAAGGTATAGTCAGCATTCTCAAACTTGCAGCTTACAGGTGTTTGGGGTCAGTTTGGTCTCTTGTTACCCCTTTTTCAAGCACATAGTATAGTCACAGCCTGAGGAAAGGTACAGGGTCTGCATCAACCAGGTTACTACTCTGCAGAGGGTCCTTAGGATATGGTATTGGTTTGTCTTGTTTTCTCATACTTCTGCTACACTTCAGGCTGGCATTTAAGAGATGCCTAAAGGACCTAGATGAAGCAGAGGGGCCTGTCTTCACAAGAATAGATTGTGCCATGTGGCTTTCCAATAAGACCATCCCCAAAGATTCAGCACTATCTTCCAGTCTGCATTCTGACACATTTTCTATGTGCAGATGCATTTCCTCTGAGAGCCTCACCCTTCACAGCTGACTAGAAGCTCTATCTTGACTTCTCATGAGCATCAGCATACTGAAGGGCTTGGTCCTCAATATCAAAGGTTGTGGGAGAGTGGAGAGCTACAGGCAGAATACCAGTTAGCCTTTATGAAGTGGGCATTTCTGAGTAAGTGTGGAGATGATGAATACCTTTGTCTTGTTCATGGTTAGAGAAGTTTTTTTGACTTTTTCCCCCTTTTAATGTATTGTTGACTATAGGTTTGTCATATATATCCTTTAATGCATTGTGTGTTGTTTCTTATAGTACTAGCTTCAGGACTTTATCATGAAGGAATGGTGAACTTTATCAAAAAGCCTTTGCTACATCCAATTAAGATCCCCCTGTGATTGCTGTCCTTGAGTCTATGTTCTGTCTTGGATTGATTGATCTTTATATATTGAAACAATGCTTACATTCCTGGAATGAAGCCAGCTTGTTTGTGGTGAATGATGATTTTAATATGTTATTGAATTCAGTTTACAAATGTATTAAGAATGTTAATAACCATATTGATTAGTGAAATTGATTTGTAATTTTCTTGCATCCTTATCCTTATTTTTGTTTACTTTGTTTGGTTTTTCTTTTTTGTATCCTTATCCAGTTTTATCATCAAAACAACATTGACTTCCTAAAGTGAGTTTAGTGGCATTCTTTCCCTTTTCATTATGTGGGTAGTTCCAGGACACTTGATGGTAATTTTTCTTCAAAAGTCTGTGAGTTAGCAGCAAATCTGTTGGGGCCCAGGGTTCTCTCTAAGCCATGAGACTTTCCCTTTTTGCTTCAATTGCATAGCTCATTATAGATCTGTTTAAGTTATGTATATATCCTCTTGGTTAAATTCTGGCAGGTTGTATATATTGAGAAATTTATCTTGTTCATTTTGATTGTCTAATTTATTTGAGTATCAGGCTTTAAAAGTATGACCTAATATTAATCTGAATTTCATTGTTATCAATTAAAATCTCTCCCTCTTCATCTTGGCTAAGGGCTTGTCAGTGTTATTAAGAACCAACTCTGTTTTATTAGTTCTTTGTTTTGCTTTTGTTCCCATTTGACTAATTTCTAGCCTACTTTTCATAAAGTATTTGTGGATTTCACTTGTTATTTTTCTAAGAATTTGAAGAATATCATTAAATTATTTATTTGAGATATCACTGGTTTTTAATGTAGGCGTTTATACCTGTAACTTCCATTTTGGAACTATTTACTTTGTATCCCATAGATTTTTCTATGTTGTGTTTTCATGTTCATTCTTTTCTAGGGATTTTAACTCTATCTCCTGATTATTTTCAATGATGTATTCATCCTCAGGGTACTGTTCAATCTCCATTATCTGTATATTTTCTGTAGTGTCACTAACTATTGATGTCAAATTTTATTACCCCATGATCAGATAGAGTAAAAGAAGCTATTTCAATTTTTTTAATTTTTTACTATTTGTTAAGACTTACTTTATATTTAAAATATATTTTGGAGAAAATTCCAAAGGGTTGAGAAGAGAACCATAATTCTGCCGTTGCTGAGTAGAATTTTCTTCAGATATCTATTAAGTCCACTTGGCCAATATTTTCACTTAACTGATGTTTATTGACATTTTTGTATGAATAATAATGGGGTATTTAGTTACCCACCATTGCTGTGCTGAAATGAATCTTTCCTTTATATCCAGCAATGTTTATTTTATAAATGTGGATGTGCTGATATTTGCTATGTTTTGGAATTATTATATTCTCAGGTGGATTGTTCCCTCTTCTTTTTAATAGTCTCTTAATAGTTTATTATAAACCAGCTTTATAGGCCACAGGGGAGAAAAGAAAAAAAGAAAAGAAAGGCTATGTACAGCCATTTGGGAAAAAGAGTAGGAGCTGAGGAGGGTCAAGAGGAGTCTAGGACAGTGGTTCTCAACCTGTGGGTCACCATCCCTCCAGAGTAGCATATCAAACATTTACATTATGATTCATAACAATAGCAAAATTACTACTAATTATGAAGTAGCAAAAAAGTAATTTTATGTTTGGGGTCACCACGACATGAAGAGCTGTATTAAAGGGTCACACAGCATTAGGGAGGTTGAGAACCACTGTTCCAGAGCATTGGATTCCCCAGGGGGGTTGCCCTGAAAGGGGAACCAGACAATCCAGTGAGACTCCATAAACAGCATAACTCTTAATATGAAATCTCTAATTTTTGTTTCAAGTCTTCTTTGTGAAGACTTTATAACTATGTCTTTTTGCTTTCAAAGTCCATTTGCTTGAAATATTTTTATCCTAAGATTTTGCTTGTCTTTGCCATTGCGTTTTGTTTCTTTTTTATTTTTTTAAATTTTATAATTAATTTAATTTTACATATCAGCCACAGATTCCCCTGTCCTCCCTCCTCCCACCCCCCAGCATTTCCCCCCCAATACTCCCCCCATTCCCCAAGGTCTCCCCTGGGGATTCAGCTCGGCCTGGTAAGATACAGCAGGTCCAGTCCCCTCCTCGAGTTTTGTTTCTTGCAGGCAACAACAAGTAGATGGGGGACTAGTTTTTAGTCCAGTCTGCCAGATTGTCTTATTGAAGAATTGAGGTCATTAATATTCAGAACTATTCTTGAGAAGTATGTGTTAATTGCTGACATTTGTTGTTTTTGTAATGTTTGATACAGTTCTAATACTCATTTGTTCATCCTCTGTTCTTTTTCATGAGTGTAGAATTCCTTCAGGTATCTTCTGTAGTACTAGCTTAGTGGTCGTGAAAGCTTTCAGTTTGTGATTACCATGAGTTGTTTTTGTTTGTTTGTTTTTTTCGTCTCTCAATTGTAAAGGATAGTTTTACTGCACATTGTAATCTGGGATATCAGTTATTGTCATTCCAAGTTTGCAATACATCATCCCTTGCCTAAGGATTTGTTGTGGAAAATACGCTGTTGTTCAAATGGGGTTACCTGTATATGTGGCTTGGTGCTTCTCTCTTGTAACTTTTAGTATTCTTTGTTACCTGTCTTAGCTGTTTTAAATATAAAATGATCTGGGGACTTTCTTTACTGCGTTTATCTATTTGGTATTCTAATGCCTCCTAAGTTTTGATGAATATCACTTACCCTAGATTAGGAAATTTTTGTCTGTTTTGTTGTTGTTTTGGTTTTGGTGTTTTTGCCATTTGCTTTTGTTTTGAGACAAGGTCTCTCTATTTAGCTCTGGCTAGCCTCAAAATGTAGGCTAGACCAGTCTTGAATTCACAGAGATCCACCTACCTCAACCTTCTGAACGCTCTGACTGAAGGCATATGCTACGATACTCAGCTTTGGCTATGATTTTCCTGAGTATATTTTCTTTGTCTGTAGTTTGTATGGCTCTTCCTTCTGTGCCCATGATTTGTAAGATTTGCCTTTTAATGGTGCACCTGTATCTTGAAGGTGTTGTTTATAATCTTTATTAATTCATCTCTTTTGTCTCACAGTTGCTAATTTATCTGTCCTGTCTTAAATCCCTGATACTGTAGCTTCTGTTTGATCTATTAGTGAGGTTTTCTAATGCTTTTTTATTGACTTACTGAGCTTTTCATTTCCAAATTTTCAATTTGAAGTTAATGGATGTTTTTTATTTTGTTGAACATTCTTATAATTATTTATTTCACTTCTTCATCTGGGATTTCATGTACTTCACTCTCACTGGAAAATTTTACTGTGGAGTGAGTCATTGTTGGATGAGTATATTGCCTTCATTTTTTTTTTTTTGGTCTGGCTTTTCGGCATTGGGACTTGTGTGTCGGACAGGCATTTTTTTTAATTACCGTGTATTAATTACCTATCTCATTGTTGTGATAGAATACCTGCAAATAGTGGCGTATGTAAGGTAGGAAGGATTTATTTACCTTACAGATACCAAGAAGGTATGGCAGAAGGAGCCAGAGGTGGCTGTCCCCAAAGTGTCCACAGTCGAGAATTAAAGTGGTGCGTGCTTGTGCCCAGCTCACTTTCTCTGTTTATTCAATCCTGATACATAGCCGCCTTTAGAGTAGATCTTACTCCTCAGTTAACCTAATCTAAATAATTTGTCACAGGCATGCCGACATATTTGTTTCCATGGTGACTTCATGTCTTCTCAAGCTGATGATCAAGGTAAACCACCATGTACCATGTTCTTTCAATTGGAGCATTTTTACTGTTTAAGTGAAGTTAAGTTGTAATCAGAATGAGGTGTAGTTTCTCTATGCTGGACTGAGGATATAGCTCACTGGACAAAGTCCTCTGACTTTTCCAAACACAAAATACTAATTGTTGAAGCAACCACAACTGAGAGATAAACCCACTAAGAGAACACTTTATAGGGGAAGAGAAATAAATGCAAAAGGACAATTTCTCAAAGGTCTCAAGTTGGGGGATGGGATGTAAGTCAGTGGTTGAGTACATTTCTAGTACAAGTCCTACATTCTGTCCTCAGAACAGGCACAGGTGCACACATGCGTGTATGAGTGCGCGTGCGCGCGCGCACACACACACACAATTTCAAGAAAAGATACAATACCTACATTGCATGATTTCACAGTGGGTGGTCAGAATAAATACTAGCAATGTAGACAGATGTGACTGCTCTCTACAAGAACATATGTCAACAGGAGACATTCTGGATGGTCTTGTGAATCATCACTCAACAGAGGACCTGGCCTTCAAACATTGTGAGGTGCTGTAATTTTTATCCCAGTTTCTAAAAACACAATTTTATTTTCTCCCCCATCTTGTTTTATGCCTTTAATCCCTTTGTGTAGTTGGTTTTTGTGGTGGTATTGTGTTCCCCAAAATATCGTGTGTTACCCGAAATATATCTGAGGTCAGAGAACAGATAGCCACTAGAACAAAGCCAAAAATGGTGACTAGAAAATGGGAAGAGTAAGCCATAACAGAAGCTGGGCAGTGGTGGTGCACACCTTTAATCCCAGCACTTGGGAGGCAGAGCTAGCCGGATCTCTGAGTTCAAGGCCACTTTAGAAACAGCTAAGCATGGTGACCCATGCCTTTAATCCCAGAAACCCAACCTTTAATCCCAGGGAGTGGGGGCAGAAAGAGAAAGGTATATATAAGGCGTGAGGACCAGCAATTAGAAAAAAAGCATGTAGTTAGTTAAGCATCTGGTTGGTTAAGTGTTCAGGCTTTGGAGCAACACAGTTCAGCTGAGATTCATGTGGAGGAGGACTCAGAAGCTTCCAGCCTGAGGAAACAGGATCACCTGAGGAACTAGTAAGGTGAGATAGCCGTGGCTTGTTCTGCTTCTCTGATCTTCCAGCATTCACCCCAATAACCTGCCTCAGGTTTGATTTCATTAATAAGAACTTTTAAGATTCATGTTATAGGTTTTGCTCTTTAACTCTTTGCTCTTTTGGGGGCTCACCACCCAGCTCCCACATAAATCATACACAGAGGCTTATTCTTAATTATAAGTGCTCAGCTTGACTTATGTCTATCCAGCTTTTCTTAACTTATCCAATCTACCTTTTGCCTCTGGGCCTTTCCCTTTTCTTACTTCTTAATCTTACTTTCACTCTTGCTCCATGGCTGGCTGTACAGCTGGGTGGCTGGGTGGCTGGCCTCTAGCATCCTCCTCTTCTTGTTCTCTTGCTCTTTCTTTTTTGTCCTCCCAGATTTTTCCTTTTATTTATTCCCTCTGTTTGCCAGCCCCACCTATTCTTTCTCCTGTCTTGCTATTGGCCGTTCAGCTCTTTATTAGACCATCAGGTGTTTTAGACTGGCAAAGTAACACAGCTTCACAGAGTTAAACAAATGCAACATAAAAGAATGCAACACATCTTTGCATCATTAAACAAATGTTCCACAGCATAAACAAATGTAACACATCTTAAAATAATACTCTACAACACATTTGTTTTCAGAAATAGCTATTATGGGGCTGGAGAGGTGGCTCAGGGGTTAAGAGCACTGACTACTCTTCCAGAGGACCCGAGTTCAATTCCCAGCACCCACATGGCAGCTCATACTCATCTGTAACTTCGGTTTCAGAGGACCCCAATATCCATGGCAAAAACACAAATGCACATAAAAATAAAACAAAATATATTTTAAAAAAGAAAAGACATAAAGAAATAGTTATTATAAAGTTTATTAGCTTCATAAATCTCTATCCAGAATATTTGTGTGAAATATGAAAAGATTTTGTCATCAAGTTTTGTGTGATGTACCAGAGGCAAAGTGGAGAGATGTGGGCAGTGAATGGCATCAGGGGAAGCCAGGAGAAAATAGATGTTTCCATGTAGATTAGCACGGAGCAGCTGCTCCCTTTTTGCTTTCCACCCAGCAGTGAGACTGCTGGTCACATTAGGTAGCTGGATCAGCATAAGCACTGAAAAACTGTAGCCCTTTCTCCTGAGCAGATGCCTAGAGCAGCCGCAGGCTGAACCATACTTGCCGGGCAAGAGCTGTTGATCGCATGAATTTTGCAATTTGACTTATTGTATGACTCAACACAAACAAAGAGATTTTGTCAAGAACATGAACTCATTCTTCTTCAAAGAAGAGGTGATTCAGTCAGGCACCAGATAAGGGTGCTTTAAAAGTTTACATGGCTTGGGTAACAGTAAAAGAAAGGATAAGAAACAATTAACCTGTCCAATTTGAGAACATAACAGCCACTTGAATTCCTTTGATCTTCATTATGTTTTCCAAGAATGTTTCTAACTGTGAGACTTTAGATGACACAGACAGCCCAATTCAGGTTTATCCTTTATATCCTGAGGTACATTTCCCCTAAAATAGCCTATATAAGCCCCTATGCACAATACGACCATTTCCAAAGTACTGCCTTATAACTTAGTATCCCTCAAATATATTTTTGTGCCTTTTCCAGAAAGCTTATTCTCAGGCAACTGAGCCAGTTATTTTATGTTACTAGCCAATGGGAGACCTTCAGAGAAGATTAGACAGTAAGAGGAAAGGAAAATAGGACATTAATGCACACACGTTCACGTGTGACCTGGCTATAGCTATAATGGTTGCTGTTTTCTGTTTGTACTCTGAATGAATGAAACACTTGGCCTTCTTTCTTACTTGATCAAAGTCATCCATTCTTGTAGCCCTATCATCTCCAGTGCCAATAACTTATTTCTAGTCTTCATCGTTTTTCTTCCATACTCTTCATTTAATTTTTAATTATATATGTCGTATAAAAGACAAATACTTTTTGGCCTGTATATCTTCTCAGTCTCAGCCAGTCTGTCCTCAAAACTATCAAAGGATGACAAGCAGATACTACCTCCCCATTTTAAACTAAGGCTGACACCATCTTCAAAGGAGGATCCATTGTAGGTCATTATCGACAGGTCATGGCTTCTTGGAGCACATGGTAGTGTGATTTGGCAGATAAGATTATAACACTAGTACCTAGAATTAACAAAATGATGTTGTGTAAAGGTGGCTGTTGGAATACAGGTTCAATGGCAAGCTAAACAGGAAGAAGCAAACATTCCCTGTGACTTAGTTATTGTTTTACAGCTGTGAAGAAACATCATGATGAGGACAACTCTTACAAAAGAAAGCAGTTGACTGGGAGCTTACTTATAGTTTCAGAGGGGGGCATCCATTATTATGGTGGGGAGCATACCAGCACATAGGCAGGCGTGACGCTGGAGCAGTAGCTGAGAGCTACAGGCAGCAGGCAGAGAGAGACACTAGGTCTGGCCTAGGGTTTTAAACCTCAAAGCCCATCCCCAGAGCCACACCTCCTCCAACATAAACACACTTACTCCAAGGTCAAACCCTATAACCTTCCCAAATAGTTCATCAGTTGGGGACCAAGTATCAAATATATGGGTCTGTGGCGTCACTTTCATTCAGACCACCACACCCTGCACTGAGTCCTATGCACCCCACTCCCATGTACCCTTAAGTAAACTTTACCCATAATGCTCACATTTCTCTTCCTTACAACCTAGCAAATTGCTTATTCCTAACACTCACCTGCGACAGTGGGAAGGTCTAGGCAGTGCTTTCTAAATGACTTTAGACTCTAGGACAGAGCCCTCTGAGACAGTGCCTCTTGCTTATAATATCATTGCATCAGAGTTTTTCCCAAAATAGTTCCTTAGGAAAGGATGAGCACTTCCTTCTCTTTTTTTCTCCTTCCTTCCTTCCTTCCTACCTTTTTTCTTTCTTTCTTTCTTCCTTCCTTCCTTTTATTGATAGATTTTTTTTTTCTCACATAGTATAGTCTTATTTTGGTTTTCCCCTCCCGGTTCCTCCCCACCTCCCTTCCCATCTACATTCTTCCTGTTTCTCATTAGAAAGCAAACGGGCTTCTAAAGGACAATAAGAAAATAAAATGTGATAAGGTAAAACAAAAACAAAGACATTAGAATTGGATGAAACAAACTAACAAAAGGAAATGAGCCCTAGAAAAGGCACCAGAATCAGAAACACACTCATTCCCATACCCAGAAATCCCATAAAAACATTAAACTGGACACCATAATTTATATACACATAGGACCTGGTGCAGTCCTTTGCAAGCCCTGTGCATGCTGCCTCAGTCTCTGTGAGTTCATATGTGCTTTGATCGAGTTGGTTTAGAGGGCCTTGTTTCCTTGTTGTGCTCCATCTCCTCTGGCTCTTATTCTGCCTTCACTTCCACAGGGTTCTCTGAGCCTTGAGGGGACATCCCATTCAGGGCTGAGTCTTCCAAGGTCTTTCACTGCATCTTTCTAGCTATGGATCTCTGTATCTGTTCCTATCTTCTACAGGAGGAAGCTTCTCTGATGATGGCTGAGGAAGGCACTAACATATGAGTATAGCAGAATATCATTAAGGGTCAGTTTTGCTACTCTTTTTTTTAACCACAGTAGTATTTGATTTTACCGTAGGTCACTGGGCTCTCTAGTTTCAGTTTCTTGATCATCGAAGCAGTCTTGGGTATGAGGACCATCAGACACTGGTCGGTGACTCCCACAAGCTTTGGGCCACCACTGCACTCACATATCTTGCAGGCAGGATAGTTTGTGGCTAGATTTGTGTTTCCATTTCTCTTTTGGTGGCACGTAGATTCCTGTACCAGAACATAGTGGTGAAGGCTCTATATAGGCACCAGCTTGATCTCTCCATGTTCAATGAGTTTGGTAGATATTGTCTTAAGCTATGGGATCTTGCTGTGAGTTTTCTGAGAGCAGCAGACAGTCTTGGCAACAGCCTGAGTTGTTTGGGAATTCCCATGGGACCCCTTGAGCCAACAACTCAATCAGACTTAACCCAATCCCAGGCCTGGGAGCTTCATTTGGCTACAAGTGATGGCCAGTTTGGCCTCTGTTTCCCCCTTTATTTGGCTATTTCATTTAGATTTCCTTCATATATGCATATATTTTAGGAAGCCTCTCCTGTATTAGGTTTCTGTACTACCCCTGAAATGGCTCTTTATTTTAACTTTCTCTCCCTATATTTCCTTTCTAGTCTCCCTTTTGCTTGCCTCTCCCAACTTGACCCTCCTGTTCCAGACCTCCATCTACTTATAACTATTCTATTTCCCTTTCCTAATGAGATCTGTCTGTCCTCAACCCCTGCATTCCTTACTCTACACCTAACTTTGATGGTTCTATGAATTGTAGCTTGGTTGTCATTGACTTAACAGCTAATATCCACAGGTAAGTGAATATATACTGTATTTGTCCTTCTGGATCTGGACTACATCACCCAGGATGTTGTTGTTGTTGTTGTTTTTTTTCTAGTTCCATCAATTTACCTGTAAGTTTCATGATTTCATTCTTTTTAACAGCAGAATAATACTCTAATGTATAAATGTACTACCTTTTCTTATCCGTTCTTTTGTTGAGAGACATTTAGTCCGTTTCCAATTTCAGGCTATTGTAAATAAATCAACAATGAATATGGTTGAGCAAGTGTCTCTGTGACAAGATAAAGCATCCTGTGGATATATGGTATGTCTGGATCTTGAGGTAGATAGATTCCTATCCTTCTACTGATTTCTATAGTGGCTGTACAAATTTGCACTTCTACCAGCAACATATAGGGGTTTACCTTGTTCCACATCCTTCCCAGCATGATTGTCGCTTATTAATCTTAGCCATTCTGACAGGGAACAGCTCTTTCTTAAACTACACACACACACACACACACACACACAAAAAAAAAAAAAAAAAAAAAAAAAAACATTAATATGATTGCTTGTTTGGACTCCACTGTGTTAAGTGCTTTCATATGGCTTTGTGACTTTATGTTTACTGTGCCCTGTGCATAGAATGGCCTAGAAGGGAAGATATTTTGACCTCAATATTGATAGTGTTATAGAGAGCTCCTTCTGGCTTCCCCTTGGACTTCTATCCTTGTGTTCCTTGTTGAATGGATTCAGATGAGACATAGAGTACAGTAGAGAAGATAGATAATGTTAACTATAGAGCAAAAAGATGATCATAGGCAATGACCAAAGTAGCCATTGCAAAGGAACCCCTCTCACAGATTGAGGGTGGACCATCTTGTGTGTAGGTAGGCATTATACAGTTTTTAAAAGGCTCTGCAACATTTTCCTCCCCAGATCATTGACAGGCCCATTAAAATTAATTCTTTTGTTCTTTTTAATTAACTCTTAGGAGAGTAACACTATTAGTCTTTGTTCTTTATCAGGGCCAGAGATATAACTTAGATCCCAAACTTTTAAACAGAAGCATATAACAGTAGATTTTTTTTTAATTAAAGAAAAAAGTCTATAAAATAGCCATGTTTTACTAGGAGAAAGTAGACTTCCCTTGGGGCTTCAACAAAGCCTTATTGCATCCACATTTCTTTCTTTTAAATGGTGTTTCAAATCCTGTCAAAAGGTACTTGTAGTACTTTCTCTTTTCTTTAAATTTATATGCTACCAGAGACACCAGAAGGTGGGGGCTAAAACTCTTTATGAGGGAGAGGTCAATTCTCAGTGACTTTCAGGACTTCTAATTTTTATTTTCTTAAGATTTATTTTAAGGTTTTATGTGTATGAGTGTCTGCATGAATGCATGTGCACCACATGCATGCCTTGTGCCAAAGGAGGTCAGAAGAAGATGTTGCATCTCCTGGAACTGGAAATGTCAGCAGTTGTGAGTTTCTGTGTAGATGTTGGGAACAGAATCCAGGTCTTCTGCAAGACCAACAGGTAGGTACTCATGACTGCTGGAACATGGCATTACCTCCTTGGTAGCTGTGTTACTACTAGAGTGTGTCATGTAGTATATAAATGAGGTTATAATAAAGTTCAGTGTGGGGTGTGGATAACTCTGGCAGAGTTTGTAGACCTCCTGTCCTCAAAGATAGCACAGACGAGAGCAGTGCAGACATTCAGCAGGCCACCTAGTCAGTACTCTGAGTAACTATATTCTTTAACATCCTCCTTCCCTGGCACTCAGGAGGCAGAAAAAAGTCAGTGTTTTAAAACTTGTTTTCATGCCATTCTTTCTCATCAGACCCAAAAGCAATAGGACTAAGATTCTAACTATATCCTTGACTCTAAGTGTTTTAAGACTGGCATTTGCCACCTCCCACCCTCACTCCCCCACACGCACATACTTCAGACCCCATTCTGATCTCACTCACCACCAGAGTACAGCTGAAAGTTACTTTAATAGCATTAAAAATCTGGTTGCATAGCTCGAATAAGTTGTTGTTGTTGTTGTTGTTAATTTTGTCAGGAGGATGAAGAATTTTCTGTTTAGTCCCTCATAATGAAGGTAGGCTTAAATATGTGGGTAACAAAGATCATATCAGTCTACAGGTCTATAGGCAGATCCACATAAACTTCATTTCAACTATATGAAGCTACATTCAATAAATGATAAATTAGCTTATTCTTGAGGCTACTGAGTTCAAAAATATTTGCTGTCTACTCTTAGGTATTTAAAATTGAAAGACAAGAAAATGATATATATAGAATTGCTTTTATTCAAAATACTTGTATATCAATGTAAAACTAACTCCCCCCCAAATCATATAAAATGAAGACTCTGCCCATATGCTTCTTATCTATAACAAAGACTTTGCCTTTATAGTAATTACACATTCCTGGAAAGCAGCTTTTGGTCTTGGACATGAACAATATGAAATAGAAAATGGAAAAGTAAGAAGTAGGTTCTGACAAAAATTAAAACAACCAATCCATATGTTCTTGCTTGTCATTAAAAAGGAGCATGCTTAGCAGGGCAAATATCAGGAGTATCCAATATGTACACAGTAGTCAAGTTAATTTATTTTGCAGGAATCAGTTCTTTCTCAGGAAAAGCAAGGACACATGATAATCCTAACACTGGATCAAGAGTTGTTTATTAGCCAAGTCTAAGGGTGTGGCTCAAGTTGATTGGCACTTCTTTGACACATTTGCTTTCTAGCCTTGCAATTACAGACCCTTATTTGAACTCAGATCATCCGGCTTTACAGAAGGTGCACTTCCCCACAGAGCTATCTCACCATCTAGACCAATGGTTCTCAGCCTGTAGGTCACAACACTTTGGGGGGTCAAGCAACTCTTCCACAGTGGTCACATATCAGATATCTTGCATATCAAATATTTTCAGTACAATTCATAACAGTAGCAAAATTACAGTTGTGAAGTAACAATGAAAATAATTTTATGGTCACTACAACATGAGGTCTGTATTAAAGAGTCACAGCATTAGGAAGGTTAAGAACCTCTGCTCTAGGTCCTTATTTGACAGAACAGAAGACCTTAGCTAAACCTCTCAGGTCTCCTTATCCCACCTTCACCACCTTCTTTATTCTTGGAAATGACCTTTCTATACTCCAGTTCTCCACTGCCCATTCATAAAGTCCAAACTTCTTGGTCTACAAAGATTTATACTATCTCAGCATTGCTTTCTGCATGTCTTGCTCTGCTAGCCCCTAGCACGTGTGTTTGCCTGACATGGAATACCTCATTGCTGTGTGTGTTGCATGTTGTAGGCTATTTCCATGCATTCCCCGTGCTGTTCCCATCCATGTGTGCAATGTCCTGTCCAAAATCTGTCTCGTTCTTCAAGTCTCAGTACATGCTGTCTGATTTTGGTTTCAGCAGCTAAAATTAGTCCCTTCTCTCTGTGTGCCTTCAATTCGCTCTGTTCAGATACCAATCACTGAAACTCCAGGGCAAGTATGCCTGTTAGATTTTAGCCCATGTCTCATATCTTTTCATTCCATACACAACCTACTCCCTGACACTTGCTTTAACTCATCTTAAATCCAGTAAGTCCATTTGGCTTTTATCTATGCAAAGAAACAAGCAAGAAGTAAAAAAGCTCATCAGATATGACTTGGCTATCACTGTAGAAGATAGAATAGAAATATTATGATATGAGGAACTTGGATCATAATGATGAGCCTTAATTGATGAAGTCTAGAGAAATTGTTACCTTGGGTTAGGAAAGAAATGAATGGCTCAGGATTTCTTACTTACTTACATTTTTCTACCTTGTTAGCTAACTAATCAAACTGAAGCAATAAAGAGATACCCTCTTACCTACAAGTTCAGCAATTGTGGTGCTGAGGAACATTTACCAAATACAACCTTTCTTCCCTCCTTCCCTCTCTTGCCAAGGTCACTTGAATGATGTCAGTGTAACAAAATAACCTCACATCCTTTCAGCTTCCTGCTTGTTATTGCCTTCTTCAAGTAAATTCCTGACTCTTGAGTCAGAATTATTTGTTCTTCTCTATATTCCCACTACACTATATACAGGCTTTTATAGCTGGCTAAAAAGTGATATTAGGCCAGGAGTTGTGGAGCACACCTATAATGCCAACACTTGGGAAGCAGAGACCCAGAGAGCTATATGAGTGAATGTGAGGCAAATCTGGTCTACTAAGACCCTGTCTCAAAAAAGGGGTGGGGGTAAAATAGAACATGAAATTGCAGCACTTGAATGTTTAGCACAAAGTGAACATCCAATGAATGATGAATATCTTGGTCTAATGATACAAAGAAAGTCAAGATTACTTAGGTTAATTCCAGCCCCAAGAGAACTTAAGTAGTATGTAAAGAGGAACCACTGTCTGTGAACACAGATTTAATGTCAAATAGTATTTTGTACAATACTTGTCTGAAAAGAAAAGTTTATAAGGAGTTCATTTAAGTGCTCCCAGATGAGGGGAAATGGCACTAACACAATGGCTGTCAGCATGCACAGATGCATAAGGTAATTTAAGTGTTGGAACAGGCCCATAGAACAGCTGTATTCTTTGATTTTGCCATTTAATGTTTTAGTAATATAAAACTTGTAAGTAATCTGAATATTAAACAAAGTTTAATTGTCATTATACCCCAACTGAATTTGTTGTAGGAAAATTTAGGGTAATAAAACCTCAGTTAAACTAAGCTCTACTCTTCAGTCTTGTTCCAGTTGGATCACTGTCTAAAACAATTCCTCCTTTCCACCATAAGAATTATCATTTTTAATTCCTTTGTTGTTTTAGGATTGGGTATCATATAGTCGGGATTGGCCCAGAACTCCCTAAGTAGTGCAGGCTGGTTTTGAGCCCCACTGTGTGATGCAAGCAAGTCTTAAACCCCACTGTGTAGCAGGCTGATCTTGAACTCCCAACCTTCCTGCCTCCACATCTCAAGCATTGGGATTAAAGACATGTGCCACAATGCCTGGTTATTTTGTGATTCCTTTTTTTTAAGCTATATTTTTAATTTATGTGTGTGGACGCTTTGCCTATGTGTGTGCTTACCATATGTGTGCTATGCTCATGGAGGCAAGAAGAGGGTGTAGTATCTTCAGGGATTGGAGTTACAGATTGTGAGCTACCAGGGGCTGCTGGCAACTGAACCCTGGTCCTCTGCAAGAGCAACAATAGCTCTTAAGTGCTGAGTCGTCTCTTCAGTGCCTGTTTTGTAACTCTTGACTTTTAACAGACAAGTGTTGACCTCCAGCCCACACAGGCCTGGAGCTCGCCTTCTGCCTGCAGGTATTTAGACATCTACCGCCTCTGATAAAACAGTTCCAGAACCTGAAATGCAACTCCAACCTGTGGTGTCATTTTTAGTGAATTTACCAAAGTCTCGAAGGCATGTTTTTAACACTGCTCTGATCCAGTGGATTCAGTGAAATCACCTTCCTTGCTTGGCACTGTTAATTTTGTCAGATTAATTTCCTTTGACTCTACCTATTTAGGCTATATATACTGCTGTGATACACCTCTAATAAGCTCATAAACTACACTTACAGTACTTACACTTACACTGACAGTAAAACAAATCAAGTTTTTGAAACAGAACATTAGTAAATTTAGCTTTAAAAAAAGCTAACCAGTGACATATATACTGATTTAAGGGCAGAGGAAAAAACACTGAATTTGATTTTATGTTCACCTTTGTAGATTCTCATTAATAATCACACTAGTATAATAAAGTAACTGGAAATACCTATCAATCTATGTGTGTGCAGATATTTGTGTATTTATTTAGTATGTACAATATTGGTGTATGTACAACAAATACTGGAATTACTTCAATCCTATATCCATTTACCTTTTTAAAGTAGTCATACAGGCATATGAAAAGAAAAAAAGAAAAACACAGTATCAGACTATTTAAAAGTGAATATAAATAGCTACTGTCTGTCACTATTTCTGCAGGAGAAAACATTTCTGTGCTTTTTAGCCAGTTACTTTCAGTAAGTTCAGTGATCTCGGAACATGAAAATAATATTCTCAACTGACTTGAAATTATGTTATTACTTGAAGAAAGGCAAAACAGAATGTGAGACTTGGTTTCTTTTTGCCTGATTATCAAACATTTTCATCTAAATAAGCAAAATACAGTTACAATAAAGTTAGTGATCTCAGTTGATAAGTCTAACAGCATAATGATTACATGAGGAAAAGAATAACCCAAGTCTTTTCCTGTGAATGTCACCTAATGGGGCTGTTTTTCTGGGGCTGCTGAGTCCTGACGGGCTGCTGTGCTTCCCAGGGCTTATGGTGCTCTGCAGTAGAACTGCCTGAGGACACAGAAAGGCTCTGTTCTGCTTACATGGTAAGCACTGTGTATGATTCTTGATCACTTTTGTTTGTCTAGAACACAGTGTTGAATGCCATTTTCTCAACAAGCTTCTAATGTTTTGTGTTCTATAGATATAAACATTGTCCCACACAAACTCCATACACATTCACATGGGGATTGAAAACTAGTCAGACATCATCCACAAGCAGAATGGGATACAGATTGCAGGAAAGGTCATATATGATGCCAGGCCCATGTAGACAATGGATACTAGTCCCAAGACAGCTGAAGCAAGACAGCTCCTCTGATCACGAATGATTATCTTCACAGTCTCATAAAACTGGAAAACAAAAGTTAAGAATGTTAGCAACCATGGCTGCAAGGAAGCACCTACCCCATAGATTAAGTAGTCTTCCAGGAATACTTTATATTCCCAGGGATTTATGAGATAATGTACAGTGTTGCAGAAAACTGTAGAATGCACCACAGAAGTTACACAGCATTAAAGGTTAAAGACAACATTAAACTAATACTAATTAGCATATTCTAAAACTAACCTAAGAAAGAAGTTTCTAACCTTGAGTTAAAAAATAATTAGGCAATTCTTCTACTCAGTACCCTAAAATATGATGATACCAGTTATATCTCTTAAAGTCTAAAGAGAAACCCTGTTAAAAAAAAAAAAAGACATTTAACCAGTCTAGACTCTAGACTTCCTTCTTCATGAGAATACCAGGGTAGCCCGTGAAGATAAAGAAAATGAAGTCTTTCATATAGAAGAATAGTTAGTGTTTTTTATGTTCTACATAAATGTAGTTATTTCAGTGATTGTCAGCACTACTCTATTTTTTGACAGCGATCTCCGTACCATTGTCATTGCTAGAATTTAACAGTTGTCACTGTCATGTGAGTTTTGCTATCCACACCAGACTCAGGATCCTTTTCTAGAGTATGGCATTGTATATGAGATAAGGTCTTACTGTATTGCTCAAGTTGACCCAGAACTCCAGGGTTTAGTGGAATATCCTGGAGCTGGGAAGATTTCAAAAATTTTCACTTTTTAATGTTTAATTATTTTTAATTATGTGTGTATCAGTGTGTGGGCATGTGCACTTGAGTGCAGGTACCCATGGAGTCTAGAAGCATCAGAAATACATCTGTACCCAGAGCTAGAGTTACAGGCAGTTGTGGGTGTTGAGAACCAAAGTTTAATCCTTTGTAAGAATGGTATGAACTCTTAACTGCTGAACCATCTCTCCAGCCTTGTTTTTATATTCTTTTTCTCCTTGATTTGAGACAGAATTTCACCATGTTATCTCTGGTTGCCTGCGACTTCTATGTAGAAGAGGCAGGCCTTGAACTATAGGAATCCTCCTGCCTCTGTCTCTAGAGTGCTGAGGTCAAAAGCATGAACCACTGTGTTTGAAGTAATTTCTGAATTATTAATGAATACAATAAACAGTTTAATACAGTCAAGGACCTCAAGGGACTTCTCAGTTAAGGACCAACCACAGATATGGCAGTAGTCCTATAGGATTCCAGCCTTAGCAGAGGATGCTGCATGACCTTGAAGGTCTGATCTTCCAATCCTTCTATTTCTACCTCCTACAGGCATGCTTCAACACACAGTCGCCCAATTTATACAGTTTTGAGGACCAAACCTAGCATTTCCTGCATTTTAGGCAATCACCTAACTCAGTTATATTTCCAGTCTTAGAAATTTTGCCTTTCTGGAGATGTATCCTGGGCTGATGGCCAAATGGACAGAGAATAGGGGGAGGGAAAGTAGAGAGGGTGAGAAGAAAAGAGAAGGAAAGTGAGGGAAAAGAGGGAAGAAGGAAAGAAAGGAAAGAGAGAGGGAGGGAGAGGCAGACACAGAGACAGAGACAGATGCATGTGCATGCATGCATGGATGCACGTGCATTCACACAAAGAAATCACACACATTCATTCCTGTGTGTAATAGAGGCAAATTTTAGAGGGTCTTGGGAGGGCCTGCCCCATTCTGAGTAGACACTAGCAAGTTAATGGGTACTGAGGAGAGAAAGTCACTACTTCACTGATTAGTTACCCATACTCCAGTAAATAACAACCACCATGCTCATACAAACAACCCTAACTGTTGTGGTTTGAATAAAAATGTCCCTCATTGGCTCATATATTTGAATGCTTAGTTGTCAGGAAGTGGCACTACTTGACAAAGAATAGGAGGCATGGCCTTGTTGGAGGAGTGTGTCACTGAGGGTGGGCTTTGAGGTTTTGAAAGCCCAAGCCAGACCCAGTGACTCTATCTTCCTTATGCCTTCAGATCTCTATGTAGAACTCTCAGCTACTTCTCCAGCAACATGTCTACCTGTATGTCACCATGCTCTCCACAACAATATTAACAAACTAACCTCTAAAACTGTAAGCAATCCACTGTGGTCATGGTATCTCTTCCCAGCACCAGAACACTGACTAAGACACTAAATTCTGTGAGTCACACACATTAAAAAGTCAAGAAAGTAGGAGGGCACTTGTGAAGTAGACATGGGTTAGCTGGGAGGGGGTGGGTAATAAAGGAGGTGTGTAGTCAAAATGCATTGTACACATGTATGACATTGTCAAAAAAAATTTTTTTAAGTATTCTCACAAAGATTTTAAAACTCTTTTAGTGCATTTTAAACTTACTTATTAGAGGGTGTGTGTGTGTGTGTGTGTGTGTGTATTCAAGAGGACAACTTTAGAAGTTGGTTCCCTTCTTCCATTTATAACTGAAATTTAAGAAGAGATGGCTTTGCCATGCTGATGTAAGATATGATAGCTGTGAAGATGAAGACGTCTTCAATCAGACCCAGAAGCAAATAACTGTTTCTAGAAAATGGAAACCATGAAGCTGGAGCGATGGCTAGCCTTTTAACACATGCTGCCCTTGCAGAGGTCCCAGACTCCTCCCAGCAGTGACTGGGGAGCTTACAACTACTTGTTAACTCCACCTCCCAGGATCTTGAGTCGTTGGCCTCCATGGAAACTTGAACTTGTGCACATATGCACACATACACGTGTAATTAAAATCATGAAAGTAAAAATCTTTTTTAAAACTTGAAGTATAAATCATATAGTACTAATCTCCCTTTTATAAAGAAGATATAGAAGAAGGGGAGGAGAAGTTGTTGTTCTTAGAATTAGAAATTTTGGGTGATAATTTTTTCCCCTGCAGGAATCTAGTCTGGGGCTGGACTGTTTGTTAGACCATTCAAGGAAAACACAGAAACTCAGTTTCACCGGAGGCTCTACAGCTCCATGAATTAAAACATTTCTCCACTGTTGTGAAACATACCAACATTCCCCCAAATTAGAAACTACCCAACTAGTTATCTTTGTGATTAATATTTTATTATTGGTACAAAATACTTATACCTCCTTTTTTGTAGAAATATGTAACAGTGCTACATGTACACTATGAAATGGTAACTCAGTTTGAATAGGAAAACTTTTTCCTTACAGTAATGATTGGCTTGCTTCTTAACCAAATCTGACATGTCTCCTTTGGTATACTTTTGGAGCCAGTGTTTGTTAATATGGGGAAGTCCGCTTCTAAACAGGCCTGAACTAGAGGGGAGAGTCTTTAATCATTGCACAGTATTCTAATTATATTTTAATTGACCACAGAAAATGATTCCTAAAATAAGTATTCTTTCTGATTCACTTAAAAATCAAAAAGAAGTTTAATATACCAATATAAAAGCAAATAGCTTTGTTCTCTACTGTGTCAAAAATTACTTAAGATACAGATCAATTTAATCTAGACTGTAGAGTGTGATGACTTGTTCTTTTGGTCAAAAAAAGGCATCTAAACATGAAACATAACACCAAAGCTTATTGTGTGATTGTCCAGGATTCCATCAAGAAAAGCAAGGATTAATACTCCCTTAATAATTATAGTCAAGGCTGAGAAGCATTCACTGGCTAATAAATGTGCAGAATTAAAAACTAAGTATCATTTGTGAGTTGAGTGGTTTCTTTGGGAAATAACCTATTTCCCCTTTGGGTTTCTAGCTTATTTAACAATCATTTTCTAGTACTTGTTTGGTGGGGTTTTTTTCCCCACAGTACCCATAAAATTACCTTCCAATTTGTAGGGATGCTGAAAATGAATTGTTTTAATTAATCTCTGGAGGATTTAAAATCCAGTCTATCTTTGGAGCTAATAGCTAGGAGATGCTTAACAATGAATGAAGAAATGAAGTGGAGTTAAAGTGACCTAGGAAGAAGTCACAACACCAAGGAAAACAATTCTCTGAGTCAAACACAGAAGTAAAGGGTGTCTACCAGCAATGTCCTCCTACCAGGAATTTTGAGCCTATTAAGCATCTAACAAGAGGAGAAAACTGGACTCCTTCCTGCCAATTGCACCTCAGTCAGTCTTTCAGCCCCTTCCCCCTGATCATTTGAACTATCTCTTGTGTGCAGACCAAGATGACTTGTATGGCAGTGACAGGCAGCACTTTGGAATCACTGAAGCATTCTGTGTGGCCACACCCTTTTACTTCACATTTTGAGATATCCTTACTGCAAGGCACACTGATTTGTTTACCAGATCTCTCCTAGAAACACCGGCCCTTTCCTTAATCTAGAATTCCTAAAAATGGTGTGGTTGGGGAGATGTCCAAAAAGATCTCGGATCCAGATCCCCCGCTCCTGCAAGTCTCTCCTACCTTCTCAGCCTGTGGACTCATCGGGGCGCCATATCTGCAGTGGGTCACAAAGTGTTCGCAGTTGTTCCACAGTAGGCTATAGGGGGTGATCCCCAACTGCTGCTCAGCCCTGCATGCCACCTCCTCATTAAGCAATGACTTCTTTTTGAGAGTCTTGTCTAGGTGATTGACGAGGATGTCTGCTCCGTAGGCAAAGTCCTCTACTGTGTCCACACGGATGCTGGCCATCTTGCAAATGACTCCTGGGATAAGACGCTTGTTGGAGACCACCTTCTGAATACGTCCCTTGTCGTTGGTCAGGGCCAACAGGATGTCCGGCATTAGATGGGCCACACGGTTGTCTCCGAGGTAGATCCCATAGTGGGTAAAATGGGTCCGTGACACTTCCAGCACATCGCCCCGGAGAAAAGAGCTGATTGCATAGGGACGATCTCTCTCTGAGCCTCCTCCGGGAGTGCACACGCTAAAGAGCTTGAAGTTGGAGATGAGGAGCAGCTTCTCCAAGAGGAGTGACACCACCTCCAACATCGGGTTCTTCATCCTGCAGGGACCAGAGTTTTGTGCTGGCTGCTGGGCTGTGCCAGGTGAGCTCTCCCGACAGCGGCGCTGCAGCGCTGCACCTGCGGACCAACACCGCGGGGGACTGCCTAGGGCCTGGAGAGAAAGACAGCAGAGGATCTAGACCCTGGCTCAGTCACCCCGTGCTGGGGGTCGGAAGGGGAGGAACTAGTGTCCGCAGCCGGCAGCCCTGGGAACAGTGGTACTGGCTCTAGAGGAGCGGGAGAAGTAGCGCGCCTAGGGGCGGTACTCCCAGTGCGCGCTCTCTGCCGCTCTTATAGAAGTGCAGAGGGCGGGACGAATGCGCTCACAGGCCAGAGAATAAGGATTGGGCGCGGGCGTTCTGCACCCTGACTCTTCTCCTCGAGGACTCTGCTCACTGGAGACCTTTAAACAGCCTACGTAAAAGAGAGGCCAGAGGCGTGGTCGCGCGAAAAGTTCTGCACCTGTCGCAAATAGAGCTCCTTTCCGGAACTTTTACGATGGGAAGTGACCCCGGTAAGGTTTCTAGGTGAGAACAGCTTTAAAGGGTATTTGTACCGCGGTCCTCGGCTTCCTAAAGAATTAGTAAATCTCCAAAGTGCCTGCGCCGCGAATGCCTGCGGGCTCCACCAAAATTGATCTCTGTGGTTTTAGACACACAGAGTTCAGGTGCACTCAGGTGGCACGCGGAGAAGTGGAATAGCTCGCTGTGCGTCCAGACCCCCAGCGCGAAAGATCGGAACCCTACAGTTCAGGACGCTCCAAGGCTCCAGCGCCCGTTGAGCGCGCGCCTTCCAACGGTCATCAAGAAACCCCCAACGTCCTCTAGCAAAACAGGAGTCATGCCAAGTTTCCTTGATGTCAGGGTCCCAGTTTCGTGTTACCCATCCAACTTGTTACTGCCTTAGGTAAAGCGCTGCTGCTCTAGGGAGACTAGGGAAAGCTCAACGCTGGGACGCGGCAGTGGGGTCCTGGCCGGCCGCTTGCTGCAGAACCTGGCACAGTCGAAGGTGGTGGGGGGGCTGCCAGGAGAGGCAGCAGCTGGGGCGCTGGCTCCGCTGGGCTGGGTTCTGGGTGCCCAGGCCCGCCTGGAGTTCTGTATTATGTATTATGTAAATGATTAAATTCGAGGACAAAGGCCACAAGGGCAAGCCACCCCAGCGCCACAGGGCTAAGAGGCTAAGTTCTGGGCTAAGGCTGAGATCTCCTTTTCCCATGAAGGGACCTGGACCAGGCTGAGGCCTGAGGCCACCTCTCTGGAGGACAGGGCCTTTGCTCACAACCTGTCTGCTATCTGCAATCTGTCCCTGTCGCTGAACTTTTGTTCATTCCACAGATTGTAGATCTCACTACAGTACACCTCCCACCCCCAAGGAGAAAAGTATCTCAAAGGAATCAAGAGAAGAAAGTGGGAAGAGGAGGTTAGCACGATCTTCCATCAATCCATCTGCAGTCATCTTCCCTTACTGCCTACCTGCTATATGCCATGTGCTGTGCCCAGCTTGGAGGTTCAACAAAATCGACCTGTACTTACTCCCCACACCATCTCTCATTGTCCTTCCATTTTCCATTTGTCTAAGGCCAACGGTGCTCTTTTGACAAGTTGTTTATACTGAGACAGTGAGAAAGGGCTAGGTGAGTTATGGATTAACAGGAAGCCACTTTAGTTCCAAACAAAGAGCCCATGGTAGGAATCAACCAGCTCCATAAGGTTGTCCTTTGATCTCCACATGGGTGCTACGGCACTTGGCATGCACACACAATAATAAAAACGTGAAATAGACTATTTCAAGAAATTTTGTGGAAAAGAAACGGGATCAAATGGAAGTCTTTGTTGTTTTGTTTAAATGGAGATTCTCTGAGGGGTACGAGAACATTAAAAGGAGTAAATGAAGGGGAAGACAGAAAGCACATAGTAAGGAAGACCTTAACTGCTCAGCACGGTGACTGGTACCTTCAATCCCAACATTCAGTTGACAGGCGGGCAGATCTCTGTGGGTTAGAGGCCAGCCTGATCTACATTGTGACATTCAGGCCAGCCAGGGCTACACATTGAGGCCCTGTCTTGGAAAAAAAGAAAATCAGCATGACATATATTGGTAGGAAGCAATGGGTTCAAAACCATAGAGAGTTAGCATCAGGGCAAAGTGCAGGGCTTTGCTTGCCTGACAGGAACAGACAACGGAGAACAAAGTACAAGGCCTTTGGGAGGAAGGCCAAAGAACTTGGAACTAGAGGTGTAGTTCATTTGAGTACATGTATGAGGATCTGGGCTCTACCTCCAGTGTTAGAGAAACCAAAGATAGCCACCCACCGCCTATCTTGTCCTGTAGATTCTGGAGAAGCTACCAACCCTACCAGGTGGTGGTGTCATCCACCAGGCTGCAGAGGCCTGACGTCTGCTATAGCCAGGGGACTCAAGGAAATTGTTGTGAAGACAGGTCAACAGTATGCTGTTCGCTCACATTGCAATGTTAACAGGAAAGTGAGTCCTGTGAGAGCTGCCTTCAGAGCACTCAACTTGGGCCTTGTCCACATCTATTAGAAGAGCCTTTATGCCTTTTTCGTCATTGGTTGACAAGCATGTCACTCTTACTAATATCAGTCTTTAGGATTAAATGAGGTATATGATGAGGAGGTGCTGATGGAGGAATCATATTAGTGATAGAAATTATGGGAAAATTGGACTCTTCAAGTAACTCATCAAAATGTACTTATTTATTTAAAGACAAGATACAGTCAGAAGGTTTCTCTAGTCCCACCCTGTCCCACAGCCACTCAGACCCAAGTAAACACAGGGGCTTATATTATTTACAACTTCTGAGCCATTAGCTGACTAGCTCTTACACTTAAATAAACCTATAATCCTTATCTATATTTAGCCACGTGGCTTGGTACCTTTTCTCAGTTCTGCCTTATCATCTTGCTTCCTCTGTGTCTGGCTGGTGACTCCTGACTCAGTCCTTCCTCTTCCCAGAATTCTCCTAGAGCTAGTCTGCTCTAGCTACTGGCCAATCAACGTTTTATTAAACCAGTGTACAAGAACATTATCCCACAGCAACAAGATTTCATGTGTAGCCCTGGCATTGAACCACAGAGATCTGCCTGCTTCTGACTCTCAAATGCTGGCATTAAAGTCATGTACCACCAAACCCAGGAAAATTTTAAACAAAATTTTATTATATAAAATTGTTCTAATGTAGCTATTACACTACTTAATAGAATAAAATAATTATAATTTAAAGTAGATTTCTATGTATCTCTGAAGCCTATGTATTATTAAAAATTGAGCATCTAATTCATAAATCATAAAAGTAAAAAAATTATAACAAATTTTACCAACTAAAGGACTACTAAAGTCTTTACCTTCAAGGAAAACTATAGTCAGCCTCAGGTTGTAGCATTAGATATGAATAACTAGATACTATTTTTATTATAGAAAATAGTTTTTCATACACTATTTATGATTAGTGTCCCCTTCCCCAACTCATCCAAATTCCTCCCCAACTACTCTCCTACTCATATCTACACCCCTTCTATCTCTCCTAGAAAACAAATAGGCATCTAAAGAATAACAATAGATAAAATAAGATAAAACAAAAACAAATTGCTATGGAGGAAAAACAGAAGAAAAAGAACTAAATAAAAAAGCACATGAAAGACACACAGGAATCCCTTAAATGTAAAGACATGCACATTCACACACACAGGAATCCCATAAAAACAGAAAACACATAATATTTACTTAAAAGACTTGTAAGGTTAAAAAAATGCCTCCAACAAACCATTATGAGACTTAAGTTCCTCCAGAAATGCCATTGTGTTTTTGCTTTGTGTTGGCCATCTACTGCTGGGCATTGGGCATTGCTAATTTGGATCTTCTTTCACTGCCTTTTAGTTAATTGGCTAAGTAAGGGTTTGTTAATCTTACCGATTTTCCTAAGAACAAATTCTTTGTTCTATTGATTCTTTGTAATTTGGTCTGTTTCTGTTTTATTGATTTCAACCCTGAATTTGATTACTTATAGCCAACTTCTCCTTTTGGAAGTAATTTCTTCTTTTTACTCTAGAGCTTTCATTTGTGCTATTAAGCTACTAATATGAAATCTCTTCCAATTTATTTATGTAGGTACTTAGTGCTATGAACTTGCCTCTTAGAACCACCTTCATTGTGGCATATAAGTTTGGGTATTTTGTATTTTCATCTAAATTCTAAGAAGTTTTTAATTTTTTTCTTGACCCATTTTTTCATTCAGATGGGACTATCTCAGTTTCCATGAATTTGTAAGCTTTCTGATGCTTCTGTTGTTGATATCTAGCTTTAATTTGTGGTGGTCATATAGGGTGCAAAGTATTATTTTAGTTATCTTGTATATGTTGATGTTTGCTTTGTGTCCAGGTATATGATCAATTTTGGAGAAAGTTTCATGAGATGTTGAGAAGGTATATTCTTTTGTCATTGGGTGAAATATTCTGGGAATATCTGTTAGGTGCATTTGATTTATGATGCCATTTAGCTCCATCATTTCTCTGTTTAGTTTTTGTCTGGATGATCAGACTATTGGTAAGAGTAAGGTAATGAAATCATCCACTATCATTGTGTGAAGGTCAATAAATGATTTAAGCTGTGGTCATGTTTCTTTTATGAACTTGGGTGCCCTTGTATTTAGCATATAGCTGTTAAGATTTTCTTTGATGAGTATGTAATGTACTTTCCTGTCTCTTCTGATTAGTTTTGGTTTGAAGTTTATCTTGTCAGATATTAAAATGACTACACTTGCTTGTTTCTTGGGTCCATTTGCTTGGACTGTCTTTCTCTCTTTTTATTCTCAGGTGATGTCTGTCCTTGATGTTCAGGTATGTTTTTTGCATGTAGCAGAAAAATAGATTCTGTTTTCAAATCCAATCTGTTAAGTCTGTGTCTTTTTATTGGGAAATTGAGACCATTGTCAATGAGAATTGTGAATGAGCAGTGGTTGTTGGTGTGGGGGTCTCCCCCCCCTTGATTTGCTGGTGTATGTTTTCTTAGGTGTGGTTAACATCTTCAGGTTGATGTTTTCCTTCTAGTGCCTTCTGTAGGCTTGGGTTTATAGATATATACTGATTAAATTTTGTTTAATCATAGAATGTCTTTCTTCTCCATCTGTTGTGATTGACTGTTTTGCTGGGTGTAGTAGTCTGGGCTGGCATCTGTGGTCTCTTAAGAGTTTGAAGAACATCTGTCCAGGTCCTTCTGGCTTTTAGAGTCTCCATTGAAAAGTCAAGTGTTATTCTAATAAGTCTGCCTTTATATGCTACTTGGTCTTTTTCCCTTGCATCTTTTAATATTCTTTCTTTGTTCTGTATGTTTGGTGTTTTGGCATGTGCTGTGGGTGAATTTCTGGTCCAGTCTTCTGGTTATTCTGTATGCTTGTTGTACCTTAATAGGGAAATGCTCTTGAAAATATTTCATGTGCCTGAGATTCTTCTCCTTCCTTTATTCCTGATATTCTTAGATTTGATATTTCCATAGGTTTTAGATTCAACATTTCCTTTGACTGAGATGTCTATTTCTTCTATCTTGCTCTTGATGCCTGAGATTCTTTCTTCCATCTCTTGTATTCTCTTGGTAAGGCTTACTTCTGAGAAGCCTGAGTTTCTAAATTTTTGATTTCCAGGTTTTCATCACTTTGGGTTTTCTTCATTGATTCTGTTCAACTTTCATGTGTAGGCAAATTTTTCTGATAGAAGCTTCCAAATCATGACAAAGAGACTTCTTATTAATTATAAAAGCTTGGCTGTTTGCTTAGGCTTATTTCTAACCAGCACTTAATAACTTAAATTAACACATTTCTATTAATTTACATTCTGCCTCATGGCTTTATTACCTTTACTCAGTACTACCCATGCTGCCATCCTGCTTCCTCCATCTCTTGCTGGCAACTCTCTGTGTCTCTGTCCTCCTAGTGTCCTCTCTTCCCCCCAAATCCTGCCTAGCTATTCACTGTCCAGCTATTTTTTAAGCCAATCCAAGTGACAAATCTTCACAGTGTACAAAAAGATTATTCCACAACATTTCCCTTTTTGTCTAAATAAAAAAGAAAGGTTTTAACTCTAACATAATAAAACTATAAACAATAAGAACAATTATCAAATAGGAATTATGTTTACAATGTCCAGTTCATTTGTATTTGTTATATTTGGAGAAAATACTTCATTATTTGTTCTATCTTCATGAGTCCAAAGCTCTGTACCTAATATATCTACTATCATAGCTAAGGAAAACTATAACTATGACTCTCTAGTCTTCAACTCTATCAAAGACCCCAGGAGGATATAATATTACCTTAGTAAAAAGGAAGTGCAAGTGCAGAACAAGCAAATTCCAAAACTAAAAGAAATGACAGAAATAGGAGGTTGCCTGGACCTGTACAGTCACCCAAAGTAAGCATCCATCTTTGGCCCACAGGCTTAGAATGTCTGACAGACTTTTCTATGAGGCATGAATTTTGAAGAACTGTCCTGCATAAACGTGGAGAATTTCAGCATTCACCTTCCTGTGTGTCCTGCAGAATGTCTGGCAGACCTTTCCAAGAAGCAGGAATTTTGAAGGACTGTCCTGCCGTATCTTGGCAAGCTTTGGCAGCCTTTTTCCTTTGTGTTCTGCTTGTCTAGTTTGCATACTGTCAGCAGTTGAGGCAAGAGCAGTTTCTTTGCCCAGTGGCTATTTGTGCCACATTAAAAGCAAACTCCATGTGGTGTTTCTTCAATGTCCATCATCTTCTTTTAAGTAAATTGGTGCTGCCAGGAGTAGACAGGTCTCATTGTCATAAAAAGACTGAAGTTATTAAAATATCTTAAATGCCATATTCTTTAGATCTCTGAAGTGTTTGAAGACCACCTGTCTATCTAAAATATATCTCTGTTTGACCTTGAAAAGATACCTAATGTGACTACAAGTTTGACTGTTATAAGTGACTATTAACTTGCATTTCTTTATTATCCTAAATAGTTTATAGTAATAACTTTCAAGGACTAGAAATTTACATTACATTGTTAAATGGACTGCATAGGTGCAATACCTTAAGCAAGAGTAGAAACATATATACTGTATAACAAAAATAACATTAAATTTGTATAAATATACAAAAATCCATACCAATGTAAAGTATTTGAGAGTAGTGATTGTTCAAAAGTAGATTCAACAATCCACCTTCTTATCCCATCATTTCTATACTATATCCCCCCTTTACCCTTTAGAAAGAGATCCCTGAATCTAATCTCCTTTGTTTAGCTTTTTTCCTGACCATGACCAATAACAACTTGTAACCAACCCAAATATCTATTCACAAACATCTATAACCCATTGAATGACCAGAAACTACCCACTCTACCTCTTGGGAATGTGGGCTTCCTGTTCTCTAGACTGCTTCCTGTTGTCTGGGGGCACTGGCATTTTTAGGAGACCCTGAGAAAATTGGATAAAGGTCAAGTCCTGGGAGAGTTAGCTGTATTGTTTGTTGTCCAGTCTCTGTCCAATGGGAAAATGAAAAGCTTATCTGAAGTCGTGTCTAGAGCACCCTGTGAGGCCGGACTGTCTCAGCATTCATGTCTTGAGCTGCTTTCTTCATTTCATTCTACTGTTTGTGTCTTCATTAAGGGATTTACCATGCTATCTTTAAGGACTTGTAACATGTTCATAATAGCTATTTTGAAGTTCCTGTCTTGTGCTCCAGCTGTATTGTATTTCTCAGGGTCTGCTGCACTAGGATTGCTTTGCTCTACTGGAGACGTATTATCCTGGCTGTTAATGTGATTTTACACAATGCCCAGGTGTCTAGGTATGTGGGATTGGGCTGATTATAATTCTAGATGCCAATATCTGGTCTTGTGTTTATTGGGTGGGTATTCAATTCCTTGGTTTCTATTGTCCTTTCTGATTCTTAGGAGAATATGGTGACTGTGGATTGTCTGCCTCTGGGACACTGCCAGCTGTGGCCACTGGGGGTCCCTGGGTAGACCTTTTTTCTGATTCTCTAGCCAATGTGACAGCTAGATACTTCAGGAACATAGCACATGAAATAAATGCCAAAGCCGAGCTCACTCAAGATGTTCAACGCTAAAATGGAAAGGACCCAATAAGTAGGGAAAGGAAGACACTTTTTCTTTTAGCCTGTAATTTGCCATAGTAATAGATTTCTAGAATATTTGCAAAAATGTACAAAAAATTCCCACACAATCTTCATCCATATTCTCCAAATCTTGCTTTACCCTTTACCTGTAGATGTGGACACATGTCCGCACATACATTTTCCCCACGTATTAGCAAGGTATAACCATGAAGTCCCTTCACCCCTCAACCCTTCACTGTATTCTCTCACAGGATAAAACATTCCTTAACATAATCATACTAGAATTATCAAAGTCAGAAAATTATTAGCAATATAATCACCTCATCTTCAGACTTCCTCAGAGTTTTCCGATTGCTGTAGTAATGGCCTTTAGAGAAAGAAAGAATACAGATGATGCCTTGCCGTCTGTTGTTGTGTCTTGCTGGTGTCCTTTAACTGACATGTGGAGGAACACAGCTACTGTTTTTTTCAGACATCAGTCAGTTTGTGTTTTGTGTTCCTCCATGCTGAGTTTCAGATGGTGTTTTTTGGCAGCAATGCCAAAAGAGTGGTTGCGTGGCCTTTTGAGTGTGTGTTAGCTATGGATGGTGATTTTCCCAGCATCTGGGATCTGAGAAGACACCAGAACAGCCTTACAATCAGACCCCAGGCTCCCTCTTTTTTTAAGGTTTATTTATCTTAGAGTATATGTATGTGCCTTAGTGTGTGTGTATGTGTGTGTGTGTATGTATATGTATGCATATAGAGTATATATATATATATACTATCTGCGTGCAAGCACCCACAAAGGCCAGAGGCAGGTGTCAGATCCCCTGGAACTGGGATTACAGGCAGTTTTAAGCTCCCCCTTTGGGTGCTGGGGACTAACTGATTTTTCTGCAAAAGCAGCAAATGTTCTTCACTGCTGAGCCATTATCTCCAGCCCCTGAATTCTCCCTTGGATTTACTTGGGTCAAGGCCACTCTATGACCTTATGACAAGATACCATTATCACCACAGCAGAGAGACAGAACCATAAGCACTGCCATCACTGAGCATGTACCCTAAAGTCCCTCTGTTGAGGCCAGTGGGAATGTCTCTGACTTGTTTGCCAGCTGCATCTCTAGCTTTAGTTGCTGTATGATTTAATTGGAGCACTCAATTGTAGACTCACTTCTGCATCCTGACCACATCCAAACGAGAACAAACCTTTTAAATCTTCTCTAAATTACCTAATACCAACCAATATTAATTTTTTTTGGCAATAGTGTCTCTAAGGATGACCTTGAACTTTTGCTTTTCTTCATTAGTAGTAATAGTAGTGGTAGAGTGTGTGTGTGTGTGTGTGTGTGTGTGTGTGTGTGTGTGTGTGTGTGTTATGTGAACTCAGGTCCTCCAGTGTGCAAAGCAAGTACCTTATCTGCCGAGCCATGTTGCTAGCTCATGCCCCTGATTCCTGATCCAGTGCTTCCATATGCCAGGTGTTAGGATTTTAGGCTTTTACTGCCACAACCAACTTTATGTGGTGATTAGAAAATGCTTTATCTACTGATCTACAGCCTGAACATTTGATCTAGCTTTAAGTCTGACAGAAGACCGATTCATCATCTTTGAAAACAACCTTTTCACTTTGTTTTGCCATATGCACACAGATTTTTTAAATTAATCATAATCATAGCTGCCATAATGAACAGTTATTTTTTTCTCTCAAACTTTTTACTATTGAAGTCTGTGACTTCCTTTCCCATCATGCACTTTCAGCTACAAATTTTATACAGAACTGAATACATTCATTATTATTCAAACAAAGACCACATTTAAGAGCAATTTCTAAGTATGTTATTTTAATAGATTAATTTTAAGTAAGAGAACCTATCCTTTATGTTACTATTTCTTTTATAATTGATGACTAATAACATAATATTAGTAATAATTAGCAATATTAGTAATAATAGTAACATAAACTGACTCATTTTCTTTAATACATTTAATCAAGTGGAACGTGGGCTTAATAAGAAAATTGAACATTTACTGGGCTGGTATGAAGCAGACTTTCATAATGATACAATTATATTTTTGATAGTTTTAAACTTTCCTTTCTCTCTGTCTCCCTCCCTCCCTCTCTCTCCGTGTGTGTGTGTGTGTGTGTACATATGAACTTGCAGAAGTCAAAGAACTACTAAGTTAATTCTCTCCTTCCATCATATGGATATTCTGGGGATTGAATTCAGGTCATCAGGCTTCAAGTAAAGTTGCTTTACCTGTTGAACAGTCCCTTTCCAGCCCCATGACTGCAGTTATATGTGAAGATATGTCAGCTTGTGAATTTCAGGTAATACAGAAACCTCCCCAGCTTGTTTTAATTTCCTTCTGTTCTGGACAAGTATCTCTGCTTTGTTGTGCCTGATGTGTATCAGTCAACCACAGCCATAGAGAGCAGTGTGTGACAGGAACTATATGTACTCTGGAAACTTACAGGATAAAATAGGTCTCTGATACAACTCAGTGGTGTAGTTCTTGCCCAGTGTGTGTGAGCACTGGAATTCCATGCCCTACACCTCAAATAAATAAACATAAGAGTTGACAGTGGCCAATGTACTCATGAATACTACATCAGCATCTATATAAATACACTTGCTAACTCTGACACAGAGTTGTTGCTTGGTACATGAATCCAACCCTTATCATCATGTATTTTTTGTGTCCTTTCTCCTCTACTATTTAAGTTTGTCAAATAACAATGTCTCACACTTCATATTAGCAGCATAAAAACACATTTCTATTTATTATCAGTTAAATATTGAAAGAAAGCACATGGTACATAAATTGAGTGGGAAATAGAGCCATTACTGGATCTTAGTTCTTTGAGCTCACTAAATAAGTTCAGATCAATGACATTAAAGGTCATGGTGGAAGAGGCTGGAGAGATGGCTCAATGGTTAGGAACATTGGCTGCTCTTGTAGAGGACCCAGATCTGGTTCCCAGAACCCACAGATAGGGGCCCACAACCATCTGTAAGTCTACTTCCAGGGGATCCAATGCCCTCTTCTGGCATCCTTGGGAACTTAGTGCTACTCATACTTGTATATGCAAAAATGTCGTCATTCATACAAACATAAAATAAGAGTAAAATGAATCTTTTAAAAATTCATTTAGACTTAGATAATATCCTGTGTGTAAAAGTACCTGAGTATGTATTGAGCTAATACATTGAGATCAGTCAATAGGTATCATTTATTGAAATGATTTAGTGATGGGTTTTAGTACTTATTCACTAGTTTTCCCTTTCAAAAGACTTGTGTTTCTGTGTGGGAGCATAACACATAATGATGAAATAATATGCTACAGTTAAAGTGATTGAGGCTAGATTCAAACCCAGGCAATTCAGCTCACAGATCTGTGGCCTTGACCCTGTGATATATGAGTCTTCCTCACCAATGGAATGTCTGTCAGCCTTGTTTTCTGTAAGGAGTAAGGAGGAGATACTCTGCTTTGCACTGTTTCTTTTTATAAAGTTAGATGTTGATGCTTGCAAGGTATAAATAAATAAGTCCTACATGTGGTTTGGGACTTTGCTCTGATATTGAACTGATATATTTGAAAGGGCTCACTTTTTTTAAAATGTCAGTTATGTGTATGGGTGTTTTAGCTCCATGTATGTATGTACATTTTGTGTGTGTGTGTGTGTGTGTGTGTGTGTGTGTGTGTGTGTGTGTGTGTATGTGTGTATGTGTGTCAAAGAAAGCTGCAAGAGGGTGGTCAGAAACCTTGAAATTGAAATTATGGACTTGCAGATGGTTGTCACCTGCCATGTGGGTACTGGGAACCAAACCAGATCCTCTGCAAGAGCAGCAAGTTCTCTTAACTGCTGAGATAGCTCTGTAGCCCCAATTGTTCATATTTTAAAGAGCAAGAATATCTTGATGAGTTTGATGCTACTTTGAACAGAACAGTGGAATTGAAAGTATTCAGGTCTCTGGTGCAGTATTTCTATAGCATCATACATTAATACCAGTATTTCTGTTCTTCATGATCTGCATTTTAGCTCTCCATTTTATAAATACGTTGTTTCTACTTTCTATCATATTTTCTCTTCTGCAGAGTGGACACTGATGTTTTCCAGGACTCAGATGGTATGTGTGGTATGTGTGGACTTAGCACTGACCTAGCATTTTTATGCTTAGAAAAATTAAATTTTATTTATTTATTTATTTATTTATTTATTTATTTATTTATTTATTTTAGTGTATATTCCACATTAGGTTTGAAATGGCTCTGTAGCCCAGCCTGTTCTTAAATTCAGGACCTTCCTGCCTTAGGTTCCCAAGTGCTGGGATTGTAGGTGTATATCACCTCACTTGGAGGCAATTCAACTTTAAATAGTATTTATGAGTACTTATTTATTTAGAAATACATTTGTTTAAAATCTCAGAGTTTACCTAGTGATATACTTTCTCTAACTTACCCAAACAGCACCACCAACTGGGGAACAAGTATTGAAATGCCCAAGGCTATGAGGACATTTATTATTCAAACCGCTGCACTCACTGAACCATCTTTTGGTTCCTAGTGGTTGTACTTTCCATTGGCACACCAATAGAACACTGTGACTGCTATACAATATAAATGAACTTCAAATTACTGAATTTAATATTCAGTGTGATTCTAAATGACCCAGAAGAAGGGAAAACTGCTTGAGAGAAATAGTGAGCTCAGAGACATGTATTTGATTATATTTTGGAGAAAGCAAAGTTCTTTAAAGGCAAAGTCTTACATGTTCTTTCAGGAGCTGAAGGGCAGATTGAGCACTTCAAATTCTTTTTATATTCAGCATTGGAGTACTCAGTCACAAAAGGAGGAAGGGGGTGGTTAAAGCATTAAGAGTCTGAAAGAGAGATGAGAGTGGGCTACAATGCAGTGGGATGGGATGACAGGGTGTGTGGTATATTCACTTTGCACTGCACAGATGAAATGTCTGAGCTTCTCTTATTGCTCAAGTTTCAGGTGTTTCTGCCCTAGTAACTTGGCCAGATTGCTTTTCACCTATGCTGGGGCAGCATGTCTGGGAGGCTACTTACCTCATGACTGCTCAGGGAGCAGAGAAGGGAGTCCCAGGGCCCATCTATGGTTATCTTCCCTAACTTCCTCCCCAGGATCCTGTCCCCACCTCTGGTTTCACAATCTCACAGTAGCGTCAGGGCCTGGCAACCAAGCTTTTAAGACATTGTTCCTTGGGGGATATTCCAGATGCAAACTGTAACACGTGGCATGGGGTGAGATAAAGCAAGAAAGCACAGCAATGCACAGGATAGGATGGCCTGGGATGAGACCAAAGGCTCATGGAAGTGGAGCAGTTGTTCTCTTTGGAAAAGAGATAAATGGTTTATTTTTTTTTTTTTAAAGAAAGAGGAAGGAGAATGGTATGAACGTAGATGAAAAGTCATCATGGAAAGAGAAGGAGATTAAAATTTTTGTTGTTTAATGTGAATAGCATCAGGTAAGCATCACAGGGCTCCCCTCATGCTAGAGAGGTGTTCAGCTACTGAGCACATTTAAGTAGGTTTGAGAAAAATAGAAAAAGTTAGTATTGTTATTATGACTGAACCTGGGAACCAACTAGAAATCACCACAGTCATGTCAATCATTCTAGTGCTTGAAAAAATCTGGGCAGATGAATTCTCATGTGTGTGTGTTGTGTGTGGTGTATGCTCATGTACATGTGATGTTCTAGTGCAAAGAGAATGTTGGTAATCTTTCTCTATTTCTCTCTGCTTTATGCTGTTAGGACAGTGTCTCTCACTGAAACTGGAGCTTCCTGTTTAATAGCTAGACTGGGCTGTGTCTCTACCTCCCTCCCTAACACTGGGGTATAAGTACATGTGGCCACATCCAGCTTTTTACATAGGTTCTAAGGATCCAAACTAAGTTGCACATGCTCACACAGCGTGAGCCCTCTCCCTGTTGGCAAGGGTAATTTTTAGTTATTCTGGCTTTTTATCCTGTGTATTGTGAGAAAAACAATCTCACTGGTCTGCTCACTCCATACTTGTATTGTTCCCCAGGGATTGTAATAAGCAAAACCACCTAGTATCATTTCCAGATACTTGAGTTGAGAATCATTCAGCTAACATTTCATAACCTAACAACACGGGAAAATCAAGTTGCTACACTATCTGACCTACCCCAGAAACCTCAGATCAAATGTAATAATCATAAAAGCTTTGATAAAGATTTGGGAATAGAAATAATCCTAGATGCCTCTCCTTGTCTGTGAATTCTCAGTCTATCTCTGTTGTTCCATTTTCAACATGTGCATTTCTAAAGTCATTGTTGCATTTTAAATACAGTTGTATAAATGTGATGCCGATTCTAAGATTTTTTAAAAGTAGGCAATGTTCTACTAAACCCCAATAAAATACCTAGCTTTATAAGCCTGGCTCTTTGTCCAAGATGGTGGAGGTTAAAGCAAGCAAGCATAACAAAGGAAATAAGAGCCCCTGACTGACCTTTTGGAGAGTTCCTGTTGAGGTCTCCAAGAAGACCACCTCCATCTAACAAAAAGAGAAATGGGGCCTAGGAATTTGGAACTATATCTACTGACTATATTCACAAACACCGCTCTGAAAATGCTGATGTAGGAGCATCACTGTTGAGGAACATGGCAGACGTAGAACTGCCAAATACAGAAAAGAACTCAGATAAATACAGCCTCTTATTGAAATAACCTCTGAGAACTAGTGCCTGCTAAATATCTGAGAGTTAGACCTCATGTCCTGCTTATCAGACTGTCTTATGCATTAAGCATGCCTCAGTACACCTTGATAACCAACTCATCTGATAATTACTTTAGCCTTCTTGGATCCAACTTTGCTGACAAAGTCAATGAACTTCAACCTGCCAATTCTTATCACCGTTTTTACCCAGTGTATTGGATTATAGTCTTGAATTAAGTCTTCTCAATTAATTTCAGTTGTGTAATATCTGTCCATTTCAGACATTACTTCCCACTTAAAACATAGGTGGCATCTATCTGGTTTAACTACCTGCTTGGCTACTCCAAGTCTTCCATAAAGCTTTAAACGTGGTGCACTGCTCTATCTCTTGTCCATCAAAGAGCTTTAGCACACTCAGCTCCAGTAGCTAGCCATAGCACACATTCAAATGTTTAAGATTGCCAGGGCTTCCAGTAAGATGGAGTACAGAATGAGTATGAGGCCTTCATTTCTGGATGAAAGATCTCCAGAAATCATGCACTTTCATCATTGCTATTATCCAAGCAGGAAACACAGATGAATTGTTTTAAATCTTGACATATGTTTAAAAGCCAGTCCTCATTCCAAAGTCAAAGACTTCAGGAAAGATTGCTACATAAAACTAGTACCTACTAGATTACACAGAGCTTCTGCTGTTCTAAGTGTTGATTCTAGAATGCAAATTAACACAACTAATTCTCTGTCATTGGGTATAAGTGAAACTGTTAAGTTATATGCCTTGTGTAAGTAAACTCACTATCAGAAAATGAAAGTAAATAATGATGAAATGATAAAATAAAATAATTGGGTAGTTTGCAGTTGAAACAACTGTTTTAAAGAAAACAATGTAGTCATGTCAGTTAATGTAAATATAATTAGACTTTTGATATGCATACAGTATCCTATATTTTAAATATATTTTATAGTTTTTAAACCTGTAATTTTCAGAAAAGCTATACATTTTAGTATCTGTATGTCACTTTGATCAACCAAGAAAGGTTTCCAAGTCACTCAAAAGAATTTCTCTGCCATATGATACAATTATATCAAGGTTTTTGAAAGGAAGGCAATAAACCACTATATGCAACATCCTTCACTAAGTCTGATCACCTTCATTTTCCTTTACCTGAATTTTTAAACTATACTGAGGTTTGTATTTTAATACCATGGGAAGGTGTATCCCTATCTGTCAACTACTGTTTCTGTAAAGATTCTCCCTAGCCCATTTCACGCAGCTCTCCTGTACTCCAGGCTAAGTTTGATCCACCCAATTTAGCATATTTTAGAGGTCACATATTGACTTTGAGGTGCCCCAAATGCTATAAATGTAACAAGTGTGCAGAGAGTGTCTGATGGACATTCCCAGCTCATTCTGGAGAACAGTGACAGTGTCTTGTACTTTTTTGGGTCTCCCAGGATGCAGACAAGAGCTAAAAGCCCTAGAATATGGATAACTAACTTCTGAAGTAGTTACTTTTTCTGTTGTTGTGATAAAATACTTTTATAAAGCAACCTCAGGAAGGGGTTATTTGGCTCACAGTCCAGGGTACAGTGAGCCATGGCAGGGAAGTTACAGTGGAGAAGCTTGAAGCAGTTGGTCAAATTGCATATATAGTCATGTGAGTTTTGGTCGTTAGATTTTTTTTCTTTTTTCTTTTTTCTTTTTTCTTTTTGTTTGTTTTTGTTTTTTTGAGACAGGGTTTCTCTGTGTAGCTTTGTGCCTTTCCTGGAACTCACTTGGTAGGTGAGGCTGGCCTTGAACTCACAGAGATCCACCTGGCTCTGCTTCCCGAGTGCCGGGATTAAAGGCGTGTGCCGCCACCACTGCCTAACTGGTCATTAGATTTTGAGACATGTGCCTTTACCTGATGAGCCATCCCACCTGCCCTCGTTCCTTTAATTTTTGAAACTGAACATAACCATTGTAACAGGGCCTTAGTAGGCCCTGAGACTTAAGCACAACTGACACCATGGTGGAAGTACCATTCAGGCTACAAAACAAAATTAAAATAAAGGCCTAATCCTTAAAGTCCACAGATATGGGAAAGTCTCTAAATGTACTAACCTTGCTTTTTTGTTCCTATAGTTCTGCTTCTGGCTAACTGTTACTGTTAACTATGTCAACCCAGGACATGTTTTTTATGCTTAAAAACTTACCCTGAGAAAGGCTCAGGGCTACACTGGGATCCCAAATACCCAGTGTACTCAATGGCCAACTAATAAAAACTTTCTATTTGCTTAAACCCAGGTCTAAGCAAACTTCTCTAGTGAAGACCCATCACAGTAGCTGTTACCTGCAACTACAAGATGCAGACTGACAGAAAAGAAAAGCAAATCAAAAATTGTAAGACATTAATTTCCAAACACTTTAGCCCTCATGAAATCAAAGTTGACATACTTCAGCAAACACCAAGGAAAATAAGAATTAAACAGAATTATTTGCAAAAGGCCAATGCAAGCTGGTGTTCTAGAGGTAGTGGGGGCTAGAGTTGTACTTTTGCTTTTTATTTTGTTTTGAGTAAACGGTAACATGGGCTAAAGATTAAAAAGGATATGTGGCTCACTGATAGAGTATTTGTGCATGATAAGAGAGAACTCTTGTCACATTAGCAGTTCCTTGAAAGGCAAACAAACCATCAAAACACACTGAGTTCCTTAGTTTTTTCCAGAGTGCAAACCCTTCTCCTTTATCATCAGTAATAAAGGATTGATTGACTCATCAGTTGAGCTCAGGTCATGTAACCTGGCAGCAGCTGCTGGTAAAGCAGAAGTACATACACTGCCTGCAGCCATAATCCAAGGCTTGCCAGGAATAGATGAAATGGAGACATTGTTTATGAAAACTGAGATTCAGGCACCTTGATTCGTTTCAGTGTATAGATTCACTAGACAGTGACATCAGGGCCCTCTCATCTCCACTACTTTTACTGAAACAGTGGTGTTTATCGTCTACTTGGGAGCATTGATTAAAAGAGAGCCTGTTTACTCCTGAGATTGCTGTGAAGAGCTAGTGAATGGCATTCTCTAAAGTCTCCAGAGTTAAAAAGGAGAAAGTGCCAGAGAGGTTATTCCAAGGAGCTAGGAAAAGATCCAGTTTAAATAAAAAAGGAGAAAGAGAATTTTCAAAGCTGAAGAGGTTTTCCTCACAGTATAAATCAGGTGCATATGTATAAATAAAAAGCAGAAGGATGGTGATAACAAAGCCCAGAACAAGGAAAGGAATGAGACGATTGGCAAAGGGCCAATTTATACAGTCAGTGACTATTAATCCTATAAGGTATAAAAAAAAAAATGGACTTTCTGAATCAAGGATGTTTAGAATTTTGGCTTTTGTTCCCCAGGGAACAAATATTACATCATTTGAACTTGCCAGGTTTTGGACACATCCCCCAAAGCCCCATGTGTTAAAGGCTTGGGTGCCAATCTTTGGTGTTCTCAGATGTAGTGGCACTAGAGAGGAAGTTAACATCAACAGGACCATGCCATGAAGGACATTTGGAGTTCATATCTCCTTTATACTCTTCTCTTTATTGACCTAACACATACTCCTTTCCACCATGCTGTGCTGCCTTTCCACAGGTTCAGAAGCAATACAGCTAAGCAACTATGGGCTGAAAACTGTGATTCTGTGAGCCAAAATAAGCCCTTTCTCCTTCAAATGATAGAAATGTAACTACTACAACCCTGAATTATAAAAATCCTTAGAGTAAATACCAGAAGCATATGCAAACAAACACAAGACCAAAACACATGAGTGCTCGTCCCCAAACCCAATGACTTGAAGTCTAACCACAGAACTCACATGATTATTTGCAATGTGACCAAGTGCTTCGACCTCCTGTGTCTCACATGCACAGGCAGTCTTGCCTTTGCACGGATCAAGAGCATGAATTTCAGGCACTACAGTCACTGGAACAACATCAGTTTTCCAAGCACACAATTGCTATTCTAGTTAACCATAGTCTATTGAGTGTGGTTTTATAGTCAGTATTCACTTCACACATACACAGAGAGGAGGTGAGGGAGGGAAAGGGGAAGAGAGAGAGAGAGTGCTGTGTTGCCTACTTGACTTCCAATGATAAATTCATGTGATATTTTATGGAAATAAGTCATTGACAGACACAGCTATGCAATAAAAAGGAGACTGCACCAAAAACAACAACAACAAGTGATAACATTGGAAGGAAAATCCAGATCAGTCACAAGAAAGAGAAACTAAGGAAGGAAAATGGTGGGAACACTGGTACTGTGGGTGTTTAAGAGATCACAGCAAAGACCAACTCCTTCACATAAGTGAGGAAAGTGATTGGAATTAAGATAGTTCCCAGAGAAAATGACACCACCCTCACCCCCAAGTAATAACAACAGACAACCATCATTGAAAGGAAGATCAACTCCCCAGATTCGGTGCAGGACACAGCCAGACACCAAATTCTCAGCACAAAGGAGACTATCCTAGAGAGGCAAGAAGGATGGGGGATGCTGAAAAAGACTGTAGCAGCAGCTAGCAAGCAAGAGAGGCTGTTTCTGCAGGAGTGGGTTTTTAAGGGGAGAATCTGTACTAGGGTGAGGTGGTAAATCCTGATTGGACATACTAGCCAAATAAAGAATTTTGATTGGTGGGCCTTGGTGTTTTGTCTCTGGAATAATTCAGTGGCCAAATAATGGAATAGACCTTGGAGGCTAGATTTAGGAAAGTAAGGTTTTTAGCAAGGGAAAGGAAAAAGGGCAAAAGAACAAAACCTGTCTGCAGTGCCTGCCATTCTCGGACCTGTTAGAGTCCCTCCAGTCATATTAAAGGCATTCTCAGTAACAGTCACAACATAGAAAATGCTGGAAGCAGATCTTATCATAGGAGACTATAACACATAAGAGTAGAGCTGCTTGTTTGTTTGGGTTTCACGAAACCGGCTCTGGAAAGCCGACATTTCCAAAGCTCTCCATTTTTCTAATGAAAACATCCCATTTGTGACTATTTTTCCATAGTGATTTACTTTCATATACCCTTCTGTTCTTGACTGGAGGGTTATGTCTCCCTAACTTGGATAAGATCACACCTGTGAATTCATGCTAAAACCTTAGAATTCCACTGTGCTAAGTGTATCCTTGATTTATGCAATAATAATCTTTATGTTTCTCTTGGCCAAGCAGAACTCAAGGCTCATCAGTTTTCTCTATGAATATCACTTTAGTCACTGAAGAATATACCCAGCCCCAGCTCATTCATGTATGTCACACCCAGACTTTAACATGCCCAACCCCCACATCAGTTCTTCCTGTCAAAGTAGTGTGCACATTTGTCACTCGGTTTTAAACCCTGAGGGAAGAAGAAGGAAACTACTTTTATAGAAAACACCAAGTCATTAAGGTGAACATGTCATACAAATTATCATGCATCCTGGTAGACTCGGTAAGTCCTATGTCTCCAGTATAAACAGTATAAACGTGGTATCTTGTTGTTGTTGTTGTTGTTTTAAAGATTCAGAGGCTGGAGAGATGACTCAGTGGTGAAAAGTACTTTCCATTCTAGCAGAGGACTCAGGTTAGGGTCCCAGCACTCACAAGGCACCATATGATCATCCATAACTCCAGTTTCAGGAATCTAGTGCTCTTTTCTGGCCTCTGCAGACACCAGCAACACATGCAGTACCTCGCCTGCATATAGGCAAAACACTTAAACACATAACATAAAAATAAATACACCCATTTCCTTTTAAGATTCAACATGATCTCTATTATGTGTATGTCAACTAAGGAAATTGTTTTGTTTTAGTTTCAGAAGTAGAAACAAAATGTTTCATGAGGAAGTCTGAACTTAGAATTCCAGCATTAACTGATGAGTTCTGCACACCCAACTTAGATGTTCTGTTTTCTAAGCTTTGCGAGTCTTCATGTATACTTCTTTGTGTGTTGTAGGACTTGCTCACTGTGTAAAACTGCTTGCAAGCACAAAGACATGAGTTCTATTCTCAGGACCAACATTTCTTTAAAAAGCTGGACTTAGTATTACATACATGCTTGTGAAACCAGCCTTGGGGACAGCTGATTTGTGGGGATAGCTGGCCAATCAGCCTCACCTCTTGAGTGAGTTCCTGACTAGTGAGAAACTCTGTCTCAAAAATATTCAGCATAAATGGTGTCTGAAGAAGATCACCTGAGACTGACTTCTGGCCCCCATGCATCTACACCCACATGCATGTGCACTCATAAATACACTCAGTCCACTTAAGTGTGAGAAAAGCCTGACCTGTTCCCACTTCTCTTCTCCTGAGCAAGCCCTCTGAGGAGGTCCTGTCTCTGCTTGCAGATGGTAGAGTGGTAGTCAGGTATCTGGCAGTCACAACCAAATGAACTCTACCTAGTAGTCAGGGGCAAGCAAAATGAAGAGCTAACAAGTATATCCCCAGGCCAGGCTGGAGTCAAGGGCCCTTTGTTTCTTGAGAATTGGTGACTGATGACAGCTTCATCAGTCATCTCCCTAGAAAAGCATTTCCAGCTCGCTCTCGCAGTCCTCTGAGAATTGAGTCAGGTCTGAGGAACACCTCTTCCGAAAGGCCGGGTGCACACAATGGAGCCGTCTGTGCAATGAGCATTGTCAGCTCCTTCTGCTGTTCATCAGGGTGTGGTGGATCTGGCTCACCCACCAATGCATAGTCAAATCACACGGTAGCAGGCAACCTGTGGTAGCATGTCTTTTAAAGCGACTTGTATGACTGCATAGTTTGTGTGGTTATTTGAGGGTAAGACCCTGACTTTTCCTTCTGTGTGTTACAAATCTACTGCAGTCAGCACCTGCAACTTTTGCTCTCTCAGTAAATGAGCATATTAAAATGGCCCTTGCAATGGACTTCTGGTCTGATTCGTGCCTAGTTCAAGTGCTGTGAAACCCAGGAGCGTGTGGAGTAGAGGGGTCATAAATGCTGGCTGGGTACACTGCAATGCCACAACTACTTTATCTTTAAGCTGATCCATCTCTATATGGTGTCCTTGTGCCCTTTCCATTCTGTCTAACCTGCTCAAAAACTCAGGCCTTTTCTTGGTTATAGATATCAAGACAAAAGCACTGGTTGAAACCCTGCCATTAGAGTTGGCTTCTTTTTCAGACTGAGAACAGGGCCTAGGCCTTCACCCACTCTAAGCAAGTGCTCTGCCACAGAGCCAAATTTCCAGCCCTAAGGTGTGCCACCATTACTATAATATACAGGGGACTTACATTTGTCTGTGCTTCTCACCAGTGTAAGTTCTGGACAGACAGACTTCTTCTGCATGAGAGCCTTCATCCATTTTACAAAGTGATCTAGCAGAGATAGAAGTAGGCACCACAGATGCTGGAGACAAGAACTGAGTCACCATGTCTCACTTAGGGAGTGCACTTTCCAAATGTTAAGAAATATGGGGAACCAGAGGCATTAACATATTTGATAAGAGACTATCTCTCAATCCTCCAGATAGAGATAAGCAGCAGCTACACATTAGCTTATCATTCACTTCCTTGTTGTTTATGGCTTCACTGGGGCCTATGGCAGACACATTCATAGTTCTTCACATTAATGTGTGAGAAGAGCCCTTTAAACTGTTGCTGGTTGATGACTTCTGGGAGAGGGAGCATCAGTTTCCTTTAAGGGTGTGCCCCCATAGGTTGCCTACACTAGTTGATGGCCCCACACCCATGACTACCTGAGCAGCACAAATTGAACCATTCCAAAATTGTTTCCCTTCTTTGATTAGATTTTAATAGTTTTTTATTATAATAAGGGTATTAAAAAATAAAATAGCTATTTGCACTATAAATACTTTTAAGTCCTCTAGGTTAGATCAAATCTAAATATTTCAAAGATTTCAGAGCATTTTCCTTTTGTTTATTTATAATTATTTTAAATTTTTAAATAAAATATAATTACATCATTTTTCTCCTTCCTTTTCCTCTCTACAATCTTTCCCATGTATGAAACTTTGCTCTTTCTCAAAATCATGGTCTCTCTTTAGTGTGTGTGTGTCTGCCTAAATATGTAAATGCAACTTGCTCCTTCTGTTCAGTGTTACTTGTATGTATATGATTTCAGGACTGATCACTTGGTATTGGCTAGCCAATTAGGTTGTTCTTCCCCAAGAAAAACTAGTTTCCCCTCTAATTAGCATTCCGTGGTACCTATAGTATTTTTTTAACTGTGGGTGGGTGTGGTGATGTATTGTGTCCCCCAATATATTCTGCACCCTAATAAAGCTTATCTGAGGATCAGAGGAAAAAGCCAGCCACTATATTAAACATAGAAGTCAAGCAATGGTAGCATACACCTTTTATCCTAACATTCGGGAGGCAGAGATCTGCCGGAGACTGCATATAAGATGGCTGGCGTGCAGCCAGCTGAGATTGGAGAAAAGGGGACCTGAGATTGTGGACCATCAGCCCTCCATGTGTTCCCTTCCAGATCTTCTGCTTAGCATGCCTCTAGAGGGCCAAGGCAGAAATGCCTACGTGTCCCAAGATCATGCTTTATGGTGTGCACTTGTCATGTCCTCCATATAAATACCTCTTGTAACACTAGTCTTTTTCTTCTATCTGATCTTCATGTTCTGTGTTCCCAGATCAACGGTGATTTCTGTGACACAGAAAATGAGTGAAGTATATTTCACAGGAAATTATACAGAGATGATCACCCAGGCTGGGGTTAAGGCAGTTATGCAGTTTATGGGAAAGAACCTGCAGCCTGGGGAAGCTTTTCAGGCTTGAATAAACGGTACCAAATGTGTGGTCAGCTATAGCACATGGTATGATGTGTATCAACACACTGGACTCAAATTGGCCACGATGAATAACTCAGTTTCTGAGGATGTTCCAAGGACATTGTGTAAAACTTGAGACCCTACAGGGTATTGGCTGAAGACTGTGGATGTAGTAACATAGAGATGGGATGACAAACTGGAAGTGTGGGAACCTAGAATAGGAGGAAAATGGTGGCCTCCACCCAGAAAGGGAGATGGCAACTTTAATCCAGATATTTTGATTCCTCCTGAAGGAGTGTGGAGACAAAGTGGCAATGGATGGAGTGATTGCTAAAAGTTTTATTGGGTTCCTAGATTGAAAAGAGCTGCCAGAAAAGGTGAGCTTCCTTTCCTTCGGGAAAGCTCTGAGAATTGGATCAGGTCTTCCTTGGAATTGGTGAGATATAGAAGGATAGAAGTTGCTGACTTGCAGGGGCAGATTTCTTGCCTGCGGTCATTTTGGCCCATCAGTCACAGGGCTTGGTGTTTGCAGAGGGCTGAGGAGGAACTTAGGCAGCTGCAGGGGTCGTGAGGTCGGAGCAGGCTGTGTGAGAAGGAAATGACTGTCTGGTACATTGACCACTGTTCTTATTTTTACCTTTTTTCGTGAAATTGCATGTTGTTAGCCTCTGGGTCAAGCACACAGAAGATTGTATAATCATTAATAATAAAAATAGATTATGCTTGCTTTGGTGTTAAGTCTGGGATAGTTCCTGTGTTTAGTAAAAGATGATAAAGAATATATTGGTGATTTTCTAAGAATAACCTTTGGAATCATGAGAACATTTTGTATTGGATGATTTCCACTTTTCTTTTTGTTCCCCCTTTATTTATGATGATAAAAGAGTGGGTTCACCAGGGCAAAAGCAGAAGCTAAAGAAGCTAGGGCAGCTAAGGAAGCTGTAGCAAAGAAGCTACTCAGCAGCTGCAGAAGCCCGGAGTGACCTGTCAGCTTGCACGAGCACTGTCAGAGTCGTCACTGCGCCTTCCAGGTCTCCCATCCTTCAGACCCCCGGAACTGCTGAGGCTGGTCCCCGGCCACACTGGGGAACAGAGCCCAGCACTAACCATAAAGCTCTGGGGGTCTGTACAGACAGACAGGAAGTGGTGTAGCTGGGTGAAGAGAGGAAGTGAGATGCAGAACAGAAAGGCATATAGACTTGGGTATATAGGAAGGTAGGTCTCTTTGGCTGAGGATTTCCAAGTGGTAAGAACATGGCTGGCTTCTTTCTGCTTTTCTGATCTACCTGTTTTTACCCTGTTTTTATCTGGCTCTGGGTTGTTGGTTTTTTGTTTTGTTTTTTTTTTTATAAATAAGACTGGTTAGCAATTCATCTTACAGGTGGGGCCCTGTAATTTCTCCCTTTCATGTTAGCGTGTCTTTTGGTTTTGTACATCTTCACCTTTGTTTAGGCAGCCATATTGTTGAGATATCCTGGGCGTAGCTTCTCTGTCATTTCCAGGAGATGACTGTGTCAGCAGATTCCCTGTTCCTCTGGGTCTCACCATCTTTCTGCTCCCTCTTCTGCTGTGTTCCCTGAGCCTAAGGTGCAGGAGTTGTGTTGTAGATGTACCAAGTGGGACAGGGCACCTAAGGGACATAAAGATAAATATGTAGAATGCAGTTAGGACCAATGCTGGTTTAGTTAAGTGGCAGTTGTAGGCTCTCCTCTGAGATCCATGATCTCACTAGCCAAGGGTAGTTAGCTAGGCTTACAGTGCCAGGCATGATTTCCTTCTTGTTGAGCAGACCTTAAGTCCACTTAGAGAGCTATTGGTTACCACTAAGATATAAATTCCACTATTGCACACTTAGGGTTACCAGGCTTGCCATCCTTGTGGTTCATAGGCATCACAGTTGGGTAGAACTGTTGGGTGCTTCCCTCCCTTGGCAGCTTACATGACACCCTCTAGTACTATGAAAGCCAGTCCTAAGGGTGGAGGCTTTAACGTCAGATCCAGCTCAGGTCCTCTGGGCCTTGTGTCCAAAGTACAAGGAGTCTTCAGCAATAAGGACTTGCTTTCAATCTCTGATAAGCAACCAAGGGCAATACCCTATATTGTTTGCGTGATCTCTTCAATTCCCCTGACCAACAACTCAGAAGGGTGTTTCTCATACCTGGTAGTGGGGTTTTTGTTAGATAGTCTAATAGCTCTTGTGCGGAGCATTGTCAGCCCAAGTAGACTAACTTCATTTAAACTCTGTGTGTGTGTTGTACGTCATTTCAGTTAAATAAGTAATATGATTCTTATGGCTTTTTCAGACATCCTTCCTGTTATTTTACCCTCCTTCCCACCCTCTCCTTCTGTAGTGACCTCCCTCTGTCCCCCCATATATTTGTATATTAACCTTCTACACTGAGACTTGTCATCATTTATTGGTTATTTGTTGATTCCATCAGATTTTTCACATAGACAATTATGTTACTTGTCGATGATTACAATTTTACTTATTGCTTCCCTGTGTTTTTCATTTCCCTTTCTTGTCATACTTTATCATTCAGAACTTTCAGTGTGATCTAAAGAATGAATGGTAACAAGGGACCTCCTTGTCTTGTTCCTGATCTCAGCAGGAAAGCCCTCAAGTTTCCTATGTGCCCACTTTTCAAAAGATCAAATTCAGATTGCCAACACAGACCTACACCAAAGAAATCATGAAGGCTTTATTTATTTTCTAAACTGAAAGGATTATTTTTTTTTGTTTTATTTTGCCTACCTAACTCCCTTACTAAAATTGGTGATGGGAGTTACAAGAGTCTATTTATTATTGGCTTCTCATTAAGCTCTTAAAAATATGCAATACTTTATGGAAGTATAATATATATATATAAAATTCATAATACCAAGTGTATAGTTGGATGGCCATATAAGCACACAGTAATACATTGGTAGTACAGATGTAATAATACTGGCAAAATGTTCTTAAAAATAAAACATTAACAGATTTTGTTGGGCTGAAATAACCTTGAGACCTAAATCAAGGGAAATTATAAATCACTCTTTTCCCTCTGAATATATTTTTTAAAAATCACAAATTAAATTTCACAATGTGCATAGTGCTCAAGTTGAATTTACTTCAAGAATGCAGGTTGGGGGCTGGAGAGATGGCTCAGAGATTAAGAGCACTGACTCCTCTTCCAGAGATCCTGAGTTCAATTCTCAGCCACCACATGGTGGATCATAACCATCTGTAATGAGATCTGGTGCCCTCTTCTATAGTGCAGGCACACATGCAGGCAGGACAATGCGGTGAGAGACTCAGCAGGTAAAGGTGCTTGTCACTGAGCCTGATGACCTTTGTTTGGTCTCCAGAGCCTTCATTGCAGAAAGAGAGAACCAATTTCCATAAGCTATTGTTGACATTTCCACATGTGTACCATGCCTCACAAACACAGACCACCAACAGCGTGCACACAACATAAGTAAGTGAATGTAACAATGAAAAAACAATGCAGGTTGAGTGAATGGTATCCACACTCTTGTTCGAATATATTGCCAGATAACAAAGAGAACACAGCTACTTCACTAGGTAAGCAGTTATGGGACATACAATTTGGAGCTTCAGGTTGGACTAAGGGCTCAAACATATGAGATAAGACTTCCAGAAGAAAATCAAGGAGAATCAATTGCTGACAATGGTAAAGATTTATGTCAGAAGACATCTGAAGCAGATCACGTGAAAATCTGACACACTGAACAATCTTGCTTACCAGTCAACCCAACAAAACTATGAATGTGGAGGGACTGATTTGTAACACACATACTTAATAAAGGATTGGTTTCCAGAATACACAGGATTAAGAGAAATTGAAGAACTCAGGAAGAAAAAGACAGTGATCCAACAACAAAAGATATCAGTGTGAATTTCCCAAAGGCAGCCGGAGTGGCAACAAACAAGAAAATAAAAGATTAAACCCCCCCGTACAGTGGCAATGAAAACAGCCACCGTAAAATATACTGTGGTATATGTTAACTTAGGGAGTTATGAACAAATGTCTCTTCAACCCAGATGAGGCAACAAACCTAGACCAAAGGAGCAATTCCAATGAAACTCAGCTTGGAAAACCAGTGAGGTTCCTGGGCTTACAGAGCGTGGGTCAGGGGTCACTTACTGTATATGAGTGACCCCGTAACAGCCGCATCACTGCAATGTCTTTCCCCATCATGATGATGACTTACTTCATGGAAGCTGGAGGATCACTTTGAGTTAACTTCCGTTAGTTTGCTCTAGCACTTCCCAAGATCACTTGCTGCTGGGGAAGGACTGAAAAGAGTGAAGGGTGGAATACCAGGGGAGGGTTCTGTAACACTCCCCACCTCCCTTTACAAGAAAGTGGCTACCGCTTTGGTCTACTCAGTTTGTTGCCATGGCTACCAAACTGGGGTAATCTCTACTCCAAAATGGTGATAGAATGATCAGGTTTTGTTTAACAGAGAAAATCCATATTACAATGTGGAAAGATTCTCAATTGCTCAATGATTCCAAGTATGAACATATATTAGAACTCTGGAAAATAGTTGGGCTCAATTAATGTAATAAAGTTGCACATGCCCAGTGATTCATTAATTCAACTTCTACATCAATAACCCTAGATAAACCTTGGTATATGAAGAGTAGGAGATGTATAAGAATGTTCATGGCAACCATGTTCACACAAGAGTTAGACTGACAAAATCCTATAAAAATTGAGTGTCCACCCCTATAAATTATATCTGTGACAGTCTTTTTGCCTCAAGCCCCCTAGTGCTGGGATTGTGATTTGTTTGTTTTGGCTCCTTTTATTAACAGGATAATTTTTTTCAAATTTTTATTTATGTGGGGCAGAGGCACCAGAAGAGGCCAGAAGAAAGCATCATATCCTCAGCAGCTAGAATTGCACATGGCTGTAAGCAGCCTGGCATGGATTTTAGGAACCAAACCAAGGTCGTCTGCAAGAGCAGTAAGTGCTCATAACTTCTAAGCCATCTCTCTAGCCCCGTTAACAGGATAGTTTTAACTAGATCATTTTGAAGTCCTTCATTCTTTACCAAGAGAAGCCCACAAGAAAGACCATCAGTCAGGTATGCAATCAGCAAGAGCATTTATTTCCAGTATGTTGGGGTGGCAAATTGCGACCCCAAAGTGAGGTCGCAAGTTCCTTTTAAGCAGAGTTTAGGGGAATTCCAGGGAGGAGGGATTAATCTGGTGCTGATTCACGGAGGAAAGTTTAGTCTGGGGACTGATTGGTATGAGGCTCTAGTGGTTAGGGACCTTCCAGCTGAAGGGTAAGGAAAGCTATCTTTAGCCAGCAGAAGGCTGGGGGGGAGGGGACTCCTGCTGATTGGTTGCCCCTGAATTGTGGTCTTCTAGAGAACTGCTTACTCAGCTCCAGCTAGTTCCAGTTAACCAAAATTAAGGCCTGGTCCCTGGCTGGGCTATCAGAAACCTGCCATGGCTCTGGTCTGGCTCCCTGGCCCTCTCATTTCCCCTTTGAGTAGTGCATTATCTCAAATCCTTGAGAGGCTTTTCCTCTAAGTTTATAGGCTTGTAAAGTTTCCATCCTTTAGGACCTTCCATCAGGTGTGATCCGTGGAGACACAGGTCCATGAAGGATAGAAATAGTCATTGGCTCTCCCATAGGTCTTTGTCTGGGCCTCATCTCTATCATATCTAGGGAAAACATAAAAATGGGTGACTTTTTGTAACTTAGCATCAGATACCCTAGTCCAACTATAAAGTATAGATGAGGAAACCAGGTCCCTAAAGGGGCTGCATGGGAAGTCTGGTTCAAGAACAGCATTTATTTTCCATGTGGGATTAAAGGGTAGGTGGGGGTCGTGGTCCCCCATGGTGACCTAACTGGAAAGCCCAGCAGGAAGGAAACATAGGGATAAGCCTATTGCTTATCTGGGGCAGTGACCTTCTGGATTCTCAGTTTTAGAGGATCCTGTGGATATGCATTGGCCCTCCAAAGTCCAGAGTTGATTTCCTCGGGAGCACAGTCCTTAAGATCAGCATGTGGGTCCACAGGCCTCACATGGGAATAATGAGTCCAAGTGGGGACCCCATCCACTTTGACAGCTGTGGACGTTGCCAGGGTGACAGTGTAAGGTCCCTCCCAGCCCAGATCCAAGGTCTCTTTCCTGTGTCTCTTGAGGATTATCAGGTCCCCTGGCAGGAAACTATGGGGCATAGGAAGCAGTGCCTTCTCATAGACTGCACGCAGCTGAGGCCAAAGTTGTTTCTGCACCTGAGACAGAACTTGTAGGGAGGAGAGAAATCTTTGGTCATTAAATTTAGCCAGCAGTTCTGCCCTGACACGAGGCAGAATGGGTGGTGGCCTGACATACACGATCTCAAATGGGGTCAGGCCTAGAGTGTAAGGAGAATTGCGAACCTGGTAAAGAGCAAAGGGGAGGAGAGACATCCAGCCATCGCCAGTCTCAAGGGTTAATTTAGTTAAGGTCTTCTTCAGGGTCCTGTTTATCCTTTCTTCTTAGCCTGAATTTTGGGGATGATAAGCATCGTAAAGTTTCCAATTGGTCCCCATAGGCTTAACTAATTTTTGTGGTACCTGTGAGATGAATGCAGACCTGATATCTGAGCCCAAAATCACAGGGAGGCCATACCTCAGGATAGCCAGCAGCTTCTTGACCACCATGGTAGCTGTCTCGTGTTTAGTTGGGAAAACCTCAGTCCATCCTGAAAAGGTATCTGTGAAAACTAGCAAATATTTATGGCTATGTAGGCCTGGTTTTACCTCTGTGAAGTCAGTCTCCCAGTTGGCACTGGGCTGGGTACCTCTCTCATTGTGTCCAGTTCTCATGACTCCATCTCTTTGCATTGTCAAGATGGCATGTGGGACATTGACCTATAGCCTCTGCTGTTTGGGCCTTAAGGTCAAAGTCTTAAGAGGTGTTCTTCTCATATATGTCAAAAGACATGTGTAGCTTTGAAAACTATGTTTTTAGTATATGATTACCAATGTATCAGTGTTTCTGAATTTCTAGAAAAGTCTAGAAAATTAAAAAGAGTACACAGAAAGAAATAATGAAGGTCAGAGCAGAAATTAATGAGATGGAAATGAAAAACACTGGACAACAAATCAGAGAAGCAAAGCATTGGCTCCTTAAAGGATAAACAAAAGACTGGAGAGATGACTCAGCAGTTAAGAACACTCATTTTTGCAGAGGACCTGGGTTGGTTCCCAGCACCCACATGGTGGCTCAAAACCATCCTTACCTCCAGTTTCAGGGGATCCAACATCCTCTTATACCCTCCACAGGCACCAGGCATGCACATAGGCAAGCAAAACATTCATACAAATGAAGTAAACAAATCTGAAAAAGAAAGAAAGAAAAGGATAAATAAGATCAATGAACCTTTTTCCAAATTAACCAAAATATTCAGGAGACAGAGTAGGTGGATCTCTGTGAGTTCAAAGCCAGCCTGATCTACTTAGTGAGTTCCAGGTCAACCAGGGATAAGTAGAGATCAGGGCTACATAGAGAAACCTTGTCAAAAAATTAAAAGAAAAGAAAGAAGAATACATGTAACAAGTACTGGTGAAGTAATTACACAGTACTGGTAGGAATGCTCTAGTTCCTTAAGTAGCCATTGCCTGATCCACCATGTGATCCAGCTGTGTCACTCTTGCACATCATGTTTATTATGGCAGTATTAAAAACAGTGAGGTCATGGGCATAGCCAAGTGTGCAGCCCTAGAGGAATGGGACAGGAAATTGTGCTACATATACCCAGTAAAGTCTTCCGTGCTTGCCTGTCCCACCTTGTGGTCTTAAAGAAAAAAATGAGAATAAAAACTGAACCAGGTGTCAAAGCATTTCAGGAGCTATCCTGTCTTCAGTCCAACAGTGAAATCTCTTCCTCTCTCACTGATACCTGAGTCCTTCCTTTCTCTAGAAAGATTCCCACAATAATGATACAGCAGCTGACAGGTACTCCCAAGATTAATTCCACTCACATCTGAGACAATATGGTACTTTTCCGTTCATTGCTCAATTAACCATATCAATTAAGAGTAGATAAATGATACTGTCAAACCTTTAGCTCCCAGGTACACCTCAAAGTCTCAGTAGCCATATCTGCCTGTGGGATATGGTCCTTTTAGAGTACAAATACAGTAATATGCATTATTCCAGAAAGTTCTGTTATACAGGATTGTCAAATGAAGGAAAACCGGAAGTTAATAGCAATGTAATGAACAAGTGAGGGGCATGCTATACAGAAATGGAAAGGAACAGTTTTGTGTGTGTGTGTGTGTGTGTGTGTGTGTGTGTGTATGAACACAGATGACACCTGTAAAGAAAGCAAAAAAAGGAACTCTTCATTCTATACCATTTAAACACGTAGAATGCTCTTGTGTTTTAGGAAACCATATGTAGGAAAAGTATTGTAGGTAAACTCCAAACTCGGGTTAGCAATTAACTCTGGCGGTAGGAGAGGGGGTGCAGCTGACAAAAGGAACCTGGGGGCCCAGGTGGGCCGTGCTGCTTCTTTCTCTCAGGCTACGGTGGGCAGAGAAGTGTCTCTTACTTGGCCGGCATGGCGGCACACACCTTTAACCCCAGCACTTGGGAGACAGGCAGGCAGATAACTGAGTGGAGGCCATCCTGGTATAGACTGCCAATTCCAGAGCATCTGGAACATAAAGAGACGTGAGGAAGGAGAGGTGAGGGGAGCAGAGCAGAAGAGAGTAGGGGAGAGGAGAGGAGATTGAAATCAGCATTTTGTTTGTTTGTTTGTTTGTTTGAGACAGGGTTTCTCTGTGTAGATTTGCTCCTTTCCTGGATTTCACTCTGTAGCCCAGGCTGGCCTCGAACTCACTGAGATCCTCCTGCCTCTGCCTCCCGAATGCTGGGATTAAAGGCATGCGCCGCCGCCGCCGCCGCCGCCGCCGCCGCCGCCGCCACCACCCAGCCGAAATCAGTATTCTTTATATGTTAATACAGATTCTTTTAATTTCCATTTTATACATTAAATATAATAAAAATTTTAAGTGGAGGGAGGTTTGTGAGCTTATGATCCCAGGGACAACTCTTGTTCCTTCCTCTCTCGTCAGTGACGCGCCACTCAGTTGGCGTCTGCTGCCTGGTCAGCCCACATACCACAATCCTTGTATTGCTACAGTTTCAGCTCTCAGCAGATAGTGAGGGTTCACCCCCACCTCAGGAGCCCCAAAATGACAGCAGTCTAAACTGTGTGTTCATTTTATGCACATGCCGAGGACCTATTGTACATCAGGAGTTCCTTCAGTATCAAGGGGACAACAATGAGCTGTAAGTGAGCTTCCTGCTCTCAGGATTGCCTGTGTGGGTGGGAGTATGCATGGGGAGGCAGGTTTAAATAAGATGGAAAATAGGTACAACACTGAGAAGGGCAGGTAGACCAGAAGGGGGACCTGAGGTACCTGGAGACATTAGACACTATGAAATAGGGCCTTTGTTTGGTGACCTTCAAAGCAAGACCTGCAGTTAGTGAGGGCACCATGAGCAGGTGCACCAGATGAAAAGTAAGAGTGAGCCTTGAGGTAGCAGCTTACAGGAAGGAAACCGGTTGAGTGCCTACAGAAGGCCAGGATAGCGGCCCAGACATGGAGGAGCCTGTCTGCCCACTCTAAGGACTTTGGCTCTTGCTGGAGGTGGAGGATTTTGAGGAAGGGAATGGAGTCAGCTGCTTATGTGATTAAAGAGTCACTCTTCTGAGAATAGATGGCAGTGGGGAGTAGAAACAGGGAGACGAGGCAGATGTCCATTGTGTTAATTCCCACCACAGGCGAAGGCAGCTGAAACAAGAATAGTGATGATAGCACCCCAGGTGCACTACCCATGATCCACAGCCCTAAGAGAATGCTTAGGGGTGGCATAAAGTCAGGAAGACAGACAGAGAGGGAGGGAGCCATCCAAAAAGATGGAGGAGCCTCAGGCGTTAGGTGAGAAACAGGCACACAAAGTTAGTGCCTCAGAAGGCAAGTGAAGGAAGTGAGAGGTGTCTACACACACTAACTGGTGATCAGGACCCAGGTCAGAGGAAGACCCTAGCGGACTACTGCCTTGTGCACAACAGAGGCCGCAGGAGACCTTGTCAAGGGCAGTTTGGGAAAAGGAGTGCATGGGACCCTTTGCTCAGGGCCTAGGAGGCAAAAGAATAAACAGAAGACTCTCTGGAGTCTGCCTTGGAGAGAGGATTTCATGAACTCTGGATACCAGTACATACTGGAATCCAGGAACCCAAATATAGCATATCTTACCTCATCTCAACATAGTAGAACATGAAGCAGCTAGAAAACTCCACTAAATTATAAGAACCCTGTTCACTCTCCTTGAGCAGAAAGAATTGCCCGGTAAAGCTGGACTATGATAGAAGATGCCCAGAGGAGGTGAGCGTCTTCCTCGAGTTTTTGATGTGACGTCAAATACCTGCGTCAGTGGATCGAAGTCTCCCTGCTGTAAAATGGTAGCTGCAAAAAAGTGACTAATAAGTGCTGTTACGGGACTTGCTAGGACAGCCGCTTATCTCCGATGGACTTTACCCTCAGCTCTCCTGCCTCTTTCATGAGGAAGCCCCCATGGCACTCAGATACAGGCAAGCTACTGTTGAAGCTACACGGCAAAGTTGCCTCTAAAGCCCAGGGGAGCTAATGGACAAGGCAGGCAGGAGGCTGGACCGCTGACCACCACTGCAGTTCTGTCCGTCCTTCCAGAACCTGCAGGAAGCTGAGGGAGCAGTGCACAAAGGGCTCATTGTTAGAAAGCTGCCGTCGGAAACCCTCCAACTACTGCTAAAGAAAACCAAACACACACAAAAATGTCCTTAGTAACGAGTTCCGTAGACTCCTATGAAGCCCCTAGGGTGAAAAAATAGTGGGGGGAATGAATGTTTGTAAAGGGCCACCCACTCACCTCTTCCGGAAACGTTGAAAATTCAAGGTCCATGGTTCAGAAGCAGTAGTATGTAAAGAGAGAAGTAATTTAACAGGGAAGAATTCTCTTAGAATGGGGGCAGATTATTACTACATCTAAAATAGCTGGGACCTAGGAAGACAATTTTTCATCAAATTTACTGAATCCAGTCAGACTGATTTAATTCAATCGTGTTAAAATATATGACTTATGTGTGCCTCTGCCTCCTGAGTGGTGAGTGCTGGGATTAAAGGAGTGTGCCACCCCACCCCCCCCCCCCCCCCCCCGGGGGGGGGGGTTAGTTTCCTTTTGGTGGGTTTTTTATTTGTTTGTTTAGAGAAACCCTGTCTCGAGGGGATAAAAACCATCTCGTCTGTTATAAGACCTACCAGAGACCTTTCTGTCGTGTTATAGATAGAAAGTCCTTTTTTGTGTGCATGGAGGAGTACTCCTCCCAAAGAGAACTTTGTTTCTTTTCGAAGCCTGAAATGGAATCAGAAAAATCTTAGTTTTCTCTTAAAATATAACCCTCTCAATTAAGCTATAAAATGGAAAAAAAACCTTATTTTTGTTTGCTCATATATACCTTCTAGGAGATTTATAGTTAATTTAAAAAAATGTAAAACTTTTATTAACTGAAAAGTCAAACTCCAAATTCTCCAAATTCTGGATTAAAGACAATGCCCCATAAAACATGACGGCAAGCAGGCTGCTGTATGGCTCAGTGGTAAAATGCTGCCCTAGCCAATAGAAGCACAAGAACCCCAGCTAAACCCTTAGAACTTATGTTAACAAGAAACCTACTGGGCTGAGCCTGTCTGCATGTGTTGTGTGTATACCAAGACCACAGTGGTTGTAGTAGATTAGAACTGAAGTCTCTATAATCTCAACAAAATGCTTCTTCAGTTATTATTAACTAGTAAACAGTGGTAATTGGGGAGATAGCAGCCAAAATGAAGACAGATATCATTTATCTTCTGTGAAAGCAATTAATAAGGGAGCCTAAGTAGATTAGAGTTGTCTCTACAGAAGTTGCTGGTGCTGAGGTCATGAACTGATGAGGAAGAGTGCATGAAGGACAGAAGAAAGCACTTCTGGAGACAGGAAGAAAAAGACAAAGGTGCATCTATCTTCTCATTACAAGGTGAAGGAGATGGCATGGCACAGGCGTCAACAGCAGGGCTGGAATGTGGGACCGGAACAGAAGTTCCCAAAAGGCTTTGAAAAGACAGAGCCCTGTCCAAGCAGGGTCACAACAACCAGGAATGGCCTCTAACCTGAATACAAAGAAATATACAGAATGCTTCTAAGCAAAGGATCATGTGATGACATGCTAAGCCTCTGTTATGTTTTGACTGTGAAATGTCCCCCAAAGGCTCATGTGTTTGCCAGCTTGTTCTCCCGTTGGTGGCACTGTTTGGGAAGGTCGGGTCTGTTGAAGAGGTGAGGGCTCACGGGAGGAAGTACATTACAGGGGATGAGATTTGAGGTTTTATAGACAATAAGTCTAACTTGCTGTTTTCTTGATGCTTCCTGAGTATAGCTACACTGTGACAGGCAGCTTCCTGCTCTTGTCACCATGCTTTTCCTGCCAGGATGGACGCTACCCTTCTGGAACTATAAGCCAAAATAATTTTTTTCTCCCTTAAGATGTTTTTGTTAGAGCATTTCATTACAGAAACAAAGGAGAAATTAATATACTCTTTAAATATGTGTGTGTGTGGGGGGGTCCTGTTGAAAATGTAAACTATAAGTTCAATGAAAGTGTACACATTAAGCCAAGTGCATACAACTCAAGTCCCTACTGTTTGAGAGACAAAGACAAAAGGATTCTAGAGGTTCAAAGCCAGCCTCACCTTATCTGTGTACATAACAAGACCCTATCTCAAAAGAAAGCCACAGATATCATAGGGAATGGATTAAGGGAGCACACACAGCCACCCCATCCCACTACCTATCAGTTCTGAATGCCCATCAACAAGGCCCTGGCAGGTGCACACTTAATGCACGTAGGGAAAAGACTGAAGCAATGAAGTCCATAATCTCTTTAGGAAAGGAAGACAGCTGTAGAACAATAGGATTTCCGTGTCCTGGGTGAAAAGCGAAGGCATTGTGTGAAGGCTGCTTTTAATATGAAAAGGAAGGTTTGTTTCTGCGCGAAGTGTCGCCAGAAGAATGTATAAGAAAGTGGTCCTCTTCTGGAGGAGGACACAAATGGGACCTGCTGTGGGAAGCTTACTTCACTCTCATTTCATCTTTTGCTGTGTTGTTTGAATTCTATGCTGTGTGTATACCTGTTTTAAAATACTAGAAGCACAGGATTAAAACCATGCATCATAGCTTGTTCTGTGGACACATTTCTCTTTCCATGCCCACCTGCCTACTCAAAAATGGCTCCACATTCTGTCTGCTCTATAAGCCTCCATTCCTAGACTGTGTGGCCCTGGGCACACTCAGTTTTTCTCAATTATTTTTTTTGTCTGCTGTTCCTGCTCTATATTTGTTTTGAGACAGAGTCCCATGTAGCCCACACTGCCCTGGAATTTTTTGTGTACTTAAAGATGGCCTTGCACTTTTGATCTCTTGCCTGTAGCTCCCTGGTGCTCAGATTACAAGCATGTGCCCCTGTGCCCAGTTTATATGATGCTTGGATGGATTCCATGGCCCCATATTTGCTAGCACACTGTCAACTGAGCTGTACCCTCAGGCGCTCTCAACTACTTCTTCATTAATTGAAGCTAATGCTTGGGGAAATGTTCAGAGCCTCATGGGAAAGCCTCTGCTTGAACTCTGTGCTGCTGATAAACTTACTCTATCGTGGCCAATAACAAACCTTATCTTTCTGACTTTTGTTTACCACTCTAGTTTCCTAATCGCTTCCTCAGTCATCCCACATTTTCTTGTCCACAGAATACTGGTCAAAACCCCTAAAGGACTGATGTATAATTTTTACAATTAAAACAAAAAAGAAACAAATGGGCTTTGGAAAGTAAAGATGAGAACCATTTCCAAGAACTCATGCTTGAAGGCAGGTGCGCCTTGGAGACTGAGTCCTAAGTACAAGAAGGACCTTTGTCTCATATGCCTTTGACTCCCAAATGCTCGCTTTGCCCTATATTCTCTGCTCAGAAAATAAAGTAGGAGGTAAAATACATTTTTGGAGATGCATTTTTCTGTGCTATTGCCATTTCATCACAGAAGTTAATCTGGAGCAGAATCAGCCTTGTCATCAAACTGCAGAAATCTGAACCTTAAGTGTTTTGCAAAATAGCAGTTTGCATCCAGTCTTAACCTGTAATGTTGGTTCTGTTGACTTCAACTTCATGTTTTTATTTATTCTATCTCCTCTAAATCCAAAATATGAAACTAAAATTATGATATTTTTATTTAACTGAGAAAGGAGAATGCAAGCTGTTAAACCAAGGACCTTTCTTAAAACGTCTTCCAAAACTTTATGCGATCAGTCATAATATTTATATGTACTCAAGCACTTTGAAATCTCAAGCTGTTTGAACCAGCTGTCATGTTTGTGTCAAACTGCGGTCATTTGAATGTGAAACACGGGTCAATGGCGGTGGTGGGGGCGGTATGTCTTCTTCCTTTCCTCTTAGTGAAAACATTTACAACTATGGAACTCTGTTTCAGTGTTCCAGCAATGAGTCCCTGCTGCAGATTCCTGTTATGTAGGTCACATGGAATTTCATGATTGTTGGCAAGCAAACTATGTCGAAGAAAAGTGTTAAATTAATATGTAAATGACTATCAACAACCAAATACACACACTGCCCAGTCCTGTATATGTATTTTTGGCATTAACCAAGGCACATTTATATCTGAGACTAATTTCTAGTATGTATGTAATGCTAATTGATTTCTGTCTTTTTGAATATGTCTAAACGAAAATGCATGGTGACTTTTTTTTTTTTGCCTATTTCAGGATTTGTAAAAAACATAAACTTTTAGTGGAAAATTGGCTTTTAAATTTTAGTGGAAAATAAATTGCTTATGCCTGAAGTTTATTCTCTTTGTTCACTGTTTAATCCATGAACAGTAGGCCTTCCCCCCTCTTGTCTGTACTACTAACTTGCCGGGAAATTGCTTTTAAATTTTTGGCTTCAACCTGAAGGAAAACTTGCCAGTGTGGTCCGGACACTGGACTGAGCACAATCCTTCACAGGGTCTTGCTGTGTAGCCCAGGTTAGGTACAGACTTGTAATCCTCCTGCCTCAGCTATTTAGGTGCTGGGACTTTAGGCATGTACCGGCACACAGAGCCAGAATTATTTTAGAGTAAGAGTTACTAAACAATGAATGCTTTGAATTTTGCATTCCAGATCTTAATAATTGAGACTGTTGTGTATCTTGGTCTGCTTAAGGGGCCCCTGGCAGTGGAATCAGGATCCATCCCTGGTGCATGAGCTAGATTTCTGGAGCCCACTACCTCTTGGTGGAACACCTTGTACAGCCTTGATGCAAGGGGGAGGGGCTTGGATCTGCCTCAGCTGAATGTCTCGTGCTATGCTGACACCCCACGGGAGGCCTTACCTTGTTGGAGGAGGGAATGAGGGGTGGGTTGGGGGAGGAAGGCTAGGGGGTGGTGGGAGGAGGGAAGAGAGGAGGATCTGGGGTTGGTATGTAAAATGAATTTAAAAATTCTTAATTAAAAAAAAAAAGAGGTAACGAGCATCACCTTGCTTCCCTCTAATAATCCTGCTTTTACAAAGCACATTCCTGACACCACGTGATCACCGAAGATTAGACTCAGGGTAAGTATGTGGCCTCTTAGAAGTGACTGGGATTCCTCCTGCCATGACTACAGTACAAATAGCAGTATGTCAAAATAGCCAATCAAGGCTGAGGATACAGCTATGTGGTAGAGAACTTGCCTACCATGTGCGAGGGTACCAGTTCTATCCCTCATTACACACACACACACACACACACACACACACACACACACACACACACACCAAAAGAAAAACAAATCAGATCATTTGGGGGCTTATAAAAAATTCAAAATGAATAAAATTTCTCTAAGTTTTGTTTGCCTGTAAATGCATTTCTAAAGTAGCAATAGACAAGCCATCCTCCATGTTTCTCTTCTTCTTGAGCCTTAGAGGCTGTCTTTACTTGAAATCTGATTAACTTGTCAGCATACCAATGCCTAAATAGCTCAGAGTTACTTTCATAATGAGATTTTTTTCATAAAGAGATCCACAGCCAAGTCCTACAGCATAGCTTTAGTCACTAGGAAAATGCTTGCTGTGAAGAAATTGAGTTCAGTTAATATTTACAATTAGTATTTAAAAAATTTAAGTCTGAACACCTTATTTTTAGAAGACATTATGAACTTCATGTAAAGATATTGAAATGTTGGGCTTGGGATTTGGTGCCTGCATACTATCATGAGCTGTGGGTTTGATTTCCAGAATCCCATCAGCCCGGAATGGTGGTACACACCTGTAATCCTGGCACTGGGAAGGTGAAGGCTTGAGGATTGGAAGTTCAAGGTCATCCTCAGCTACCCAGAAAGATCAGGGCTACTGTGAGATACATGAGACACTGCCTCAAAACAAAACAAAATTTAAAAACCCAAACCAAAACCCTAGAGATGCTGAAACATCAGTAAGGATTAGGATAAATGACTTATTAGCTCATTATTGGCACCTACAGTGCTAAGCATTGAGATAGCAGTGGTCAGAAGAAAACAAAAACCACAAAAACTTGAAAAGTTCTTGCCAGCACTGAACTTACATTGGGATGGGGTGGGCGTGACAGGCAATTAAGTAGTAAAATGTCAGGTGATAGGTGCCCAGGGAAGCTAAAGCATGGGGGGACTATAGAGAAAGAACTGCTGTTTCATACATAAGAGAAGAAGTCAGTCAGAAAGTGAAAAGAGATTGCTGGCTGAGGGCAGAGGCATGCTTGATATGTGTGAAGAAACAAGAAGTAGAGGCTGGGCAGTGGTGGCACACGCCTGTAATCCCAGCAGCACTCAGGAAGCAGAGGCAGGTGGATCTCTGTGAGTTCAAGGCCAGTCTGGTCTATAGAGCTGGTCCAGGACAGGCTCCAAAGCTACAAAGAAACCCTGTCTCGGAAAACCAAAAGAAGGAGGAGGAGGAGGAGGAGGAGGAGGAGGAGGAGGAGGAGGAGGAAGAAGAAGAAGAAGAAGAAGAAGAAGAAGAAGAAGAAGAAGAAGAAGAAGAAGAAGAAGAAGAAGAAGTAGTAGTAGTAGTAGCTGTGTGGAATGGGGGATGTCTGCAGAACTAAAGGCAAGGAAGTGGGTGAGTGACTTGTGAATACTCTTGTCTTTGCTCCCAGGAGTTTCAAGGAGAGGACATGAGATCTGACTGATGAGATCACCCTGGCTGTTGCGATAATAGTGTGTGGTGTGGTGGTGGTGGTGGTGGTGGTGGTGGTGGTGGTGGTGGTGGTGGTGTGTGTGTTTGCAGGTGCATACACATGGGCAGTGGTAGGAACAGTGAGTGCTGTCAGAAAATCATGCAAGGCTGATTGTGGGTGAATGGTGTGGAACTGGCGAAAGGTGGTTAGATTTGCATGCTGAAGATAGTCAAAAGAATCACCAGATTATGAAAGAGGCAGGAAGGAAATTTTCTTCCATTACCTCAGTGAAATATGATGCAAAACCATCAGCTGAGATGAGTGGAGTCAGGTGGATGAAAGAAAGATAAGAAATGGTGACCTAGCCCTGCAAGGGAGTGGATGAGCCTGTGAGCCAGAACCAGAGTGGTGAGTCCCAGGTCAGTGGCCTCACTTTCAGTCAGGCTCTATTAGAAAGTCAGTCATGAACATTTCCAGTTAGGTTTAGTGGCCAGGGGCAAGCAACAACAAACTGTCCAGAGAGTCCATAGACAGCATTGATGTAAGTAGAGTTAGCAGGACTGTACTCATCACCAGAGGCCCGAGCCCAGGATGATGGCACATGTGTGTATTTTTCAAAATCAGAAATGATCCCAACTCTGAAAGCATCACTGTTTCATGAAGCAGGGCAGGCTAGAGCCCATCTTGGGGAAATGGTTGTAAGTTGGACTACTGATGCTGATGTTGTCTAAGGAAGGCAAGAGTAAAGAAATCCTGCAGCTGGGATGTCATGTGGGAGACTGTGGACTAGGCCAGTACAGTGCACCACACAGCTAGGCCTTCCTGCAAGAACAAACAGCATCTCACTATTTTGTGAATGTACATCTTGCATAATGGTAAAATGCACACAAAATTACTTAAATCATCACTGCCTTGTTTTATTTATTAAAAGACTAAAGTATGGTGAAAATATAATGGTACAAAAATAAACCTTCAAGAAGCCTCTTCCTGTGTGAATATCCTCAAGCTTGGCAAATGGCCTCAATGTACATACTCTGTCCCCTTATCTGTTCTTTTATTTACATGTTTTAGAAGTCCAGTTCCTTGATAAGGGCTTATGTTTGTACTTAGAAAAACCCACTGACCTACAGAATCCAAAATCAAGAGCAGCAACAGGAACATCACTTTGCATCCCTGAACACTGGGATGTGCCATAGGGAACAGAGTTCTAGCAGTCCTACAGGCATGTGCTCTGTGAATCCCTAATTCCTAACTGATCATTGGGATGCCTCAGGATTCACTGTTTCATCCTCAATTTCTCAAAACCGCCCATAGAGGGTCTTTCCTGTTTTTAATCACAGTCAATTATTCTATTCCTCACTTGATACAAAGAAGAAACCTCTCTTCAGCTATGGAGAAAACAGAACCATCACACCTACTGCCAGCTGTTGTAGCTGTGCAGTGCTGTGTAGATGCTGCTGTTCAGCCAATGGCCATTCCCAGCTCTTCTCTCCCCTCCTTTCCCCACCATGAGCATGGCAGTGCTTTCTCTGCCTCCCTTGCAGCTACAGGTGGCCATACAAGAAGTCAAAACATACAGTGATGTCAACCACGGTGCCCACAGAGGTCACTTTCAAAGGACTAGAGCATGCAACTGCACCCTTGCATTCCTTGTCCTATGAGAAGGAGCCCCTGCTAAAGCTTTCTGCTGCCTGTATCTGAAAGCACTTCTGACTAACATGCTCTGGAAGCCACTTCCCCCTCTCATTTACAATTGAAGCAGGACTGTCCCTCTTCCAGTCTGTGGATCCCATCATCTTCCAGTCTCTTGTGCCTCCTCCTATTTTCCCATCAGTACCTCCAAGCTTTTGCTGTCTTCTGGTAACTTCACACCATTACCGCTTAAATTCAGTCACCCACATTAAGTAAAAACTGAAATTCTGTCAAACTGCCCATCATCCTCCAGCTACTGGCTCTCTGCCTCTTGGTTTCAGAGACATTCTTGCTGAGACAACTGTCGCCATTATTTCCTACTCATTGATCAACCAAACCGTGTTTGGATTCCACCCTAGCCAGTCAACTGGAAGGTTATGCCAAAGGCATCAGCAATATTCTTACTATAAAACCCAAAGGGGACTTCTCAGTGCTCATCCTATCTGGCCTTTGCATAGCATTTGACATCATGATTATTCAGTCCATTTTGAAGTTATTTCAGGAGTTTTGTTTTTGTGTTTGGATTCTGTCCCAAGTTTCCTTCTCCTTCACGGTAAGTCTTCTCCGAAAGATGTCCCCCTCTTATAAACCCTTTGCTTGTTGGTATGAAATCAGTAGCTATATGTTGAGATCTCCTCAAGCTTTGTCTCACACGCCATGCAGACATACTGAAGTGTCCCACAGCCGCCCAACCCATGTTCCTCCATCGATGCATTATACCACATCCATGTCCACAGTGGTCCTTGATGCTCCTTGAGTCAAATTAACGAAAAGGTCCTCTAAGTTCTACCTCCCATCCCTCTTCAAGCTACCCATTTCTCTTGATCTCACTAATTTCATCCTAGGCCAGGCTTCTCTAGTGTATGATGCCCTAACACCTCTCTCTGGGTCAACCTCACCTCTCTGCAGCAGACCTCCCTGTCATCTCTCAATATTCACAGACACTGTGCCCTCTAGAATTGCTTCCACAGGAGTACCCTACGAGCAATCTTCCCATTCTCACTCCAAGTAGCACTCCCTGAGATCCCCAGGACAGACTGGGTGTTCCTCGTGTATGTAGCTATGACAGACATCCCATGCCTCCACTATCACAGCTCTTGCTTCGTTTTATGCCGCAAGGGCATATTTCATCCCTAATAATCACTTTCTCAAACCATATTTCCCAAGAGGACCTAATAATGGGATTTTAATGTTTATTTGTACCAAGCTAAAAATTCCCCATGTGGCATGGCATTAATCAAAGACTGTGGATCAAAGCCCTAAAATGTGGATGACTTTCATTTACCCTTTAAATACCATGGGAAAAGAATGCTATTAAGTAATCAAAATAATTTCTCCTCCAAACTGAAAATAGTTACATTTCCTTTATTACAATGGATAAATTCTATTTTTAAAAGCAAATCCTGATCTTCTATTAATGGTGTATCATGCCTGCTGGCCATTGGCAGAAAGGATGACTTAAGAGAATATGTATGAAACCCTAATTACATCCATAGGGATAGATGTTCATCAAATGAAAAAGACTATGAAATGCATTTGAGAGTCTTGACTTGACACACAGTAGAAAATCCTGATCTCTAGTAATTATCAGAGAAGCAGAGGCCAGCAAATAATAAAACAGTTTTAAAATAAGCTCTTACATAATGGTATTACAAGGAAATTCAGAAGAGCAATTGGCATTATTGAGGCAACCAGATTATAGCCAGGATTTATTGCAATCACTTTTCCCCAGCCACTGTGCATGTGCTTCAGATTACAAAACCAACAAGCACATCTACATGCTGACACATCCTAACAGAAACCTCACACGTTCTCAACAGCGTAGGAAATGTGACTTACTGTGCAAAAAACTTCCTGTACCTCAGAGAGTGTAAGGTAAGCTACCTAGTCCTTGATTCTGAGGAGAAAATAGTAGATTGGTTTTTGTCTTAGGCCACTTATGTTCCTAGAGCATGGGACTGCACAACTATGTTATCATTTTTATGGCCAGCACCAACATATGCCTTACTATAATAATCGTAACTTTATAAAGAAAAATGTTGTCTAAATATCAATACCACATTAAAAAATAATTGTTTGTCTATACATAAATATATACACTTATGTATGGATGTGGGGAGTGCGGACACAGAAAATTCAAGAGGAAAGATGTTCGCATTCTATCAGTGCTCTGACCAGCTGCTCATGACTGGCCGGAGAACAGCATGTGAGCACAGTGCCTGGCAGACACTGCTGAGCCAGACCATTCCTTTCTGTTCCATGTGCCTCCACCTTACAATTCAGATCCTTCCCTAAACGTGGTCTGCAGCCTGCTTACCAGTGGAGCTGTTCTCTGGACTTGCTCGTCTCTCGAGAATTCCGTTTGAAGCTCTGTAGCAGCAGTCATGATGGTGTTTGGGTCTCCCATCACTGCACACAGGAGTGATAGAGACTCTTGGCACACTAGAATTGAGATTTGGTTGGTCACAGATCGGAAAGGCTGAATGCCCCAGGACTCACCTCCCCAGTCCTGCGTGGTGCCTCCTCTCCAGTACAGACTCTGCTATCTGACAGATATCTAATAGAAGCAGCCAAGCCCGGCTAGTAAGCACCTTCCTGGACCTTAAAAATTGATTCTGGGAAGCTGAGTTCTCTTTCCTCCATGATTGAAGAGATACTTGAATACCAGTTGACACTCTTTTTGAAATTATTTTTAATTTTATTTTTACTGTATGGGTGTTTTGCCTGCATGTATGTCTGCACCACATGTGTACAGTGCTTATGGAGGCCAGAAGAGGGAATCAGATCCCCCCCTCCCTGGGACTGGAGGTACAGCTCATATGAGCCACCATTTGGAGGTTAGTAATCGAACCCAGTGTCTTAGTTGGAGTTTCTATTGCTGTGATAAAACACCATGACCAAAACACTTGGGAAGGAAAGGGTTTATCTCATCCCACAGCTTATAAATCTATCACTGAGGGAAGGCAGGGCAGGAACTCAGGGCAGAAACCTGGAGACAGGAACTGAGGCAGATGAAAGAGAGCTGTTTACTGTCTTGCCTAAAATTTGCTCAGCCTGATTTTTTTTTCAAGACAAGATTCCTCCATGTAATAGTCCTGGTGTCCTGAAACTCACTGAGACCTACCTGCCTCTGTTGGGATGAAAGGCATGGGCCACCATACCTGGCTCAGCCTGATTTCTTATGTATCCCAGAGCTACTTGCCCAGAAGTACCAGCACCCACAATGGGCTCAGCCCTACATCCTCTGTCTCTAATTAAGAAAATGCACCACAGACTTGCCCACTCACCAGTCTGGTAGGGGCATATTCTCTGTTGAGCATCCCTCTTCCAAAATGAGTCCATCTTGTGTCAAATTAACATAAAACTAGCCAGTACACCTGGGTCTCCTGGACGAATACAAGGTGTCTTACATGCTGAGAAATCTCTCCTGCTTCATATTTGACACTCTTACTTTCCAGCTCCAAGGACAGGCTAGGTTCTATAGCAGAGCAGGGAGATGATAAGAGGCGGCCTGAGCCAGACACCCCTAAAGCCAGCAGCACCTTGTCCTTCCCACTATTAGGTTAGTGTAGGGAGATAATGAGAAGCCAGCTGAGCCAGACACCCCTAAAGCCAGCTTCACCCCTGTTAATCCCTCAGTTAGGGTAGGGAGGCAAGAGAGGCTGCCTGAGCCAGACACCTCTAAAGCCAGCTTCACCCCTGTCCTTCCCACTGTTAGGTTAGATTAGGGAGATAATGAGAAGCCAGCTGAGCTAGACACCCTCAATGTCAGCCCCTAGTCCCCTAAAGCCAGCTTCACCCCTGTCCTTCCTGCTGTGAGGATATGAACTAACTCCTTTGACTTACTTTCACAAGTTCACATAAGGATGCTGTTACTCGAAGCCAGAATTCTAACTAGTACAGACACAGAATTGTACTAGTTTAAGGACTCTTGGAATTTTTAGGGTCCCAAATCCTTAGGCGCATTAGGAAAATGGATTAGTTAAAGACGTTAAGTATCTTTTGCCCCAGGTCCCACAATGAGTTTGCAATGAAGAATACCGCTGCTGACTTTAGACTCACTCATCCTATACTCTTTCTGATTCCTTTGTTTCTTGCCTTACTGTACTACAGGGCCTGGAGACTAAATCCTTTCCCAGTCTCCCTGTGCTACAGGGCAGGCATGTGACCTAAGTTCAGACAGACAGCAGACCCATCTTTCTAGGACACGGATGAGAAACATGCAAGCGGAGGCCATTTACCTCTTTTAGGAAGCATGATGGGGCAATCACATGGTCCTTTTGAAAAGGGGAGAAAGAGAGAGAGAGAGAGAGGTGGATTCTCAGGCAGTGTAGTTTCCTCTCTACAAAGGGCCATGGTGACTCCTCACAACAACAGTTTTGTGTTCCTGTGTTGACTTGCATATGAAACAAGTTGCATGATCCCTAAGGGTTCTGTATACAGAAGTTGATGGCTGGAAATGCTTTGAGCATCCAGGAAACAGACTTGAAAGCCAGGAAGCTGGGAACTCAGGTTAGGCATCAATGCCACAGCTAACTGTCCCAGACTGAACTGTGGAAGCAGGCTGTGTGTGGTACATGGAAAAGTTGGTCCACAATGAAAACACTGAATAGGATTTGCAGAGTCTGAGAACTCTGGGTTCTCTAATCTGAAATCCAGTGTCACTTACGGACTGCTTTAAGCCACATTAGAAATTTAAGAGGTGACTCAACAAACTGCTGGCTTTATTTTGCCCAGAGCTGCAGATGAATGGACTCTAAAAGAATCCATCTGTGGGTTTCATACATACAAAATGGCGATCAAGTCGTCAGTCTAAAGCAAAGCAAGGGGGGAAGTATGAAGTACAATGTCATAATGAGTCTGGAGCAGGTGACAGAGCAGACACCTCACAAACAGCACTGGCATTCTCTGCCTTAGCCATTGCTTTGCAGCTGAAATACACCTTCACATTTTCTCTCTTCCCCCTACTCCCTCCCTCCCTCTCTATGCTCTTCTCTATCCCTTTCTCCACTGTCTCTCTTTTATACTGAAGGCTGTCCTAGAACCCTTGGCATGGCATCTTGAGCAGATATGATTCTCATCAGTAATGAAACAAGTCTTTGAAAACTTGGTGTTAGGTCATGGACCTGACTCTTCAAAACAATGTGCCTCCCAAGAGGCCAGATCCAATGGCCTGAAGAAATAGGCCATGCCCTTCCATAGCTCTCCAGGACAAGAGAGGTAAGGAACCAAGTTGCGACGTGCCTTCACAGCCTCTAAAACCATGGTGCTACCCAGTCTATGGCCCCTTCATGCCCCCTGTCACACATGCTATCCCAGACTAAATCATGTGTTGTGGAACCTCTGCTACCTCCTGAACAAATGTAATAATTAGGTTTTTTCCTTTGTTCAGGGGTTTTTTCTGAAGGCTCTCTTCTCCCCACACCCCCCCCTACTCTGCTGCCAGGGAGGCTCTCTTGATCTTGTTTTCAGCTATCTCTCTCAATGAAGTTCTCTTTGAAGGTTTGAAAATTCATGTTGTCTCTAATGCTCTCCCACCTCAAGGCCTGGTCATGGCTCCCATGGTTGTGAGGCCTCTCTTCAGGTAAAGCTTGGTCCTGGAAGGTAATTTCTGTCAGCTTCTCTCCCACCCCAAGCCACCAGCAGCCTCTTCTCTCTTTTCTAACCATCTAGAGTCGTGGGCACTGAATATCAAGCAGTAGATTCAGCCTTGACTAGATGTGTGAGAGCCTTGTTGTAAATATGAGCTATGTGCTTTAAAAAAATCACGCAGTCAGTAATATCAAACCATGGGCTGAGGGTGACGCTGATGATAGAGTGCTTGCCTAAAACATATAGAAGGTTCTAGCTGGGCTCAAACCCAGGCACCACAGAAACCATACCAAATAAAACCCTAAAAATGAGACAGACGTAGTGGCACATCTGTCCTCTACCACCCACATAAGTGATACTCAATAAAGATGGGCAGCTATCCCTCTAGCCAGGGTTGTGTAAGCTGGGATGTCTGGGGGTAGGGACAATTCCCTGTGGGAACAAAGTCTACACAGACATGGCTATCTAGCCTGGGCACACACATACCAGGCTGCAGCACAGGTTTCATGGCGGAGTTTGATGAAATGATAAAGCAGATAGAGACTTAAATGGTTATCCTTCAAAATGGGCACTCTTCATACACACACACACACACACACACACACACACACACACACACACACACACACACATTTCTGTACACATCGTGCTTACATCAGCACAGAAAGAACTTCATGGTGACTCTGATTCTCTTCTTTCAGTCATGCTGGTTTAACCTTTAAACCTGAGTAACAAAGCCAACTTACATGTTCTCCTTCATTTTTAATCAAAGGAGGATTGATGTTGAGGAGGGGAAACAGAAATGTCCCCTGTGATACAAATATCTCTGGAAATTCTGCAAAGTTTTTTTTTCCCTCTTCTTGGAACCAAAAAAAAGAGCCTGTCCTTTCCCATGTTTCAAGCCTTGATTTCTCATCTGCAAACATGTCAATTCAACTATTATGTCCCACTGGAAGAAAAACTTGCTTTTATTCAGGCAAGGTGTAGTGGTGCATGCCTTTAATCCCAGCACTTGTAAGGCAGAGGCTAACAGATGCCTGTGAGTTCAAGACCAGCCTGATCTACATATGATGGTCTAAGCCAGCCAATGTGACATAGTGAGTCTTTGTCTCAAAACAAACAAACAAACAAACAAACAAATCCTTCTTTGTTGTCAAATTGGCTAAAACGAAGCATTTGAGAGGCCAGCTCTTGGCAACCTGATCATGAGCTGGGCTGTTTTGGTTAGAGTGAAAAAGCAGGTGTTGTGTAGGGAAGTCCTTTGTGTTTGGGGACTGTGAGCCCCAAACATCAGGAAACCTCTGCAGAGAGCGCTGAGGAGGAGACCATTCTGGAAACATAGATATACTGGAGCTACAGGAACAGGAGGGGAAGGATGGCGGGGGCAGAAGAGACCCAAAGTGAAACTGACCAGGGCCCTTTGGGTTGTTGTCCCTAATTCACTTTGTGTCTGGAATATACAATACGCTGCATCATAATTAGTGCCTTGATAGACCGGAAATAAATACTCTGTGACTAACTAGCTTAGCACATGTCTAAGGAGTTGTGAGTACTGCCTGATCCCTGTTGTGAGTACAGCCAGTGTTTCCACAGACAGAAGAGCTAACTACTGGGCATTATAATCTACAATCTGATAAGGAAAGTTCTTAAACCTGAACTATAAAAGCCACGTTAGAGTAATTTCTTTAGAAAACATGTCCACTGCCACATTCTAGGATGGATTGAAAGACACTTCTTGAGGCCCCTGTTACAGACAAGCAGTAGAAATTAACAAATATGTGCCTCAAGAAAAGGCATGCATTTGTATTTGCATGCCATGGAAGAACATTTTTCTGAATCATATACTGTGGCTTACATGATTATTACTAAACAAATTATTATAATTTTTATAATTATCTAAGTGTATACAAAGCAATTTATGAAAAATAGTTGTTAATCTTTTTATTTTAAGGTAAATTAATTATTTTATCGTGGGAACACAGTTCAACACATGGTAATGACAACTTTAAAAACCTGCTAAAATTGTTTTTCTCAAATTCCCATTGCTCCTTCCATTTTTTCCTTTTATTCAATTAATTCCAGTGTTTGCTTAAGATAGCTTGATTTTAAATTATATTACATAATCAATATACTTTAACTTCTAAGTAATATGTATAATATGCATATATAATGTCTATAATCAATGGAAAGATTGTAATGAGTAAATTCTAATCTGAAACAGAATTCTAAATAAGTAATTTAAATGTAGAGTTTAAAATTTTAATTAATTTAAGTTTTTTTAATTTCATGTATGTACTATATTTGTATCATTTCCTTCTCACTACAACCCTTCCCATAACCCCTCATTCCTTTTTTTCTTTAATTATTATACACATACACAAACAAGCACAGAACAACAACCATAAGCACATTAGCATTCTCATATGTGTATATTTTTAGGCCCTTGGGATTATTGTTCTGGGAGGCAAGCAAGGACAACAGCTGTAGCCTAGATGTGTTTTCTGAATTACTGGACTCCCCTGACCAACAACATGAAATGAGTCTGGTAGTTGGAATGTTGTTAGATAGTCTATGGTTCTTGGCAGGGAGCATGACAGCTGAATGGCCTAACTTCATTTAACATCTATCTATCCATCCAACCATCTTCTTTCAAATATGTGGTCATTTGGAAGGTCACTGGAAAAGAGTAGAAATTTAAGGTCTAGTTCTGCCCCTTATAACTTCTGGGCAGGAAGAGCTAAGCTTTCAGGCTATTGGAGACAATGGATCCCCAAAAAGTAGAATTTCCCTTGGGGTCCCATGCAAGAAAAAGGAAAAGACTACAATCTGATGCCATCAGGGGAGGAATTTGTCTCCCAGGAAGAGATTTCACACAGTCCTGACATCTTTTCAGACCACTGTAGAGAGAGACCACCTTACAGGAGAGACTGGAGCAACCAAATGCTAGGTCAGCAATGGAAGTACCACATCCCCAAAAGGCCTACTTATAATGTGTGTCTCTTGTTCTCTATTTAAACCTAAACCCCATCTCGGGACCCTGCAGGCTCACTCAGGAAATGGCCAGGTGGGTCACCTCTTTATCTGTTCCCAATCTGGCCACAGAGAATGACTCTCCTGTCTCTGATTTTTGTCCTTAGCTTGTCTGTTTGATTGGCCTACCAAGGACAGGTGACTGAGCCTAGGCTGCCCAGACCCTGACCCTAACAACTATGTGGAGATTCTTATTCTAAATACACGCTTGCCCATAATTAAGTCGGCTTATTTCTTCATCACTTAATTTTCCTTTCAAACAAAGCTTAGATGATATCTGCTTCTAACCTCTTCTTGATTCATGATGGAAAATGTGGCACCAGATGTAAAATGCATCTTCAAGTACAAATATGAGACATAATTATCTTAATTAGACTGACAATTAAAGTCAATTTCTATCTTTTCCATCATGTTTACTGTCAGGCTCTAGAAATCCAACGTCATGAATGCATTTGATAATGTAATTATGTGTCTAAACTGAAGTTCATGGTCACACCATGAAAAACAGGTATAGCAGGTAGTTTTTCCAAATATCTTAATAAAGAACACCTTATAAACAATAGTCTATAAACTTCTTTCATTTTTGCTGTGGGATGTGCTGTATGTTAAGTGTGTTGCTCTGATTGGTTAATACATAAAACATTGATTAGCCAGTAGCCAGGCAGGAAGTATAGGCGAGATAAGGAGAGAGGATTCTGGGAAGTGGAAGGCTGAGTCAGAGAGACGCTGCCGGCCTCTGCCATGACAAGTGAGATGTAAGGTACCGGTAAGCAATGAACCACTTGGCAATTTATAGACTAATAGAAATGAGCTAATTTAAGATATAAGAACAGCTAGCAAGAAGCCTGAGCCATTAGGCCAAACAGTTTAAATAATATAAGCGTCTGTGTGTTTATTTTATAAGTGGGCTATGGGACTGCCGGGGCTTGGTGGAACCCTGAGAAGAAAACTCCAGCTACAAATTTTAATTTTCACATATCCTAATTCTAATTCATCAAATTAAAGCATTGCAATTATACCACTTGGCAGCCAAGGGTAGCTGATGTTGTCTGAATGTAATGAAGTATCTTCATTTTATACCCAGTTCCTGACTCTGAATTTGACAATCACTTAACATTTTCCATATAAATCTAAATAGCCTCTGTTACATTCTGACATTACCACACTCTAGCCCACAAAATACAATGCACGATGCCCCTGCTGCTTATAAAGCATTATAAAAGAAAAGGACTAACAGTCTTTGAGAATAATGAAGCCAAGAATTCCTTCACCTGAAATTATTGACAATTAAAATACTTAGCCAATATCTTATCGAGTTGACCTTTTTTTTTTTTGTTTTTTTGTTTTTTTTTTTTTTTTTTTTTTTTTTTTTTTTGGTTTTTCAAGACAGGGTTTCTCTGTAGCTTTCGGAGCCTGTCCTAGACTAGCTCTGTAGACCAGGCTGGCCTCGAACTCACAAGAGATCCACCTGCCTTTGCCTCCCGAGTGCTGGGATTACAGGCGCACGCCACCACCTCCGGGCCGAGTTGACTTTTTATAGAAAAGATAAATGGCCACACTGAAACGCGCTGCAATAAAGACTAGGACATAGATAACTGGAGCTATTTTATGGTAGGGCTCTCAATGAATACCATTTTCTTTTTGCTTTATCCCCTTCCAGCACTTGAGCAATGATCACCTCAAGTTCTTTGAGCTTCATAACTCAGCCAGAAAGGTTTGTTTCCAAAGTGACTCTGTGCTAAGTCTAACTCTCGACTTGGTGGCTAGAAGTACAAACACAGCATCTAGTCCCAAACCTGCTCTGTGACCTAAGTTCACCGACCTCTGTACTCCACTTTCATGATCTCTTACATGGAAAGACATGAGCCAGTTTTGATGTCCCTGCTAAAAACATTCGTCGTGCTGAGTAAAAGACTAAACACAAGGAAAGCTTTGCACAGTAGTGTCTGCTCAGCTTAGCCTCACTACTGCCCATGGCTACTGCTGCTGACCCCACTGTGAGTCTCCAAACTCTTGTCTCCAACAATCTGTGACAGGTGTCAAAGGAGGTAGAAATAGTCCAGTTTCCAACACATGGAAATACTGCTTGAGCAGATGGAATTGTGAACCACCCTGACTTGATCATTGGACATTTTACATATGTGCCAAATTATCAAACTGTGCCCTATAAGTGTGCATCGGGAAAACAATGCAGAATGTAACTTCATGCCTCAGGACTCTTCTTTTGGGTAGTGATTAAAATCAGATACAAAAACTTCCAAGAGTACCACCTGATCTGAAATGAAAGACTCCAAAGGTAAACAGGAGACCATCTCAAAAGCAATCAGAGATTAAAAGCTTGCTTAAGTAAATGTACTCTTTAAAAACTATTTCTGAATCAACACTCAGTTTTTTTAACAATTAAAATTTGTCATTTGGAGCTGGAGAGATGGCTGAGCAGTTAAGAGCACTGGCTGCTCATCCGGAGGACCTGGGTTTGATTCCCATCACAGCAGGGCAGTTCATAACCAGCTGTAACCCAGTTCCAGAGGGTCTGACACCCTCTTCTGGCCTCCAAGGACACGCGGAGCAACAGACATACATGCAGGCAAAACACTCATATAAAGAAAATTAAAAATTATTTTAAAAATGCACCCATGGAATAATTCCATCTACACTTGTTCTCCTTCTGCTCTCCTCTCCCTTCCTCCCCCTCCTCCACTTCATCTTTTTGAGATAAGATCTCACTATAGAGCCCAGCCTAGGCCTTGGACTAGCGCGTCCCCACCTCAGCTTGCCAAGCTCTGGGATTGCAGGCATGTGCCATCATGCCTGGATTTGATTTTGTTCTTCAGTTTAGAGAAATAGTTCGTGGCTGTAGTTCCCTCACTGTTGAAGCTGCTGGTGAAGCTTTTTCTTGGACTCAGACAAAATGGGAATGCTCCATTGGGAACAATGTACCTGTCCAAAAAGGTAGAGGACTTAACTACACTGTGGCATGGAGATGGCAGCAGGAAGTGCTTTTTAACGTTAGCAAACATGTAACTGTTAGGAAATGCTCCAGATGTTTAAAAAAAGTTTAAAGATGCAAAAGTAATATACATGAGGTTTTGTTATACATGGCTGTCCCTTGTCTATTCCTGAGGCTTGTTTCTATGTGAAAATTATTAATGAAAACTTAATTTTTCAAATTCTTGAGTCTGTGTTAATTTCGTTTCCTAAGCTAAGATCTTATTACTACAAACAGCAGCTCTTAGCCTCCAGAACCCCTTGTTAAAGTAATAACCCAAAGAAAATTTGCATTAGAGTGTTCAGTATATATATATATATGCCAAATTTTTATGTCTTCTATAATTCTATATCATGGTTTTTACAGTTCATTATTTTTAATACCATACAAATACATGTTCAATGTGTTATTTTAGAATATGTTCTAAAAAATCTCTCTGTGTAATGCTTTATATTTGTGGTGCCAAGATAACATATTGGGTGCCTAAGATAAAAAAGAATGATGTACTTATATTTAATAAATTCCCATCATGTAAGTAAAACTGTAAGTTTTAGAATTTATTTATGCTAATTAATCTAAACTAGTGTCAAGAACTCAAAGATGGTCTTTCTGTAGGCTTATTGCCCAAGATAAGTCTACTTTTTATATGAAGTGAATATACTTGCCTGTTTACTATACAAAGGGAAATGTCTGCACTCCCTTTCCCTTATAAGACCTTATAAAAAGAAGAAGGGAGAGCTAGAGAGATGGCTCAGTGGTTAAGAGCACTGGCTGCTCTTCCAGAGGATGTGGGTCCTATTCCCAGCAACCACATGTTGCTCATAACTGTAACTCCAGTCTAAAAGGACACAAATCAATGAAATACAAGGAAGAGGGAAGAAACCCTGTGACTGTTTTAAGCTGTTCAGTTCTCAACATCTGACTCTTGAAACATATCACTTATTTTAACACAAAATCTGTTCATTATTCTAAATTTAAAAAAACTATTGCTGTTTATTTTTTAGTGAACTGGGGTGTGTGGCTCAATGGTAGAGCATTTACTTAGCATTTAAGTAGTCCTATATTACACGCACGCACACACACACACACACACACACACACACACACACACACACAAAGGTTAACTTAAACACTAAAGAATAGAAACATACAGAATTTCTTGAAATGTTGAACACAAATGACTTGATCTTGCTATCCGTGTCAGTGACCTCACTGAAAGGCCTTTCAAGCCTGTGAGCACATCCTTGTGTAATGGAGAGATCTCTATCTGCCATACCAATGATATTGTCATTACTACACCAGACGTCAGAAAAACTGGATTAATTACAGCTTAATGCAGCTCACATTCTGATCTTCCGAGAGCAGTTGTTCGCCATTTCACACACCTCTGGCCATTAAATATAATCTCTTCTTCAACTAAATAACATCCCAAACACTACCCATGGTGAATAAATCACAGTCTGAGAATAAAGTGGGTGTCAGGATTGGTTCTATGGATGGAGATGCCTATCAGCAGCGACACAGCAGAACGGCAGTTGTTCTGTAAATGGAGTGGGTGTGCACTTTCCTGTAAACAACATGAGGACTTCAAGAGAAACAGAAACATTAGTTACTCTCCTCATATTTTGAGAATTTTCTGAACTAGTGTTTCAGTCTACTCCATTTAATCATACTAGGTAAATGAACACTTATAATTCTGTGGGGGTGTGAAGAGGTACTGGGCATCGGATACAATGTCATATACACTAAACATGCTCTGCCACCCATCTACAACCTAGTTCCAGAAATAAACTCTTTAAGTTCTTAAAGCAAGGGTCATAGAAAAACTATAGTTTCATCAAAGTGGGATCCTTAGCAGCTGTTTGACCCCCACAAAATGGATTTTGTCTTTTAACCTTTATTCATAGGTGTGTGTGTGTGTGTGTGTGTGTGTGTGTGTGTGTGTGTGTGTGTTCATGCATGGGTCTGTGATTGTGTGAGTTCAGGTGCCCCCAGAGACCAGAAGCATCCAGTCCCCCTCAGGTGGTTGTGAGCCTCCCGACTCGGGTGCTAGGAACTGAACTCCAGTCCTCTCCAAGAGCAGCTAACACTCTTAACACGCCCCCCAGCTGTCTCTCCGGTCCCCGAAATTAAGTTTGTTTCTTTGTTTGCTTGTCATTTTGTTGGAGCATGAAACTGTGGGAAGAGCAGGGTTTGTGAATTAGAGAGACCAGCCCTGACTCCTTGGGCAAACAGTCCAGTTGCTGTCACCTTCTCTACACAGCGATTTGCTGACTGCCTCGGGGAGAAGCCCAGGCTGAAATCTCAAGAGCCTGCTCTGCAGGGTGGTGATGCTTAGCCTCACAGTAGCAGGTGCACTCTGCACCTTCTCTTTCCCAGGCGAAGATACCACGTGCAGCACTGTGGTGTGGCCAGCTAGTCAAAGTAAATGACGCTGGAGCCCCTTCCCCGGACGAGATGTGAAACGATTCCTTGAAAATCTGTAGTATTTAAGTGTTTTTAAGCAGTATTATCTCAATGAATTCAATAAAAACTCCCTTAAAATGTGATCCATTTTGTGGCTCAGTCATGTCCTTAAATGCATTTAACAAGCACTGGCTTAAAATGCAAGTCAGGCAGAATATAGAGCCCAGCCTCTGGGATCAGGCATCTCATGTAAGAAAACAGCCTACAATAAAGGCCTCCCAGTAAACCCTGGAGATAAATAGCTGGCCCTCTGGTCCCTGTTGAACATGTCAAGTAGTGCATCCAAAAATATTTGAGCAATCTGCTTCTTTCCCATCTGGTAACTTTCTCAACTGAGAATGGCAAGTTCATGTGAAAGTTCATCCTGAGTTCAAACATGTTGGAGCAGGTCATGCACTGGGTAAAGGTTCATGTAGAGTTTATTATTTTCCTTTTTTGAGACTGAAGTGGAAAAAGAACAAATATACCAGTTGGAGCTCTATTATACTGTGACCATGATGTTTTTCAGCACCATAAATAAAAGTTATAAACTTTCAAAGGCCTTGTGCATTATGTAACGGCAGCAACAGTGATTTGGGAGGAGATGCCCAAGACACTGTCCTTGCAGAAGCCACAGTAAGTATCAGTGTATAACACGTAAAATATTTCAAAGAAAACATCTGTCACATTTTCCGTTGTGTCAAACCTTGTCTTTAAACTGCATCTTTGAGAGCCGTGATGATGGCTCAGTGGTTATGAGCACTGGCTGCTCTTATAGCGGGTGTTGGTTTGGGTCTCAGCTCCCACATGGCAGCCTGCAACCATCCATTAATCCAGTTCCAGAGGCTCTGATATACTCTGCTGGCCTCTTTGGGCACCAGGCACATATGTGGTACAAATATATGCATGCAGGCAAAACACCCAAGCTAAAGAATTATACTCCATGTTCAAAAACAGTAATATAGAGGCACTGGATAAACGGAGGCATCAGAAATAGCTGCTATGAAACTTACTATTAACTAATTAATGATGGCTTTTTTGATTTACAATTTCTTTTCTGCTTGTTTTTCTTTTCTACCCTCCCCCCCCCCCCCCGTTTATTTTAGACAGGGTCTTACTATATAATCCCAACTGGCCTGAAACTCCCTCTGTAACCCAGGCTGGCCTCAAACTCACAGAGCTCCACCTGCCTCTGCCTCCAGCTTGCTCTATATACCCAGCTTCATTTGCCACTTCTAAGAATCCTGCTTGAAGTGAGACACTTGTGGGTGACTTAAATACAAAATGAGAATAAAAGGAAATATGATTCATTTGCAATGAAATTACTGAATCTTTGGAGAAATTTAAATTTGATAGCACTAGTCAATATTATTTAAATCAGCAACAAAAGTTATAATTTTTCTTTTAAGTAAAACCTTTGTAGTAGAAAAAAATAGACTGTGGGGCATGGTGGCACATGCCTTAAATCCCAGCACTTGGGAGGCAGAGGTAGACAGATCTCTAAATCTGAAGCCAGCCTGGTCTACATAGAGAGTTCTAAGTTAGCTAGGGCTACGTAGAAAGACCTGTCTCAAAAAAAATTAGGTTAATGATTTTCAGGAAAACAATACTGAGATATATCTCAGTCTGTTTGGTATTGCTGTAACGCAGTATCTGATGCAGGAAAATGTTGAAAGATGATGGTGATTTACAATTCTTGGGGCTGGAGGTTCTAAATAGCACACCCCCTGTGTCCTGAAGAGGCCTCCCTGCCTGCATCAGTACATGACAGAAAAAGAAAATGGTACCACTTCTTGATAAAGGAGCAACATGGAAAGCCAAACCACATTCACAGCCCATTCTTCCAGGAGCTGATGGAGTGCAGCCCCTAAAACCTGGCCTTTCCCACAAGACAGAATTGACCGTTTAGAAGGATGGTGCCCACCTTGACCTAATTACCTTCCACTTTGCTCCACATGATCGAATCCCACACATCTTAACACAGCCACACTGGGGACCAAGCTTCCAACACAACCTGGCATACCACCCGTACCTGAACCTCAGCAACTTACATCTCAACTTTAAGGAGTGCCTGACTTCAGATGTACTCTCTCTATATAGAGTACAGGCACATAGTAGAACTCAGTGAAAGATTCTAAATATACTAAAGTGCATTTTACAGTCTCCCAAATTCTATTGCCAAATGCAGGTCCTTGGCTCCACAAGACAACTCTAAGATCCTTGAAGAGTACATTTGCTCCTCTGGAACATGATGTCTTACCAGGGCATTTTTAATAGATAGAGCACTTATACTGAGATGTCCCCTCAATAAATGCTCAGCATGTCTTATTTACAAGAATCTATGCTAAGGATTACAAAGGACACAAAAAGTAATCAGGTAACATTACTGTCTTGAAAAGGCCTGTGAGCAGTGCAATAATGGTGAAATAAATATTATACAAGAACAAATAACACAAGGTTGAAATGATTTAGTGCCCGTTGAGAGATTAATGTAAAATAACTTCAGTGAGAGAACATGAGAAAAAATACAAGTCAAATCCCATAAGAGGAAAGGCTGAGGATACCAAAGTGGAACAGCCTTTACCCAGTGGTTTTAGGATGACAAACTACCCCTGAAGGAAACATTTCCAGATGGAAAAGCCTGGATTGTGCTGAGTAAAAAAAAAAGAAAGGAAGGAAGGGAGTTAGGGAGAGAGGGAGAGAGAGAGGGAGGGAGGGAGGGAGAGAGAGGGAGGGAGGGAAGGAAGGAAGGAAGGAAGGAAGGAAGGAAGGAAGGAAGGAAGGAAGGAAGGTAGGAAGGAAGAAAAAGAAAACTGTTCAGAGCAGCCTGGAGGAAACCCCAGGTATATTAGTTACTTGGTGTTGGCATGATAAAATACCATGAGCAAAAGCATCTTAATGAAAGCATTGATTTCAGCAGGAGGATAAAAGTCTATCACAGTCAGGATGCATGGCAGCAGAAACAGGAAGCTAAGAGGTCACATTTCTCTCCACACATAGGAAACAGAGAAAGTAGCTGCAAGGAGGTTATAAACCCTCAAAGCCCGCCCACAGTAAGGTGCGGCTTCCATGAAGGCTACCTCCAGGGGGTCTGTAACTTCACTATAGCACCACCAATAGTGGACCAGGTATTCAAATTCCTAAGCCTATGAGGAACGTCTCTCATTCAAACCACCACACCAGGGTGAAGAGACCGACACCCCAAGCAATGCATTTGTTGAATAACAATCATCCAAGGCTCTGTCTTTTTACATTCGCTATCTACACGTCTAATATTACACCTCTGAAAACCACCAGACAACAGGTCAATGTGTGGGAAGTGCTTACAGATCTCATCTGGGACCGGAAGAGAAAGAACTAAGCAGGACACATGTTTCGTATGGAAATTTAGACTCCAGTTTTCAGAGGTTTGGAAAAGGTCTCTGGCTCCTCTGGACAAGAATGATGAGCATCCCAGCTGTGTGGCCGAGTTCAAGGATAAGCAGTCTGGAACAAGACCAAGGGAGCCTCAGTGGCTAATGAGGATGACACATCATCAGACTCCTGCCCGGTCAGACCCCTCTGGTCTCTGGCGACCCTGACTGATTCCATGTGCTGGCTGCTTGGCCGGATTTCCCACCCTCCTCCTACTGCTGGCAGTAACAGGAAGAAAAGCTGGCAGGAAGTGGACTATGGCTTTCAGAGTCTTTAACAGAGAGTTGAGCTCTTCTCCACTAACAAATACAGGGTAACAATGGTTAACCATAGGGCTTAGCCATAACCATGATGAATAAGGAAAAGATTCCTCTCTGACTAGAAGACAGGACTGCATTGCAGCGAACCACTACAACTATGAAAGTCAAATGACAAAGTCAGAGGCAAAGAATAATGACAGTTTATGCATTTTCATTCAATTTTCTTTAAAAGTTATTGCATTTATGTGTATGCATGAAGTGTGTGTGTGAGTGTGTGTGTTTGTGTGTGTGTGTGTGTGTGTGTGTGTGTGTACATGGGTGTATGTCGGGGGCAGCATGTGGAGATCAGAGGATCATTTGGGTCCTGGGACTGAGCTCGGGTTGTCAGGTTAAGCAGCAGGCATCTTTACCTACGGAGCTGTATTGCTGGCCTTAGTTCAATAATTGTAAAATGTCTCTGAAGATAGAAAAAAACAAGATGAAAATGGGGAAAAAACACAAGAAAGCAAACCACTGTCAAAGCTGGAAGATATTATAATAAAGATGTTAATTCTGTCAAACCTCCCATCCTCTCCTCTGACCTGAACTCACAGGAATAAAAGTCCAAAATGGCAAGGCATCCAGTGGGAGGATGGGCAATGGGAAATAACAGAGACAAAAGCAATGGCTGGGCCAGGAGTCCTGTATAAGCTGATGATTTATGCCAAGCCAGCTTACGAAGAAGTACAGCATCGTGTATACTAGGTGGAGAGTGGAACAAGGTCAGCAGAAAGCTAGATCAGACAGTGTTGGCAAGGAGAACACAGGATACCTCAGACACAGCTGCCTTAGGACTCATAATTACAGCCCTCCAGGGGACAAAGCCAGGTTCCCAAGAACTGAAACCTTAGCTGCTTTGAAGCACAGGCCCCATCCCCAGGCCAGACCTGGACAAGGACACAGAACTGATGTCCCCTTGTCAGGGTTTCTGACTCCCAACAACACTCAGTGTGTCCACACAGAATTCCCTCTTTCTGATAAAACACCCTTTGAGTGTATGTGGAACAGCCACCAATCAGCAACACACAAATAGATGTTTGTGATAAGTAACTCATTTCCTGTTTGAGCCTCTCATCAGAGGCCCAGCCAAGCCTCTGGGGTTACCAGCTTCAGAACTGTGAGAAAAATAAATGTTTTGTTTTGTGTGGGACAGGATCTCACTCTGCAGCCTAGTGTATCTTAGAACACACTATATAGTCAAAGCTGCCCTGGAACTCCTGGCAATCCACCTGCCTCAGCCTCCTGAGTTCTGGGATTACAGGTGCAAGTCACAAAACCTAAAAAAAAAATGGCTCCCCCCCATTAAGTATCCAGACTATTGTATTCATTTTAGCCACAGAAAATTAACTGTGATGATTTGTGTTTTATACCATCTATAAAAATCAAAATGGATCATATGCCAAAATGTCAAATCTAAAGCTCTTCAAAAAGATAGCAAAAGAGCAAATCTTCATGATTTTGAGTTAGGTGATGGTTTGTTTGTTTGTGGTACGATGCCATAAGCATCTGTAAAAGTAAAATGTATAAATTGAACCTTATCAAAATTTAAAACATTTTTTCTAATATCTTGGAAAATTAATAAAGGCAGAAAAGGAGAAAATTCTTTTTCCAGGTTGTGGATAATTTGTGGATGTAGTGGGAAAGGACACAGCAATAACAGGAAGCAGTCCAAATAGTTGCCCAGCCTGGGCAGCTGATACCTAATCTTATCAAGTAACAACAGGCTAGAAAGCGACCTCTAGAGGTCAGACCCGAGAGTTAACCAATGGCCACAGATGTTTATCAAATGACATAAGACTTCTGGCTTAGGAACCTATCATGTGTACGTCAATCACCTGTCTCATCATACCATCTCCAGTGACAACTGCTATTTCCAAGTTGCTCATAGCCTTACTGGAGGATTTATGAAGAGCATCGTGGCTGCCACACCACGTGCCTATCACATTAGAGCCTTGTAGTAATAACTGTAGCACCAATCTTAAAAGCTCTTATTAATAAAAATCAAAGCCAGAGCCAGGTATTGGGGTGAATGCTGGAAGACCAGAGAAGCAGAACAGGCCACAGCCACCTCCTCTTGCCAATTCCTCAGCTGATCCTGTTTCCTCAGACTGGAAGCCTCTGTGTCCTCATCCAAATGAATCCCAGCTGAACTGTGCTGCTTAAAGCCTAAAAGCTTCACCAGCTCTAGTTCCTCGTCCTCATGCCTTAAATACCTTTCTCCTTTCTGCCATCACTTCCTGGGATTAAAGGCTCTTGTTACCATGCCTAGCTGCTTCCAATGTGGCCTTGAACTCACAGAGATCCAGATGGCTCTCTGCCTTTGGAATGCTAGGATTAAAGGCGTGTGTGCCACCATTTTCTGGCCTCTATATCTAGTGGCTGTTCTGTTCTCTGACCACAGATAAGTTTATTAGGGTGCACAGTATCTTGGGGAACACAATATCACGACAAATCACTGTGAGTTTAACTGTCATTTGTGTTCTATGACCTCTTTCTCTTTCTGCCATGATGCACGCCCCACCTCAGAGAGAAATACACAAGCAGCAACAGCAGCTCCCAGTCATATCAGCGTGGCTGCAGAACTTTCTAGTGGTATTACCATCAGATGCATGGCTAGTTGTGGTGGTGTGAATGAAAATGGCCCCCACAGGCTCACTGCCCTTGTTGGAGGAAGTGTGTCACTGGGGAGGGGGGGGTGCGGCTTTGAGGTTTCAGAAGCTCAAGCCAGGCCCAGTGTTGTTTTCTCTTCCTGCTGCCTGGAGATCCAGAGGCAGAGCTCTCAGCTACTTCTCCAGCACCATGTCTGCCTGCACTCCGCCATGCTCCCCTCCATGATGATAATAGACTAAAACTCTGAACTGTGACCCATTTAAATGCTTTTCTTTGTAAGAGTTGCTGTGGTCATGGTGTCTCTTCACAGCAATAAAACCCTAAGACACTAGTAATGAACTAGACAAAAGATGTAAGTGTATATCCTAAAAGGTATCTGTGGGTTACTAATGAAATGACTAATTTTAATTTTAACAATACTCTGGATTTTTTTTAAATAATCAATTAATTACCGTTTTTAATTAAAATTTCATTCATTATGGCAGTTCACACACATGCAGTTCACACACATATGCAGCCACAACAAGCAGATGCAAGTTGGAGAAAAACTTATAGGAGTCAGTTCTCTCTCTACCTTTTGGGTCCTGGGGCTCTAACTCAGAATGTCAGGCTTGCCAGAATGTGTTTACCTGCTGAGCCATTTTGCCAGCCTCCAGGTCAATTCCCACCAGAAGCCCTCATCTGCAAGTCAGTCTTTTCTGGTGGCTTGCTGAGGGAAGACTATAAAATATTCTAGGATGTCTAAAGCTAGAACATTCTGGAATTCGAGAAGTGGTAAACTTGTAATGATAACCCAGGAGTTTTTAATGCATTAAGGTAAGTTACCCTTTCTGGAGATGCGACCAAAACTTTGGATCTTTTCCCTGGGTGGGAAAAAATGTTTTGGTAACTTCTGGAGTGCCTCAGGTTCCCTGAAGCCTATCCCCAGACACCAACTGAACAGCGTTGACCTAATCCAATACCTAGTTGACAGGCCATGGGATCCAGGAGGGCAGAGACTGAATGACCCATCGGCAGATACACAGCTTGTTAGTGACAGGGGCAAATGAAACTCATGCTCTCTCACTCACACTGTGCCCTTTCACTGCCGTGTTAGACCTGTGGACTCCTCTATGTGACTAATGACAAGGGTATCAGATGGCATCTGCAGACATCATTAAATGGCCTGTGTACTGGCCAAAGAGCTGTGCTCTTTCTAACCAAGTGTGAAGTCCTTTGCTCTGTGCTTCTACTCTGCCCCATCCTCCTGTCCTTTCCCTGGTAATTCCCCCCCCCCCTCTCTTCCTGAACCAGGCTGGCCTTAAAACCCAGGTCACCCTGCCTCTGCACCATTAACACGCCAGGCACTCCATGGACATTTCCTTAAAATTTCCTCCTTCTTAGGTCTTCTCCTCATCTTCAGTGGTTACCCCTGCCCACTCATACCTAGCCATGCACTACTACTACTATCCCTCCCCTTCCCAGGGCTCCCCTAAAACTAGCTCATATATATATCTTTCTGGCCATCCTCACCCAGTCTGCAGAAATCCTTCCTCAAATTATCTCCAGTGGACCGGGCAGTGGTGGGCACACGCCTTTAATCCCAGCACTCGGGAGGCAGAGCCAGGTGGATCGCTGTGAGTTCGAGGCCAGTCTGATCTACAGAGCTAGTTCTGGGAAAGGCACAAAGCTACAGAGAGAAACCCTGTCTCAACAAACAAAAGCAAACAAAAAAATTATCTCCAGTGGTTACTTCAGGGAGAGTAGCTGCCCCTCCAACAATCCACATCCGCTCATCTTTAACTCTCCAAAATGGCAAGTACCAAAACGAAAATCATGTTAAAAATATCAGTCGTCCTCCCATTTCCTGTAATTTATGAGACGTTTCTCTACATTTGAGAACACTGCTTTCTTCCCCAACCACTCTTCGGTCTGTTTCATTGTTTTTCAATGTACTGAAAACAACGCGCTCTCACTCAATTTCGAGATGGCCGTATCCCTCCCCCTAGTGGACAATGAGAGTACTAACAGAACACAGTCCCTCCCAATTCTGTAGTATTCTGAAACTGTCCAGAGTAAAAGTAAATGGAATGTATTGTATCAAGACTATTGATGGTTCAAAGCATCTCCCACCAATCTTTCTTCTCTCTCTCCTCCTCCTCCCCTTCCCCCTCACCCTCTCCCCTGTCTCTTTTCTCCCTTCCCTCTTCTGTTGTTGATCATATATCCCATTCCCCAGCAAAGACATGTTCAGTGCCTGGAAGAGGAGTCCTCAGCCAAGGCACCTGGCGCTACCAGAGCACACAGAGCAGAGGCCCTTCTCTGCTCATCTGACAGGTCATCCGAAATAGTCCTGTCAGCTTCTGTTTCTCCAACAGCTGCACGTTTCTCTCTGACTCCTGGGAGCTATCCTAAGAAGACACGCCCTGAACCTCAGATGACCCGGGTTGCCAGACAGGCAAACTCTGTACTGCAGGTACCTGGAAATGTTCTCCAAGTTCTGGGAGCTGAACCAGAGTTTACCTTGTTCTCCCAGACAACTGGAACCACCTTCTTCCCACAGAGCTACACAGGCACTGGCCTAGTGAGATAATGGCTGTGTCAGCCAGTTTAAGATGTGTGTACCACTTAGTTCTTGAAGTCTGATATTCCACTGACTAGAGGAAATTATGATGACCTAGTTGGCACACTTCTTAAATCATCTTCTTGATAACTATCTTGTCACACAGAGCCAGTGTGGTCTCAACAGCACCAGGAGCACACTAAGCTCCAGAGCATAAAAAGAAATGCGCCTGCTGCTGTGCCTGGTGATCTAAATTGATCCCAAGGCCCGTGTGTTGGACGGAGCGAGCCTACTCCACAAGCGATCCTTTCACTTCCACATGCTCACGGTGGCATGCGCGCACACACACATGCACATGCATACATACATGTGGTGGTATTGTGTTCCCTGAAATACTGTGCACACTAATAAACTTATCTGGGGTCAGAGAACGTAACAGCCACAATATTAAACATAGAAGATAGGCAGTGGTAGCACACGCCTTTAATCCTAGCATTCCAGAGGCAGAGATCTACCTGGATGTCTGTGTGTTCAAGGATACATCGAAGCATGGTGACTCACGCCTTTAATCCCAGAAATCGAGCCTTTAATCCCAGGGAGTGATGGCAAAAGGTAGAAAGGTATATAAGGCATGAAGATCAGAAACTAGAAGCTTTTGGCTGGTTAAGATTTCAGACTTTGGAGCAGCAGTTCAGCTGAGATTCATTTGGATGAGGACTCAGAGGCTTCCAGTCTGAGGAAACAGGATCAGCTGAAGAACTGGTGAGGTGAGGAAGCTGTGGCTTGTTCTGTCTCTCTGATCTTCCAGCATTCACCCCAATAACTGGCCTCAGGTTTGGTTTTATTAATAAGACTTTTTAAGATTCATGCTACACATACAGGCACGCATACAAGCACAGTAAATATATACAAATTTCAAAAACTGTGAGAAATGACTCAGTGACTAAGTACACTTGCTGTTCTTCAAGAGGACATGAGTTCGGGTCTTAGCACTCAGATTGAGCAACTCACAACTACCTGTAACTCTTGTTCCAGCAGATCCAAAACCCTTGTCTGGCCTCCATGAGCGCCTGCACACACATGGCATACACACAGAGACACTCACATACACATACACATAAATAAAATAAATCTTGAAAAAACAATGGAACACTAAGCTATGCTACTTTTAAAACTTTTGTTTGGGTAGCTCCAAGGCAGTAATACAAGATAATCAACAGTTCATTATGTGCAAATCTATATCACATATTAGGCAAATATAATAGTCATGTTCTTTATACACACTATCCCAGGTGAATTCAGAATATACTCAAATCAATGGAAAAATCTGACATATTCAAAATAAACCAAACTTACTTATTATGACAGTCAGGTAAGGATTTATTGAACTAGGACAACTTCTCTTCTGTGATTTGCTAGCATTTTAACTTCATTTTATTAAAATATAGAAGTTATCATTATCCGTGCCCTGACCATTTGTTAAACACGAGGTTTCGGTGACTTAAAATTCAGTGGAATGGTTATACAGTGAATAATTAAAATGACACAGTTACTTAAAACCACCTGGTTTGTGGCCAGACCACTGTTAAAGCTACATGAGAAATTAGTCTAGTTGTTTTACCATGAACAGAGTCTTACCAATTTCACCCAGAAGGGCACCTTCTTACACAGACTTGGTGTCCCAAAACTGATGACAAAGCTGTGTTAAGACTCACACATATTCTTGCCGGGCGGTGGCGGCGCACACCTTTAATCCCAACACTCAGGAGGCAGAGGCAGGCAGATTTCTATGAGTTTGAGGCCAGCCTTGTCTAAGGAGTGAGTTCCAGGAAAGGCGTCAAAGCTACACAGAGAAACCCTGTCTCAAAAAACAAACAAACAAACAAAGACTTACACATATTCTCTAGTGAGTTACATAACTGGCATGGAATTCTGCTCTAACGGGAACTTTGTGATATTCCATGCCTCAGCCTAGATCCTAGGCCATAAATGTTAAAATCAGAAGATCTATCCACAAGAACCAATTGACACTCACTGTGACCACACATGAACCAGTTGACACTCACTGTGACCACACATGAACTGACACTCACTGTGACCACACATGAACTGACACTCACTGTGACCACACATGAACCAGTTGACACTCATTGTGACCACACATGAACTGACTGACACTCACTGTGACCACACATGAACCAGTTGACACTCACTGTGACCACACATGAACTGACACTCACTGTGACCACACATGAACTGACACTCACTGTGACCACACATGAACCAGTTGACACTCTGTGACCACACATGAACTGAATCACACACTGTGACCACACATGAACTGACTGACACTCACTGTGACCACACATGAACCAGTTGACACTCACTGTGACCACACATGAACTGACTGACACTCACTGTGACCACACATGAACCAGTTGACACTCTGTGACCACACATGAACTGAATCACACACTGTGACCACACATGAACTGACTGACACTCACTGTGACCACACATGAACCAGTTGACACTCACTGTGACCACACATGAACTGAATCACACTCATTATGATTGCACATGAATCAACTGACACACTCTGTGACTGCCACCACATATGACTACCTAAGACTGTCTCTTGGACCTTTCCCCATCTATGTAACCATTTCTTTGTTGCTGGGCAGTTAGTCCTTCCCTTCATTGAATGTGTTATGTAAACAAGGCTACAATAGCCATGCAGTCTTCATGAACAAAGCCTTTTATAACTTTAAACTAGTTGTATTATTGTTCCTTAAGATAAATTTAATCTAAGGACTATAAATAACCAAATAACCTACATCTTTTTCCTAACAACAATATGACCTAGCACTTTAAAAGTTTTTTGAAAAGGTATTTATGTAGATATTATCTTGTTTCATAATTATGTTCAAAGAAAATTATACAAACATTGTTCTTTAAGATTATTAAACTGTCTAAAGCTGACCTTACTTCTGCAGTGGTTAGCAGACATGGAGCTACCATTGAGATAGCATCCAAAAAGAAACAATTCAGGGAGCTGGGCAGATGGCTTAGTCAGCAAAGTGCTTACTGGACAAGTGAGCAGACCTGAGTCTGAACCCCCGCGCCCAGGTGCAAAGACCTGTAGAGAAGCACTTGCCTGCCCAGCCATGATCCCAAAGCTGGCAAAGTGGAGGCCAGGGGATCCCTGGAATTCACTTGCTATCCATCCAGTCTATAGTCAAATCCAGGAACTCCAAGTTCAGAAAGGCATCCCTGTCTCAAAATAACATGGAGAAATGTTATAGAAGACACCTTATTTCAACCTCTGGCCTCCACATACGCACATGTACACACAGACACACAGACACAGACACACACATACACACACACACACACACACACACACACACACACACACACAGAGTCATGCATGCACACAAATACAGCTTTTGTGAAGATAGTAGTTGAGGAACTAGAAGAAAAGCACACATTTTAACTTTTTAAAGCTGAATAATTCCTTAATAAAAACATTTCATCTATAAATAAAGTGTTTTATGGAAATAAATATGGAAAATGTGGGTAACTACACATGCATTTGAGAGGGCATGCCTCGGGCCTTACTATACTAATGAGATGTTTTTGTCACTGTGTTTTGCATTCAAGCGTCACCACCCTGGGTGAGAAAACACACACATAGTCTACTGACAAAGAGCATGTGATTATAGACAGCACTGGCTTGACCGTGTCCCTAAAAACAGAGCGGCAGTGGGCTCAGTGAGGGCAACACTTTGTAATGCATTAGTGCCTTTCCTAGGGAGTGTTTAGCATGGGAATATAATTCAGCTTCCCTCCCTCTGAACTGCCTGACTCTGCTTTCTGCCATGTGACCCAGCAACAAGAAGGCCTGGCCAGACTCCTCTCCTCCATTGTGGACCTTTCAGTCTCCCGAAGTATGCATCAGCCATTCCAGGGTCATCACTAACTATAGCGGTAGCACCCGCACTACCACCACCCATTCACCATGTCCGAGAGAGGGGCTGTGGATTAAAAAATAGAGTCAAGAGACAGCGGGACATTCGCCTCAGCAGAATGCGGAATGCATTTATTGAAGGAGGGAGGAAACCTTAAATACAGGCTTACAGCACAATGGGAGAACCCCAGAGGGCAGCTACCAAATGTTCTACATTCTTGCATCTAAGCTGTTTACACCAAATGCAGGATGCACATCAAAGAACCTCCAATGAGCATTCAGGAGTAAGAAAACCGACATGGAGTCAGCATAGGGAGGACATCTGGTCAAGGTCAGCAAGCAAGGCACCAGCTACCCAAAATGGGGGGCCACGGCCCTGCAACTAACTACTGAGCAGTGCAGTGTGAATAAAGACATGAGGTGACAGAAGATGGTGGTGGCAGATTGCCCTGCTGCTGTTATCTCAAGAAAATATAAGGTACTCCACAGCAGAAAATTATTTCCTTCAAATGGTAAAAATCTTGAGTGAAATACTCGTTTTTATCCCAAGCTAATATATGCATCTGAAAAACATAACCCCACTGTTTGCAGCTTTTGCTAGGATAGAGACAGAAGGTCAGAGGTGTCCTGGGAAGGACAGCTCGCTCTTGGCAAGCTCCTGTCTTTCCTCCCTTCATCTAAAATAGATTTTAGTATCATTCTCTTACCTTAAAAAGGCCAGGCAAGGGGTGGGGGGTGGGGGAGACTGTCTTAAAAGTACAAAATAATAAGCATGAGAATTTAAGGAGCAACCCTAAGATGCTGCTTCCCCCGAACAGCTGTGTCCGAAGGAGGGAGCTGTGTCTGGACTTGGTATCCACCACAGGGGACCTTGGCAAAAGCTGGACGAATGATTAAATAGGACCTTCGATTTGCAAACATCACTCTATTTTAGGCAATTTCTTTCCTCTTATTGCTCACTTTGCACAAGATACCATGCAATCCCCAAAGACTACTTACGTCTTCAGTTTCTTATTAATTGACGTAGACATCTTTGTCTCGAAATGTTGAAATACCTAGAACCAACTACAAAAACATCTTAGGGAAAGATTTTCCAAAGTGTAAATGTTTTCTACTTGGTAAAGCCCGTGGAGAGCAGTCTTACATAAACACACAAAATAAATGTCCACTAAGTGCGATGTTGGGTGAGTTTAACTACTAAGGTAGGACACTACATTTTTTCTGTGTAACTCAACTACAATACATCCTATAAGAATGTTGGGCTGCTTTTACAATTGTGAAACAGTAAATTTAGACATACCACAACACATATGTAGGAAAACATCATTATATATGTGTGTATGTGTGTGTGTGTGTGTATTATGTGTGTGTGTGTGTGTGTGTGTGTGTGTGTATGCGTGTAACAACAATTAGTAAAAAAAAAAGAGGCCATAAATTTGAAAGACCTGGATGAGGGGAGTGTACAGGAGGATTTAGAGAAAGGAAAGAAAGGGGGAAATGATGTAAAAGAAGTAATTAAAAATATAGAAGTAGAAGAAACCTTGAAAATTAAATGGTCCCATCCTTCGTCCCATTATTTCTCCAGGGCACTTATGTCTAGAAAGAGTGACAGCAAGTCTTTGGATTGAGAAGTGATTGAACACAGTGCAATTTTGTCCGCCAGTGTCCAACTGTAAGCAGCTCTACAGACTTGCACACAAAACAGAACCTTTCCCCCAGAGACTTCAGAGGAGGAAACCAAACCTCACCCCAAGATTTCATATCAAGATGTTGGCGAAAGGATTTCAAGTGCAAAACCCACACAGGGAAGAAGAGTTTGTCAGCCACGGGGAATATTGTCAGAAGACAGAAAAAGATGGCAAAGGCAAACAAACAGATGCCGTGGACATCAGACGTGGCCCTCCTTGTGGATGATGGGCAATCCAGATGGCCACCATAGGTCCAAGATGGAGACTTGAGCTGCACTGTGAATTGGTGTCGTGTATTTGGAAAGGTTCCTGTGTTCACAGTCTTCGGTGGCACCTGCTAGAGTCTCCATAGTCCAGGGGCAAACGGAACAGCCTGTGAAATTGTCTTTCTTCAGGAGAGACATTTGAGTGAGTCACAGACAGAGTAGAAGATTCAAAACAGACCAGCTGTCAGACAGGGAAGAGAGGGGGCTAGTGCCTCCTGCTCTTCTGTGACTCTATGAGCTCTAGGCACACTCTACCCTGAAAACAGTTGGCGACAATTTAATTCCTACAGGAACGAGTCCTTCAGCTTGACTTCTGTTGCTTCTGTGTCTGTGAACCTTCCCCTCAGGTTTTGGGGTCCTCACAGATCCCTGTTCTCTGAAGAGAGGGAGGATGGTTTGGTGTGACCCCCCCCCCCTCACTTCACTGCTACACAGGCAGCAGTCTTCGGAACCAGCAAAAGACTGCAAGGGTAGTCAGCCCAGGAGTGCTGCATGGAGGCTCAGGGGGAAACCCTGAGGATGCCATTGGTCTGCTTCCTTGCTGTCTTCAAACTGCAGCTTTGAAGATGGAATGTAGGTAGACCTTTGTAACTAGCTGGCCTCCCCTAGCCCCAAATAACCTGCATTGTCTAGGCCTAGAGACTAGGCCATAGTAGGTAATGTGAGTTCCCTGAAAATTGGGGGATCTGTGCTAGGAATCTCTAGAGCCCATGCTGTGTGACTTTTCCTATAGAGACATGAACAACTTCTATTCACTTTGAATGGGGCACCCACTACAGACCAAGGGACAGATACTACCAGAGTCCAACTTGGTGAGACTGTTGTGGGTTGTTGAGGTGAGTTACTGGGGCAAAGACTCTGGAAACTACATTCCTGAACTCCATGCAGGAACTGGAGCCTCTAGACAGGTACAGAGGGCCCAGCCCCCAGGAAATGTTTACTGTTTGTCTATCCACGGGCAAAGATCTATGAATCTTATAAATTTCAGCTTTCCTCACTTGTGAAGCTTATTTACTTCCAGAGTCTCTTAGCCATCCTTCTCCTATCCAGGAGGTGTTTCAATTCAGAGGAAATTGCTGCATGACCCCTGTCTCCTTAGAATAGTAGGGACATATTCAATAAAGGAAAATTTTGCAGAAAACATGGGAAGTCACTCAGCTCCATTAGAACCTAGGGGTACAGAGACACCCAAATACTTATTTTCCAATTTTTACCAAGCCATGAGCAGTGTAACTAACATTTACCCTGAAAGTCATAAAACAAACATGTTATAACCAGTAGCTAGCTGTCATTCAAACCTGTTCTCTATGTAGATACTGGGCTTTGCAGCTTAGGATGTGCACGGTCGCATAAATCCTCAAGGCTGTGCTGGAGAAGAATCCCAGTGTCACACAAAGAAACACATTTTTTTAAAAAATCAAAGTAATCCTGCAAGGAAATTCCTTTTTTTATAAAGGGTGCTCTGTGGCCCAAACCAAGCTAGGAAGCATACACCAGGGCAGGAATTCAACTTAATATTTATTCTACCACAGGTGTTGACTGTGTCTCACCCCACTGGCCTTCAATGAGCTATCCACCAGTCACAGAAAAGACTTGTTTCTCATAGCTTGTTACTGCATAATCTCCTCATAACTAAATACTTTACATGTCTTTCATCTTGTGCTCACAGTAAACCACTGAGGTGTATTATATTCATCCAACAAACAGGAAAACAAACATGAAAAGTCTATACTGCCAGTGAGTGTGCCACCAGAACTGAAAACCAGATTAGACCATAGCCACTAAATTCTTTCCAATATTGAGATCAGTCCCAGTGTGATCATTGCTTTAACTCTGTTAGATAAAAATGCTACTGATTATCACTTTATAGATTCATTCATTCAATAAAGCCATGTAGATGGCTGGTGAGATGGCTCAGCAGGTAAGACACTGTAGTGGATAGCTATTCTAGCTATGACCTTGAAGCACCGCCCCTAATGAGGTAGCAGGTAACTGCTCTACCTGCCTATGACCTTGAAGTACATGCCCCTGGGGTGTGACTATTTGGGACCCTTAAGACCTGGGATGTACGAATTCAGCTGTCTTCACTGGCTGGTGGTTTTGAATGCTGGAGACAGACCAGGCGAAAGAACTGTGTGGGATTGTGCCTCAGCCTTTCACGACCCTGCAATAATTCCTCTGTTCTGTATCGTGAGTTTCCCTTCTCTAATAAATTCCTTTACTCGTTAAGCCGACTCCATGGATTGTTGCAATATCTTTACCCAATAAGATGCTTGCCACTGAACCTGACAACTTGAGTCAGGGACTCACATGGAAGGAGAGAACCGAATCTTCAAAGTTTCCTCTGACATTTATGTGCCCACTGTGGCACACCCACACCCACACCCAATCACACACACATATACACACTCACACATACATTCACACACACACACACACACACACACACACACACACACATGCACACTCACACACACACATGCAGATTCACACACACAAAGAAGCACGAACACTCATGGGCACACTTGCATACATATTCACAAATAAACGTAACGTATGTAATAAATAGTATTAATCTTTTAAAACTAAAAATAAATAAGTGTTGATAACCTCAATGCCCTGCACTATCCCCAGGCAGAGCAAACACAGCATCCATCAAAGCTGACACAATCCCTGTCATCTGGGCTGGGAATAGGAAGATTTGTTATTTTGCAAGGGCTGTGGAGATAAACAAAGCAAGGTAAGGGTTAGGAATTGGCACGATGACTTGGGTCAAATCACAGCCCTTGAGCACAGCATGCATGGTCTAGGGTGTGCAGCTTGCCATGAAAAAACTTGAGTGAGGAGAGCCTGAGGGGAGTGAGGAGTCAACCAGCTACTGTCCAGAGGGAGACTTCAGATGGACGGACTGGTGTGTGCAAAGTCCCTCAGGCAGGGGTGTGATTGGCATATTGGAGTAGTAGCAAGGAGGCCAGTATACCCACAGTGTTAGGGACAGAGACAGAAGAAGAGATAAGGGCGGGAAGGGGTGCAGACTAACTCATGGTATTTTCTAAGTCTCTGCATGAGGTAGGTCAGTGAATAGTTTCCAGACGCTTTAGAGCACGAATAACTTGCCTGAGTGCTCTTGAAGCAATGTGAAAGCACGCTACATGAGGGCCAGAGGACTAGGCAGGAGGCTAATTGCTTAGTTCAATTAGAGAAGTAGTTCAGACTAAGGTGATAGTAGATGTCACATTGACTTCAGGGGCGTAGCCTGATAATGGGAAGAGAAAGTATTGTTTTATTTTCCATTGCTGTAACAAAACGCCACAGGCTGAGTAATTTATAAAGAACAGATATTTCCCCTTACAGTTCTAAAGATGGGAAGTCCAAGGTCAAGGGGCTTGTGCCAGGGAAGAACCTTCCTGCTTTGTTGACCTCTGGCAAACGGAGAGTGCAAGATGAGGCCAGTGTCACTTTATAACAAGCCCACTCTTGACAAAGAGTCCACTCTTGGTGGTAATGACATCAGCCCACTCATCAGTACACTCTCATAATTGCATGTTTTTGTTGTTGTTGTTTTTTCGAGACAGGGTTTCTCTGTGTAGCTTTGCACCTGTCCTGGAACTCGCTCTGTAGACCAGGCTGGCCTAGAACTCACAGAGATCCGCCTGGCTCTGCCTCCCGAGTGCTGGGATTAAAGGCATGCACCACTACTGCCCAGCCATAATTGCGTTTTTAATCTCAGATGTGAAAGCCAGTGGGGTGCTTGGGTGTGGGTGTGTAGTGGAAGACAAGTTCATGTGGGAGGCGCAAACCTGGAAGTCTATAGTGATGGTATGTGGACAGCTGGGAGCGTAGAGAACAGCCAGAGATCTGGTGCCTCCAGGGGTCAGCACTCGGAAAAGTGGAGAGACCAGGGATGCTGTAAAGTGTACCTAGAAGAGGCAGGAAAACCTTATGAGGCTCAAAAGTCAGAGTTTCTGGACCAGCATCATTTGCTTAAGCACCACACAGATGAGTGTCCTGAGCTGACCCTAGAATGCACCAGTTCTTGCACAGTCCGTGGAGGTCCTGGTCCCTGGAATGAGAAACCAAGTGTCTAAGCAAGTAAATGCATTGGCAAAGCAAGCTCACACAGCCCATTAGCAGTAGAACTTGGCCCAGAATCAACCCCTAGACTGGGACTTCTAGCCAGTAGTCTGTGAAGTCACCCTTCCCATGGTAACTGATTGATTGGAGGACTTTGAAAGAACAGCAACTTGAAACAAAAAGGAATGTACGTCAATAGTATTGTTTCAAGCTCAGTGACAGGAGAATGTTATGGTTTTCAAAATCAAGCCAAGAGCCCTTCAAATCGAATGGCACAACCGCCACATCTCGGACAGGCCTGGAGCCCAGACAAGGCTCAATAGGAAGAAGTATTCACAGCACTCTGTTGGCTCTGTTTACTAGATGATTTCCATACAAATGAAGAACACCCAGGGCCTGACTGCTGAAGCCATGCGATTGTATGTGAGTATGTGCAATCGGGGCTGGAACATGGATCTGATTGGCAAACCTTTTTCTTTCACCTGATTTCTTTACCGTTGCCACAAAGAGGGAGCATGAGGACAGACTTCTTAAAAATTTGTGAATTATGTAATTTATTACTGCTGTGTGTGTGTGTGTGTGTGTGTGTGTGTGTGTGTGTGTGTGAGAGAGAGAGAGAGAGAGAGAGAGAGAGAGAGAGAGAGAGGATGGGGTGGGCATGAGTGGAGGTCAGAGGTAGACTTTGCAGTCATATCTGAAGGGACACTAGCCCACTGGAGCACATGGCTCTGGCAGGCTTCGCCCTTCTCCCCATTCCCTCTTCCTTGCTAAAATAGATTACAGTCCTAAAGCTAGCCACCAAGGTCCATTTCCTTATTTGACCACTTCCTCCTCCTGAGGCTGACCACCAAAGTCTAGCAATCAAAAGAAAGGCCCCCTTTGATTCACCCAATTAAGCACCTCATCTTTATAAACTTTATAAACTGCCATTTGCCTATGTGTCTCCTCTCTATCCGGAGGCAGTCCTTTGTTCCTCCAGGACAAATACCCCTGACCCCTCTCTCTTGCCCTCTCCCTTCTCCCTCATCTCCTTCCTATCTCCTTCACCACCACCTACCTCCTAGCCCATTGGAACACAGACATCCCCCACCCCCACCCTGCCTTTTGCTCCTCTTAAAAAATCACACCTGCAAGGTCACCTGCTGCAGTTTTCTGCCTGAGTCAGACAACAGCCACTTCAACTTTTCTTCCCCACTTAATAAAGGATCTCTCCGTGGAAACAGGTGTTTGGGTGTGGTTTGTGCCTAGTCTGGGATCTCTTAGGAAGCCCCCACTGTCTGGAGCTCTCCTTCAAGATCTGTCTTTGAACCTTTACCTGGGTTTTAAAGAGACCTCCCAGGCCCCCAGGCTTGCGCCCAAGTGCCTTTACCTGCTGGGCCATCTCACCCGCCTTAGGCCAGACTTGTTTGTTTTGGTTTAATAAACCAGACAAATGTTTAGTAAGGAAAAATGGCAAGAAAGCCATAAGATATTCAATGTTCTTTTCAAAATCCAGTCTAAAGAGTCCCTTGTCCTCCCTCCAAATCTTCAACTGCTGTCAGTGAAGCAGTTGTGCTGTCCCTGTGGGCCCTCAGAGGCTAGCCTCCGCCCTGCGTTTTTCAGATTAGGTACGGGGTCCCATTAGAAGAGAGGGCAGACCACTAACAGGAATCTCAAAGCAGGAGGCAGGAGACTGTCATAGGGCAGGGAAAGGGAGGGAGGGAAGGAAGCTTTGGGAGCCCGTCCCCTGCACACTCACAGTGTGAGAAGTGCATGCAGTGCCGGAGGTGTGGTGCCTAAGTGCCTAGGTGTCATCTTTTGAATTTTGGTGTGTCCAAAATGCACTTAACTTCCTTGGGGAGGGCCCCGCGGCTGATGCTGATGGGCGCAAGATGCAGGTGGTCGCGCCTTTCCCGATACAGTCAGCTAGTGTCCCCAGGACACAGAGGCTCTGCTGTCCTGGAGTCCACCTGGCCATCACCCCACCCGCCAAGCAGAACCCCAGGTCAGACTGGACTCGTGATCCCGCGCGCCCCCTGCTGGTCAGCCGCGCAGCGCACCCGGGAGCGGAGAGAGGTCCCCAGCGCCAGTCCCCGGTCCCGGTCCCCGGTGCTCAAGGATTTCAGTGGCATTCCCTCGCTAGGAAATGTGGGCGACCAGAGGCTTTTCTGGGTCTCTGGAGTTAGCGCCAGGCAATTTAAAGCTACTAACGATTCCCAAATTCAGCGTCTGAGAAGGAAAATCCACCAAGGCAGAAATGATGGAGCCCAAAGAACCAGGGAGTTCTGTCTAGGCCAGCCAGGACTATGAAGTGCCCTGTTTTCTCGTAGTTATTAATAGCACGGGAGTACGGAGGATAAAAAGGAACCCCGTCCCTGCCCCCCATGCTCTTTCCTAGGAGCTGAGAGGAGCACAATGGAAAATTCTCCCAGAGCCTTCGAGATAGCACAACACAGTGGATACTTCCGGATCCCAGGTAAAGGTCCCCATCCCAATAAAGATGGAAGAGAACCAACTCAACAAATGGTCCTCTCCTCAAGCATGTACCTAGACTCTCTCTCTCTCTCTCTCTCTCTCTCTCTCTCTCTCTCTCTCGCACGCACACACGCACGCACTCACGCACGCACACACACACGCACTTTCCCCTCAGAAACTGACACTCTGCCTAATTTTCGTTTTGGTTTTTTGTTTTTCATTTATGATGTGAGTAACATAAAAGTAATGTGATTTCCTCCTAAAGCGGTTTGTTTTGGTTTTGGTCCTTTGTAGGCCCTTGTTTGTGACTCTGTACTGACCTAGGGAGGAAAAAGTGACAAAATTCTATAATAAAAGACGGGAACAGGTCAGGCTGTGCGTCTTCACGGGTGACTTCTGATGTTTATGAACTCTCTGGCAGCGCCGGGACAAGTAAAATAGCTGTCAGACACAGCTGAGTTTCCATTACTCACCAGAAATTAAATGCATTTTTATAATTAAATAGGTTCCTATGTGATGTGTCAAGCATTTTAGACTTTCCGATTCCTTAAAGCAATCCTAGTAAATGGGTATTATTACCTGAACTTACAGTTGAGAGACCTGAGGGAGAGGTGTGTGTGTCTCAAGGCCACACAGACAGGAGTTAACCAGCAAAGCAGCCTCTGGGTGTTCAGCTCTTGGCCAGCATGCTAAACGGCTCCCATTAGCTATGATTTGGCTTAAGTGTCTCAACAAATCTAGAGAGTGGATACCACTCTCTTCATTGTGATGGCAAAAACAAAAAACAGTCAGAGGTTATTCCCCACCACAGAGCTCTTAAGTGGGGCTGACAATAAAAAAGAAAACAAACAAACAAACAAACCAAAACAGTAAAGCCTGACCTTAGGCAACCATCCTCTCCTCAGTCGGAAGGGGGAAGTGCCTGGGGAAAGCGTGAAGCTTTCACAATTCTAGTCTTACAATGCTGAGACTTACACCCCATACATTTTAAGCAAGTGTGCTGCCAGGGCACTATAGCCCAGTCCTTTTGTATCTTTTATTTTGAGACCAAATCTCATTAAGTTGCTTGGGCTGGCTTTAAACCCAGGCAGCCCTTCAATTGATGGTACTTCTTCAGTCTCCCAACTAGCTGGAATTACACGCCCGAGGGCCAGCCCTTTCTAACCTTCAAGCACTGAGCTCCAAGGTCAGTCCCATATTGCCCTTTTTTGGCTCTAATTGCCCCTTTGAGTAGCCCTCCCCCTGGCTGCACACCCGCTAGCCTTGCAGGCAGGCACAAGGGGCCAGCGACCAAACTTAGAGCTAAACTAAGGCTCCACAGTTTGGCCCATAGCTAGGGTGATTCCCTCAAGTGCAGCCCCTCCTAAGAGTCATCCTGTTTGTGGCCACTAGGACACGTTGGGAGGAGACAACCTGGGACACAGGTGGCATCAGATCCTCTATGTACCTAGTTGGGAAACAGTGCTGATCTGTGGAGGGAAGCCTGAGCAGGGCCACAGCCACACAAAGCTCTCAGGTTTGTGACTGACTGCCTCTTCTTTTTCTCCGCTGAGGTGAGGCCTTTCTCATCTGATGGTTCAAGTTTCTGGAGGTTTTTGAGGGGTGGAGTCCTGATTTAAAAGACAGTTAGCAATGATCTCTGTTGCTCAGCATTCTGACAGGATTGCACGTAGGGAGGGTGAGCATCCTGGCAGGAACAATGGTTTTAGAGAGACACTGTGCCCTTCTCTTGGTCTATCAGACCGTTGAAAGAATGGCTGTCCATTCTTAGGGCTTTGGGATGCCGCGTTAGGAAGACAAAGCGTATTCTTGTTGGACCTGTAGCTGATTCTTAGAAAGAGCTGTCTTCCAAAGAGAAATCTTAGGGGTTGGAGAGCTGGCCCAGTAGATCAGAGCACTGAGTGCTCTGCTAGATGACCTGGGTTCAGTCCCTATGACTGTCATGTCATGGCTGCTCACAAACATTTGTCTCCAGTCACACAGAATCTGACAGCCTCCTCTGTCCTCCCTGGGCATCAGCATATATATGGTGCACAGACATACATGCAGACAAAATACCCATATGTGTAAAATAAATAAAATTTTACAAAAAGAACAAAAAAGCATCTCCAGGAATCGAAATTTCCTCCAAAGATCTGTCTTGGAAGAGGAAGAAACTGCAACCGTGGTTCCCAAAACAGAGAGGATCTTGTCTCCTGGAAAGAGATCTCACACGTTTCTCACAACTTGTCAGAACACCTTGCAGGAGACAATGGAGCTGAAACAATGATGGTGGGCCGGACCCACCTTGACCAGGACTGCTTAGTTATGCATACTTCTTGCCTTCTGTTTAAACATAAACCTCATGTCACGACCCCATGGATGTCACCGGACCCCTTCATTCGTTCCTCTTTCCATTACAGTCACCATGTCACCTTTTCCCGAGTTATACTCTTTACCTTCTCCATAGCCCTATTGAGGACTGATGGCCGAGATTAACCTGTTGGGGCTACCAGGGCCCAGACTCTGGTCCTAACAAGTTCTGGTAACAGCGGTGAATCCCACACAGCATGGGACCCTCAAGACCTTTGGCCACCTAGGCACAAAACACTACCAATAAGGGGAGGAAGGCAGAGAACTCTGGGAGAAGAGATGTGGAAGGGGACATTCGTGTTTAGATGAGGTCCCTTAGCAATCCATCAGGTGCCTCTGTATCAATGAACGCGCAAGGGCAGCAGCTGAAGCAGTTGCTGCTCCTGAGTTTATCCTTGGTCAGCAAACGCTGAGTGTATCTTCTCTGTATGTGAAGCAGGTTTGATGTGGTTAAAAAATATGCTCATTTGGCATGGGTTTGTAAAAATATGACTACTGTCAGCAGGCTTCTGGAGTAAGGGTGCCAACTTGTTGGGAGGAAATCACTAACACAGAAGCCAAGGTAAAAGCGGGTGCATTTGGGATTTCATACACATGCTAACCATTAGCAGGACAGACCTCCAAGTGCACAGTGAATCTGTGACCCCATCAGGCCAAGACTGACATCCAAGTCTCTCCCAAACCCAGGCATGTCAAAATTCTGAGTTTAAAGTTCTGATGTGAGGACCCATTTAAACATCAATGATGGACATGGCACGATGCCTCTCCATGCCATCTTCCAGGTGAAAACCGAGAAACATGGCATGTGTGCGAGAACTCCACCACATACAAAAGAATGCGCAGGTGGCCGTTTAATCTATTAACAATCCCGGAAGCAGTTTGAGTCAAGCAATGTGCCTTTTTTGTCTGATGGGCCAAAGCACTCCACCAGAAGGTGGCAGTATGACATTAAATATCAGAGCCGATTTGTCTGCCACAGGCCTTAAAAGTTCTTGGTATTCTGGTCACTAATTCTAATAAGCCTCTGCAACCCTAGGCATCTGGAATGACATGTGCTAGGAAAATCCATCTGCAATTCTGCTCAATATTATTCTTCCATGCAGCTCAAAAATTCCGATTCAGAGATTCACTACACAGAGCATATTAATTAACAAAACCTTGGCAGCCTCCCCACCTCTGACTCCATGGAATATGAAATAATACTGAAAAAGCCTAATTGGTTCTGAGTTATGAAATATTATTATTCTTTGGTAGAACTGAAAGTCTTTACATCAGCAGGGTGTGAGGCAGGAACCAGGCATTGTTTCTTTTTCTATTTCGTGGGCTTTTATATGTTGTGTTTGTTTTGTACGCTGGAGACTGACCCGGCGGCCTGGGGAGGATTCATGATTCATACACGCTCCATCGCTGAGATACACTCCCAGCCCCTGTTTTAGTTCCTATTTCAGATCCGACTTCCACTCTCGGGTTCTTTTATGTCCTCATACCATCTCAGAAGCTGGCCCGACGCCCATTGACCCATGGGGTTCTCATTCCCAAAGCCCCATTGTTACTAGAGTTCATAGGGCCAGAGCCTGACCCTCACAGTCCCAACGAACTAAACTCTGCCAGCCATCTTCAGCATAACCAATTAAAGAGCCAGGTGACAGAGAAAAACAGAGAAAGGTTTATTCAATGTGTCCACGTCGGGCAGAGAAACGAATGAAGAGGTCCAGTGACTTCCACCTCCAGCTCTATCTTTGGGAATCCAAGGTTTAGGTTTAAAGAGAAGACAAAGTATCGAAGAGAGAGAAGAGGGATACTATGAGCAAGAGCATCTAGATCATGATGGGGAAACCTACAGAGACGACCAAACCAAACTAGTACAAACTCATGAACTTTAGACCAACACCTGGGGAGCCTCCACGGGACTGGGCTAGGCCCTCTGCACAGTGAGACAGTTGGGTAGCTTGATCTGCTTAAGGGGCCCCTGGCAGTAGGAGCAAAATCCATCCCTGGTGCCTGAGCAGGCTTTTTGGAGCCCACTGCCTATGATGGGACACCTCACACAGCCTTGAGGCAGGGGGAGGGGCTTGGACCTGCCTCTACTGGATGTGCCTCCCCATGGGAGGCCTTACCTTCTTGTAGGAGGGAATGGGAGGTGGGTTTGGAGGGGGAGTCTGAAGGGGAGGGAGGAGGAGGGGGGATGTTTGGTGTGTAAAATGAATAAAAAATGTTCTTAATAAAAGAGAGAGAGAGAAAACAAGTGGTATGCATAGATAAGCCATCCTAGTCAGGGTGTGGTCCAGCCCATCATCATCGCCTCCACTTCAGTCTCTCCCACAGGGTGGACCAGTACCAGTAGGCTGCCTGGTGTTACCGGTCTCCTCCCTGCAGGGCAAAAGAGGGAAGAGAGAAATCTCAGGCCCAGGGTCATTAGCGGATAGGTGAACCGACTTCTTGGAAGTAGGCCTGACAGAGTGAGTGAGCAGGGCTGCAGTACGGGATGAGACAGACTCCGTTAGGAGTGAGAACAAGTGAAGGCCAGCTGGCTGTCTTTACTGTCCAAGCTAACTCTAACCACGCATTCAAACCAACCACCTAGGCTAGTGCTAGCACTTGGCAGAACTCCAAAGCACCATGCTGTAAGTTGCTTCACTTGCTGCTTCTAGAATGTTCATTCAGCTTAATTGTGCTCCCACTATTGACGGTCATTCATTCCAGGCAAGCAGACAGAGCCCAGACGCCAGTGTGCAGCCTTCTCCTCTTCTGTTTTCGTACAGCAAATCAGGGGAAGAAGTAACAGCAGCTCTTGACTATTTCCTTGCTTATTTGTTTGTTTGTTTATTAGTATGGTGGCCTTCTGGGTCTAGATTGGCTGGCTTTATGGGCACCAGTCAATATGGGGCTTGTTTTAAAATGTTACAGTTTTGCTTTGCCTCTCTACAAATTAAGCGCATAAGAAAACCCTCTTCAGTCAAAAAAATTTCAGTGAGTGCTCCTGTCCACTCTGAGGCAGGATAGCTAGCTGGGGAATAGAAGAGACACAAGAACAGATTCACCCCACCCCCACCCCCACCCTGGCTCTTCATGTCTTCCTGGATGATAATAGGAGTTTCATCATAACTGACCAGACCTCCCTGTACCCACCTGTCTGAGAAACATTGCAAGCAGGGTTGTCAAAAGACCGAGCCTCTAGTCCACCCTCCCGGTGACCTACTTAGAAGACTTTGACATCCTCTGATCAATGTTTTCAGGGCTACTGTTAGTGTTCCCTCCTCCAGCTGCAACCCTGCCCAGTAAGTCACAAAAGAAAACTCATCTTTCAAGAACAGAATTCTGTGCATAGGAAAATAAACACAGCAGCACATACTCTCTGTAATGTCTCAACCTGGTTGTAGATTAAGGCCTTTCAAAGCCCCAAGTCACACATACAGTCCCGGCTGAGCGCTCGCCGCCTGCCTCTCTTCACGGGCGGTTCTCTCTTGATACTTGATGGACAGCCTCACTGAATTCAGTTCACTCCGATTCTTCTGGAAATGCTTTTCTATGTCAGACCCAGATACCTGCCCGGGCTCTGACGTGGCTCCCCAGGCTGCACCACTAGCAATGTCAGGTTGTATTCCCTGCCTCTGGTGACATCCTCAGGATGCAGGTTGCCCGGGAGCCTTCTGGGGAACTGTGGACAGATGCTCCAGAGACAGTTATTGTGATGGGGTTACCATTCCTTTCTTTGGCTCATCTTAGAAACTATTCACTGTTCATGTTCTGTGCCCCAAACTGCACTGTTTTTTTTTTTTATTATGTCAAAGGAATATCTAATAGTAATTGTTCAGTGGTCCTCAACCTTTCTCATGCTGTGACACTTTGGTACAGTTTCTCATGTTGTGGTGACCCCCCCAACCACAAAATTACTTTGTTGCTACTTCCTAACTGCAAGTTTGCTACCATTATGAATCATAATGTAATATCTGTGTTTTCCAGTGGGCTTAGGCATCCCCTGTGATAAGGCCGTTCCAACCCTGAAGGGGTCAGGACCCACAGGTTGAGAAATGCTGGCTTAGAGACACCTGTCTTACTCACTCAACAGGTGCTTCTGAGTATACTGTTTTCAGTGTTTCAGACAAGAGATAAGAACCCCTTCTCCTCAGGTAGCTTACAGGAAATGTGTTCTACTTGATGTGTTATTTCACAGTCATAACACTGGAAATTTAATGAGATTGTGATATTTCAATCCAGTCTAAGAGATACGGTGAACAAGTTACACTGGACACACACAGACGCTTTCATTTTAAGATATATCATGTGTGTGTGTGTGTGTGTGTGTGTGTGTGTGTGTGTGTGTGCATAGATGAGGAGGTCAGAGACAGCCTGCAAAAGTAGAGTCTCTCCTTTGCCCTGTAGGTGCTGGAGCTGGAACTCAGGTCGACAAGCTTGCTGACAGGAGCCTTCATTCCCTGAGCTGTCTTCTTAGTCCCATGTATTCATCTTTGGAAGGATCTTAGCTTAAAGGCTGGCAGTTTATACTTCCTTGGTTCTCGGAGGGTCTGCGTGTGGGTTTTGTTTGTTCCTGTGCTGGAGATAGAGTCCAAGTCCTCCCACGTGTTAAGCACAGGCTCTCCACTAGGCCACCTTTCCCTCCCCTGCCAACCCCCCTGGAAGTTCGCTGGAGACAATAACACATCACTCAAAGTCCATGACAGCGACATATGGATGGACTCACCAGTATTTCTTGATTATTTCCACAGGGTCCCCATTTGGCATGTTTTATTCTCACTCTGTCTCTAGGTTTGTCAAGTTTCTGACAGCCCCTCCAGATACAGCTAGAAAATTAGGAGCTAGAAATAGAGATATAAGCTTATGGATGCAAATGGCCTGCAGGGGGCAACAGTGAGCAGCCACACGCTTCTCCTCTAACCAACACAAACCCTGCCAGGGCCACCTCATCAGCAGGCTTTCCTAATCAGCTTGCCTAAAACAGCACCACTGGAGCCTCTCGTTCCCCTAACTTTTGTCCACAGCATTTCTCGGTAGTCCATGTTCTATGATATTCGGTTTGTTGCCTCTTTCTAGTTTTTCTAAAAATAACCACACACACACACACACACACACACACACACACACACACACACACACACACAAAGTATTTATGTGAGTGCCATGAGACACATGTAGAGGTCTGAGGACAGTTTATTTGTACATCGCTTCTCTTCTTCTACCCTGTGGCTTCCGAGAATCGAACTCAGCTCTTCAGGTTGGGCAGCAGGTGCCTTTGTCTGATGAGCCACTCATCACCCCTTTATTGCCTCATTCTTTCCCCTCAAATGTAATCCCGACAACAGGGTCTTCATCTTGTTCGTGTTGAATGAGTCCTGGGAAATGGTGCTCAGGGTATATGTGAAGATGAATGGCCACTTGGGGTGAATAACTGTGACCAAACTGAAGGGCACAGGAGCATTTTAAAGGCATAGTTTAAGGATAATTTTACATCACTTCTTGTCAGAGTTAGAGGCAGCTCAAAGATAAGAGGAGAGATGTCTTTCCACACTCCTAAAGAGATGGTGTGGTGTTAAACATCAGCGAGCCACTAATGGCTAAATTACCCATCAGTCCGTGGGACCCACAGGAACTATTCACAATGGGAATATTCATGTGCTTTCTGACCCAGTCATGGGAGTGCCTGATTAAGCAATGGGTTTCCCGGATCTTGGTAACAGAGTTTCCTGCACACTGTTTTAACGGGTGAAACACGCTGTCCTAAATTTGCTTCCCCACGAATGAGCTTGTCCTAGTCGGTGAATGGTGCAGACAGGCCACGATCAGTAAACCAGCTGCAGTGCTTTTAGGACAAATTGGCTTGCACTCCTGTCTTTCTTGCAAAACAATCAGTAAATATTTGGGCTTCTGACCCATCTGGTTTTGCAAATCTGATCCGTTGATGAAGTGGAGGTCAGAGCTCCCACACACAAGGTAGAGAGAGTTGACCCAGCAATCCACCTTGGAAGGTGGCTGCAGTGTGTCCACTTTTGTGATCCCAGGAAGCCAGGGACTTCAAGATGTCAACACAAAGCTAGCCCCCCTACATAGATATCACTTTGAAGGATAAATGTGCAGTCACAGGAGGGAGGTAAACCTCCCCAGCAGTGAGAACACAAAAATCTTCTACTTGTGTTGCTTGTTCTCACTCAAGATTGCAGGTTAAAACAAATGTGGACATGACCTAGGCATGATGGGTTGTTTTGTGAATGAGATACTATTTTCTGTCCTTCTCACCTTCTGTTCTTCCTGGGCAATATATACTCCACCTTGAAAAAAATATAGTTGACATGTCAAAATGAGAAGAATTTTCCCCAAGCAGAGAGCTGTCCATTTTCCCTGCCTCTCTCCCTACAGGCTTAGAAGACTGCTTTCTAGCACATATTCTTGTGAGTAGAACGTGATGGTTCTGTTCCTCATTTTGTTTGTTTGTTTGTGTGGCCTAACCTGCATCTATGTTCCTGCCCCAAGCAAAGGAGCCATTTCCTGGTACCCCGTGTAGTTTTTCTGTCTTTGATCTAGCATAATTTTAAAAATATTTATTTAGTGTGTATGAGTGGTTTACCAGCATGTTTTTATGTGCACCATGTCACATCAGAAGAGGGTGGTCATCCCCTGGAACTGGATCTCCAATGGGTTGTGAGCAGCTATAAAGATGGGTCCTCTGTAAGAGAGGGAGTGTTCCTAACCTCTGAGCCATCATCCAAGACAGACAGACAGACAGACAGACAGACAGACACACACACACACACACACACACACACACACAGTGCTCTGCCTTTGAGTTAACTATTGAGACTGAAAGCACACTTTCACTTTCCATTGACTATTTCTGATTATTTTCATTCACAAAGTAAATATTCTGAGAACTTTGTTGCTATGCCTGGATTTTTTTTAAAAACTGTGATGTTAGATTTGTTTTCAATATGCCAAAGGACCATTTTCTTTCTCCTTAACTTGAGGAAATCCAATTCCGTGAGTTAGGCTACAAATGTAGCTATGATTTGTAAGTGGGTCATGTGTTAGAAAGAGAGATACTCTGTTGTCAGAAGTGATTCCAATTTCCTTAGAGCCAATGCATGCCTCTTCTACCAGCCTACTGGTAGAAGAGTTCAAATTATCAAGACCTATTGAACTCAGACAGTGAGCAACGACTTCCATCTAAAGTTGTAATGAACAAAAAATAACCATAAAATAATTTAAACTTAAGTTTGAGAAAGAAGACAGTTGAAACTTATGTAGCCAGCTTTAACCAGAAATAAGACATGGAAGAGGTATATAGAAAGAAAGAAGATAGGTAGAAGGAAGATTAGATAGAGAGATAGATAGATAGACAGATAGATAGACAGACAGATTGATTAGATGATATGATAGATGATAGGTAGATAGATAGAAGAAATACAGGTTTTAGAATGATAGATTAAGCTTACATTTGTGCAATCTTATTTATGTACATATACATATTTATACATATTTTTTAAACCTATAAATGTTATAAAAACCCTATTCAATCAGCAAATAACTCTTGCCTCTTTGTCTCATTTTAGATTAAGAAGTGCTACTTGGGGCTGGAGAGAAGACTCAGTGGTTAACAGGGTTTGTTGTGTGATAAGGAGCACCAGAGTTCAAATCCCAGCACAGCACCCATGTAACACACCAAGCATCCCATACACACCTGTAACCCCAGCTCTGGGCAGGGTGGAGACAGGAAGACCATTGGGGCATGCTGGTTTTCAGCCTAGCCTAGAAAACAGGAGCCTGGGGTACTGGGAGAGGCTCTTTCTCAAAGGAGTAGTTGGAGAATGATAAAGATATCCCATGTCTTCTTCTCACACACACACACACACACACACACACACACACACACACGGATATATATATCAAACCAAACATATATATATATATGTTTGGTTTGTCCATGTGTTGATTTTTTTTTAAAACATGTATTTTATTGTATGTTCACTGGTATTTTATCTGCATGTACATCTGTGTGACAGTGTCAGAAGCCCTGGAACTGGAGTTACAGACAGGTGTGAGCTGCCATGTGGGTGCTGAGAGTCGAACTCCGGTCCTCCGGAAGAGCAGCCAGTGCTTTCAACTCCTGAGCCATCTCTCCAGCCCATTGATTTTTGTTTTTATATTTTATTTTTATTATTATCCCTTAGAAGCCTGTTTGTTTTCTAATGAGAGACAAGAAGAGAGTGAGTGGGGATGGGAGGAGAGGTGGGGAAGAACTGGGAGGAGTAGAGGGAGGGAAAGCATAATCAGGATATTACTGTGTGAGGGAAAACATCTATTTTCAAGAAAAGAAGAAAAAAAGTTTTCCACTAAAAAAAGAAAAAGAAATGGTTTTTTGTTTGTTTGTTTGTTTGTTTGTTTTTCCCCCAAGTGCAGAACCATAGTGAAGGGCACAGACAGCGGGTAAAAGGAATTTGTGTTCCTGGGTTAAATCCCTGTTCTGGCACAGTGGGGTAAGGCTGGGTCAAATAACCCTCGTGTGACCCTTCACATGCTTAAGTTCCGATCTACCTTGCAGGCTCATCCTGAACTCTAAATGACAAACAACCAAGCTGCAGTGTGGCATCTTTGCATGAAGAAGATGCTCCAAGTCGGTGGCTCTTACCATGCTTTTAAGCATAGGCCAGGTCACCAGGACAGGGTGTCATCATTGGTAAACTGGGTCTGTGAATCCAGTTCAGCAGACAGCTTTGGAGTGAAGCTGAATAGAGTAAACAGGACTCGGAAGGAGTCCCCAGTGCAGTGGAAGACCCTTCATAGCGTGCGTCAAGTCAGAACACAGCTGGATGGTAGGGGACTTGGAGGACTACTGGTCTCACAAACAAACCGTGCCTCCAGAGTCATAGTAAGTTATTATTTGGCTTACACGGCACATCTACTGTTTTCCCCACAGAAAAACCTAGAAGCAGAGGAAATTTGATTTAAGAAATATTCTTTCCCCTAGAAATTCATTCATCATTTATCATTTATCCGGGAGCAGTTAGTTAAAATATAATTAACCAAAGTGTTATCCAGCAATGCAAGACCAATGTAGGTCACTAGGTCTGGGCCTTGAAACTAGCAAATTGTTGATTTTTTTTTTCTAAAAATCTAATAACATATTCCAAACTAGTCTATTTTTAAATCTATTCAAAAAAAAAAAAAAAAAGAACAAAAGTACTTGGATTTAGGGGCCGGAGGACGGCTCAGTGAGTCAATATACCTGCTGCTCTTGCAGAGGACCCGGGTTCTGTTTGTAGCCACATGGTGGATCACAGCTGTTCATAACTAGTCCCAGGGGATTCTCCACCTGGCACACACATGGTACTATGCAATTGTGCAGACCAACACTCATACACATAGAATAAACATCGGTAAATCTCTTTCTTTTCAGTGATTGGATAAGATACATTTGTAACATCTTCAGCTGATCAGTTTTACTTGCGTTATACTCACTGATACAGCTAACAGAACTTTATGAGGTTGAGAGCCTAACACCCGACCTGTACCGACGGACTGTGGCCTGAAATTCAAGTCAGTATTTTCCACTCTTTGGTGCAAAGGCCCATGAGAGAGACATGGTTTGTCTATCTACGGGTGGCGCTGACACTGTCACACTCCTTCTTGTGAGGCATCAATGTATTTCTCATCACTCAATCCCTGAGGGGTATATTTCATTTAGGAGGAAAAAACCCCCCAATTAAGTAACCCAGAGCTCTCTGGTCTTTGGAGCCTTCTAGATGGCAGTTAATCACAACAGATCATTTATAGAAGAAAACGTTCTATAATTGCAGCAAAGCTCATTTCTCATGAATGTAGCATACCAGTAAGAATCCCTATGGAGCCAGGCAGTGGTAGCTCACGCCTTTAATCCCAGCACTTGAGGGGCAGAGGCAGGCGGATCTCTGTGAGTTAGAGGCCAGCCTGGTCTCCAAAGCGAGTTCCAGGACAGCCAGGACTGTTACATGGAGAAACCCTGTCTCAAAAAACCAAAAAAAGAAAAAGAAAAAGAAGAAGAAGAATCCCTATTTAAACTCTATGAAAATAAAGAAATCCCTGTTTCTACAAGTTGCATAAAACATCTGTACATTGTAAGCTATGAAGACACTTAACATCCTACACACATATAGAGCTGAATCCAGTGCTTTGGGGTGAAGCTGCGTTAGAGGGGACCAGTCTCCAGGAAACAGGACTTCTGACTTATTTAGGATTTTTGTCAACCTCATGCTGCACAGAAGAGGCTCGTTTGGGTACGTCAGGAGGGTGAGGAGAAGAAAAAGGAAGTCTAGGAGGACACCTGCGACTTGCGCTCACTGTGGCTGGAGATGGGGGTGTGCCAAGGGTCTTTCAGCACTGAATGGCACGGTAGGAGCAGCGACTCAGTTCAGAAGAGCAGCAACTGGCTTGCAGCAGGAAGTGAGGGAAGTGCAGGGAAATCCAGTCAGGAAGGGAAATGGCCACAGTTTTGGTTAGATGAGTGCACTTTGTTAGAATGATTTCTGACTAATTACAGGGCACAAACAGCTCTTGGTTTTTGTGTCAAAGCAGACACTACTTTATAAAAGCTTCAAGCATGAAAACGTCAGCGCATCTTTCAAATTAGATGCATTTCTCCTTATCACATAGTGCATCAAAGTTTGCAGCAAGCTTGGCATCACGGGAGGAGGAGAGCAACATTTAGTGACGGTCCCACAGCTGCCTGCCATTATCACAGAGAGGCTGACAATGCCTTTTCCCCACAAAGACAATGAATCTCCTCAGAGTCTCTCCCTGTCCCTTATACTTCAGCAAGGCTTAGAACGAGGAATGTGGGAGGTGGGTTTCTCTGAGTGCAGGTTTTCCCCTCCATGAGCTGGGTGGGGCTTTGGGACAAACCGGGGGGACCCGTGGCCCCTTCCCCTTTTGCAGCAGATGGGAGTCAGCCTCGGTTCCAGTCATGAGACAAGTTGAGGCCAAACTCAATGAGAATTAACCTGAGAAGAAAAAGACAGCACAGACGGACAAGAACCCATTTCCAGCATGATTCATTCTTGGGAATACAGAAGTGAGGCATGGAGAGAGGAAAAGTCACCTCCTGTCATAGCCACAGGTTAAAAATAATAGTGTCACCTCATCCCTGGGCCAAAACAGATCTTTCAATAATGGCTGTGGCTGTAGCAGGCCAGACCTCGGAATAGGCTGTGTTTGTTACGGGCAGGTCAAAACACTGTGTTTGTTCCGGTGGTGGTATACTGGAAGCAGTTGCATCACACAGCCTCTGTCCCTCCTCAGAGCAGCAGCCAATGCTTTGCTGGCTTGTGCAGATGCCTGTGTGTCTGGGGATCCAGGTTGGGCCGAGCCCAAAAGGAGGAGCTTAAACCTGTGCGCAAAATCTGGAAATCTGACACAGCACAGCTGGGAGCCAGAATGAGCAGAAAGAGCCTACACTTCTGGTAAGGAGGCCCCGTGACCAGTTCCGGCCACTCTTAGTCCCGCCCAGATTGGGAACTCACATAAAGGACCAAGTAGAGCCCAAGAGGTCACAGTGCTGGCCGTGAGGGGCTGGGAATGCCAGGTCACCCAGACATCATGAGTTGGTCCTTGCAGCCCCAGAGTTTCATTCTCTGCTGCACGCTTTTACTGCTCTCCCCAACGGCACTGACGGTAAGCACCCTTCAGGAGCCATATTGTTTTAAATGCAAAAATGAGACATGATCTGAGCCACTAGCAAAATGTCTGTGTTTTTTCTCCCACAGTACATTGCTACCAGAGATAACTGTTGCATCTTAGATGAGAGATTTGTAAGTAGCTTCTATGTCGCCCCCTTTCTTAGAACTAGAGAAGGATGGGTAACAAGGCAATTCTTTCATGTTCCAGTTGACATCTTAAGCTTTTGAAAAACGATTTAATATTTATGGGCAAGATTTAAGACTTGTCTTTTCAGGGTGTTCAGTTGCCTTCTTATTGACTTGCAGGGTAGTTACTGCCCAACCACCTGTGGTATCTCAGACTTCCTGTACTCTTACCAAACGGACGTGGACAATGACCTCAAGGCTCTGGAAGACATCTTAAACCGGGCTCAGAACAGAACCACGGAAGCCAAAGAACTGATCAAAGCAATACAAATTTACTACAACCCTGACCAACCCCCAAGGCCAAGTAAGAAAGCCCCTGAGGAATTGCCTTTTCTGCTTTGCGCTGTGCTATTTGCTTAAGCGACTTTTCTCTGACCCCTATATTACAGATGTGGTTGACAGTGCCACTCAGAAGTCTAAGAAGATGACAGAAGACATTATGAAATACGAAGCGCTGATACTGACACATGAGACAAGTATTCGGTAAGTGTCAGGGCAGACTGAGATTTTACTGAATTATTCCACATTTCACAGAAAGTGATATTGGAATGCATTTTTCATTTAAAATATCAAATTGGCATGAGCCCAGTGGATCTAGGAGCTTTAAGGACAAAATCAGTTGTGCCAGCTCATAATTAAAAAAATATATATATATAAATAACCACGGTGGCGAAAGGTTATTATAGATGTCTTCAAATGCTATCCTGGCCCTGTTTGCCTGAATGACCCCTATCCCCTTACAATGTAAAACCTGTAGAAATACAATCCTTCTTCACAAATATGTCACCAAATCAACATTAAGGAATCAGAAAACAGAGACAGAAGAAGGGTCTTGGTTACTGTAGCAAATCACGTCAAAGGTGGAGTAGAAAGTGAATGCCTTAGAGCCGCTTGACCACAGTGTGTGGAGCGGCCATCGTACCTTGTCCCCGTCCTCCTAGCTGCCCGGGACTTTGGGATGGACTCTCGGGTGCAGTGTTAACTCCTTTCCCTGTTTCCCCCAAACTGAACTCACAGCACTGTTGGAAACCGCACTGCGTGGCAGCTGGGGAGAAGTGGCCTCAAACCTATTTCTCCTCTTTCTGCTGTCTTTATCATTACAATTTCCATGACTTCTGTTCGTCATTAAAGTAGAAGGAAAGCATCGTGAGAAATTTTCTAGAACAGAGGAGCAAAGTGGTCCAACCAATTGTCCCTCCTCTTGACTGCAAAGACAGACACGGTGGTTTATGCATTGGTGTTGGTCATGTCTGAATATTTGTAAGCAGCCATGTGAGGAATGACCCAAGCCAAATTCTCCCTTTCCTAAGGTGTTTTCTAGAGATCTGGAACTAGAAAGGGAAAGCACCTACTGCTGCGTGTAAAGTGTCCCAGGTACCTTTCTCATTGAAGCTAGAGAACAGATGGGAAGCCCTGAATGGCACATGTGAGCTACTGCTTAACCAGGCCTACCATCCACACATTGTTATCTGAGTCCCCTTGGAGAAAAGGGGGAAATGGAAAAGTCAGAAAAGCCACCTGCAGTGACCTTTGTTTATTGACAAGGACTTTGTTATTTGTGTTCAAAGTTGAGACCGCCTGCCCCATCCAAGGCCCAATCGCACTCCTATTGAAATGGACTGGGATTTTATTTTTCTTTTCCCCAAAGTTTCAACTTAATTTTCCAAGAATGAAGTAATCTATCGCAAAGGAGTGCTCAAGGAAAGAAAGCAACATTTCTGACAGAGAAGTGTAAACACGTGTTCTGGAAGGAGTGCCTATCCCCTCTGATTGCATTGCCCTGTTTCTAGGTATTTGCAGGAAATCTATAACTCAAATACCCAGAAGATCACCAACCTGAAACAGAAGGTGGCCCAGCTGGAGGCTCAGTGCCAGGAGCCTTGCAAGGACACCGTACAAATCCATGACACAACAGGCAAAGGTATGGGAAAACTACCCTGGGATCGGGGTCGGCAAAGCAAACAGCCAAAATAAAAGCAATTGTGCATCTTGCAATGTGTAGCAAGTTTGGAAAGTACCAGACCTTAAATCTAAGGATCCCAACTGCCCACAGTTTTCTTGGATACTAATCACTAATTTGGAAGGAAAGGCGGTAGGAAAGACTGGGGAGGTGGCTAAACCTGTTAACACCTGACCTGGATTTCAAGCAGTTTTTTTTTTTTTTTTTTTTCTCTTCATCAGACTGTCAGGAAATCGCCAACAAGGGTGCTAAAGAAAGTGGACTTTACTTCATTCGGCCTTTGAAATCCAAACAACAGTTCTTAGTATACTGTGAAATCGATGGATCTGGAAATGGATGGACTGTGTTGCAGAAGGTAAGGTGCCTCTGCCCACATATATATTAAATAAATGGTCCACGTTGCTCCAGACACTTCTCTAAGCACCCTGTGAAGATTAGCCCACACCACTTTCACCATAGCCTCTTTGGGGTGGACACTATTCTCACCTCTACTTACAGAAGAGACACTGAGGCCCGAGACCACCTAAGTAATAAGTAATGGGCAGGATTTGAAGTCAGCATCCTAGCTTTGCTATGTTTTGATGCAATACTGCTGTTACACGTTATATGGTCATGTAAGCGAAGTCCTTTAGTGACAAGTCATGATCAAGAGCTAAGGCTGGCCACTAACAACAACCCAAAGCCTCTCACAGAATGAAATTGGGTGGCTTACAATAAAGCCCTTTTTCTGGCATCTGCCTGCATGGTGTGCACTGCAAAACTGTTCTTTGCGGGGGGGGGGGGGTGTTGTTTGGTTTTTGTTGTTGTTGTTGTTGTTGTTTTACCTTGTATAGTTCCTGCCATCCTTACAGCATCCCCTGCAGGGCTGTTTGGGGTGTGATTGAGCAGTGCACTGTAGTACCACCAAGTGTGAGTTCCGAAGACTTCTGTAGGTCTCCCAAAAACGTACATTAAAACAAAAACAAAACTAAAAATAACAAGAAAAATACCCCTTTCACTAATGTGCACACATGCTCTTGTGTGTGTGTGTGTGTGTGTGTGTGTGTGTGTGTGTGTGTGTGTGATGTTTATAGTCCTCGGAGCACCATTATTCTGTTTAGTAGGTGATGAAATGGAGGCAGCTTCCACGGGGTCAGTTAGCTGGCCAGTGGCAGAACCATAGCCTCCATATTTTGAATGTTGTTTCTTTATATGCACCAATCATCTGTCCTCTCCTCTTGCCCATACTGTTGTACAACTAGAGGCTTGATGGCAGTGTGGACTTCAAGAAGAACTGGATTCAGTACAAAGAAGGATTCGGACACCTGTCTCCTACCGGCACCACGGAGTTTTGGTTGGGAAATGAGAAGATTCATTTGATAAGCATGCAGTCCACAATCCCATATGCACTGAGAATACAGCTCAAAGACTGGAATGGCAGAACCAGGTAGGGTGTGGAAGAGACTTTAACTCTTGGTTGGAAATTTTTGCTGCAAATGGACCCTTTGCAACTGACAATGGACCAGTGGCAAAACATCCTGGCATGTGCGAAATTTGTATCCAGGCTCTTCCCTAGGAGGACATTTGGTCCTTGGGCAGCCTGAAGAGCCAGCTAGGCTCTAGGTCTCCCCAGTATGGATCCGAATGCCCCAATACAATTCTTGTACTTGGGAACATTCAGAGTGATTTCTATGGGTTGTTAAATGTGAACCAGAAATTGAGCATGAAATTAAAGCATTCGGATTTCCCGCTCATATCATGACTATTCATTCTGCCAAACTATGGACCACCTTAAAATCAACTGATTCCTGTGCTGATCTCCAGCCTTCCTAGGCTGAGATATATCTGGAGTTTGGATTGTGAACACCTAATTTAAGAGAAAAAAATATACAACCTTCTTATTATATATGAAATAATGAAACATGTTCCAGTTCCAAACACATTTTTAAAATTTTTATTTTAATCTCCTAACTATTGTGGTCAGCAGCGGGCATTTTTCTATGGGAGCATCCTCCATTTCCCAAGTATGAGATACCGAGGAAGAGATTAGATTCTTTCTGGAAATCTCTACTTATTCACAAAGGGCAGTTTATTCTCTCTGCTCTGCAGAACTGTAGCTTCCTTCACGAATTTTCCCAGAGAAGGTCTCTCTGACTCTGGTGGTGCTCATTTCATACATCACACAGGGTTCATGACTTCTGTGATGTTCTAGAAAGTCTCTTTTTGCCAGCACATCATTGCTTTGTGAAAGGAGAGCCTTCTGTGCCCTCACACTTCAAGCAGTACTGATAGATAATGGAACGCGACTCCTTCAAATTGGGGGCACAAGTTCGCTCATTGTAGCTCATCATTGTAGCCTATGATAATGTGTGTGTAATGATAACAAAAGTTAAATGAGAGGGGAAATAGTTAGATTGACCAAATGTTTTCATTTGATAGTAAGATTCTGTAATTAAAAAGCAAGTACATATTTTAGTTTTTCTGGGATTCACAGAAGGCTTTTAGATCCATCCTTGGTGATGAGGATGTGCTCAGGACTGGTGCACGCAGGGATTGCCTAGATTTGCAAAAAACTTCACTCCGTGTGTCTGTTTTGGCCTTGTGACTCAAGGTGTGTTTTCTCCATTCCATCCTCACAGCACTGCAGATTATGCCATGTTCAGGGTGGGTCCTGAAGCTGACAAATATCGCCTAACCTATGCCTACTTCATTGGTGGAGATGCTGGGGATGCCTTTGATGGCTATGATTTTGGTGATGATCCCAGTGACAAGTTTTTCACATCCCACAATGGCATGCAGTTCAGTACCTGGGACAATGATAACGATAAGTTTGAAGGCAACTGTGCTGAACAGGATGGATCTGGTTGGTGGATGAACAAGTGTCACGCTGGCCACCTCAATGGAATTTATTACCAAGGTATTTTTTTTCTTCACTTATTAGTAGTGTGTAATAGACATTTAAGGGAAGGTGATAAACAGAAGCCAAGAAATGAAGAATTATAATAAACACAATATGGCTTTTATTTTATAGTTGTTATTTGAAGTCAGAATGGGATAACAGTAGTTATCCAACTAGCATTATCTTAAGTAATATTAAGCTTTTGCCTACAGTGGTCATCTTTTAGTCCCTCGCACTCCTAGGACATAGTAGTATTTTGTTATTTGCTGAAACTCTTCATTGTCTGTGTTGGGACTTAGGGCAGCGGTGTCCCCTTTAGACCTACCATGTGTATGACATAGTTGAACTAGCATTACCATATCTATTCTTGTGAACACATTAACCTGACTCAGCTGTTCATGAACTGTGTGTCAGATACAAGCAACAGGCAGTGAATATATGTTAGGAGAAATCAAATAAAAGGCAAAGAAGTACTAGTAAGAGCAAAGGTTCATAAAAGCTTGAGTGGAAGGGTCTAGCTTGGGGATTATAGACACTTGTTTGAGTATGGGGGAGGCAATGGTTTCTGTAAGGCTGGAAGGGTGTAGAACACTGATTTCACTGACCACCTAGCAGTTTTGAATGAAGAGACACCAGGGAGACTAAAAGATCTTTTAAGAAATTAGAATACAGCCCCATCTACTGATGAGAAACTGCACGGTGATATCGAACAACTTTCTAGAAATACTTTCTAAAGCCCTTTTGATAGCATCTTCTATTAACCAAAAGATTATGTTCTCATATAGTGTCAGACCACCTCATCAGGAATTTGTGGCTCCTACTATAGTAACCTGAATGCAGAAGGATTGTCTCCAATAGCAGAGAGAGAGAGAGAGAGAAAGAGACAGAGAGAGAGAGAGAGAGAGACAGAGACAGAGACAGAGAGAGAGAAAGAGAAACAGACAGAGGAGTTCCGGCCTTGATGATAATAGATAAACTTGAAGTATGTATGTGATCACAAAAACAGCTTATTGCTTTTTAGATCTCTAGGGATGTTTTCATTAGGAGAAAATATGAAAAAGGTCATAATGATTCTAATGGACTCTGATGTAAGGAAATGTAAGGATAAAGATACACACAACTCTGACTCATTGCAGGTGGTACTTACTCAAAGTCATCTACTCCTAATGGCTATGACAATGGCATTATTTGGGCCACATGGAAAACCCGCTGGTATTCCATGAAGGAAACCACCATGAAGATAATCCCCTTCAACAGACTCTCCATTGGAGAAGGAGGACAGCAGCATCATATGGGGGCATCCAAACAGGTCAGCGTGGAGCACGAAGTTGACATTGAATACCAATAAGTCATCTGCCTAGAAGGCTTAAAACTTATATATGAAGTGTTAACCATTAGCTTCTATTAGCCTGTACAAAGTTCCAATGATTTCCTCAAGTTTTCTTCCACATACTCTTATTCTGTGTATTAAGTTTAGTTTTTCTTAAAATGACACTTATAGCCCTAAATGGAAATGAAAATCCACTTTGGACTGTATTTCTAATTTACTGGAATCAGAGTTATTAAAAAATTATTTATTTGAAGAGACAACATTTTGTTTGATCTTTGCTCTAAATATTGAAAGTAAAACTACTGTTTTGTTTTATGATCAACTGTAATTACTGTTTTTGTTGTTTTTAATATTTCTTAAGTATTTTAGTATATACTAATGAAATAAGAGAAAATTTTAGAACTTCACTTGTATAATTTTCCTCTTACCTCTACATCATATTTAATTCTTTATTAAACAAAAACAGTTATGTTTTTTAATATATCTTTTGTTTTATTATATATTCATAGGCTGGAGACGTTTAAAGAACATTTCAAAGCTGATTTGCTTTTTTAAAGGACTTTATCCAAGCAGAGAAATATAATATTTTTCTTATGGGACAATGGACTTTCAAAGCCTCACTTCATTTTAAGAGTTAACGGAATCCATGTTGAAAACTCCATTAGCAGTTTTATGCTGGCCTTAATTTTTCTACATGAATTTCAATAAACATTTTGTTTCCTAAGCTGAGATATTTGGTGCCTTTTATTGACCTTGGAAAGCATCCCTTTTCCTCCATCAGTGTTGGTTGCTGAGTTTACATGGTATGCTACACAGAGGATCTGATCCAAGGGGAATGGAGGGGAACAAAAGCCATGGCTCCTGCCCTCCAAGGGCTGTGAGACACCCAGAATACAGCAGCTCAGGGTGACAGATGCAGCAACCACTTGATGTGGGAGCGTAAGCAGAAGTCACAGAGACCCAGGCATAGAGCAAAGGTATGTCTTAGGCCAAATACACACTACTAGAGCAAGCTATTGGGGGATTCTTCTAGAAGAACCTTTGCTCCAAGAGCATGTAGCCAGTATCTCAGAACTGCCATCCAGAGCAGAAAGTTGAGGGGGGCAAACTGCCTATCTCACAGGTGTGCAAGAAGATGAAGAGAAGGAGCCATTTACTCCTTCTGAGTGAGGGATATTGAGAGCCTAGGAGCTTTCGGGGTCCGCCAAGGCTGGGAAACTTGCAAGAGGTTGCTGTGCTGAGTGCTTGACTGGTCGTATCATGAAAAGATCAGCTTGTGCTGAAATCCTCCGTTTTAGCTGTGGATAGCCTTACTTTCCACAGTTTCTTTCCAAGTTTGTTTTTTTTCCTGATTCTTGTGACTCCACATTGAAAAATATTCGGCAGTGATATCACTACATTGCTTGGCTTACTGGAATAGCTCATAGTAATTTTATGGTTCATTTTGAAATCCAATGAGTCACAGAAAATGGATTAATTTCAATTTTACGCTTATTTGGTTATTAATATCTACTGGTGAATCCTGAGGGTTACAGTTTCAGAAACAAAGCATGCTTCTAGACTCCATTAGACCATGTCACTGCAATTGTCTTGATAAATCAACAACAATGAAACTTATATGCAACTAAAAGTCTGGGGCCTTGTACAGATATGAAGCCTCTCTCTGCAGCTCAGAATCACTGATAACTATTGCTCATCTCTCTCCTTGACTCCTCTGAGCACCAGGAAGCCTCAAAATGAGGAGGCTAGACACCAGGTCCCAAGCTCCCACCCCTTATTTCCAGAGGGACTAGAGGCCCAGAACAGTGGTTGAGTTTTTGGTAGCATATGTGACATCCCCAGAATCCGCCCCTCCCCACAAAAAAAGAAAATCTTGTTTCCATGGCTTCAATCCATACAACTGTAAGGACGAGGTCTTGTATTTACGGGCAAAAATAATTACTCATTGGCCAAATGCCACGGTTTAAAATGTACCTTCCCCAGTTCTTTTCCTGCAGCTGTGCTTTAGGAGCAAGTTTCAGGGATGTGGGCCTGTTGAAGGTGAGTGGGAATTGAAAAGTTGCACTAGGCAGGTGTGGTGAGCCATATTTATAATCTTAGCACTTTGGAGGCTAAGAGAGGAGGCTAATGAGTTCAAGATCAGTCTGGGATATGAAACAGACCACTGGGAAAAAAATTTCAAGGGAAAAAGGAGTGAGGGGAGGGAGAAGGACAAAAGAGAAAGGGGAAAAGAAGGAGGAGGAAGAGGATGGAGAAATGTATAGACAGCACATCTGAGAGCTTGGTGAGACCTTAAATTCTTTCGCTTTGACTCAAGTCAGCGTGAATTAACGAAGGTATTTTTGCAGTAGATTCTTTGGTTTATACAGATGGTAGATGTGAAAAACTTAAGGGCACATTAAGCTCTAGGAAGGATGTCTCGCTAATGGTTCCTTGTCTGTTTGATGAAGCTTGAGAAGAATGAGGGAGGCTGACTGATGGCTTAGTGGGGAAAGCATCCACTCACTGTCTGCATCTCCAGAACAAATATGAAGGCAGACTCGCTGGTACCTAGCTGTAATTGGGGCTGAGGAGAGGTAGGAGGCAGAAGTGCAGTCCAGGCTGCTCCTGAGCCAGCCAGCCTAGAGTATGAGGGCCTGTCTCATATAATGTAGGAGGGTAAGACCAACACCAAAGGCTGTCGTCCTCTGACCTCCACACATACACCCCATCACATGTACACTACCCTCACTCAAATGATCATATACACACATGGGGGCAGTGTAAAAAAATAGAGTGAGGTGCAAATATTAAAATTAAACATCAAAGATAGTAAGATAGTCAAAATAAATGAAGAATATTGAGTGCAAAAGGACTCTACTCTGTGTGCCTCTTTACAATGTGCTCACCATGAGGGGCAGGGGCTGAGAGATTCATATCCCTAGTGGAGCATTCCTTTCGGTCTATGCTGAATCCGTCTCCAGATTTATTAATTATTATTTATTCCGATTTCCTTTCCTTCCCATCTTCCCCTTACTGAGCAGCCACTGTTGTAGGGCTAACAAATGCGACTTTATCTACTTGCTTTTTTGCTTATTGTAGAATGTATGTGTTTTAAGTTAAATGATGTTTTTCTATAAATCAGTGTTATTGATACTGAGCCTCAATTTACCTGTTACTAGTCTGCATTAAATACAAAAAGCTAGGATTTTCATGTAGAAGAAATTTTTGTCCAATTTTTGTTTGCTTAGCTTTATATGTATTGAAGTGTTTTTGCCTTTTGAATCTAGCAAAAAAAAAAAAAAAAAAAAAAAAAGAGTGGGGGGCCTGGGTTTTATGTAGCTTTTTTTTGCTGTTTTTTGTTTGTTTGTTTGTTTTTGTTTGTTTTTTTGTTCCTGCTGGTTTTTGATTTTTTGTTTTTTGTTTTTTGTTTTGTTTTTGAGACAGAATTTCTCTGTGTAGTCTGGCTGTCCTGGATTCACTCTGTAGACCAGGTTGGCCTCGAAGTCAGAGATCTGACTGCCTCTGTCTCTCAAGTGCTGGGAATTAAAGATGTATGCCATGGAATGGGCAAGGGAGAGATATCCCCACCAACGCACCCATCAAGGCCTGCGGCAGATGGGAGAACTCTCCCCATTACTCATCTGTCAATATGGTGGTAATGGGGGGGGGATATCGCTCCACCCCCACTCCCCACCCCTGATGGGAAAGCTGGCCCTGAGGTCCTAAGGGCAGAGTGCGAGAGCTGTCCATGCTCTTCTTAGCTGCAACGCTCAGGAGAGTGTGGATTGGGCAACACAGTAGAGCTGGTCTTGGAGGTGTAGGTGTGGGAGAGTGGACCCTCACCCCTTGGTCATTGATGAAAAGGTGAACTAGCCAAGGCAATAATGGAAAACTCACCCTCGTGGTGAAGACAGGGGAGTGTGGGAGGGCTGACCAACCCTGCAGCTACCTAGGCCCAGAACCAGGGTTACGTGTTGGCTTACCCCAACACCCGTCATTCTCTGTGATCTACTGGAGCACAGGTGGGGGTGGGGTCTGAGGAACTACAGGCTCTCCAAGATACAGAGCAAGCAACTGGATGCGCAGGCAAAGTCCCAGTGAGGCCCCAGTGTCTATAGTGTAGAAGAGAGCAGGACCTGGAACCAGACCAGTGATTATTTGTGATGAACTCCTGCATGTAAAGATGTACGGATAAATGGGTTTTCTGTGTGACTCACTGTGTCACGCTGCAGCTTCTATGACAAGATTTTCCCTTTCTTCCTTTCATTTTCATTTTTTATCTTAAACTTTATTTTGTTTTATTTGGGGGAGGGGGTTGCAGGGGCAGAGGGTGGTTGTGAGGATACAGGAGAAGGGTGGGAGCAGGATGCATGATGTGAAAGACACAAAGAGTAAGTTTTTAAAAATCTTTAAAAAAGGTGTGTGCCAGGTGTTTTATGTAGCTTTAAAATTTTTTACTTATCTGGTAATTTGTTTCCACTGCATTTTGTAAACTAACACAACTATAATTGAGTAGAATTTTAATAAGAAATGTTTCTTTATCACAAGCAGTTTGAGAATCTCTAAAATCTTCGTTGCTCTACTTTTTCCTTTCCTCCCTCTGCCTCCTTCTCCTTCCTTCCTTTTCTTTTCTTTTTCCTTTTGGTGCTGTGAACATCCAACCTAGGGTCTTGCATAGCCCAAGAGAGTTCAAGCCTGCAGCTACACCCCTTGCCCAGTAACTTCCTTGTTCTCTTAAGAGCCTTCTCCAAGTTGAAAGCTTTATAACTTCCCTCAGCTTCCTATTGAGTCCAGAAGTTATAAAGTAAATATTATTTATTTCCAAACTTGTGATTTTTCAAATATTTTAAATTACTATTTAAATGCCACACTATGGTCCAAGGGCATGGCCTTGATGATCTTGATTTGGGGGAAGGCAAAGTTTTGCCAATTATTCTGTGGAAGAGGACTGTTGCTGAATTAGTCCACCCCATAAAATGAACACAACTCATAATCACTCTCCAGTATGAGTTATGTAGCAGAGGCCTGTTGATTGTTATTTCCATTAAGACGGAAACAAATCAACAACAACATCAACAAAAAACTCAGGCCAAATGTAAATGAAGACTTACTGGCTTTGTAAGCATGAGCTTTGGTCCATGGCACTGCAGCCATGATTGGATTGTTGTGAGGTGTCACAGGTCCACCCATCTGAGCCATCAGGACAGCCTTCTGGGAAGGTGGCTGGCACAGGGTGGAACTCTGGCTCATCTGGGAAACACTGGAGGCAGAAACCACAGTGAGTTTCAGGATTGTGGCATTCACTCAAATCTACTAGCTGGGTCACAACATTGGCCTTCAAATCTAGACACCAGGTCGTTGGCACTGGTTCCTCCCTGCCAGGTCACCACTTGATTTTTCTCTTCCTAGCAAGTGGAGGAAACTCATCCTAAATCTGAGTGCTGACTCTTCTTAAGTAAACATGGTAGGGCAGATTCCACTCTGGAATTATGCAGGATTGACACACAGTTAAAATGTTACAAAAGAAAAAGAAAACACTAACATCGAGTAGACTTTGGACTGGAGATGTTTCTCCTCCTCATTTGTTTTCTTTACACTGCAAAGCTGTAGTTAGATGAGAGAAGGGAGGAAACTGTCCCAATAAACAGCAAAAACTGAGTTGCTTCTCACTGAAAAGATTAGCATTACCACATGGCTTTGAATCTGATATTAAGTTTGGAAATACAAATTTAAAACATTTTTTTTGAGGCAGCGTCTCATGTAGCCTAGGCTGGCTTCAAACTTACTATGTAGCCAAGGATAATCTAATCCTCTAGCCTCCACCTCATGAGTGCTGGAATTACCTGTGTGTGTCACAGTACCTGCAGATGCCCCAGGGTACCACATTTCCTTTCTTATTTTTGTTCTGCAGGTTTTACTTTTTTTTTTTTTTTTTCAATTTAGAGGAATCTAATTTTGTGTCCTGGCCAGGAATGTTGGAAAATGTCTTTCATGTAGGTCTCTCTGTGGTATTTCTCAGTATTTTTGTTGTTGCTGCTGAATATTTATCCAGATACAACACTTTTACACATTGGTGAGACCAGATCAAACAACCCTTTAAAATTGGGTCCCGGACTCGGGCCATACCTCATGGTAGAACGTGTGTTTAGAATATGCTAGGCTGTCCCCAGCACCACCTAACAAACAAACAGAGATGACGGACCTCGGCAATTAGCAGTATCTCCTTTTGCCTGTAATTCCTTTCTTGGGAAACTGCTAAGAGCCTTGTAGAGACTGTTTCAAGTCTCACTGTAATGTGTTCACAACTGGTAGGCTTTCTGTGTTCATCTTTACCTAGCAAAACCAGAAGAGTTTGCTTGCTAAAACAGACTGAGAATGAATGTTTAAAATGAAGTCATGTTGTCCGAATTAATATGTCAACTGAACATTCATGGGATGCCTGTACTTTGGTCTTTATTTATATTTCAAGTGTATGAATTTTGCCTTCATGTATTTCTGTGCACCATTTGCTTGCAGTGCCCATGGAGGCCTTAAGAGGGCTTCAGATCCTATGGGAGCATTGACAGGTTCTAAAACAAATTCCTCATTAATCACTCCCACAGGGATCACCGGAACTCATTGGCCTTTCTCGGTAAATAGCTAGGCAAAAATCAAACTTTTGTCATAGCTGAGAAATCCAGGAAGGGCACATCACACAAAGGCATGAGGCTAAGCACGTCTGACAGTGTCTCCTAAGTAAATCCTGGCTAGAGCCTAACCACTATGGGAAAACCCAGGCAGAGGTCCTGTGAACTTGGTCCCAAGAGCCAAAATCTCCTGTTTATGGTCAGTCCGACAACAGGAAGTGGGTTTATCCTTTCCAGGTCTGTGTTTAATTATTGTTTTAACCAAGTATCTCCTGCCTAAGTGCCAGTACTTCTTGTTATTAGGAAAAAGTAAATGTACATGTTCATATAGATTTTTATGATGCAGCATGTGATTCCCATCAAGCTTGTAAATGTTTGTTTTTGATTATTTGCAACTGGTAGAATGATGTCAGCTGTAAGAAGATAACTAGCAATATCCTCAAGGGGCTAAGAAAAACAGTATGAATTTCTAGAGGGAAAGCCATTAGAATTAAGTCACAGAAAATTTCTTTAAATTTTACTGATTTTTTTTTTCAGTTAGAAACTCTCCTTCTTGTCATATACTCTTTGAAAATGATGACTATTGTATTGTTTGTGAACCTGCATGAGGTGCGCGGCACAGGAAGTGTCACAAGGTAGAAAACCACCCCCGAAAAATAAAGAACCAGGTCAAGGTACCCACACAAGTGCTTACTGGGAGAACCTCGAATGAGAGAGAAAATGGGGAGCTTTGGATTACGGACTCTTGGACCTTTGAGAACAATTAGAGGCGTCATTTCTTTCTTCTTTCTTTCTTTTTTTTTTTTTCTTTTAGCTGAGGCTCAAACCCAGGGTCTTGCTTGCTAGGCAAGCGCTCTACCACTGAGCTAAATCCCCAACCCAAAGGTGCCGATTCTAAGGATCGAGTTGTAATTGTCCTGTATCGTTCTCCACCATCTGGTGCTGCTCCGTTGTCTGGTTTGATAAGTACCATGGAGAAAAGCAAAGCAGGACTGTGCAAAAGCACTTCAGGGTGACTGCTCCCCAGGAGAAGTGCTCAGAGAAGGAAGAGGAGAAGGAGGCGGGGTGGGGGGGGGGGATGAAGAGAGGGAAGGGGAGGATGCTAGAGTTAGAAAGTGAGACATATACTGTAGAGGACTATGGAGCAGCAAGGGCACTGTGCTCAGGTGGACATCCTTGGAAATGCTTCCACGGGATCCACAATGGTAGCTTTCAATAACCTTATCTCTCTGGTTTGCTTTCAGGAAGATTATGGTCTGTCCATTTACCTAAAAAGAACTTCCTGCAGGCCCAGGGGGAGAAAACATTTGTGAGAGGTATTGTTAGAGTTTCTCGGTCACTTCTCTCAGTGTCCTGTAGAATTTCTGGCAGTTTCCTCTGTGAAGCAGGAACCTGAAGGACCATTTTGTCAAACAAAGTTTAGTGGACATCTTTCTATGGGTCCTGCATGTCCAGTCGATCAAGCAGTCTAGGCAAGAACAGTTTCTTGCCCAAATGGCTATTTTTGTCAAGGTGAAGATAAGATATGAAGTGTCTTTAATGCCCATCCTCCTCTCTGAAGTAAATTGGTGTTGTCAGGAGCAGACATGTCTCATTGTCCAGAAAGTTTAAATTTTAAAAATATTTTAAATGCCATATTTTGTAGGTCTTTGAAGTATTTGAAGATTACCTATCTATCTGGAATATCTCTATGTATACCTAGAAGACTAAACTAACATGGCTACGAGTATGATTATCATAGATGATGAATTATTAATCTATTTTTAACTATCCAATACAATTTTAAATGAGCTATATAAACATAGTACCTTAAACAAGAGTAGAAATATACACACAGTATAACAAAATTAACTTTAAGTTTGTATCAATAGACTAAAATCTATACCAATGTAAAACATTTTAAACAAGTTGTTGTTCTTTAGAAGTAAGTTTTTTAATCTACCCTTTTTTCCTATAATATGCCTGACAGGTTGGAAGTACAGTGTCTGTGGGTGAATGTTTACTGCTGTTGTCTGGAGTCTCAGTGGGCTCTAGGGCTTTCTCTGAGCTCTGAAGCTGACTTTTCAAAGCTGAGGAACTCGCCTCAGAGTAGATGGACATTGCCTTGATGAGACCTTTGATCTGTCTGTAGCAAGCTCCACATGTCTGAATTGCTCTGTTTGCAACAGAGGAAAGCATCCATGCTTGCTTGCTTGCTCAATGAGGATCTGTACCTTTTCAAGAAACTATGAAGACAAGCAAAATAGTTCAATTTCTCATTTTCTGATCTAGTGGAAGAGACAGGTAATATCCCTGCAATGATACAGACCACTAGTGATGACTGATCTAAAAAAAAAAAAGACAAGGGACTACATTTGAGTATTAAATCAGGACCCTGAGGAACATGTAGAACATGTTAAACATGTGGGTGTTCAGTTAGCACTCACTAAACATCAGTGACTCTGTTACCAGGAGTGGGTGGCTTCACAGAGAAAGCAGGATCAGACAAAGCAGAGCTGGTTGCCAGCTAATGGGATACCCCGTGAAGTCTGAATTTCACATGTACAACAACAACATTCTAATATAGGTATATTCCAAATATCGCAGAAGACACATAGACACTCAGATGTACTGGTTGTCTGTCTGAGATTCAAATTTAACTAGTTGTTCTCAGGTTTTAATTACTAAGTATAACAAACATAAGTCAAAGGCTTCTTTTAACTTTATTGAATCATGACTGATATATAAAAGTTGTATATATTTGATGTGAAATAACCCCCCTTTGAGGTAGTTAGCATATGTATCACCTCATTTGATTATCTTTTTCTTTTCTTCTTTTCCCATTTCCCTCAGTTTTCATCTCCCAGCAACCAATACGGTGTTCTGTGTCTGAGTTCCCCATCATGGGTTTCACACAGAAGTGAAACTGTACCTTTCTGTTGAGTTTCTTCCACTTAGCACGATGTCCTCCAGGCTAAAGGATATTTCCCCAAAGGCAAGATTTTCTTCTTTTCACAGGCTGCACGATAATCTCTTACATTTGCCCTTTTCTGTATCCATGCATCCATTGAGGGGTATTACTGTTTCCCTAGTGTGGAATTGTGAATAATGCAGAAATATTCTGTTCAAAATCCAGCTACTGCTCTTTGGTGGGGGGGTGGGGGATGGGATAGAAGTGGGTGGGTGGGTGGGTCACACAACAGTTTCACTGATCCCAGGAGATCTGGACGTGGAGATGAAGAAGTAACAGAGTCTATGCCCAAAGCCACAATGAGGGAAGAAAACACTTTCTACAGCCTTTCTGTTCTCTAGTAATGGCTACCACTTACTACCAGACAGTGGCGGCAACCACTACTCTGAAAGCCTTGAACTAACTCAGCCATTTGTTTATTAACATGTATAGTAGGTTGTCATTGCTCACATTCTTTAATTGAGGACACTGATTCACAAGGATGAAAAGTAAACTTCATAAGAGCAAAGAGCCAGGAAACTGGAGCTAGGATTGTGGATGGAGGTGTTGGACACCAGTGGATGCTATTTTGACACTTGAGTGGAGGAAAATCTTCTGTTTAACATAAGCTTTCTGTAGGCTTTCAAGTCGTTTTGAAAGTTGGATGGACTCTGAATCCTACATAAAGTCAAATATCATTGGTGAAATCTCTACTTCACAGAAGTGATAGCCAGAGTGCCCTAGCAACCCTCCCTCCCTCCCTCTTCAGGTGTAGAAACGTTCATCTTTGTATCCTCAAAGTCCCCCACTTCCTGGAATGTGGACTCTTCCCCCATCTGCAACAACTTATCAGAAGCAAACAAGCTACAGAGAATTGAGCAAGGATTTCTGGGATACCAACATTGTGGTCAGAGCAAAGGATGCAGTGTGAGCTTTGGCCCTTTGAGTAGGACAAAGGTGATGATTAACCCAGCATCCTGCGGATTTAAGTAGGATGGGAGCTATGAGTAGAGTCAGTCCTCTCTTTCAGCTGCAGTGCTCCTCCTGAGCCATCCTCAGATGAAGAGAAGATGCTTTCCCTGAAGGTTGCTTGCCTCATCCTGAGTGTGGCCAGCACAGTCTGGGTATGTGGTTTCTCTTTTCGCATTCTCTAGTATTTCTCCTACAAGGAGCTCTGAGTTTGGAGTCTACCAGGTCTATTATATTAGAGAGATTACTGTCAGGTCTTTGTTCTAATATTTTCTTAGCTTTATGAATGCTAGGCTGTGGAGGCAAATTCTTAGATGGGTTTGACAAGTACACAGGGTAATGTGATGTCAAGAGGAAGGCCATAGGGGTATAGTGAACACATTCTCATGGGATCTTGACATCTGTCATTCAGGCTGATTCATCTGTCAGATTCAGCCTTCCAAATTAGCAGTGTTTGGAAGTTTTTATATTGTTTGTTATATACTTTCAAGGTGTGAGACAGTGTGCTCTTTGGAATGATTTGTGCTCTTTTTAGATAACATCTAAATACTGTAATAACTTCCAAAATTAATCTTCAAAGACATATAAAAGAAAGAAACATAAATCAATAAGGCTTGTGAAGCATTCTAATTTATGAAACAAGTCAACTATGTCCAAGGAACTCAGTGACATCCTAATTAGTTACCCAGAGTGCATATTATTTCACTTACCTTCTTGGCTCACTATTCATAAATCTTGATATCAGTAAGTAAAGAAGAAAACATTTTTTGTGTGGGAATAAAATTAAAATCACCAGCTAAGGTGATATTTCTGGATAATTCATAGTTCTTTTATTTTCCTTATCTATTATTATATTCAATTTCTGCCTGCTTTATTGTGCAATTGAATTTACCATTATATTTCTTATACAAAAGGATCCCACTTGTTTCTTTAATTATGATGATTAGGGTTATTTGAATGTTCACAAATGAGAATGAGCCTGCGTTGACTAATTATAAGGACGAACTTCCCCAAACTATGTTAGTGACAGTAAAACCCTTGTGAGTTGGTAGTACAGAATGGAAATAATGAAAACCTAAAAGCCATCTCCACCCATTAAACTATAAAGTCTTCTTGGACAAAATGTTTTTATAGTTCACTTGGTTTAGAGCCGAGGACTTTTAACTCTGCATTTCTAATAATAAGGTGTTCAAACACTGCTAGTTGCTGACTACTGCCTTAACTGTTTATTATTTTCATTTTGAATGAAAATCTACAATTGCATGATTGTAGTACAAAACACTGCCAAGTTTTAACTTCCTACATTTGTGTCCTTGATAAACGCTTGTCTGACTCATGGACTATCTCCAAAGGTTACCATAGAAACCTGAAGAAGAAGGAGAGCAAGCACATGAGGGCCTAGGTCTTTGCATACAGAAAAAGTACTTACAGAAGAAAGAATGAGAACTTTTCAGCTATTTTTCCATCTATGGTCACAAAAGGGAAATAAAAAAGATGAAATTTATCTAAACTTGTTAATCCAGATCATTTTTCGTTTTAAACCCCTGACATTTAGCAAGTGCTCATTGAACTCAAACACAGTTAAAACAAAACAAAAAAACTTCATCTCCTTTGCTTCTCATAATGACTCCATAAAATAAGTAGGATTTTCATTTGACTGTAAGAAACTGAAAGGCTGGCTGTGGAGGCTGCGGGCTTTGACCTCCTCCTCCTTTTCTTCCTTGGGGCTTGTGAGCATCACCATGTCTCCATAACCAGCATCATAATGGCTAACCTTGATGCCTCTACTCCTTTTTGGATGTTTGAATGAACCCTTGAAGACCTCAGACACCGACACCGAAGGCGAATTCTTAGCAGGAGGAGGAAAAGGGCGGGGCCCAAGAGTTATGGAGAAGCAGCCGAGTCACTGCAAAGAGGCAGACTGGCCCGCATGCTCTGATGATGACTGGGTAAGCAGAGGACATGTGAACAGGGCGTCCTTCCTTGTGATACAAAGAGCTACAGGCTCACTGGGTGGGTCCTAGAAACCTCTCCCTATCGGAGATAATCTAAAGGGAACCTAGCTCCTTACAGGCCAAATTAGAGAGAGAAAATGGAAAGCAAACTAGTCCTAAAGCATTGACTAGTTATCACCGGTTTCTGGTGGGATAAACAAATGGGATGCCTGAATAGCAGAGCCTCACGAAAGGCTAAGTGGACCTTCATTCTGGAATTTCCCTCTGGCCTGTGAACTGGTCCTCAGAGGTACTTTTGTGTCAGTGGATACTGGGAGAGCTGGGGAGGGGAAGCTGCAGGGACTGTTTTAACAAAGCTTACTGGTAGCTAAGAGATAGACCTTTCTGATAACCCCACCGCTTCATTTTCAGAACCACAAGTGCCCTTCCGGCTGCAGGATGAAAGGGCTGATTGACGAGGTCAATCAAGATTTTACCAGCAGAATAAACAAGCTCAAAAACTCACTGTTTGATTTTCAAAAGAACAACAAGGATTCTAATTCGCTGACCAGGAATATCATGGAGTATTTGAGAGGGGACTTCGCCAATACCAACAGTGAGTAGGACATATTTAGTGTTCAGACTTTTCTAGCAAAGACAACAACAGAAATCCCCAACGATAATGTTTTCTTGCCACTACTGTGATTTTACTCCAAAGTACTCGGTCGTGGAGAGCACTGAAATTTAAGGAGGTGACCGTCATTTCCACAAAGTGAGAGAAGTTAGCTTAGATTTTTTTTTTAACAGCCCATGTACTGAAAATAAGGAGAGGCAGACCATTCAAGCGGCCATTCTGCTTGTGGTCTACAGGCAAGGAGTCTCAGAGGTCAAAGGGCTTCTCGAAGACGCATTCTGCTGAACCATTTACGTGTGTGTGTGTGTGTGTGTGTGTGTGTGTGTGTGTGTGTGTGCAATTTGAAATACAGGACCATGCTCAGTCTTCTCCCTAGGACTCACCAGGGCTAGGAAGCACTGTCGTCACTCTGGGCATGGAGAGCAAGTCCGTGGAAGTTCCAGTTCTTGCGGCCTTGTTTGCCTGTTTGCCTCCTTCTGTCTTCATGAAACATTGAACAGTTTAATGTCAATGGTGCAGCACTCGTTGGTGGGTGACTGGCCTTGGTAATGCCCCAAATGTTTAGAAACTATTTCAAAGTTCCAGGTAGCATGAAAATCTCCTCAACAGAAATAGCTAAAGTAGATTCAAGTCCCTTGAGTAAAGTTACAATCAAATAATTGGATGTGATCAAGCTCACTATTTACCAAATCTCAGTTTCAAAACTCCAAAGTATTTTCTTCTGGATTTCTAGTCATGAGTAGGACAGCATAACTAATATCCATGGATGACTTTTGTATGGAACAATCTAATTAAGCCTGAAACTTGTAGATTATACACCCAGAGAACAGACTATAAAGGAATAAAGTGTGGAAATATTTATAAGCCATTTCCTTTTGGGGGGGCAGGGCTTTAATAAGCAAATCAGTCTGCAGCCACCTGAATACTTGCATTTTTTATTTCAGACTTTGATAACACATATGGCCAAGTGTCAGAAGATCTGAGACGCAGAATCGAGATCCTGAAGCGTAAAGTCATAGAAAAAGCGCAACAAATTCAGGTTCTGCAGAACAATGTCAGGGCTCAGCTGATAGACATGAAACGCCTGGAGGTAAGTGGGAGCCCTAGCCCCAGCTGCTTCATGTTTGACTAAGAAGACACTGGTCTTCTGAGTGTCCACCAAGTCCATTATCCACCCAAGAGAGAGGTGTTTCCACCATAGAGATGAAGACAGAAGTCCAGAGATGTGAAGGAAATTCTTGAAGGGTAAACAGATAGTGTGTTTCAAAAGAACACACTCTGTCCTGCCTGCCCACCACGTGTGGACACCTCATGGAGGCTCTTTAAGGAGGGTTTCCATTCACAAGCATTTGCACATTTCTCTTTCTCCATCCAAAATTCGGAAATGGATCCAAATAGCTCCCACTGCACAGCTTCCCTGGCTTTATACAGCTTCCAGTGAGGATGCCATGGTAAGTCAAAGAAAAGGGATAGGACTGAGTTTTCTGATAGTCAAAAGAAGTGAAACCCGTGTCCAAAGAGTAACCCAATTTCCAGGAACCAATGACATCAATAGACATCATTCGTTTCTCTGTCTTCCTCTCTTTAGGTGGACATTGATATCAAGATCCGCTCTTGCAAAGGGTCCTGCAGCAGGGGTGTGGCCCGTGAGATAGATCTACAGGACTATGAAGGTCAGCAGAAGCAGCTTGAACAGGTCATTACTAAAGAATTGCTTCCTGCAAAAGACAGGCAGTACCTGCCAACAATAAAAATGGTTCCAGTTCCTGACTTGGTTCCTGGAAATTACAAGAGCCAGCTGCAGGAGGCCCCTCCAGAGTGGAAAGCATTAACAGAAATGCGGCAGATGAGAATGGAGCTGGAGGGGGCCCGGAAGGGTGGGAATTCACGAGGAGATGCGCGCGGGGATTCTCCGGGAGACTCTGCAACTTACGGAACAGGGACAGAGGCAGAAAACCCCAGGAACCCTGGATCTGGTGGATCTGGGTATTGGGGTCCTGGGAGCTCCGGGCCTGGAAGTGATGGGAATAGGAACCCCGGGACCATGGGGTCTGAAGGACATGGGGGTCCTGGAAGCTCTCGACCTGGAAGTTATAGGCCAACTACCTCAGGCTCTGGGAACCCCAGGCCTAGCGACCCTGACTGGGGTGAGTTTTCGGAGTTCACAGGAAGTAGCAGCCCAGCAATAAAGAAAGAATATCACACAGGTAAAGTGACCACCTCTAAAGGAGATAAAGAGCTCCTGATAGGAAATGAGAAAGTCACCTCTACTGGTACAAGCACCGTACATCGTTCCTGCTCTAAAACCATTACCAAGACTGTTGTGGGTGCTGATGGTCGCAGAGAAGTGGTCAAGGAAGTGGTCACCTCGGATGATGGCTCTGACTGTGGTGATGCTGTTGATTTAGGCTTAACCCAGAGTTTTGGGGGCAGGTTTGACAGATTTGCCCAAAGGTTCCCAGACCAAGCTGCTTTTTTTGACCGCCACTTAGATTCATTCTCATCTGACTTCAAAGAATATGTCAGTAAGACCCACGCTACAGGCCCTGATTCTTCAGACATAGAAGACTCACGCTTCCATGTACCTGACCTTTCTTCCAGTAGTAAAACCTCAACTGTCACAAAACAAGTCACCTCTAAGACCTTCAAAATGGCAGATGAGGCAGGAAGTGAAACCCACCATGAAGGAGAAACTTGGACCACCAAGAGGGGCCGTGCCAAATCGCGTGCATCCAGAGGTATCCACACTTAACTTTCGGGAAGTTCCCCTGACTCTCCCCCCCCACCCCCAGATTAAGTTAACCATTTCTGCGACGTGCCCAGGCACGCTGCACTTCCTTCCTAACCTTCTATTGTGCCTTGTTGAAATCATACTTTTTTTCATGCTAGACTGTACGTTCCATGGGGGCAGGGACTTTGCCATATGTCTATCTCTGTAATTGCCAAATGCCTAACAGTGCAGTCGTTTCTCAATAAATAAATTTTTAAAAATGGACAAATTCTTCTGAAACTCAATTCTGAGTCTGTTTAATCGAATTCATTCAAAATGTGTGCTATTGTGACATCCAACTCACTAACCTTAAATTTAGTCTTAGTTGACATTTAGATCAGGTTAAACATTTGTCCTCTTGGTATTGATGGATGGAGGCTTAGCTTCCTTTGATGACTGTTTGCTATTTGTATATGCAAGTAAGATTTCAAATCCCTTTGCAGATAGTTTGCACTTTGAAGACTTAAGTATCCTTTACCTGCTTAACATTACATCTCAATGTGGCTGCATCACTTTCTCATGGGAGGAGGGATGAAAGGAAGGGAGAATGGGAGAAAGGGAAGGAGGGAGGGAGGGAAGGAGGGAAGGAGGAGTTTAAGCAGGCAAGCAGGCAGGCAGTGTCTATCTCCTGGGCAATGCTTTTCTTTGCAAAGTTAAATGAGAGTAACTTTTTCCAACCAGCTTAATTTTTTTTTTAGACTGTGATGATGTCCTCCAAACACATCCTTCAGGTGCCCAAAGTGGCATTTTCAGTATCAAGCTTCCTGGATCCAGTAAGATTTTTTCTGTTTATTGCGATCAAGAGACCAGTTTGGGAGGATGGCTTTTGATCCAGCAGAGAATGGATGGATCACTGAATTTTAACCGGACCTGGCAAGACTACAAGAGAGGTTTCGGCAGCCTGAATGACAAGGGGGAAGGGGAATTCTGGCTAGGCAATGACTACCTCCACTTACTCACTCAGAGGGCCTCTGTCCTCAGGATTGAATTAGAGGACTGGGCTGGGAAACAGGCTTATGCAGAGTACCACTTCCAGGTAGGCTCTGAGGCTCAGGGCTATGCTCTGCAGGTCTCCTCCTACCATGGCACGGCTGGAGATGCTCTGATGGAAGGTTCTGTGGAGGAGGGGGCAGAATACACCTCACACAACAACATGCAGTTCAGTACCTTTGACAGGGATGCGGACCAATGGGAAGAGAGCTGTGCGGAGGTCTACGGGGGAGGCTGGTGGTATAACGGCTGTCAGGCTGCCAACCTCAATGGCATTTACTACCCTGGGGGCACCTATGACCCCAGGAACAACAGCCCCTATGAGATAGAGAACGGGGTGGTCTGGATTCCCTTCAGAGGAGCAGATTATTCTCTCAGGGCTGTTCGGATGAAACTCAGGCCATTGGTGGAGCAGAAGTTGAAGTAGGGATGGGGGCTCCATTTGTTTGTTTGGTTGGTTAACAAAGAAAGAAAATAAGGAAGATGGAGTCAAGAATCTTGTCAACTTCTTACAAATTTTCAGGTGCTATTTTATTGTTCTTTGTACTGTAGGTAAATGTAACTGGGATGTATTACTCCTTTGAAAAATAAAATTATACATTTTTTTCACCTTTAAATACCTCTATGAGTTTCAACACTTTTGCAAGGAAATGCCGAGGAATGTCCATTACATCAGGAAGAGGGAGTCAGACTGGAGCTCTTCTTGGCTGCAGTGAAGAGTGCTGATTTAAACATACTGCTTCTCAGACCCCTCAATTGTAGGCCCATTGCAAGTACAGAAGTTAGTTCACATATTAGACTTAAAGCTGACCTTGTGGACCCAGCCTAAATAGTCTCCCACGCTTGTCTTCCTCGGCTCTCCACCTTATGTTTTGAACCAGGAGTTCGCCGGCTTCTCTAGATTGGCTGTCAGTGAGCTCCACGGATCTGATGGCTGGCGTTACCTGGCTTTTTGTGTGATTGTCAGCGAGTTGACAAGGCTAGGCCTTTCCTGACTGAGCCAGGGCCCAGGCCCAGTGGTTTTTTGTTGTTGTTTGGTTTTTCTTTTTCCTTTGTTTTCACACTGTAGTTACTAGTGATACAGGCAGAGAAAGAGCATTTAAACTCTGGCCAACTCCTCTCCACAGCAACAGTGGCTTCCTGGCTCTCCATACAGCCTTTCTGGCTGCTCTCGGTGTTAAATGCTACTCTGGCTTTCCTAGTACTCTGAACACTTCTAGACTGGAGTTTGTTAGAAGAAACTCACCAGCCCTTCCCCAGCCACCGCCCTAAAACCCACTCCCTCTTTGAATGTTTATGGATTTATTAAAAGAGCCATTTCTAAAAATCAGTGCAGTTTAGTTTAGTATATTCACAACTATCAACTTTTCCCCTGATATCACGATAACTCCAAATTCCACTCTCTGTTTATTAACTGTAAGAAAATGATACTTTAACCTTTACCAAGAATCAATATTCAATTTGAGGATCGAACTGAGTGTGGGGGGATCACGGTTGAGTCCCATGCAAACACTCGGCTACTGTTGTTTAAAGCTGAAGGATTGTCACTCATCACTTCTTGAGGAGGGGAAACTCCATTAATCTTCTCCCGAGGAGCCAATAGGGAACAGGCACATGAAACACCACCGTGTTTGAGGAAGCAAGATATCACTAACCACAGAGGATAGAGGTTACCCTCTGGGCCCCTTGCCTCATCCCAGTCTGAGTGAGAAGGATTACATGCGGCAGCAAGTCAAGCACAGGAAGACAGGGCTGCCCATTCCCATCCGGGAGAGGAAGAGGGAACAAAACTGATGAATTTCAACGTAATTCAAGCCAGCATAGTGCTAAAGCCTATGTTATAGAGGTTACCGACCAGAGGTAACCTTTGCCAAGGGGGTAACCTAGCAGAGCTAACCATGCGATGGGCATAACTAGCAGAGTTAAGCTATGCTATGGAGGTAATCTGGCAGAGCTACAGGGGTAATACAACAGAGTCAATGTAGAGGATTTAGGAAGCATGAACAGGCACCTTCAAAGGTGATGCACCCCCACTTCCTGAGCCCCATAAAAGGAGACTTAGAATTACTGCCTCTTCTCCATATGCACACTGAACACATGTCAAATTTGTTCAAACAAGGTGCCACTGGCTGGTCACTACAGGCCAACAGCCATGATGCATCCTAACGTCATACCAAGCCTAACTAGAGTGCTGTATCAGTCTGACTCACCCTAACTATGTTTGCATGCACGATTTGAAGGGAAAACTAGAGCATTTTAAATCTTCAGTGAGCTGGAAGTGAGTGGAAACCTATAAGTCCAAGCAATCAGAAGAATCCGTGCAGGTTCAAGGTCAGCCTGGTCTACACAGCAAGTTCCATGCCACTAGAGGAAAAATACCTTTAATAAACGAAAGTGTTCCAGATCCTTTGTCGCTTGGTATGGACATGCATAGCTTCCTGCTGAGCATACTGAGAACAAAGACTGTATGTTTAAGTCTAAGCATTTGTCTCTGAAGGGACCTCAAACACAAAGCCCACTCAAACATACATGAGCATCAAGAGCACACAATTGCCTCTAACATATATATTACCACCAAAGACTGCAGTGCAGACGGATATTAAACACACACAGAGGAAGCTAATAAAGCCTCCTCCCCCATATTTATGAAATGCAGACTCAGAAAAGTCTAGTGTTAAAGGAAGGCAAGACTCAATGTTCTAGAAGCCTACAAGGCCAAAGTGCCTGCAGCAATGCTGACAGGCCTTTCACAAGGAACACAGCATTTGCTGTTGTTGTTGTGGGTAGCTAAGAAGCCCGCTAAAGTGAATGGAAAGTGATACTCCATCCCAAAATTGACAAGTATAGATTCAATCATGTTGGCAATATTCCAATGTGAGCCTCCTGTATTTTTAATCATGTACTAAAACTCCTTATCAGTTCTTTAGCATACAGTGAAACGGTAAAATGACTGTCTGCAACTGAGCTTTTTTGTTATAAAACCAAAGTTAATGTGGTTTTAAAGTTCCTTGATCGCCTGAGATGGCTCAGCAGGTAAAGGTACTTGCTGCTAAGTCTGATGATCTGAGTTCAGTCTTGGAACAAACGTGGTAGGGAAGAATTGGCTCGCTCAGGTTGCCCCTGGCTTTCATACACGCACACAGACATACACTAAATACACATAGTGTTTTTTGAAAACTGTTTTTTATAAACTGTCTTAGAAACCTGAGCAAGTGAGACAGCTCAGCAGGTAAAGTGCTTGCCACATAAACCTCGTGACCTGAGTTTGATCCCATGTCTGTAATCTCGGCACTTCTGCTCTAAGATGACAGTTTGTGACAGGGGACTCACTCAAACCCTCCTGGTCCAGCTAGCCTAGAGCATGCAGCATGGCAGAAAAGAGAGAGACTCTGGCTTAGCAAGGAGGCCAGGACATGCTCATGCCCCCCCCCCAAGTACAAAAAGTCTTAAAACCCAGAAAAAAATCCTTAAATAATCCTTTATCTGAGAAAAAAATAAGCTGTCATTCAAAAGAAAAAAAAATCTACAAAAAATGGGGAACTGAGAAAATAAATCTAGACTAAAAGGCAGGGGAAACACAGACGCTAAATGGCATTGACTTTTCAATCTATTGGCATCACTGGGCCCTTAAATACTGCTCACTTCAGCTCATGGTATCCAAGGTGGAGGATGAACTCTATGGATTTCCCCCCAGCTGCTTTCCTATGACTTATGAAAGGAGAGCCCTCAACGGCACAGGGCCGTCCCTCTGGGCATGGCTTTTTTAGTTCCTTGGAGTCTTGGTCTCTTGCTTTCAGGTACATGGGCAATCCCAGTGCTTCACACCAACTAAGAAGCAAAAGCAACAGTCCAGGAGCAGCATGTAGCATCCTTTCCATCATGTGGTCAGTGAAGGACACAGCTAGGAAAAGAGTGTCCTAGGGTGGGATGCTGGGCATCAAGGAGGCTGTGTGGAGAGGCTCCATGCAGCAATGGGAAGGCAGGGAGACACACTCCACATTGTGTTTGTATGGAAGACCGAAAAATAGTCTGCCATATGTAATGTGAGATTTCAATGCACATTTGTACCATTAAAAACAATTTCAATCCATCATTTTAAAAAAGGAAAATATCAACTCTTTGTGGCTGTGTTTCACATTAACTGAACTTCATCTGCTCAGAGACTATCTGTCAGTTTGAAATAAATCTACTTCTTCCTTCTTATCCCCAAACCAGGAGGCAGACAACCAGCCAGCCAGCCATATGCACACGCACGCACACACACACACACACACACACACACACACACACACACACACACGGGGTGGGGGTGAGGGGGACATGCATACACAAAGCAATAGAAAACAAAATACAGAATCGAGTTTTGGTGGCCTCATTTGCTCTAAGTGGCTTTAAAGAATAAGTAGCAGCATAAACAGATCTTCAAGTCTTTCTTAAGTGACAAGTGATGAAATCGAAAGCAAAAGCCACACTCCCACCAAAGCTAGGCAACCCCATTCCCTGAACACCCCCACTATCTAGATCAGGTTGGATGGTAGGTAAGTCTATGAGGGAGTTGTCTTTATTACATTAATTGATGTGAGAAGACAGAGCCCACAGTGGGTGTCACCATTCCCCAGATTTGGGTCCTGGGCTGTCTCAAAAAGGAGAGAGTGAGCTAAGTACTAGAAGCATGCATGCATTCTCTTTTCTCTGCTCTTGACTGTGGCTGTGATGTGACTGTTTTGAGTCCCTGCCCACCTTGGATTCCCTGTGGGGATGAACTGTAACCAGGAACTGTAGGGACTCCATAGAGCTGCTTTTTATCAGGAAGTTTTATTGTTTTATCATAACAACAGAAAGACACTAGGACACTTAGCATTTACTGAAACAGTTTGGAATAATTATAAAGGTTTATTTAGTAGCCAAGGTAATAATACAAGCTCTCTGAAGGTGACAGACTTTACACAGAAGCAGTTTCTGAGATATACTTGATTTATTCGCTTATTTATGCATTTCCTAACTCACTGATGGTTGGAGATTTTGTTTGTTTTTTGAGAGAGACTCTCTTTAAGTAGCTCTGGATGTTCTGAAACTCACTATGTAGGCCAGGTTGGCCTTGAACTCACAGATGCACCTGTGTCTGCTTCCAGAGTTGCAGGGATTAAAGGCAAGAGATAACCACACCCAACTTGATGAATTTTTTTAACTGAGTGTTTTATAAATCTCAAGTATAGGGAAATACCCATAATTAATTGAAGGGGAGAGCAGGGAGGGCCTTAGGTATCACAGAGGGGACTGTTAGGATGAGGAATTTGTACCTGGGAAGGAGAGTTGGTCTAATTCTCACATGAGAACTGGCCACTGTCTTTCACTTCATGTGGTAAAGGCAAGTCAATTTAAAAGAACTGCCAGATTTTCAGTATCATGGCTGAGCAGAGGTCTAGCTGTCCATCAGCTCCTTGTTGAAGGTGGGTGATGGTGATTGCAACAGAGTCCTCTGGAAAATATTTGCTAAGCTCACCTTTGACTCAGCCATGGAGGTCCCTGACCCCAAGTTTGCACACCTATACAAGTGGTTGCCAAACTGTGCTAAGCGTCTCTTTTGGAGAGATCCAGCACACAGAGCAAACAGTCACTGGGTATGGGTGAAGGACGCAGGGGTACTCATTAAACTGTTCCTGAAATTGCTGTTATGTCTGAGCCTTCCAAAACAAAATGTTAAGACAAGAAATAAATATAATCCAGACAACAAACAGTAACATGCTACCCTTTGATCACATTTGCCTGAGAAGAGACAGAGGGTGTGATGGTTTCGGATCTATAAATAACCAATGGGTACATTTCAGAGGAATTTAAAGTCCAACTGAGAGAATCACATGAGCCTGACAGGTAAAGTGGTTTTTACCCGATTTTGGCCTTTGGAGACATACTAAGCCCAAGTGTCCTCTTAAACATAGGCAGTTGGTCACCTATGGAGTCATGGCAACTTCAAGGATGACTAGGTGCTCAACAGTGCTCTGTGGACACCATCTGCATCAGAATAGACTAGGTCAGAAGGATGAAGAGTCTCTCACAAATATAAACATATGGGTAATTCCGAAATCCAGCTTGTGATCAGAAACTCTTAAGGGGTTTATTGGAAAGCAGAGGATTCTTGTAATACATAAAGGTTAATATTTGGAAATATTTTTAAGAAGGCTACAGACTGAGCTGGGCCTGGTGGCACAGACCTTTAATCTCAACACTACTTTCTAGATAGATTGCATGTGACAGATTATGCAACAGGCACCTACTTCTGCTATTTGCCCACTGAAAACAGACCATCAGATCAGGTCTCTGCTTCCGTGGTTCCACTGTGGCTTTACTTTAGGCTCTAGGGACTCATTCTGCCCTCTGTGTTTGCTTAAGGGATAGAGCAAAGGTCTGAGGATCGTGCTTTTCCACCTCCCTTAACTCACTGAACTTTTATACTTTCAAAATTCTACTTCCAAGTATTCTACGTTTTGAATGTATGTGTGTGTGTGCGCGCTTTTGAGCCTCTGTTAGAAAAACAGCCCATATATATAAAGAGAGAGATCCAAGGCCTTGGTAATTCTTGGAGTTTATTCATTCAATGTTTACTAAATTACAATCTGTTCATGCTGGAATCAAAAGTTGAAGAGAAGCTTCTGAAGGAAGCAGAACAAACAGACCAATGGCTGGCGTTCACTGCTGAAATGTGAGCCATTTCCCAAGGCTTTCAGAAAGTTCTGAGCGTGAACAGTTGACTGGAAGGGGGGTGGGGTGGGGGGTTCAAAATCAACAGCAATTTTTCAGATTATGTTGGAGGTAACACACTGCTGGGCCTGGCCAGCGAGATGGACACAGGAGTGCAGATAGTTCCTCAAGACCATCTTAACTTCAGGCATTTGGACATTTTCTTTGTTTCAGGAGTGGAATTGTTAGATCACCAAATCAATTCTATTTTTTATTTTTTGAGGAAATCATGTTTTGTATGGTGGTCTCTTTATTTAATATTCTCACTAACAACACGATGATAGTAGGCCTGGGACAGGAGGGGAGAAGGGGGAAATTTTGATGTATGAAGTTATAGTAATAAGTTCTAGAGCCTCCATGCAGACAGAAGTGCAGTGCTGTGCACTTGAAAATGATCTCATGTCAGGTGTCGGTACCTTAAGACAATGAAACAAAACAAAAAGACACTAGGAAAGTTTAGGAGATTATGGATGTAATAATGCCATGTGAGTAAGGGGTGTGTGCATACATGTGAGCATGTATGCAGTGTAGAGATCTGGTTTTAGTGTGACTGTGTACAAACATATATGTAGGCAGGGTTTTGTTTTGTTTTGTGTATGCAAGTGAAATGTAGGTATATAATGAAAGGGGCAGGTAATAATGGGAGATAATAACAGTCAGTTTTGTCTCCAAGTATGGGATTTGGGTTCAAGGCATTCAGACATTGATAGTAAAGAGCTAACTTTAAGCAGGCAGGTAAGTTGGGCAGATTTGTCTGTCTTTTGGGCAATGTAGAAGATACCAGAGTGGCAGGTGTGGTATAGACTATGGTGGATAGACTCTATGGCAACAAGGCCAAGCAAAAATGAAGCAAAGGGACAAGGCCCTAAGAGAGATTTCTGAGCAGCGGATTAATCTTTGCTTAAGTAAGTGGCAACTGAGAAGATGGGACTCAGGAGCCTAAGCCCGTCCACACAGGCAGCAATGATAGCTGCAGGGAAGAAGCACTGAGCTAAGACACCATGAAAAACTGTTGTGATGAGTGCCCATGGGGAGAGGTATCAAGGGTAGGAAAGTCTACCTTCACAGTAGTTCCAGTGTAACCAGCTACAAAAATAACAATCCAAGGGTGACGGACCACTTGGCTTCCTCCTCCGCCATTTCCCTAAGACACACCATGAGAACTTCATCTAATTGCTTGCTTGGACTCAGGCCTGAGGTCCTCTCAAGAGGCAGAACAGTTGTTTTCCCATGGAACAGTACGGCATTTGACTCTTCAAATAGTCAATGCCAGCTCACCAGACATCTGAGATTGTGTAAATACCTTCCTGCCTGACAAATTCAAATCCTGACAGCATGGGCCACAAAATACGAAAACATTAATTTAGGACAACAGGGACTGGTTTATGTAATAAATCTGTTAGAAAGATTTTTTTTACAAGATACCTTACATGAGTAAGTAGGATTTTGAAACCAGACTTATAAACATTGGGGTTCATTTGTGTAATGCTTTTCTCCAATGGGGATGGGCGGTGCTTAGCCTGAAAGGCGTCACAGTCAGCTGGAGTCAACTGACTCTATTTATTACCATCCTTTTCATTAGTTCTCTGCAGGAAAGGTAAATGAAAGATATAAAGGAGGGCTGGAGAGATGCTCAGAAGAGAAGATCTGACTCCAGTTCCGACACACAGAGGCTCACAGCCACTGTAACCCCAGCTCTGGGAGAATCTGACCCCTCTGGATTCTGCAGGCCCCTGCACTTGTGGTGCACATATCCATACCCATTCACATAATTACAAACAATAAAAACAAAATTTTAAAACAAAAAGAACACAAAAGAAATCCATGTTCTGTTTTCAATGTCTTTATCCTACACTTTCCCCAAAAGACACAATCAACCACTGTTTTGAGTTTTAGTGGATATAATGTATCAAAGAAAATACCAACAACATAACATAAAAAAGTCACATAGAGGAATAAAAGTCTGCATTTGGGGGACTATTGCTGTGAGAAGAAGGGCCTGATCTTCATAGACATCTTCCTCATGGAGTACCATGATCCCTTCCAGTTCATCCACACTACACCATCATCTGTACCATGCTTGGACATGTCCCAGCTGTAAACACCACCCCAGTAGTATCTGCCATTTGGATTGGCTGCATGGCATCTGTTATACCACCATCCACCACCATCTTCTCTTGAGCACTGCTTTTTTGGATCTGTAGTTAACCTGAAAGGAAATGAGTTTGAGTTACCATACATGCAAGTACCACTGTCAATTCAGTTCTTTGGCAAGAACCTACATGAAAGTACTGTGCTCAGTTGTATATGGTACTCTTTCCCTTGAGTTCTATAGGTAAAGCTCAAATACAGCAAAGGTCTTCTCTGCCCCACAGTAAGAAAGGGAAACAGCTGGGCCTATGTGGTCTAATTTTGAAATAGTTTATCTAATTCTGTAGTATGAAAGACCCTGAGATACGAACTAATAGTTTCAATAGATGCATTAGTGAATAAAGACACAGATGTTTATAAAGATACACAAAAAACTCAGAGAGTTTACTCTAGTTGCTGGTCTATCTTCAAGTAATTGTCTGGCTTTGGGCAAATTTATATCTCTAAATTTCATCTGAAAGATGAAATTGATGATGTCTGCCTCAGAGATGGGATGCTTTCAATCGATATGTACAGAGTTCAGGAGAGGGACTTCCTGATAAACTTCAAGTGTCTAAGTATGGGGGGTTGTTTATAATGTTAGGTACATTTGTGATGCTGGGTAATAATGTTAGTGAGGACTTTAAGGAAAAGGAGCCAAGACTGTGGTGCTTACCAGCCATCATTGTCCCTGTCGTACGTGCTGAAGAACATGCCATTATGGATGGTCATGGTCCTGTTTTCCCCCACCAGCTGAGAGGCTCCATCCATGAGGGCATTACCAGCTGTCCCTTTGTACTTGTCCACAGAGACTTGGTATTTGCTAGCCTCATTCTGCACTGTGAACCCTCCATAACGTGCCTTCACTTTGTCTCCTTTCCAGTCCTCCATTTCGATCAGAAGTTCCGTGGGTCCCATCCTGGTGAGCTGGCTAATCTTATCGTTCCCAAGCCAATATTCACCTAGAGAAAACAAATGTAAAATATCAGAAAAAAATGAAGTCTCTGGGCACCCAAGAACTGTTCTTCCTCCATATGTTTAGCTCCCACATTTAATTTTTTAAATCTTTATTTATTGTGTGCATATGTGTTTAGGTGTATAGTTAAATTCCTTTTAGCATCCTAAAAATCTGGAAATAGACTCCTCTCCTTAATGTTTTTAATAGAAAAAAACCCTCATTAAAATAGAAGAATTTTATTTTACACTTGAAGTCTCTACCTGGTAAGCCACAGTACTTCTTCCCATCTTCGTTGGTTGCAATATTTCCAAATCCTTTTTTGTATGGGTCCCATTTCCTGCCAAAGTCGACACTGCCATCCTGACGGTTCTGTATGAGTGTCCAACCTTTTAGTTGACAGAAATAAAATTAGCTTAAGGTAACCAGTAATAACAGCACTCTGGAAGGACAACCTGAACCCATTGCCCATTTGTTTTATTTTATACTTATTTATGTTTGGTTCTCCAAGTAGATATAATAAGGAAACAAGCATGAGAGGCGAACTCTTAAAATGTTTGGAAATGTCAAGTGCCACATGTCATTGAAATGCATGCATCAAGGATCTTTTAAATCTTTTCAAATACCAGATTGAATTTCAAATCGAGTGGCTCCTTGCCAGCTCCATTGGAGCAGAGCCTTGTTTCCCAGCATCCAGGACACTTAGAGAACGAAAGATCAGCCACTGACTAGTGCTTACCTCCATTTTCTGTTTCCATGTCACAGTAGGCTCTGTATGGCTTGCTGGAGATGTCAGGCTGAATGAGATACATTTCAGATGTCTCGCCTCCTTTCCTAATGATATCCTCACATTCTGCAAGAATGCAATGCTGGATTACGTTCAAGGGACAGTAACACAGTCTTCAGCCACTCATTCCTGAATAACACTGACTACACTGCGTACAAAGGACCACTTTATCACAAACATTTGAGAATAATGTTCTATGGGTTGGACCTTCTTCTCACTGGCAATCAAAACCAAGTAAAGTGAATTATAAAGCTCTCTTTATTTCCCATTCCTATAAATAGAGCACACAGGATTAGGAAACTCTTCCATCTTTCCATGGTCCTGTCATCTGTGTATGTCACATGCATGCACTCAGTAGAGAGCCCTGGAATCTCCACCTATACTATAGTGGAAGCTACTCAGTAGAACTGGGCGGAGTTGTCTGCCAAGGCAGAATATAAAAGCCCAGGATACAACCACAATGTGCTAGACTATCATTATATTCTGTTAGGGGAAAGCTACTGTGTTCACTTATTAGTCCCTATGATTAGAGAGTGTTAGATCTTCTGGAATTCGACAGGATTTATTTACTGACTCATTACCTTTGCCAGAAACTACAGGAATATTGCAGCTGACAGTGCATGGGGTGCGACAGTATTCCATCTGAGCCGAGATGTCAGATTCTAATTTTTGTATTTTGCTTCTCAGATTCTCCAGGATTGAGCGGAGCACACGAAGATTAAGGGGGATGTTATCATTCACGGTCTCATCAATATATAATCTCTGGTCTTCCAGAATGGAGGAATACTCATTTATGACATTTTCATTATCTGGAAAAACAAAATGATGTTGGAATGGTCAGCATTTTTGCCTATAAAAGTATATCTAACTATGTAAAAACGATTTTGATTTTCCAAGAATAAATAAAGAGACTTTGAGGCATCATCAAGCTATCATGACTGCTGAACTTAAGAGGCATTATTTATTTTATGAGAGGTACAAATTGGCATACGACCCCACTGCTACTCCCCTGATTTGCCCTGGGTACAAGCTAAAGATCATATATGGTAACAAATACAAGTTATGTCTTCTTTGGTGAGCAGTGTGTGAAGGCTCCATCTCAACATGTAACATTATAGAGAAGAAGCACTTGGCACACACTGCAGAGCCTTGGGATTTGCAAGGACATTTCAGAATCCTTTTATTCCTAAATGTTTACACTTGGGTGAGTGCCTCTGAAAAGCCTGTGCCATACTGACACCCCAGCTGATTCCTACCCACCAGGTCCATAGCCCTCAAGGCTGACATGCCAGATGTCACTACTCGAAGGTTAGTTTACGTCACATCGACCGTTTTCATAGTCAACACCCCAAGTGTTAAACTTACAAACACTTAAGTTTTTTATTCTATGCATATTATCTTCAGAGTCACAAGGCAAATATCTAACAGACTGAAAATAAGAAACCATTATGACATTTCCCAAAGAAAGTCACTGTAGTGAAAGCAGCGTGAACACTGATAACTTGAGGAGTGCTTGTCTGGCAAACTGCAGATGAAGGTGCCTGAGGGTGGACCCAGGGTAAGCAGGGACAGAGAGGAATCAGCACACTTTCTGACTGACCTCGGATGTCAAGGAGAAACCCCCAGCATGGCTACCTTTAACTTGGGCCTGCTTCTTTTTCCACATGTCTTTTAGCAGAGTCAGGTACTGGAAGGTGGTGGAGGAGGTCTCAGAAACGGACTGTATGTTGTTATTTAAGTCAGCAACACTCGCCTTGATTGGCCTTTCCTGGTTTATCAAAGTCTGTTGCAATTGACACCCTGTAGGACACAACACTCCCTGTAAAGGAAGAAAACAGCTGCCATTAGAGTAGTAGATATTTGTTTAAACTGTGTCTTAGTGAAACCTTAGTGATCTCACAAGTCCATTAAAAAACTTGATATTTCATTTTCTTTATGGAAGACCAGAAACCTTAAAAATGTCAGCACACACTTATAAAGAAAAGAAATAGTCCTTACCACAGGAAAAATAAATGTAATCAGGCTATGAAAATTTTACCCAGCCCAAAGAAGAAAGTAGGCAAAATACAAAAGAAGAGACAATGTCCAAACACCCTAGTCTGTTATCTTGTGTCCAGACCCAAGAGTCCAATAAAGAAAGGATGAATTTTTCAAAAAAAAAAAAAAATAAGGACTAAGTCAAGTCCATACTTTGAATTTTAAGCCTTAAATATGCAAAATTGCAATGATAGAGATGTTGGCCCATGAAATATTAAGATTTCTTGGCACAGGAGACTCACCCTGGGGAAAAAAAAAAAAGCCCCTACCTGGTCTTTGTCAGCGTGAAAACAGCCTCCTGCATCAGGGGCTTCTCTTTCCACTTTCTTCTGGCTGGCAACCACTTTGGCTGGACGGGCTCGATAGCCACCTCCACTGATAGGAGCGGGGGCAGGTCTCAGGCTAGGAGCCTGTTCCTTTCTCCTGTCAATAGGTCGATGTCCACGGGCATCCAAGCTATCCTACAGGAACCGGGCAGGGAGATGATGCAAAGTTAGAGAAGCTGTGAGAGGTAACTGTTCTGAGACGGCACAAGCCTGGTGATTTGCTACAGGTCTCTCCACTGGCTGGCTCAGATTCGTTGTGTCTTGTCAGGTGGATGGGGGATCAACAACACACAAAGCTACTGCATAATCTAAGGCGGTTTTATAAGGAGGATTGGCTGGGGCTAAGACAAACCTACCCTAGATTGTAAAATCTAAACTTTGGAACACACAGAACTATCAGGAGTCTAGATGATCAAAAAGAATGAATAGTCTCAATCCACCTGGGTTAGTAAATTTCTACAATTGTTATTAATTATTAATCAGTTCCCCAACTTTCAATGTTTATAAAGTGATGATCAGGGTGAGTCTAATGTGATAATATTTGAGACAAGATGATCTATTTAAAGAAAACTTGCTAGTAATAAGACAATAATAACTCTAAATGTTACAGAGAATTAAGACAGTGTGGGATAAGGTACTGCTTGGGTTCAAGTCTTGACCCTGCACCTTGGGCAAGTTACTTTACTCATGACTCAGTTTTCTCATTTATGAAATAAGGACAACCACAGCTTGCATCTGACTTATAAGATTATTAGGAAAATAAAACCTGTTTACCTGTGACACCCTCAGAATTATACTTGACTCCTCTTAAGTTTTCATTATTCTTTTCAGTGTAGCCATACTTCAAAGACACTTCTGACTTCACTGTTAATTCCTCTTCTAGTCTCAGTTTTCAACATTATTTGTTAAGCTATTCCCTTAAAACTCCCTACATAATTTCTTTATCAAACATGATATTATTACCATATTTAAAGTAATTTTTCAGACTTTATAGACTTCATTAAAGATGATTTGCTAACTTAAGACTCCTTGAGAAGATCCTTGAGTGGAAGAGATGCCATCAGATAGGAAGGTTTGACTTGGAATAAACATGCTTATCACTTTTAATCGCCAGTAGTCTGACTCTGAAGGCTGTTTTTGCAGATGAAGAAACCACAAAAGCTGGAGCAATAGCCAGTTATGTGCATCTAAGCCACCACATGAGCAGCTGCACCTGAAAATGTACTGCCATTTCTTCATTAAATAGTTATAGTAGTTTACATTTAGTGGATGGTGCAAGGATTGAAACCCCAATAGACTGGCTGAAGATTTACTGGCTTAATTATTGACTAAATCTCACTGTCTCTGTCTCTCTCTGTCTCTCTCTCTCTCTGTGTTTCTCTGTCTCTGTCTGTCTGTCTCTCTCTCCTCTCTGTCTGTCTCTCTCTGTATGTAAACAATGCTATGTATTTTTAATGGGTGAGCATTCAGGATGATATGCATATTTCATATTAAAGACCTGGCCCTAATCAGAGCTTGTCTGCTCTAACACAAATTTAATGAAATGTGTTTTTGTTCACTGCAAATACAATTATGAAAAAGAAAACTACTGGCTTGTTTGCTTGATTTAGAATGTTGTACACAGGTGACATGAATTGTCTGGCTTCACTAGAGAAAATAAATGACAAATACTGAAAGAGCCAATGGGGACACAGGTTAGGAAAGAGTGCTTACGGAAATAACTGAAACCAGGAAACTCACATTGGAGCTTAACCGAAAGGATTAATTGGTAAGAATCTGCAAGCACTTTTGAAGTAATTTCTGAAAATGTACACAAATACATCCTTTACATTTTTCTTACTTAACCCAGACGAATTTATTTTTATTTGTATGATCAAATAATTTGAATGCTAGCATGCCCTTTACTCCAAATCATCCACAGTGAATCAGCTCATTGCAATATTAACGTGTATTCTGAGAGTAAATTTCATCACAATACATTTAGTAATAAAATTTAAACTATTTTCTTAAATACACTTCTAATATTTATGACATCAAAGTAATACCAACAATAAGTTGGTAAAACTACTTGGACTGGGCATGGTGGCTCAAATCTGTAATGCAGTTAAGAAGCTGAGTCAAGCTAGGTAGCACATGTCTTTAATCCCAACCCTAGAGTGTTAGAGACAGGTAGATCTCTATGAGATCATTAGCAGTGAGCCTGGTCTTACATAGAGAGTTTCAGGACAGCCAGAGCTACATAGTGAGACCTTGTCTCAAATGAACAACAAACAATCTGAGGCAGGAGGACTGCCACAAGCTTGAGCCCCACCTGAGATACAAAGTGAAAGTCTGTTTCAAAAAAAAAAAAAAAAAAGAAAGAAAGAAAAAGAAACAAATAACATGAGGAAAAACACTTCTACAAGTAAGCAAGTTATGCTATATATTAATAATGACAACAAATATTACTTCTGTTATAATTTTAATCTGAAAAATACTCCAAAATTTCATTTTCTGATTTTAAAATTATAATTCTTACCAATATTCAATAACCTTGGGAGTGATATATCATCTTACTCAGTAAAGAGCAAACAACCTACCAATTTTTTCCTTTCAAAAGACTAATCTTTTACTATCATAGAACCCATAAATTAAAAAAAATTGTCATTTATAATTATAATAATGTAGTGCAAGAAGTAAGTGAAAATTCATAGAATTAGAACAAGACAGAAAAACACATCTTACATAAATGAAGCCATCTTCACCTTGGAAAATTAAAGGTGCTTAAACCAAAAAATAATATATGACTTTACTTTCATAGATACAATCCTACAAAATATGTTGAAAGTCAAAGAAGTCCCTTAAATTAACAATTCAGTCTTGTATGTACAACCCAGGCTACCTTAATTTAAATAACTATTCACTCAAAATTATTCCATTATTTTATATTAATAATATTAGTAGCAATATCTGTATCTGTAAAATAAAATAATATCTGTAAAAAAAATCACCGGGAGTGGTTCAGGTTCATCGTAGTCATCATCAGCAGCTTGAGTTTGAACTGAGAAAAGACAGAGCAGCAGCAGCCATAGATACTTCATGGTTTTGGATTTTTGGAAATTCCAAGCAGCCGCCCTTTGCCTGCAGACTTAGCCGAGAGACTGCCGATCTTATATATAATGGGTCCTCTTCCAGGCATGACTTCAGAAATGGTTACCTCCCGTTAGTTAATATTTGACATTTGGAGTCACTTGTTGGCTGAACTGCTTTATCATTTGAGCAACATCTTCCCAGCAAGCCTTGTTTACCCGTCAGATAACTCACCTTCTCTGCCGGCCTAATGTGGACACATGGAGGCTCTTCAAGTCACTGAATCAGAGGAAATGATAGGAACTAAGGACATTCTGAAGAGCGTTGTGTCAGAGGTCCCGTAAATTGTGGAGAATGGTACAGGAGTTCATAAAGGATGTGCAAGAAAAAAAGTTTAATTCAGAGAAAACTGTTTGGCCTACTCAGGAAAACCTCAGTAAAGAGATGCATTCATACTCATGTGTTGCGGCAGTTGTAAAATCAACTTTGAAAGTGGCCATCAAAGTCAAGAGTTAGTATATCATCACGTGTCTATTCTTTTTTCTAGATGTTAATTAGAATTATAAAATAACCATTTATCTATGCTGTGATAGACAAACATCATAGAAAAATAAAAAGTCCTAGCTTCCCTTTTATTTCTGCCCTGATTGGCTTTTATATTTTGCATTTTTTATGTTATTTCTGTTGTTGTTGATGTTTTGTTTTGTTTTGTTTTGTTTTGTTTTGTCTTTTGAGACAGGGTTTCTCTGTGTAGCTTTGGTACCTTTCCAGGAACTCACTCTGCACCACCACCACCTGGCTTTTTATGGTTAAATTTTTCAATCACTTCTAAACACTGTTATGATACCAGTGGATTATAGATTCCAATATTAAGATTATAACTATAGTAATGGAATGCACAGTTAACATTTCTTTATCATTATACTGTATATCTTATTTTGTCTTATATACATGAGAAGATATCATTTCAACATATGTGAAGTCTTCATATGTCTCTTTTAGTTAGTATGGCCATATGGAAAATGCAGACTGTTTTCTTTTGTCATTTCTCACAAGTCACCACTGCTGTGTTACCTGCTCATTTGTTTGCAGTAGGAAGAATCAAGAACTAGTCCATCCACCTAACTCAGACGACATCCAAAGTCAACAAGCCATGTTCCGGCAAGTGCATTGCTCAAAAGCATTTCCGGTTTTGTATGAAAAGTGAAACATTCTCATAAATTTTACAAAATATTTTGATAAGAAAGATAGCAAATGATTTGAGTTTGGATCATGAGAGTGTTTGAAACAATATGTTTGAACAGAGACACTGGAATTTCTTCTTTTGTTAGTACAGTATATCTTTTAACTTAGACTGTAGAAACAAAGTCTGAGTGTAGATACAGGAAAACACTGATTTATTTTCCGATCTGTGCTTCCTTTTTCAGGGTAAGCATACTTTGAGAGTCTTTTGATTTCATTTTTTTCTTAGAAAAATAAACAATCTGACAGAAAAATCAAGTTTGTATATGTGCACTAATCAAATGTACATGAGAATGTACCTTCAAAATATAATTGATAAGAAACACATCTTAAGGCTCTGGACAGGATTTCATCACTGCAACATTTATATTTTTGCTGATTTGAAAAGAACTATCTTGAAGAAGACTAATCATGTTTTGAGATGTATGGTATGACTATATTTCCAGTCTCCAACAGGTTACCTCCTAGCGATAGTGCTAATCATTGCGTAAGTCTGTGCTTTTTAGCATCTCTACATATATGTGAGGCAGATCTTGTTCAACATGAAAGTGAAAGTTCCTTCAACCACCTCTGCCTCTTCATGCTACTTAGACTGGCCCCCGGAGATTTAACAGTCATTCTCCACACAGCACCTACGAGCCTTCAAAAGGACAGGTAGTGTGCTAGGGCTGGGGATACATGGAGGAGCAAGGCAGAAACAGAGGGCATTCAAACCATTAATCACAGAATAAACACATGAACTGGACTTCACGGATACACACCTAGCTGGTGTTCATTTGTCTTATTTAATTCTTAAAAGCAAATGATGAATTTGAAGCTCAGAGGTCAAGTCAACTACCTACAGGCAAAGAGGTTGCAAGAGCTGGTACCAGGCTGGACCAAGTCTGTCTGACTCAACAGGCCCTGTTTTGTGCCCACTGAACCACACTGTCCAACGGATTGCATGTGCAGACTGTAGAGTTTTGCTTGTACCTTATGTTGGTTGTTGTTGCTGTTTGGGGCAAGCTCATCTATTAGAGTGCCTCTGACTGGCTTTCTGTTTGGGTTATCTATGGTTATTACAGTGTCTCTTATTGGCATACTCATTCTCACCTCTTACTTTCATTCATATTTTTCAGCCTGGTACCTAGCATGGATGTTCATGTCCATGTGGCAGATGTAGGTGATACCTTTTACCTTTTGTTTCTCTAGAGTTATAGACAGTGGAAAGCACCCTGAGTTGTCTAATAGTCCCAAGCAGACGATTCCATGTTAATGAGAAGAAACATACTGAAATACTTAAGTGTTTTTGCACTTGGCTGCCATTGGTGGAGAAGAAAGGGAGTGCTGTTTGCTAAGCCAATAATGCTGTGTTTTTCTTATTAGTTGATCTTGTTATGTAGGTCAAGGGCAGTCGATCAGTGACAGAGAAAACATGACCCATCCTGCCCAGCTGCTTCCTGGCACCAAAGATAAAGACTTGTGAACACCGATTATCAAGACACTCTTCTTGTGACTTGTTCAGTGCATGCAAGGCGCAGCCTGCACAACACAAGGCCATCTGGGCTAAGTAGAAATCTTTGAGTTTCTCCTTTGCAGCAGGTGGGTAGCTCAGTGAGCAATAGACACAAGAGTCCTGAGTTTACGGGGCAAGACAAGACAGCAATCAGCTTCGGAAACCTGTGCTGAACCCTACAGAATCGTAGGAGGCTTTTGCACAGTACCAGCCTTCAAAGGGAACATGGACTTTAAAATGAAAAGGGTTTTTGAACTTGTATCAGGCAGGCAGCAAGGGAGGGGGATGCTGAGTAGCAGTGACTGCTTGTATCACACACCTTACACCTGAGGTATTTCATATCTATCATTTGAGTGAGTTTATGAATGTATGCCTGAATGAATAGATAGGTAAGACATATCAGTGGCCCTGCTTGTCTACACAGGCATATGATTGGAAATGTTACAATTATTAGTCTTTTAGCATGTTCTCCTTGGCTACAACTTAAGAACTGTAACATGAATCTTAAAAGGTCTTATTAATAATAATAATAAAAAAAACTGGAGCCAGATATTGGGGTTAATGCTGAAAGACCAGAGAAATAGAACAAGCCACAGCCAACCTCGCCTCACCAACTCCTCAGCTGATCCTGTTTCCTGAGTCCTCACCCGGGAGGGATCTCAGCTGAAACACTTAAAAGCCTCTAATTCCTGGTCCTCAGGCCTTATATAACTTTCTGCTTCCTGCCATCGCTTCTTGGGATTAAAGGAATGTGTCCTTCCCAAGCAAAGACATGATATCTCAAGTGCTAGGATTAAAGGTGTGTGTCACCATGCCTGGCTCTGTTCACAGTGTGGTCTTGAACTCACAACAATCTCTGCCTCCGAAGCGATAGGATTAAAGGCATGTGTGCCACCACTGTCTGGCCTCTATGTCTAATCTAGTGGTTGCTCTGTTCTCTGATCTCCAGGAAAGCTTTATTAGGGTGCACAATATATCAACCACAAATAACTGTCCAGTGGAAATTAGCCCTGGAACGTTGGAGGCCAAATTGAACTTCTGGCACCAACATCAGAACAGTGTGGCTGGGATACCTGCAGTTGACCTGTCATCCTCAGTAAGAGAAAGCATGTGACAGGGATGAAGAGTAGGAGGTCACTGTCTGTGTGGACAGCTCCCTTTGTTGATCTAGTAATGTCAGCGACCCTTGAGTGTGTAGCTTACAAGGAACCCGAGGAGCTGGGACAAGGGGGTATTTTCTTTTCTGACTAGCTACAGATCACAGGAGCAACGGCAAGAACAAGAGGCTCCTCCATTTCTGTCATCTGGAGCCTGAAAACACATAAGTTTAATGATCATCTTTGCAGTTCAAAAGTGGGGCTACAGTGCTTCTACCAGGACAATGACACTACAGGTGCCTAAATTAAGAGTAGGCATGCTAGCCTTATCCCCATGCTAGCCCTGGCCATCTCCTAAGCAATTTGAAATCTTCAAGGAAGTAAGTAGAAAATCAGGCCCATGGACTGGATTTCACACTCATGGCGGCACTGTAGAAAGAAGACTCAGCTACCACGCAGTTCAAGAGTGATAACATTTCTCTGCTTAGTCATCTGATTCTCCAGTTAAATCTGTTAGTCCCTCAGGTCCTTCCAGTGGTGCCTGGTCTACTTTGCCTCACCTATCATTGCTCATCAGCAAAGGGGACACTATTTGAAGGAAAATAAAAAGATTTTTCTTTCTTTCTTTCTTTTTTTGGTTTTTCGAGACAGGGTTTCTCTGTGTAGCTTTGTGCCTTTCCTGGAACTCGATTGGTAGACCAGGCTGGCCTCGAACTCACAGAGATCCGCCTGGCTCTGCCTCCCGAGTGCTGGGATTAAAGGCGTGCGCCACCACCGCCCGGCGATAAAAAGATTTTTATTGTTGAGTGAAAACAGTTCAGTTAACGAAGAAAGGCTTCCCTTAAAGTCTGCATGATTGCTTTCACACATACAAACGCAGCATCCATACTTATATTCATAAGTCATTTGTCGTGTTTTCTTAAAGGGGGAAAGAAAAAGGTCCTCTGTGCCCTTGTGAAGAGCCATAGTGACATCTACTGTCCACATAAGACAGTGCAGTGCAGTGCAGTGTGTGCAGTGCAGGGGTTCTTTCTTTCTTTCTTTCTTTCTTTCTTTCTTTCTTTCTTTCTTTCTTTCTTTCTTTCTTTCTTTCAGATATGGCCCTGTTTGGTTTTTTTTTCTATTTTGTTTTTTTTTTTCTGTGTAGTCCTGACTGCCCTGGAACTCAGGCTGGCCTCAAACTCACAGAGATCCGCCTGCCTCAGCCTCCCATGTGCTGGGATTAAAGGCATGCGCCTTTACCGCTAGGGTCTTTTCACGTTTTTTTGAGACAGGGTTTCTCTGTGTAGCCCTGGCTGTCCTGGAACTCGCTGTGTAGACCAGCTGGGCCTTAAATGCTGAGATCCACCTGCCTTTGCCTCACGAGCGCTGATATTAAACGCATGTGCTACCGCCAGCTGCAGATGCTGAATCCATTCAAAAACCCAAGAAAACAGGAGAAGGGAGGCCAGGTCAAGCAGAAACACTCAGGTTCCTACATAACACATGAAATCTGCCTATGATATATGTGATTTATGGATTCTAAACTGGATAATGAGGTCACCTAAGCTCTCTATTAATCTAATTCATGAATTGTAAGAAGAGCAAAATCTAGCGTGCGTTACCTCAGTATATTGCTGTTAGGAGCCCATGTGTAAGTTGTGCTTAGGATGATTAAGTATCAGTATCGACAGGTTTAGTAAGAGCTGTCTGGCAGTCATTACATTACCATAGATATATTAAGGTCTTTCTTACATTTGCTTAGTGTTATTGTGATTTAAAATGTTCTTTTCTATGCTGGGCAGTGGTAGTGCATGCTTTTAATCCCAGCACTTGGGAGACAGAGACAGGCAGATCTCTGTGAGTTTGAGGCCAGCCTGGTCTACAGAGTAAGATCCAGGACAGGCACCAAAGCTACACAAAGAAACCCTGTCTCAAAAAACAAACACAAAAACCAAGAAAATGTTTTCTATGGTTATTACTATCTCTGGGTAAGTTATAATATTATTTAAATCCTCAAAATATGTTTTATAGTTATGGTATTTCCTTGCAACATCTACCACCATTGGCCACTTTTACAAAAAACAAGATCCTTAGGCTAAACTCACATTTAAATTTAGAAATTACTAATTTCAGGCTGGAGAGATGCTTGGCTGTTAAATTAGGGACCAAAAAACCAAAATCCAAAACAATACTAGAAATGACTGTTTTCAGGTAAAAAATGTGACTTCAATGTTTTTAAGAATTAAAAAATAATTTGAGAGCATTGATTCTCATTGCTACATTTGTGCTACATTTTCACTCTTCTCAAAGTATTCGTAGCATTTTCTGAGGACGGATCTTTGAACTTAATCACGGTTCGGGAAGATGAAGGATCAGTGAAAATGTCTTATATAAGATTGCAAATACCAACTACATCAATTATTTTTACACAGAAAAGCATTTGAAAACGATAGATCATAAACCACAGATTATACCTGAGTAAAACATAAAACTTCAATACTTGGGTTGGGGATTTAGCTCAGTGGTAGATCCCCAATCCAAGGCCCTGGGTTTGATCCTCAGCTCAAAAAAAAAAAAAAAAAAAAAAAAAAAAAACCAAGGAAGAAAAAACAACAAACAAAAAAAACCCTTCAATACTTTAACATCAGGTCAAATACAATAAAAAAGTTAAGTTCGCTATCGCTTTTAAAAACTGCTCAGGATCTCTGCGTTAAGGAGCTTTAAGCTTCCGGGAACACATACCTCCCCTAAGGAAGGCATTAAGGCTGGCACGCTCCCTTCGATCCGGCCGGAGTCTCCGCCCTCAGCCAGGGAACTCCGCCCAGCTCGGTCGAGACCCGCCCCTACACCTGGAGACTCCGCCCACCCCACCTAAGCCCCGCCCAGCTCCTCCCCGAGGCAGCCGAGATCCGGATCTCCGCCTCGAGGTTCCGCTCAACTCCGCCTAGCTCCCGCCCTCGACCGCTGGACCCCGCCCCTCGCCCCCCTTCCCCGCGCGGCGGGTGGCTAATACGCGTGCGCGGGTGTCGTCACATCCGCCGTCAGGCCCCAATCTCCGGAAGGAGCTATAGAATAGTGGCGGCGATTTCTGCGTCGATCATTGGAGTTTCTTCGCTGCTAGAGGAGTGGGCTGAGCAGCGGCGACATGGTGGAGGTAAAGTAGCACTCGGGAGTCGTTTGTCTCTGGAGCTTTGCTTTGCCCACGAACGTGCAGGATGAAAGCGCTGAGAACCTGGGGAAAGGAGCTGTGTAGCCAAGGCTGGTGGTCCCGGGATTTCGGGGCGAGAGGAAGGCCGATGGCATCTCGATTCTGAGGTTCGGTCGGCGGGAAGCCTGAGAGAACCTTGCAGTCCCTGTGTGTCACTGGGAGCTGGCGCTGTCCTCGGAGGCGGGGCTTCTGATGTTCCCGCTGTGGTTGGGATGCTGGTCCAAGCTTACTTGTCAGTTCGACTGTTATTTAGGTTCTACCCGAGTACAGCTTGCCCTTCTTAATTTTTTTTTTGATTGTTTGTTTTTGCGTATCCCAAGTATTTCTTAATTTCTCCCACCGCATTACAGATCCACTGCAGTCTTCCTACTCTAGCCCAGTATAGCTTGCAGCTGCTCTAAGTGCTTACGTTAACGAACACATTGGAGGAGTGTGTTTCAATGGTAGAATGTTTGCCTGGCATGCACAAAGGTGCTGTATTCAGTCTCCAGCACCACAACCATAAATAAAATATGAATTGGTCCTGCTTAAAACTCTTTCTGGCCCGGTGTTACTAGAATTAAAAATGTAGGTGGTGGCAGAAGTCTGAACATCACAGACCCTTGAAGCCTCATTGGGGGCGGAGGGATGGGGAGGGGGGAGTTGGAGACAGGGTTTCTCTGTGTAGCCTTGGCTGTCCTGGAACTCCTTCTGCAGACCAGGCTGGCCTCAAGTTCACCTGCCTCTGCCTCCCTAGTGCAGGGATTAAAAGTGCACCACCGCTGCCCAACCTTGAAGCCTCATTTTATACTACAGCCCACAGTCCCCAGCATTCACAACTGTGCTGCAGTTAGGGTATTATCTGAACACCTTTGCGGTGGCATTTCCCGCAGCTTGCGTCGTTCTTACCTCTGTTCTGTGTTTAAGGCTGTCTCCCTCAGCTAAACCTTTCATAATTACATTTAGCAGTTCTTTTTTTCTCTGACTCATCCCATTGCCTATTTTCATAGAACCTCCCAAAAATGTGGAATTATTTTGCTTATTTTTGCCCGTTATTTCTTGAGCTCTCTTCATGCCAGATACAGTACAAGCTCAGTAAATGTGGATTAAATGAATTACAATCCTAGGCTTCATTCAGTTACTTTTACCCAGAGTTTCAGCCAGACAGGAGCTTTCTCATCTTTGTTGTTGACTGCTGTACTTTGTTACAGATAGTGTGGAGTATGCATCATTCTGTGTATTTAACATGTAATGCGCATAACCATTCTAGTGTTGATTAGGACGTGTGGGTCACTTGTGGTTAGATGTGTGATTTTGGTTGTTTCTTTACAGGAGGTACAGAAGCATTCCGTACACACACTGGTGTTCAGGTCATTGAAGAGGACCCATGACATGTTTGTAGCTGATAATGGAAAACCTGTGCCTTTGGATGAAGAGAGGCAAGTTTTATTCCTTCTCAGTCTCCAAAGTATTTAAAATTTTAATTTTGATCAGAGAGCGCAGAGAGAAGGTGACTTTTAAAGGTCTTAAAAGTGGTGCAGACACTCACAGGATACTTGGGCAATAGCAAATGGCGTTTGATCATAATATAAGTAGAGTTTACTCATTTTTTTCTATTGTCTTGTCTTTTACAGTAAAAATCCTATTAGCTAGTCATAATTTAGAAATACCGGGTGTGACGGTTTTAGGGAGAATGGCCTCCATAGGCTCATGTATTTCAATGTTTGGTCTCTAGTTGTAGAACAGTTTCCAAAGGTTTAGGAGGTGTGGCTTAGTTAGAGAAGTTGTGTCACTGGAGCAGGCTGTGGGATTTCAAAAGCCCACACCATTTCCAGTTAGCCTGCTCCCGCTCTCTCTTCTTGTCCCCATCCCCCACGCTTGTGAATCAGTATAAGCTCTCAGCTGCTGCTCCAGTACCATGCCTGCCTGCTGTCTCATGGTCCCCAGTATGATAGCCAAAGACTCTGACCCTCTTGAACCATGAGCCCCAAATTAAATACTTTTTTTAAATAAATTACCTTGTTTATGATGTTTTGACACTCAGTAGTTAGGAGCATTCCTGTTAGGCTATCTGATTTATAATGAATCACTTTGTTTGTGCTTTTGGCTTCCTGCTCTCAGAGCTTTACTGAACTGAAATTGTACTTGGCCAGTATCTGTACTCCCAAACTTGCTCCTTAGTATAATGAAGACTTCTGTGGGGCACATTTGGGTTCTCATCAGCCTTAGTCTGGGACTGTGTTGTACGCAGTACCCTTCTTTGTCCTTTGCTTTTTCTATTATAATCTACTTTCCCTCATTTGCATTTATGTTTAATTTATAAGGTAGATTTTTTTAGGTAATATAAGTACATTTCTCTTTAAAATGCTGAGCTAATTTAGTGCTTTCATTGCTTTCCTACATTTTAAGTAACTAGTAAAAGTGTCTATCAGATATTTAAAGATTTTTTTAAAGATATATTAGTTTGTGTATGCCAATAGTTCAGTTGAACCCTTGAGGCCTCACCAAAAAAGCTTTTATGTTTATTGGGTAAAGTAAGGTCCTGCTTGGGTTTAATGAATACTCTATGATAGATTGTGAGAAAAAATAAATATATATGGTGTGGAAATGCATTTTGAAATTTTGTACTTGTTAAAATACTATTTAACTTGAAAAACATCCTGTATGTGTGAGAGTGAGTAAAGTATTTGTTTATGTACTTGTTTTCTGGCTGTCTGAATATTTTCATTGATGAATGTGTTTTCAGTATTTAAGGATGCATTTCATGTTTATGGTTTTTAAATAGTCACAAACGGAAAATGGCAATCAAGCTTCGAAATGAGTATGGTCCTGTATTGCATATGCCTACTTCAAAAGAGAACCTTAAGGAGAAGGGACCTCAGAACGCAGCAGATTCTTATCCTCATAAACAGTATCCTGCCAATCAAGGTGAAGATCATCAGGTTTACATGTGAATTTTTAAAATAGAAAAAAAAATGTTTTCTTGGTTCCTCACTGGGGAAGACTTCTTATTTGTTGCTGTTACAGTGCAAGTCTTGACTTGCTCATCAGAGGAGTAACTAAGATTTTTTTTTTTTTTAACTAGAAAACAGAATTCTTAAGAGATATTCAAGGTTACAATGAGTCTACAGGGAAAAAATTGAAGTTTATTACTAGCCTGTGGAGAGACCATCTGTCGGGTCTATAATTCAGAAAGATGAAATTATAAGGAACAAAGAATCTTATATTCCATGTGAAGCTATTTGCTTTGAAGAACAATCCAAGTAGTGGGAAAGCCTGTGTTCCCAGCACAGCTAGTTAGAAATGCATGATCTTTCTTGATTTAGTAACAGCTTTCAGGCAAAATGATCAATTCCTTGATTTCTGAGGCTTCAATATTAGTTGGAAAAGAAAACTCTAGTTGGTATTAATAATGCATTTTAAAAGATACTTAAATAAAGGTAAATTCACATTATTTATTTATTTTTTAGGGCAAGATGTTGAATATTTGGTGACAGGTACACATCCATATCCACCAGGACCCGGTAGGTGACAATAAGGCTGTACTAGGTCTACACAGATGTATTATCTGTTGATTTAGACAAATGTGTAGGTACCTGAATTTAAGCATATGAGTAGCTATGGCTGAAGCAAGCAAGCACACACATGTGAGTGTGGAGACAGGTTTAAATAACTGCTGTTTGCTCATAAACATACTGTCGGAATCAGTAGAAAATCAACTTTATTAAATAGTCTTGGGTTGCTTTTAATACTAAGCTGCTTATATTTAAATTTGAGCTATATAGTAACCAGTATTTATTATGAAAAAGCTAAAAGCAAAGACAAGCTGAACTTATTGAAGATTATTATACTGTCATTGCTTAGAACTTACAGTGTGTTCTCCTCCAGTTTTGTTTTAAGTCGAGTAATTAAGGTCCTGATGGTACTGAAAGGAACTTTTTATTTAAATAGGTGTTGCCCTGACTGCTGATACTAAGATCCAAAGAATGCCAAGTGAGTCAGCTGCACAGTCTTTAGCTGTGGCGTTGCCCAATCAGGCCAGGTATGACTGTTGTACTTTAGTGACAAAGATTTTCACCATAATGTGTGTACAGGTAGAAGCCAGATGCTACCAGTCTGCCATTAAAAAGAATAAAAACATTGTGTGTGTGTGTCTGTGTGTGTCTGTGTGTGTCTGTGTTCACCACAGTGCTTATGTGGAAATGGAAGGACAGCTTTTGGGAATTGGTTCTCTTTCTATTCCAGGTTCAGGGGTTGAACTCAGGAGAGTAAAGCAAATGTCCTTAGCCACCCTGTACCATCTCACTGGTCCTACCTTTATTTGTAGGGTTTTTCTACTGGCCTGGAACTCAGCAAGTAGGCTAGGCTGGCAGGCAGCAAGCCCCAGGGATATGGCCATCTTGTCCCTAGTGCTGGGATCACAAGCACAGACACCATGCTTTTTTTTTTTTTAATTTAAAGGAAGGTCCTGGGAATTGAACTTAGGTCCTCATACTTGCAATAGCAAGCACTTTACCAACTGAGCTGTCTCCCAGCTGGCCCACAGAATTCAAAAGAGAAATTTTCTTTATACACACTGCATAACTGGAGAGGTGCTGAGTAATTGTTCCATGATCTTTCTCTTCTGCAGAGTTGATGCAAATCGTACTGCGCCTGCTGGCAGTGAGTACCGACACCCTGGGGCTTCTGACCGTTCCCAGCCCTCAGCCATGAATTCTGTAAGTCTCCTGGGTCAAATAACTGCAGATTTCCAGCTTTTGGAATGTGGTTCTTTCCTTTCTTTGATCTTAAAAGTCTTACCTGGATACTGAAATCAGTACTGTCCTGGGATTCATTAATAAAAATAGCAGCCTGAGATAGTCCTTAACATTTCACTGCCCTAAAAACATAGTTTTGATAAACTGCTTTTTTTTTTTTTTTAAAGAATCCAAGCTCCTGTTACTTCTATGTCTACTTAATGTTATACATGTAGGTTTTTTAGTGAAGATACTGTGATCTTGGTATTTACTACTCACTCTCAGAAGTACAAGGATAGGGCTGAGGACATGGCTCAGTCAGTTAAGAGCTCTGGCTGTGTGCAAGCACAGTGCCATGGAAAAGCTGTGTGTGGCTGTGTCACCTGTAACACCAGCATTTTTTGGGGTGGGGGGGTCAGAGTAGGGTGGCAGAGATCTCTTGAGCTCAGTGGCCAGCCAGCTTAGCCTAAAAGTGAAGCAGTTAGCTGCTGCAGGTTCATGTGGTCGAGAGTGATGATAGAGTGGAACACCTGACATTTGCTGGCCTTCACAAGCACGCACCTGTATATACACACAAAATAATTAAATTTCAAGAAAATCTTTTTATAGTACTAAGGTATGTTTCATCTTGAATGGTGTCGGTCCTTGGGTTCTTATATTGCTGCCAGTAAGTGAATCAGGTTTTTTTGTTTTGTTTTGTTTTTTGTAACTTACTTTTCCTTACTGTAGTTCCTGGGAATGTATTATGTTAGTTGTAGCACTCAACACATACACACACAATGCAAAGAACGTTACCTGAACCTTGTATGGGTTTATGTTATTAGGGACATGTACTGGCGATGTGGGTTGGTGTGTGATTGCAGTTGAGTGCTATTGGTTTGGTGACATCTATGGTCTGTGCAGCCCCTTGAAATGAGTACAGGCTTTCCTTGCACAGTGATAGAGCTCATTGGGCAGACCACACTTCAGAGCAGGTCTGACTGCTCAGGCCTTCTGCCTCCTTAGGAGGGCATAGCTTAAGTTTCTTCAGGATAGGGTCTCAGGTATTCTGTGTAGCCGAGCTAACCTTGCACTCCTGATCCTGCTACCTCCACCTCCTGAGTTCCTGAATTGCAAGCTGGAGATAAACCCAGATCTTCATGCATGCTAGGCAGGCAGTCTCCCAATTAAGCTACATCCCTTGGCCCAGTTGACACCTCCTAAGAGTAGAATTTCATAGCTTTCAATATAGTTTTGGAGTAATGGGGTGATACTAATGGTAGATTCTTTAGGTTGTGCATTCTTTATTAAGTGCTTGGACTGCGAGTATTTCAGATTAGATTTAGATTTAGATTTTTTTCCCCTTGGAATATTGAGATACATGTTTTAAAATTAATTCCATGTGTTCTTCGACATTTCATACATCTAAAAAGATACATTCTGAGTACTCTCACCTTCCGCCCCTTCACTTTTCCACTTGCATGCCTTTATGTTTTGTTTAGTGACCTACTGGACTTAGCCAGGCTGTGTGTAGACCATGGATTTGGAACTTTCCATTTGAGCTTGATGGGCTCAGCAGTAGGGACACACCTGAAGAGAATGACCCCTTCTCCCAGAAATCTCAGTCGTCAGTAGTTCAGCAGGGAGGGGCAGGCCCCATGTACCTCTCCCTCTCCACACCTGATTATTGATGGGGCTGGTCTTGTGGAGGCCCCATGCAGGTTCCTCAGCAGTTTGAAGTTCAAGATTGCAGCGTCTATGTTAGGCTCAGGAGGTGGCATCTCTCAGCCCATCCCCCTGTCTTTTGGCTCTTAGACCCTTTCCACTTCCTCTTCTGTGGTGTTCACTGAGCCTGAGAGGAGATGGTATAAATGTCTCATTTAGTGCTGAGCACTCAGCTGTCACTTGTTCTCAGAACCTTGCACAGCCATGAACTCCTGCATTTATGACTGTGACCCGCAAAGAGAAGTTTCTCTCATTAAGGCTAGGAGTAGCATTTGTCTGTGGGTCTACAGGTAGATATTAAGGTTTCCTAGTCAGATGTTTTTGACCAGGTTTATAGTACCATGTATGGGTTCCCTTCTGTCCAGCAGGCCGCAAATCCAAGCAAAGAGCAGTAATTACTGCTATAACAGTAATGCTACTAGTGTACAAATGGGCACATCTTGCCTAACTAGTTGGTATTGAAGTTCATAGAGGTCAGAGGTGGGCAGGACCATTGATGCTTTTTCTCCTTTGAGAGCCTGTGCAGCACCTTCCAGCTCTGTGAAAGCTGGGTAATAAGGAGAGTTCCCATTTCAGTTCCAGCTTGGTTTTTCTGTATCTTGCAACCCAGGGGTGTGGTGTCCTTAGCAATAGGGTCTTAACAGCTAGTTCTGGTGGGCAATATATTTACATATATTAGCTGTTCCACACTCAATCTGAAATCTAAATTAGGCTTGGATTTTGGAGCATTTGAAAGTTTAAACTTTCGAGTTAAGAATGCTCAGCCTTTATCAGCTAGTACATATTTTAAAATAATTACTCTATTACAAGATGGAGAGATAAAGGGGAGTTACCAAGTTTTTGCCTAAAGTTGGTCAATTAGGTGTTGGTTCATTTGGGTTTTGAACTCCACAGTGATGTCTGCTCAGAGTGCAGGACGCTTTCTGTCTGCCTCAGTTGTTTTTACTTTCTCTTTAAATATATGGAACATACAGAGTTCTGATGAAGCTTTATAATTTTTTTAAGTAAAGAAAAGGTATTTTAAGTATCTTCCTCTTCAGTTAATGAAAAAATAAAACAAAGCAACCTTTCATATATCCTCTTTTGAATAAGTGGCCTGAAACCTTCAATGTGATAACCGTAATAGTTGTGTGATCTGTCCCATATCTAGATGATTATGGAGGCTGGCAATACCAAGAACTCTGCATTAATGGCTAAAAAAGCCCCTACGATGCCCAAACCCCAGTGGCACCCACCGTGGAAACTGTACAGGGTAAGTGGATCTGCATTTCCTTCTGCCCGGGCACAGTAAGGACTTCCCATCAGCCAGGAGTGAGCTTGGGAACTTCGGGAATGACCTGAGGTGGGTGGGCTTGGGTCCTTCGCTGAGCTGTCAGGAGCAGTTTCCAAGTGCAACTGCGTGCTGTTTTCTGTAAAACGCGGTATGAAGTATTGGTGGGAGGAACCAAATGTGGAGAGCAGATAATTAGGAAGGAGAAGAAGATTCCTTAGAAAGATGTTTCTTTGGCCAGTGATCCTTCCTTCCAGCTGCAATAACTTACAAGATGACTCAAAATACATCAGCTCAAAAATAGAATATGAGGTAGGGAATGAGATAGCCAGCATAATTGTTTTTCAGACACTGTACCATCTATACCTGATGTGTAGGCCTGACGCATCTAATAGACAGATTTGAGTAACCACTGCCATAATCAGAACCCCACCTCACAGAGCACCCTGAACCATTGCAGTTGTGAACTCTTCTGCCCCTGGCCACCGCTGATCCCTTTGCTGTTATTATACATGCATCTTTTGTTGTTGTTAACTCGGCCATGAAATTCAAAGTGCATGGTAGATGTTTCTTGCGAGTGGTGTCCTTCACTGGATGATTTTGAGATAAACTGATTCCTTTTTATTGGTTAATAGTATTCCATTGTATAGATGTACCCAGTTTCAGTATTCATCCCCTCATTGAAAAGAAGTTAATTTTTCTCACTCTAAAATCTATAATTGTCAATTTTATAGAACTAATTTGAAGATGATGCAATTCAAATTCAGGTTGTGGTTAATATTGGGTGCATTTTAAATCATGTATGGATGAGTGCTCACTTCGCTCCTTGTTACATAGGTTATCAGTGGGCATCTTGGCTGGGTTCGGTGTATCGCTGTGGAACCTGGAAATCAGTGGTTCGTTACTGGATCTGCTGACAGAACTATAAAGGTAATAAGGAAGTTGTTGTGTTTGTTTCTTAAGTTACTTCCTACAGAAGAATTGATGTTCTAGGTTCCCTTTACGATTGTTGCATGCAGTAAAATTTACTGTCAAAACTAGTAATGATGCCTGTTTGCAAAGTGGCATTCACACTGTAATTTTGTAAACATGTTAATGGCCTCCTGTTAATTCTGTGTAACTGTTACTGAAGGAAGTTTTCACCCTGTGATTACAGAATGAAAGCGCAGTTCTGTAGAGATGTAGTGGAAAGTAGTGTAAGACTTGTCCAGGACAGCCTAGACTTGTCCACCATACCCCCACTGTTAGACCCTCGGGCAGGTTCCTTTTAGTGTGTCTGTTGATGTGTCTGTGTGTCTACTGCCAAGCCTTTCTCTGTGTGTACATGTGTATATCCTGTAAGAGTCAGTTTCTTCTTTTGCTGTTGTTGTTTGGAGACAGGGTTTTTCTGTGTAGCTTTGGCTGTCCTGGAACTCGCTCTGTACACCAGGCTGGCCTCTAACTCATGGAGATCCTCCTACCTCTGCTTCCCCCTTGCTGGGATTAAAGGCGTGCACTACCATACCAGGCAAAAATCTTCATTTTTTTATTTATGAGTCTTGTTTTTCTCACATAACATTGTCTTGAAGATCTATTCTTATGAAAAATTCAGTATTTTAAATGAGTAGAATGTACACAGGCGGCTTTTTGTGTATTATATCTTGTTTTGATAGATTGTTGCACTACAAATGTTAGGCCTCTTGTCTTTGAGCTGGTATGGAAAGTACAAATTTATTTCCAAAGATAGTGAGCTGATTGTTGGTCCATTCTGCTGACCAAGAGCTGACATAGCATTTCAGAAGAGTGCACTTAACATGACCACTCGAAATGGACAGACACCTAGAAATGCAGTGAGGCTGAACGCTTTTATCTTCAGTACTTTTCTGGGTTAAACTGTTCCCTCAGGTACAGTTAATACTGTGTTGTTGATATTTTCATCATCAGTAAATCATTCTATGTATTGGGAGTATAAACCTTGTCACCTTCTGCAAACACTTACCCAGTCTGAATGTGCCTTTTTTTCCTATTTGAAGAAGAATCATTGTAAAGAATCTTAGTTCTTATATGTGCATACATTTAGTGCTATGTCAGTGTTCTGAGTTTTTTCGGGGGGTGAGTAGCCAGCATAAAGAAAAATAAGTGTTTGATTTCAGATTTGGGACTTGGCTAGTGGCAAATTAAAGCTGTCGCTGACTGGCCACATCAGTACGGTGCGTGGTGTGATCGTGAGCACAAGGAGCCCTTACTTGTTCTCTTGTGGAGAAGACAAACAAGTGAAGTGCTGGGATCTTGAATATAACAAGGTAAGCTGGGAGCAAAGATGTTCAAACAGCATGAGCCGCTGTTGATTGTCTGTTTATACCACGCTGCTGGGATGGAATCCAGGGCTTGGCAAGCTAGGCTTGCTCTCTCTCTGCCTTGGAGCTGTGTCCCCAGAACCCGCTCTTGATCTTCCTGATTTTAGAGATTATAACTTTTCTGCTTTTATCTTTAGGTTATACGGCACTATCACGGCCATCTAAGTGCAGTGTATGGTCTGGATTTGCATCCAACAATCGATGTCCTGGTGACTTGTAGTCGAGACTCAACTGCACGGGTGAGTGAGATAGAGCTCTGTGCTTGTTGTCGGTGCCTTGTATCTTCTCATTCAAACCTGATATTAGCGTGTTGTTTTTCTCATAAAGAACAATAGATTCTTGATTCATCAATAATCTGGTCTCTCTCGGGATTCATGACTTGTATGTTTGTTCAACCTCACTCTTCAGTTCAGTTAATTTGTCCTGCCCCTGAATTGTGACAGCCTCATGTTCTTCGCCAGTGGTTCCCAACCTGTTCGCCGTGATCCCTTTAGGGGTGGAATGACCTTTTCACAGGGATCACTTAAGACCATCCTGCTTACCTGCTTATGAATCATATTTACACAATGATTCATAAGAGTAGCAAAATTACAGTTATCAAGTAGCAACAAAAATAATTTTATGGTTGGCAATCACTGCAACATGAGGAACTGTTTCCAAGGGTCAAAGCATTAGGAAGGTTGAGAGCCACTGCTCTAGGCTATCACAGTCATTGTCCATTAGCTGTTTAATTCCCTAATCCCATTGTGGGACTAAGCTGATAGATCAGTATCCTGATCTTTGAACGTCTGTCTTCCTTGGCCTCTGTCTTTCCCCATAGCACATGGATCATTGTCCTCCATTTTTGCATTCTCTTCCTTATGTTCAGACACCCTGGTCTGGCAAACTTAGAGCTATCAGATATGAATACCTGTTCTTTTTCATAGTACGTTGATTGTATTTTTACAGATCTGGGACGTGAGAACTAAAGCCAGTGTACACACTTTGTCTGGACACACAAATGCAGTTGCTACCGTGAGATGCCAAGCCGCAGAACCACAGATCATTACTGGTATGATCTGCTTCTCCACCCTGCTGCCTATCATACCGGATGCATCGCCGTTCTGCGCCTGCGCTGCGGCTCCTCCACCTCCTGCCTTGTATTGGGTTGTAGTGTCACTCTGTAGCTCAGTCATGGACGCTGGAAGTTAGGATTGCAAGGGTCATTCATGTGCTTTTCATGTCTCGTAGAATGTGTCGGTATTATAAAGCTGTCTGCAAAACTGCGGTTAGATACTAGAGTCAAGTGTCTTTCTACTCACAACTCCAGGGAGGCTACCTAGTCAAGAGGACCCTAAGACAGACACAGGGATCGCCCAACGACAGAGAAATGGATGCGATATACATAAGCAAACTGGGGGTGGGGGTGGTAGGGTAATGGAGGGCAAGGGTGAGGGAAAGAGAGCTTGGGGAGCGGGAGGTCACAGCTGGATCAGGAGCAGAGTGGGAGAATGGAGAGGGAGATACTATGATGAATGAAGACCCCAGAGGAATAGGAAGAAGTAGAGTGCTAGAGAGGTCCCCAGAAATCCACAAAGATACCTCCACTGTAGACTACTGGCAATGGTTGAGAGAAAGCATAAACTGACCTAGTCTGGTGATCAGATGGCCAAATATCCTAACTCATGCTAGAACTCTCATCCAGTGTCTGATGGAAGTGGATGCAGAGATCCATAGCCAGGCCTCAGGTGGAGCTCCAGGAGTCCGGTCGGCGAGAGACGGGGGATTGTATGAGCGGGAGATATTGAGACCATGATTAGAAAAAGCACAGGGACAAATAGCCAAACTAGTGGAAACGCATGAACTGTGAACTAATGGCTGTGGAGCCCCCATGGAACTGGACCAGGCCCTCTGGATAAGTGAGACAGTTGATTAGCTTGAACTGTTTGGGAGGCACCCAGGCAGTGGAGCCGGGACATGTCTTTGGTGCATGGGCTGGGACACTTTGCTCAGCCTTGGTGTAGGGAGGAGGGAACTGGACCTGCCTCAGCTGAGTCTACCAGGCTGGGCTGACTCCCCAGGGGAGAGCTTGCCTTGGAGGAGGTAGGAATGGGGGGTGGATGGGGGAGAGGGACGGAACGGGGGAGGAGGGAGGACGGGGGAATCCGTGGCTGATGTGTGAAATTAAGTTAATTTTAAAATAAAAATAAAAGAAAAGAATATCAAGCTTGCATTTTCCAGGAAAAAAAAAAGTGTCATTCTAGAGTGTCATGACTCATTCTAGGAAGTTAAAGTTATAAAATACCCTGCCACCAATCCCTTTAGGACTAGTATGAGTCTTACTTGATGACAGTGAACTTTACTGTGCCTGGAAATTAATTCTTTCACTTGGTTTGTTCTGTTAACTAGAAATATTAAGGTGAAACAATTCAATTTTTCACTTTCCAGCCACTGGAGGATAAAATTACATATTTGTTTTATTTGCTATTTATGTATTTTCATAGTTGATCTGGTATTTTATTTTTTTACCTTTAGATTTATATGGATAAGTGTTTTGCTTGCATGTGTGTATGTACATTACATGTGCACCTGATGCCCACGTAGGTTAGAATAGTGTCACGTCCCCTGGAGCTGGAGTTACAGATGGTTGTGATCACTGTGTGGATGCTGGCAACCAAACTCAGGTTAAAAAGTGCTCTTAACTACTGAGCCATCTCTCTAGTGCCTCAATTTGGCGTTTTAAAAAGAACAAAATATAAACTAATACTAGTTTTAGAACTTTGAGGGTATTATTCACAGTGGGAGGACTTCTACTTAGTGTATGTATGTGTATAGAGGAGTGCTTTATGATTACTGTATTTTAACTTGTGGATTCTGTCCTTGTCTGTCTCTGTCTCTCTCTATGCCTGTGTGTGTGTGTGTCTTTTCATTACAGGAAGTCACGATACCACAATACGATTATGGGATCTGGTGGCTGGGAAGACAAGAGTGACATTGACGAATCATAAGAAATCAGTCAGGGCTGTGGTTTTGCATCCACGACAGTAAGTGTGTTTTGCTAATTAGCTTTTCTTTCTCCATGTCTTAGTGAAACTCCAACACCAGGATTGCTATTGTAGTCTTGCAGCCTGTGCTGCTGATGGACAGGCTTTCTTTAATTTTCTGTTCGTTGCTATTTTGCTTCATGCTCTGTACAGAATGAAGGAGAAAGTCCCTCTCCATGGTGACAAGTAAGACCAAGTCATGGTGAAAAGTGCATGTCAGAGTAGGAGGAAATGGTGGCTGAATAGGGTTAGGACGTAGAGGGCATTAGACATACTTTTTACCTGTCAGAGATTGTGCTGTATATGCTGTCTTGTAACGTCTGAGGCAGACACAGAACAGTTTAATCCTTAAGGAGGAAGTTAATGGACAGGAGGGACAAATGGAAGAAGAGCCATCAATAGTGAAGTCACGATTCCAGAGAAGACAAGCATAAAGTCACAAGCTGTTATCAGATCAGGCCACCCTACCCACCCTCTTCTGGACCCTCTCCTCCCTCTCTTTCCTTCTCTCCCATTCTCCAAATTTGTCATAGGGTTTGGTTTGGTTTTGTTGTTGTTGTTTTTTTTTTTTTTTTTCTTTTTTTGGCCATCACATGTGTACATTTGTTGTGTTAATTCGGTGTAGAACACTGAAGAAATGAAAACACTATTCTGGGATTTAAAATGCATTTCAATAGTTTGAAAGGCTGGTGGAACTTGGAATGGAGATACTGATGAGTTTGCACCTCGATGGACTTAACATTGTAGTGAAGCTGTCTTGACCAGTGAGCAAACAGGAATTTTTCCAAGCTGGGAGATTTTTTGATGCAGTATACTTACTTTCCCATTAATTCTTGTCAATCAATCTTTGTTCTAGTTACACATTTGCGTCTGGATCTCCAGATAACATAAAGCAGTGGAAATTCCCTGATGGAGGTTTCATTCAAAATCTCTCTGGTCATAATGCAATTATTAACACACTGGCGGTGAATGCTGACGGAGTCCTTGTATCTGGAGGTAAAGCAAGGTTTTTATGGGGTGTTGAGTTTGCCCTTTTGTTGAAGTGGGTGAGCTAGTGTAGTTCCTACAGCATCGCACCTATGTTGTAGTGGACTCACTTGACTAGGGTGTATGTGCCTATTCATAATGTGTTGATAATCCATGCAGCATGTTGCATAGTTTAGTCCTCCTTGTATTTCCATGTGATAAAGGTAAGGATTTATGCTAGAAATTGTCTCAGTTTGGTTGGATTGTCAAATGTTATGGTGTCTTTTAAGATATATAGTTCTGAATTAAACATAAACGAAGGTAGACAAAACCTTATTAGGGAATTTGAGTGAGTGAGTGTGTGTGTGTGTGTGTGTGTGTGTGTGTGTGTGTGTGTGTGTGTGTTCGTGTGTGTGTTCTATGTCTTTGTATTGCTCATGGGTCATCTGAGCTGTTGAATGGGTAGAAATCTAACCACATCTTTCCTTCACAGCTGACAATGGCACTATGCACCTTTGGGACTGGAGAACTGGCTACAATTTTCAGCGAGTGCATGCAGCTGTACAACCTGGGTCTTTGGACAGTGAATCAGGAATATTTGCTTGTGCTTTTGATCAGTCGGAAAGTCGGTTACTAACAGCTGAAGCTGATAAAACCATTAAAGTTTACAGAGAGGATGAGACCGCGGTAAGCGCTCAGTTTCTTTGTATGTTTCTTTCAGTTTTTTTAAATTTAATTTAATTATATGTTTTGTATTTGGAGACAGGACTTCACATTGTATCTCTGGCTAGCCTGGAACTCACTTTGTAGCTCAAGTTGACCTTAAGCTTGAAGCAGTCTTCCTGCCTCTGCCTCCCAGATACTTGAGATTGTGGGCATGAGCCACCACACCAGCTTTAACATGCCTTTTAAGGTAAAAGAACTGGCATGTCAATTTAGCAAGGACCTCTCACTTGATGACTAGAAGAAAAGGACTTGTTACAGTACTAAGGGATTTGTCATCTATATAGTGATCGGCTTGGGGCTTCTGTGTGGTTGCTTTGATGCTGATGGTTCCAATTGTTAAATTACTTTTAAAATCCAGCTCTTTCTCAATACAGTTACTGGGAAAATGATACCTTAATAATAGTAGCAAATAATAGACTGCTATGGAAATGAAATCTGGAATCACGGCATTGGTGTTGCTGTGCTATCTAAACAGAAATCTGACTTGAAGTGAAAACTCAACTGAGTGTGTGATAGATCCACACATCCTTTAGTAGACTTGGAGAATGCCAGAAGTTTGTCAGCTGTTTCTAACATCCTTAAAGATCCATTCAACATGTCCTGCCAAGTGTGATTTAGCAAAGACAAGATCTTTTTGTTGAAAGGAAACAAATTAATAAAATAACGCTTTGCTTACTGTTCTCTTTTTAGACAGAAGAAACTCACCCAGTCAGCTGGAAACCAGAAATTATCAAGAGAAAGCGATTTTAGTGGGTACTGGCTTCACAGTTGTCCTTTTGTTCATAGCTTGGCATTGATGAGGATGTCCAGACATGTATGGAAGCTCACTGCGGAAGTCATTGCTGCTTTGTATTTTACAATAAACTGCTCCCTGTGCCCATCACCTGTGTTTTATTCTAAAATGAACAGTTTACGGTTTTAGAAGATGCAAAAATCAACAATGTAGGTTTATTGACTATTGCTGCTCTTAATGTGTGCTATTTGACAAGGCTTTGTTGTTTGTTTTATATTTTATGTGTGTAGTTGTTTCTTGTGTATGTATGTCTGGTACAGTGTGTGTGCCTGGTGCCCATGAGAGCCAGAAGAAGGCATCGGATCCCCGGCACTGGAGTTACAGATTGTTCTGAGTCACCATTTCGGTGCTGGGAATTGAACCTGGGTCCTCTTGAAGAGCAGCCAGTGCCCTTAACCACAGAGCCATTTCTCCAACCTCTATTATAATAATTTTGTTAGAAAATTCTCTTTAAAAAATGTACAAAGCCAATTGTTATAATAAGACACTTTTGAGAGGAACACCATTTCTTTTTGTTTTGTTTTTTGGTTTATTTTTATGTGTGTGTGTTTGAGATAGGGTTTCTCTGTATGTATTCCTGGCTGTTCTGGAACTGGCTCTGTAGACCAGGCTGGCCTCCAACTCAGAGAGATCCACCTGCTTCTACCTTCCAAGTGCTGGGATTAAAGGCCTGTACCACCACCACCCAGCAGAAACACCATTTTTTTAAAACAGTCCTTTGAAAAAAGTCAGTGACTGATAATTTGGGATTAAAAGATTTGAGTTCTTGCTGGGCATGGTAGTACATGCTTTTAATCCCAGCATTCAGGAGGCAGAAGCAGACAGTTCTTTGTTAGTTTGAGATACCCTGATCTATGTAGTAAGTTCCAGGTTAGCCAGGGCTACATAGACTGTTTGAAAAGAAAAAAAATGAGCTCTTAATCTGACTTATTCCAAAAGTAGATTTGGCTGTTCAGCCAAGTTCTACACTGTGTTCTGGTCCAGAAGAGGCAGAAGTCTATTCTCTAAGACTTGCAGTCTTAGCAGCTTTCTGTGTAAATGCTACAGGAGAGTGGTTGTCAGGGAGCTCAGAGGCACAGCTCCTCATCATTCCTGGGAGGCTTCATGATGTCATTCAGCAAGAGGCATTTGAGCTGACTTTAGAGGGAATAGGATTTTAGTTGGTTAGGCCGATTTGTTTGCCATTCTGCAGATCAAACCAGGGCCTCACAAAGAGCTGAGCAAATGTTCTGCTATGAGTCTGTACCCCCAGTCCCTAGCAAAGGGACTTTCTAAGCTAAGAAACTGAAGGACTCTAGCAATGTCGCCATGGGTGATGTGTCTAGGATCCCAGAATCACCTGCTTTGGAGGATGGCCTCTGTGTTGGACGCTCAGGTGTTGAGTTTGGGCTGTGTTCTGCAGTAGGAAGACATGGAAGGAAACTGGAGAAAACAACTGGATAACAAAGACTGCAGTCTTTAGCATTTTCTAGAAAAGACCAAGTTTCTAATGCCTATGCCTTTTTGCCTTTCGGACCCCAGCTCCCCATGAATCAAAACTTCAAGCTTTACCTCTAGTCAGGAAATGATTCCAGTTAAGGTGCACTGAATTTGAACAATTTCAAATCTTACGTCCCACCTTGCATGCTGTAGGTGGAGTGTAATTGTTACAGCCTTCAAAGAATAGTTTTCCAAGGCTGATTGGGACTATTTCGATCCTTTTTCTTATTTCATTTCTAGGAAACTGCTTTCTATCTAGGAATAACTTGGCACGTGTACTCAAGTGCATTGTACTTTTGCTTTTTAATCCTTAAAACTAACCCAAATGTCCTGTCCATACAGGACTTGTTTATTAGGATTATGATCCAACATGTCTTAGTATTCTCTGAAAGGAAACACTGGATTATTAGGGCAAAGTCACCAAATGTTGCTTATATAGAACTGTAAAGCACTTGTGAAAACTAATGGATACTCAAAATTGATGAAGTCATATCAAATTGATGACAGTGGCTTTGTGAGGTGAGGTAGAATTACAGGAGAATATTTTGATTATTTTCAAATTTCTTAATGCATGTATTTTATAAACCAATACTAGGAAGAAAATAAGCATCCTGGAGAGACTAACATGTCTGAACAGAAGAAAACAAAGTAAGTGTTATCTAGTTCCTATCCTAGAATTTCTCTGTTGTGATGAAATACCATGATCAAAAAGCAAGTTGGAGAGGAAAGAGTTTATTAGGCTTACACTTCCATATCACTGAAGGAAGTCAGGACAGGAACTCAAATAGGGCAGTGACCTGGAGGCAGGAGCTGATGCAGAGGCCATGAAGGGGAGCTGCTTACTGGCTTAGCTTGCTTTTCATAGAAAACCAGGACCACCTGCCCAGGGAAGCCCCCCCCCCCCCAATAGGCTGGGCTCTACCCCATTGATCACTAATTAACAAATAATACCCTACAACCAGATCCTAATAAAGGCATTTTCTCAATTGTAGTTCCCTCCTTTCAGATAATTCAAGCTTGTGGCAAGTCAAAACTAGTCAGCACAGTTTCTAAATGACATTTGTACAAGAAGGTGAGTGAGTCCCTACCGTGTTGCCCCCAAAAGTTTCAAGTGGTGTGTTGAGCCTAGATATCAACTGAAGGAGCATTTTTTTAGAAGTGGGCCTTGTGCTGTCTTGTTTTATATGGCAAAGGTTTTCACAAATATGTATGATCATAAAACTTAAAAACAATGTTGAGAAAAGGCTTGCCCCAGGCTGGAAGGCAGAACAGGGGTGAGGAGCTGACAAACTGCTGGTACACAAATATCTCCTATTGGACCACCCAGTCCCCATTGTGTGAGCCAGTCTAGTAAATCCTCTCCGTGATATGTGTTGACTTCATGTCTGTTCCTCTAAGAGAACTAGCATGGAGTATAAAAGGATAAAAGGCCGAGCTTGGGACAGACACATGCTAAATGCCAGCATTCTTTTATGTAGAATTATAGCCTAAGATGAGTCTGAATTGATTTAGATCATCTATTTGTTGGCATTAATATGTTGAGTGCTTGCTTCTTTTAGAGTAGGCAAACACCAAACAAAATTAGCGGTAGTAACAGCAATGTGATGTGTCGTAAAACAAGAAGTGAGTCCCACATCAGTGCCCCACCCTTGTCCTATGGGAGTGTGGAAGAAGGTTCTGGCATTCTGACCAGCCTTCAAGGTCCTTCATGGGGTTCCCTGACCTACTGCTAAGCTTTGTGGAAGAGGAAGAGGAGGAGGAAGGACATTCCCAGAAGGTGAGAGGATGTAGTAGGCTCTGAGACTAGCCAGGGCTACCACTAAATAGAAAAAATGGGGTGTGGGTGTGGGTTGCAGAGGGAGTTAGCAGAGCAGATGGTGCCCTGTTGGAGAAGGGCCTGTGTGCTGAGCTAGGGGGTTGGTTCTTCATTTTTCTGAATAAGGGTTTGGAAAGTGGAAGTCATCCAGGGTCACCACAATGTAGGACAGAATGAGGCTTCAGCAGATATGTATCTGAGGCCAGATTAATGGATGAGATGTCTCAGAAATATAGTTGCCTTTCTGTGTCCCCAGTTACTCAATCACATGGCATTGGGCACTGTGAGTCATGTAGAGATAGATCACTCGAAGTGCATGGAAGATGCCCACTGGCTCTGTGCAAACTGCCCTGTTTCACATAAGGGGATCAAGCGTCCTTGGTGAAGCTGGAATTGGAGGCAGCCTGTTCATAGCACGTAGGTGGCAGTGTGGAGCAGAGAGTCTCAGCCTTGGAACAGTGTAGGCCCTGGCAGGAGATTCATCACTGCTGCAGTCTTCAGTCTGGTCAAACCCCTGGTGGCCAAAGTTCATCTCTGTTCTAGTCCTCTCACGGAGAGCCTCCCCGGGGTGGGGTGGGGGGTTCTCTCCTAAACAAGCTGTGTCGCAATTCTAAGTGTCCTGTTTGTCAAATATACTAATGTCACACGCTTCAACTCTGAAGGAAAATGTTCTATTTTGTGAATAAAGCCTTGTGGTTTTGTGCCTCCCCCCCCCCTCTCTGTGTGTGTGTGTGTGTGTGTGTGTGTGGTGTGTTCCACCTTTTCCTGTGCCACATGAGTTTGCCACAATTTATAGAAATGCATTTAGAGATTTAAACGCCTTGTATTCTTAGCCAGTATACTTAGGATCTTTCCCTTCTCTCTCTTAGGATATCACTTGTTTTCACTGAAGAAATACACAGTTTCCCTTTGTTCATGTGTTGTTACAAACACCAAGAAACTTGATCTTTGCATTATTTCCTAAAGGCAATAGCATACAGTATGATTGTAGAGTCAACATGCACAGTCCCACCCTTTTTCATGTACAGTATAAAGCCAAACTGTACCAGACCTTTCTTGAATTTATACTGATTTCATATCATAATCCCTTTGAAACATGCTCTATTCTGTAAATTAATTGAGAGGCAAAAATCCCATTTCACCCAAGGGATTACATGGGACATCCTTAATGTCTGATAACATGAAAATCTATTAAGAAAATATCCAACAATTTGAGGATATTTAAAAACAGTTAAGAAAACAGGAAAGCTTATTTGGGGATTTTCTTGAATTTTTAAAATCTATTTTGAGGTTATCCCATTGTTTGACAATAACATACTAATCATGATCTATATGTTGGGTCCCACAACAACTTCTCACTAAGAATGGGGGAAGGTCTAAAAGGTCTAATGAGATTCTACACCATGACTGACATTTAATGATAACTGGGGGAAGGAGTGATACACTGATTAGCTATCTATGTTCCAGAAAATAACTTCACATTCATGCTCATGCAGGTGACCTTAATTAAACTCAGTGGGTCGCATCCAACAAGATAGGAAATGGTGGACCTGGGAAGAAGTGGGCTTTGGTAAGATGGGGAGGGGTGATATGAGAGGCAATGAGAAAACAACCAAAATTCATTATAGGCATGTATGAAATGCTCAAATAAAAAATTTAAAAATACATTATTGAGCTATTCATATAGACTTCATTTCACTCACTTCAAATACACAATTCAGCAGATTTTGGTAAACTCACAAAGTTAAGCTATCATTACCAAAGCAGTTGTGGAACATGTGAAAAATATTTACTCAGTATTTTCATTGTGTATGTGTGTGCACTAGTGCTACAGTGCACACTAGGAGGCCAGAGGACAACTTTGTGGAGTTGGTTCTCTCCTTCCACCTCTACAGATTATCAGACAGGAACTTTAATCACCAGGCTTGTTTGGTAAGCATCTTTACCTGCTGAGCCATCTCCCCAGCCTGTCGGGCATGTCTAGCACCTTTCAAAGAAATTCCACAATTATTAGCCATCCCTTGTAGGTAGAGTTTCTCTGTGTCTTGGCAGCCAGTCCCAAATAACCACACTGAGACTTATTAATTATAAATGCTTGGCCAATAGCTCAGGCTTGTTACTAGTTAACTCTTACATTTTAAATTAACCCATATTTCTTATCTATGCTCTGCCACATGGCTTGGTACCTTTTCTCAGTATGTCAAGTTCATCTTCTTCTCTCCAAGTCTCCTCACAATTCTTAGACTCCTCCTCTTCTTTGAGCTCTCTTTTTGTCTACAAGTCCCACCTAACCTCTACCTCTCCAGCTATTGGCCAGTCACCTTCTTTATTAAGCCAATCACCGTGACATATATTAACAGTGTAAAGGAATATTCCACAATCCTTCTCATGCCCCTATTGCTCTCTACCTTGGTCAATCACTAATCTGTGTTTGTCACTCATAGACATGTTGGTCTGGCATCTCATTGGTTTGGGCTCTTGAATGTAGTCTTTCATCCCTGGCTCCTTCCGCTTGGACAACATTTTTAAGGTTCACCCACTTTGGAGCATGTTGCGTGGAATACTCCTTTTTGCTGCTAACACTGTCCCCTTTGTGCCATCTGTCTCTCTGCCCATTATTTGGTGGATTTTGAGTGAATAGTCTTTTATATGTTATCATAAACCACATAATAAACATTTGCTAGATGGTTTTTTGATGCATTTAGAGGAAAGACTCAAAGTTGTTTTGGGCCCCTAATTTGTTAAGCAAGTCAAATACCCATTAGCGATAGACTTGAGCTATTCTAACATTTCTGTGTTGTAAATGACAGCCATTGTTTCCCTTCAATTTTCCAGAAATTGAGAAGCAAAGTTGTCAAATAAATAATACATTTTCTAGGAAATGGGCAAATCTTGGGGTTACATAAAGGGCATATTGTATCCATATACCATTCATGAACTACACATAAGTAGGAAATATTCATATAAGCCATTTTTTAAAGCATTTTGTTGTAGCTAATGTCTTCAGGAGCAATGTGCAGATGTATTTTTGCCTTTCTAAATACATTAGTAATGATAATAATGCTTAAAAAAAAAGCAAACCAGTGTTCATAAAACACTTGCTCTATGCCTGGCATTATTCCAAATGATTTTACATATATTAGCACATAATACTTAAAACTAAAATCAGCTACATAATTTACGTGCCCCAGAGCAAAATGAAAATTCAAGGCCTGCTGTTTACAAATCAGACAGAAGGTGCCATTAACAGTAGGTACTACAATATAAAGCTTCCTCCCCCTCCCCCTTTTTTCTGATTTTTTTTTTTTTTTTGGTGTGCTACTTAACATTCTATATAAAAATTTAAAAATATTAGCATGAATCTTAACGTTTATCTTTACATCATGCAGTGTTCATTTAAATGCAAATATAAGCACTTAATTCATATGCAAACTTACATTTGTATTCCATAGTTTATATGTGCCTATGCATTTTTGCGCTTAGCAGAACAGTGGGAAATGTACCAAACTAACTCAGTTGTTTCGATTCCCAAAAGTTCGGGATGCTAAGCAAGTACTTTACAGCTGCGGGGCTCTCCCAACCCATATTACATTTCTGGATAAACTGTTTAGCTGATGTGGAGGTGCTGGGTCGCCCGTGGCCAGGAAAAACTGAAAGAGAAGGGACAGTGAGAGTTCAGCCTTTCCTTTTCCTTCTATAGTGTCATTTTCAGCCCGCGTGGTTAGTTACTCTGGGAAGTAATGGTTTGTTTTTTTTTTTTAAATATGATACATTATGTGTGTACATCTGTGTGTGGGTTTGTGTGAGTGCGAATTCCAGAGGAGGCCAGAGGTGTCAGATCCCCCTGGGGCTGGAGCTACAGTTGGCTGTAAGCTGCTAGATTTGAGTATTCAGGACCAAACTATGGTTCTCTGCAAGAGCTGTATGAGCCCTTCACCACTAAAACATCCTTCCACTCCCTGGGAAGCAACCTCAACTTCCGGTCTTCACAAAAAATCTGTTAGACCTTCAATAATTGTTTTCAAATGTATGGATACGTTCCATCTAACAGAATGCCAAGCGTTTTCCTTCTCCCTTGACTTTGTTCTTTCCTTTATGTTCTTGGGTCTGTTTGTAGAAATGTCAAACACCGAGCAATTTCTGGGTGTGTAGTTTGTTGCCAAGTATGAAATTACCTCTTTCAGTTTAGGCGATACGCATGTACACAAGTGTCCAGAAGTCCTTGGAAAGGCCTCTGAGAGGGAACTGGGGAGGTGCTGGCCCAAGGTATGAACTTGCAGCTTTAAGATGAGAAAGTTGTGGAGCAGTGAGTGCTCACATTGTGAATGCAACTAGCTACTAATAATGTACTGTGCACTTGAAGTCGCCCAAGAGAACAGATCTTAGGAAGTGTCACTGTACAAACAGTGACTATAAAGCTGGAGAGATGGCTCCGCGATTAAGAGCATCGGCTCCTTTTCCAGAGGAGCTGGGTTCAATTCCCTGCACTAACATGGCAGCTCACAACCTTTTGTAATTCCAGTTCCAGGGGATATGATGCCCTCTTCTGGCCTCTGTGAGCACTACATACACTTGGTGTGTGGACATAAATGCAGGCAAAACATACCCATGTACATAAAATAGACATTAAAAGAACAACATTTTTCCCCAGGTGGTAGAAATAGGAATTAGATTGATATTTTTCACAGAGTATATGCACTAGGCCCCATATGCTTTTAATATACACATTTTATTTATCAATTGTCCCTCTGTACAGCTGACATTAGATTATTTCATGAAGTGTGATCAACAGTGCATTTTTAGGTTCCTTTACAATTCTGTAATATTTATGAATAAATCTGTCTTGAAAGATATACTGGAACTTGTTTATCTAATGATTTTAATGAATCAAGTAAAAATATTGGTAAGAACTGCCTATTTGGGCTTAATTTAGTAAAAATTGGAACTCCAAATTCCTCTTTCTTAGATGAAGGAATGATAGAAACACACTTTTCACCCGGTTTAAAATCAGAATCTTCCTGTTCCAAACATTTAAGACCCCAGGGTGACACCCAGCCCCTTATCCACCACGAGGAAGGAGAGAGACAACACTTATAGATTCCAAAGATTTTAATAATTCACCACATACACGGGTCACTGATCAATCAGGGCTGCAGGACAAGGGCTCTGGAGCCTTGTGACTCCTGACAGCCCCGAGGAGGGGCAGAAGTGACGTTTGTAAGCATAAAATTCACAAACATTTGTTGCCAAGTCACACTTACAATTTTCACCAATCAGGATTTAGAGATTAGGGACTTCCTGTGTGTTCCATTATTGTCAATCGATATACAATGTAAGTCTTTCAGTCCAACCAATTAGATTCATTTGTTCTTTCAGTGGTTAAGAACAACCATAACGTTTCTAAAGAACGGCAGACGGATAATGACTATTTCTGTGGCTTAGGGAGGAGGTTGCTCAGCCACTGGAAAGTTCTCAGCTCCCCTAGGGCTTGGGAACCTGAACTTTATTTCACCCTACACATAAAATGGAGACCGAAGTCAAAATGGCAGTGCTCAGGCCAAGCTGCTTTTGCCTGCTCCCTTCACCCAAACTATTCCTTAGCTCTGATTGATTTTTTTTCCCTCATGGATCACTGTGTGTGTGTGTGTGTGTGTGTGTGTGTGTGTGTGTGTGTGTGTGAGAGAGAGAGAGAGAGAGAGAGAGAGAGAGAGAGAGAGAGAGAGCGAGAGAGAGAGAAGCCCAGGCTAACTTGTTACATAGTTAAAGATGAATTGGAACTTATGGTCCTCTTGCCTCTACTTCCCAAGTGCTAGAATTACAGGTGTCCTGTTTTATGAGTCCTTAGGATTGATCCAAAGCTTCATGCACGCTAGGAAAGCACTCTGAGACATACTCCCTGTCCTCATATGTCACTTTTATTTTACAGATTTATTTTCTATTGTTTATATGGTGGCTCAGATTCCATTCTCCTCTGTATTTAATCTGTGACACCAGCCCATGGCATGGTGCCACCCACATTCAGAATAGTTTTTCTAAACACTTTACCTTTCTGGAAACACCTTCATAACATATCTAGAGGTGTGTTTTAATGGCTGTTCTAAAGCCCATCAAAATTAATCCCCAATAAATATGTTCTGCACAGAAGCAGGGCTACACCATTCATTACACTGAACAGTGTCTGACACATAGTAGGTGCTTAATAATCTCTGTCAGAGCCATTAAAAACAGAAATTACAATCATTGAGAAATTGGGAGAATCACTTCCCAGTGTTCTCATTTGGGTCTAAAAAATAATGAAGGTGAATTATTGAGCAGATCATTAAATGCTACAACATAGGGGGTAATGGAAGTAATTTTAATAGGTTAGTTTGTACTTTGATGAATTTCAAATGTACTCAACAGTTAGCAGCAGACTCCTAAGACAGGTGATAAGATCAAGCTGACTTTGAAGGTGAGAGCCTCTCTCAGCATCTTGTCCCCAGTTTCCCAGTGACCTTTGCCTGATCTTGTTTGACTCACAGCACCCTCTACTGCCCTTTGTGGGTATAGCTTATGGCTTGAAGCTCCCATAATGACAGAAAATTGAGGGTATGATTTCGTTTTTTAAAATTATTTTTATTTCCTGTGCATTGGTGTTTTGTCTGCATATATATCTGTGTGAGGGTATTAGATCCCTTGCAACTGGAATTACAGACAGTTGTGAGTGGCCATGTGGGTGCTGGGAATGGAACCAGGTCCTCTGGAAGAGCAGTATGAATTCTTAACCACTGAGCCATCTCTCCAGCCCCTGCCCCCTGAGAGTATGATTTCTATAGTGTCTGTTCTACTGAAGAATTCAGCTCTGAAGGGGGGAAATAATACCAAATGAATCTGCCTTCTACCCTTGCTGACTTCTTTACTTGAATTAAGGAATTTTAAAAAGTGAACAGAGCCTGAGTGCCAGCAGTAAAAATATCTTAATAGTTTGAACACAGAGCTGTTCTCTGTAACCAGATCTTGAATTGAGGGAGTGCCTGGGGATTAACATACTTGTCACTTATGGCTCAGTGGTCTTCACCAGCTGATGATAAGAGGGTTCAGATCCCAGTGTCTCCACTCCCCATGCACCAGGACAGTAACAGCTTACTCTAAATTTAGCATCCATAGGCAGGATGTTCTCTCTCAGCTGCCTTTCTCCCAGCCCCTGAAATGGAGCCATCCATATTTAGGCTGGGTTTTCCCAACACTGTTTTTGTCTTTTATAATTGCCTAAAACTATGCATGGAGTTTGTTCCTGCTACCCTCTATCTAGGGCACATAGTAGTTCTAGACACTAGGAGAATAATGTATCTTCAGGACTTTGTTAAAGCAGCTCGTTTGTTTTAGGGTCAAATTGGGATGTCTCTGGGCACTACGATGCAGCTTTTGGGGGAGAACCATGTTGAGGACTCCTGAGCTAGCTGGCCATAGTCTTTGGAGCTAAATTTAAAAAAATAATTTATGGGAAATAGGTTTGGGCTATGACATAACATACATTATCACTGTTATTACAGTTACTATTGTGTAGAGGAATCATAGTTTGTAAAAATAACCTTGATTTTCAAATGTGACAAAGAACTAGTCTTAAGTTTTATTGCTTTGTAATATTATTGGTTTTGCTGGCTTATTTAATCAAGCTTTGATTATAATATGCAAATGTAGACAGACCTTTTTATGAATCAGTCCATTCTTGTTGGTGAGAATTTATTTGATCAAGTACATAATATAAGATACACTGGTAAAAAGCCCATGACCACAGAAAAATATCTGAAGACAATTGTACATTTACATTGAGTTATCAACTTGACCTTGGGTGCATATATTGTCATTTGGTTGTGAAACCCACAACTTCCTACCTATGAATAATCAGGACACAGAAGCACTTTCACATTTAAATTGTTTTAAAATTATTTATTACCAAGATGTAATCCATTTTTACAATGAAATGCCATCATTGACAAAAATACATAAAGAAGGGTAGGTGCTTAAGTATTTCCCTGTCATTTACCTGGAATGAGGGACAAACAGTGTAAGATATTCCTTTAAGAGCTCTCTGTTAAAATACCTTTCAAATGAGACATGATTTAAGGGGACAATAATTGAATGTAACTTCACAGATTAGTTTGACTCTTTCGGATTGGACAGACATGGGGGGTATATTCCTGGTATCCAAGCATTGGGAGATAAAAACAGGGGAATGGCTACAAGTTCAAGGCCAGCCTGGTTTGTGCATTGAGTTCCAGTCTCAAAAGTCCAGATAAGCAATCAATCAATCTATGAGTCTCATTTTTTACCACTAACATATTAAGCATTTCACTATAAATATTGTAGTGTAGATCCTAAGTGTCCCCCAAAGGCCCATGTGCTGGAGGCAGTGTCCTTTATGAAGCAGAGTGTGGAAAAGAAAGGGAAGAGGAAACCTGGACTCTCTCTCCTCACTTGTCTCATTTCCCTTCTCTACTACCGTGAAATGACTATGCTCCATTCACCCTGGATTCCCATCACGATTTACTGCCTGGTATGGGCCCCAAAGTGGTGATACCAACTGAAACCTCTGTAACTGTGACCCAAAACAAGCTTTTCCTCTTGAAAATTGACAGGTATTTGTTCTAGTAACAGAAATATGACCAATGCTGTAAGATTAACGGTATAAAGGCAAATATACATGCCTTTAGCCATTGATTCATCTCCCGACCCCAAGCTTGAGCCATAGGATAGAAGATATTTATTGAGGACCTTCTCCCGGGAAGATGAAAAGAAATGTGTATTCTCCCCAGATAAAGCAATGACTGGCCGAAGAAATGACTCTGTCCTTGTGGGCATTACTTATAAGGATCCCGGATGACTGAAACAGCTGTATAACTAAATGTTCCACCACAGAACATTGACTCACAAAGCCTGTTGAAGTCCTGCCTCTAGTTTACTTTCCACCCTCTAAATATCCTAGCACCCCTACAGGCCCTCCCCCCCAGCTGGGGACAGGAGGGAGTGCATGGCTGGAATCTTAGAGGCAGATTTACGAACTGTCCCTGATCTCCTTATAATGAGTAGGGGATTGTAGCATAAATCTTAAAGATCCTTATTAATAAAAACAAACCCAAGGCCAGTTATTGGGGTGAACGCTGGAAGATCAGAGAAGCAGAACAAGCCACAGCCACCTCACCTCACCAGTTCCTCAGCTGATCCTGTTTCCTCAGACTGGAAGCCTCTGAGTCCTCATCCAAATGAATCTCAGCTGAACTGTTGCTCAAAAGCCTAAAACCTTAACCAGTCTCTAGTTCCTGGTCCTCACACTTTAAATACCTTTCTGCTTTCTGCCACCACCTCCTAGGATTAAAGGCTCTCGTTACCACACCTGGCTGTTTCCAGTGTGGCCTTGAACTCACAGAGATCCGGACAGATCTCTGCCTCTGGAATGCTAGATTAAAGGTGTGTGTGTGCCACCATTTTCTGGCCTTTATATCTAATGGCTGTTCTGTTCTCTGACCCCAGAGAAGTTTATTAGGGTGCAAGATATTTTGGGGCACACAATATCACCACAGGGGATGTTAACAGTGACATTACTGTGACCCCTTTTTCTAGATGTCGCCGTGGTGGGAATTTTGTTGGCACAAGCATTTTCTCACCACTGAGAGTGCAAGAAAAGAGATGCCACTGGTGGACCAGAGCCAGGATACCTCCTAAAAGGCTTCCATCCCAGGTCCAGTTCGAATTCTCATTTTATACTCTAAAACCGCGAGGTGGGGCAGGCACACGAGCAGGATTTTACCGAAGTCCACATGGCAGTCAGCAGCTTGTTCAGGGCAAAGACTCATCGTTTCCACTCTTCCTCTGGGTCATTCTGTTCCAGGTAGCAAGCGAAGTCATGCTTGGCAGATAGGGAGAATGAGAGGTGCTTTAAATCACCAAATAAACCAATAAATCATTATCTAAGAATTGATTTCTTCTACCTCGTTCTACTTCAACACAGCAGTACTGTCACGTGACCGTGGGGCTCTCATGTTCTGTAGGTCACAGCAGCAGTCTCTCGGCTCCAGGAGGATGATGCTGGGAGGAAGCGGCCTCTCTATGACACTCATGGACAAAGGCAGACTCTGTAGGCTGGGGATGTAGCAGGGTTGGTAGGGTCTTTACCCAGCACGCATTAAGTCCTGCATTTGATCCTGAGCACTGAATAATCTGAATGTGGTGATGAATACCTATAATCCTAGCTGTAGAAAAGTCAAGGTTAGTTTTGACTACACAGCAAATTTGAAACCAGTTTGTCTGGGATACATGAGACCTTAGCTCAATAAGTAAAATAAATGTAGATTTCTTGAGATAAATAGGACTGGACTTGGTAGTCTTGCTGGACAAAACAGGTACCTGTTAGTTCTAGTTCTGAGGAGAGTTACAGAGCAGAGCAGGATGCCTTGACATACTCCTGGTCCAGTGGGTACATGGCTTTGTAGCAGATCCAGGTGGCTCAGGTTTCTGGACCATAACACCCCACCAGCACCCACCTGTGCAGCATCCACATTCCTTTTCTCCATCAAAGACTCAGATGCAGTATGGAAATCTAACTTCCTTTGGCTTAATCAGTTCATCCCAAATGAGGGTCTGGCCAGCAAGGGCTTCTTTCCTCTTTCTTCTTGTGCCTGGAGTCCCTCCCTCCTGTTCTCTTCTTCCTCAAGTGGCTATTTGTCAGCAAACAAAATTTAAATGTTAGACAGGTACAATTTATGTTTGGAAAGTCAGCAAGCAGGGGAAAGACCTGGGAATCAATGTCATCATCTCTTCTTCTTGGGTTGTGGTAAATTATGAGCCCAGCTGTGGAAAACACGCATGGTCTATGAAGATGTCTCATCTTGATAGAGTTGGTTTAGTCCAGACAGCCAGGATCCTGCTAAGAATTTCTTCCCTGCAGCATGATGATGATTCCATGATACCTTTGTCTTTAGTAATTGAGACCTCCCATTGGACATCGAAATTCCCTTTCTGGCTACCTACAAAGCCCTTTAAAATTACATTTTACATATGGTTTGTGCCTGGACATGTGCACCACGCCACACGTGCAAAGATGGCAGCAGTGTGGAGGTCAGCAGACACCTCCAGGGAGTAGGTGTTCTCTTTCATCAGGTAAGTCTCAGGCATTGAACTCAGGTTGGCAGCTTTGGTGGCAAGGACTTTTGCTCACTGAACCATCTCACTGGCCTGCAGAATCTATTTTAGCTTTAATTCATACTTTTACTTTCAGGGACTGAGAATCTGAATCTCATTCACAAATCTATCTTAAGATACTTCATGATGAAAGAATTGGATTAATTTTTAGGGCTTCGGTAAGCTTTTCTTTCCTCATAAGGGCCATTCATTCATCTGTTTTATGCACTTAGATGAAGCCCACTGGAACACATATCATGATTTTCAAAGCTATTTTGAAATAATGGAGACCCTGCCTAAACCTTTAAAGGAGAGGGCTTACTTTAATAGATTTTCAGGAGTATCCTAGCAACCACACTATCATGAAATTTATCAGTTTCTCAGAAAGACTGTGTGCTAAATCCAAGAAAAAGACCCTTCCGTTTTAGTTTCTTACGAACATTTTACTTCATTGTCCTGAGTGTTGGTTCTTCTCAGATACCTTCACTCTGGACATATCACTAATGTCCATTAAAACAATATTTGATGTTATTCTGCCAAGGTTAGCTCATCAAGTGACGCCGTACTCTACCTGAGAGTAGATAGATGCATAGGTAGATATTTTAACAACTGTACCTTTTTAAATGCCCAAAGGTAATATTTGGTTTTTGAGTTTTAATTTCTACACACAGAGAGATAAGTTTTGAAATCTTGATCCCAAAGACAGCTGAGGCTTAGGAAACACATTCATTTCTACTGATCTTGATTGTCCCCAGTGCTGTGAAAGGATGCTTTGTTCTGCTCTTCCATCAATTATCCATTATTTCCCATCTGAGGCCTTCAAAAGAATTCTGAATGCAAATGAAGACTTAAAAAAAAAACCTTTCCAGGTGTACAGACAAGCCAAGCAGAAAATGGTGTGAATGAGACACACATTCTGTAACTGGGGCTTAGACCTGAGCAAATTATTAAAATTAAAGAGCTTAAGTGTGAAGCCATGGATGGCCAAGAAGAGCATGTGTGGGGATCACTAGCACGCTCGAGTCAGCCTTAATTTCAGCCTTCCTGTTGTCTTGAAAACCAACTGAAATTGTTATGTGGGTTGGCCTCAGGGGAAATAGCATTCATGGGTTCTTTGTTATATAATCATAGAGTGTCAGCAGGGGTGTGTATGTGGACATGCATGTGAATGCTGCACATACATAAGCACACAACTATTTTAATTTAGTAACATGATTATCTAGTCATAGAGAACTAGCAGGCATGCTAATAATGAACATCAGAGTATGTCCAGCATTTAGAAGCTGGCTTTGTAATGACAGCTTCCTTCTGGGACAATGCCCTTTAGCAAGAGTTGAAATTTATAAAGACTCCTTTTCCTTGCAAAATGTTAGACTTTCAAAAGAGATGCAGGTGTTCCATCACACTCAGTATTCTTTGTTTCTATTATAAAGGATTTCAGATAGCAGCTGACAACATGAAATGTAGGATTTTTATCTAAATATAACCCAAGTTATTTAGCAGTTGAGTTACTCTTGGAGCTGTGTGAACATTACTAGTTCTTCTTCATCCACTACTTTGTCTGATTATTCATTAAACCTCAGTTGTCTTGGTTTTATCCTTTGGATTCCTGGAAGGGTTTGGTTATGAATTAGGTTTTGGTGCTGATGTTGACAACAAAGGAGCCAGGATGTCAGAGGCAGAAGATGCTGGATTCTGGCAGCATTCCTGTGTGGTTCTCCTCCTTTGCTTCTTTCACTGCCAGCTTAGTCAGTGGTGTGTGTGTGTGTGTGTGTGTGTGTGTAAGATAGAGACAGAGAGACAGAGACAGAGAGACAGAGAGATGTAGCATGAATCTTAAATGGTCTTATTAATAAAATCAAACCCAGAGACAGATATTGGGGTGAATGCTGGAAGATCAGAGAAGCAGAACAAGCCACAGTTACCTCACCTCGCCAGTTCCTCAGCTGATCCTATTTCCTCAGACTGGAAGCCTCTTAGTCCTTATCCAGATTGAATCTCAGCTGAACTGTGCTGCTCAAAAGCCTAAAAGCTTAACCAGCTCTATCTAATTCCTGATCCTCACTCTTTATTTACCTTTCTGCTTTCTGCCATCACTTCCTGGGATTAAAGGCGCGGATCACCATGCTTGGCTGTTTCCAGTGTGGCTTTAAACTCACAGAGATCCAGGTGGATCTCTGCCTCTGGAATGCTAGGATTAAAGGTGTGTGTGTGTGTGTGTGTGTCACCATTTTCTGGCTTCTATATCTAGTGGCTGTTCTGTTCTCTGACCCAAGATAAGTTTATTAGGGTGCACAATATTTTGGGAAACACAATATCACCAGAGAGAGAGAGAGAGAGAGAGAGAGAGAGAGAGAGAGAGGGAGAGACTCATCTATGAGATGAGCCAGACTGATTTAAGAATTCCACAGGTTAAAGAGGCTTTTCAAGGAAAACTCATTTGTCCAAACAACACCCCTGGATTCTTATCACCTTGTCAGTCCAGGATTCACAAATCACTAGAAAGCAATTATTCATTGACTAGAAACTGTGTGGTGAATCAAGGCATCATGGCCCGATGACCTGGAACCCAGGAGGGAAGAATTTCTGAAGCACATTCTGACACTTGGGCGAGAGTCCTGGGCCAGTCAGAAAACATTGGGGAACTCCGGGCCAGCCTGACTACTCTATCCTTCTTCAATCTTCCTTTATGCAGAAGAAAATAAACCAAACAAACAACCCTCCTGGAAGCCTGAATACCCTTTGTAAACATTTACAGTTCCCAGGAATTGAGGCCTTAGCTTTAGGCTGTTCTTTCCAGGGTTACAAGAGGTGAGCAAAGGGAGAAAGGGGCAGGAGCAGTGAGGATCAGGCAGAGTTCCACCTAACCTATCTCCCTGGACAAGCATGGGGAGGGCTGTGATTCCTGCAGGATGGGCAGAGGAGAGCAGAGGCTGAGTGGCTGAGAGGATCAGACTGAGGCCAGTTCTACAGATGGGTGAGTGGAGACCAATCCCATTTAGAGTGTAATTCCTCTTCAATGAGTGTGAGCATTCACTGGTGGAAATGAGACTTCCTTAGGAGTTTGTGGAGGGGCTGGAGGGATGGCTCAGTGGTGATGAGTACTTGCTGCTGCTCTTGGAGAGGACCCGACTTCTGTTCCAGACATCCAAGTCAGGTGACTCACTACTGCCTCTAACTCTAGCTCCAGGAGAAGTCTGGAGCCTCTAGGCACCTGCATGCACACAGTATTTTTTTTTTTAAAGAGCTATTGTATAGCACAATGTAACGTGGGCCCTAAGACTGCTGGTTACTCCTCATGGACTCTCCATCTTGATGATCTCAAAATAATTTTCCCTTGAGCTTTCCAGGTCTCAGTTTGTAGCTCCAGCTTCCAGGATCACAGGCACCCTGCCACGGAGCTGGAGAATTGAATTCTTGCCGTTAATTAAAAGAGAAGAGCATTAAACTACAGCAAAAACAAAGCAGTGTGCTCTTTTGAATGCTGCAGCTTAAGGAACAGCAAGTCTAATTAGAGGAGGATGAGAGAGTCTAAATGGGACTTGTGGCCACTTTCAAGCTGAAGGCTGGTGGTGCGGATGCCTCTGAACGGGTCCCTTTCCTCGTTCCCATGCAAGCCCAAACCAGGGCCTCTTCTCTGCTCCCCCACCCCAAGCACTTAGCTTAGTTCTCAGATGAAACAAAGATGTTATAAGAAATGGAACACAAAGGGGACAGATTTCTGAGATAGTGGGGAAGCGAGAGAGGAGGAAATGTCCCCTCCTCTTTTGGAGACTTTCTACTGCTCAAATGTTTAAAGGAAGTAAGTCCTGGAGCTTTGGACTGTCAACATTGCCAACCTTCAGAAACAATGTAACATTCTAGGAGTATAAAATAAAACAACAACCTGCAACTTGACTTTAAAGCCAAAGTTACGGGATTTGGAAGAAAAGAAACGTATTGGCAAAGCTACTGTCATCATCATTATTAATATTTGTTTTTAATGAACATTTACTATACGCAAGACATGGCAATTAATGACTACAAGGGAGATCTCATTTCGACACAGCTTCCCTTATTTGCACTTGACATTCCCACTTCTCCTCAGGAGAGCCCGCTTAAACATTTAAAGGGGTCCTGTTTATGCTGCCTGCTCTCCTATGGTGTAACAGAACCTGTGTTTGGAAGTCAGCAACTTATTCTCTGTCTGAGTGTGGCTTCTTCACTCATTAAATGATCTGTTCAGACTGCACGATTTTATAAACTTGAGAAAATCAATGTAAGAAACAGTTGCATAAAGCAACAAGCCACTGCATGCAAAACTAATATGTTTTAATGGGTGTCACTTTGTGATTTTTCAATTCCATTGAAATGGCATTTTTGCTTCTCACCCTGAGCTCCCTTGGGAGCGGAGCAGGCAAAATATCACCTCACCATGCCTGGGAACAAGCCTGGGAATGTTTTTCTTTCTTAAAGACAACCGAAAAGCAGTCCGTTTTTGTTGTCTTCTCTGCAGTGTGAAGCAGTGGGAAAAGCAAATGAAAGGATCCATGATTGCGAAAACAAATACACAGAGAAGTACAAAAGCGTGACAAAGAAAACAGCGCGCTGCGAACGTTTCACCAATTTTCGTTTCACTAAGGAAGAAAATCACAGAAATTGTTTCTGTCTAAAGTACTCGACTTGAAAAGGCAGTTCAGTCTCCTAGCAACCAACACTTCTCCAGATCAGAAAGCTGGCTGAAGGAAGGGAGGAAGGCCAGTTACACAAAGGGTAGAACAGAATTCTCCAGGGCCTGGAAGGGAGGGAGGAGAGGGGTCCCAGCCCAGTTCCATTCTCCTAGTGCTGGCTGGCCTCTGGGACCTCGGAGGAGGTTCCAAACAGGGTCAGCAGCCAGGTCAAATGCTGGGACTATCTCCTCTGCCTATGCTCTGGCACCTCTTTTCTTCTTCCCTTGGAACTCACCCTTTCTAAAACCCCAACATGAACACAAGCAAAGTTTGGAATTCCTCTGCACCCAGACTGCCCTAAATAGTTTCTAGGAAAACAACAGCAACAAAATCTTGCAACGTTCTTTTCTTTTTTCTGCTCATGTGCTCCGATGTCACCAAAAAGTGTGGATCACCCCCCCGCCCTCTCTCTCTCTCTCTCTCTCTCTCTCTCTCTCTCTCTCTCTCTCTCACACACACACACACACACACACACACACACACAAACAAACAAGCAAACAGTGTAGCCACTGACAGAGGGAATTACAACTCAACTCAATCCTACCATTGTTTGCTTGGCAACAGTTTCCTATCTCACTGGTTATGTGCCTAGTCCCCCAGACCACCTCAGATGCTTCGGCTGCTAACACAGAGAAGGTCTCAGGTGAGCTACCATTTCTGTCTGACGTGCTGCACAGAGGAGGGCCCCAGACTCCTTTCCTGTTTGTTCCTTTACCAGAGCACCAGGCAGAACTCTGGAAAATGGTCTACTGATCATACTGTCAGGTTATTACAAACGGGACAAACCCTGGTAGCCAAGTGTGAGGAAAGGATTGGAAGGGGGGTAAGTCCTCTAGGACCTCACTAGGCTCATCCTGTGTCCCCTAAATCTGCACAACTCATCATGGAGGCCTCTGAATTGTGGCCTTTAGGGTTTTTATGGAGGTTTCATGAAATGCTGATTGCATCAAAGTCAACCTCAGGCACGTCTTTGCTTCTTGCAGTAGGGCAGAGGTATGGATTTGGAAGTGCCAGTCCTCAAATCCTGTGATTGGTTTCCCCAGCAACAAGCTTCCATCTTTAGGCTATCCCAGAGTCACCAATGGAGTCAACTCATTAACATACAAATCGCTTCACCCTCCCAAGTCCCAAGGGTTTTAGGAGTTATATGTCTGGAAAGCAGAAGAATTCTAGGGCACATTAAAAAAAAAAAATTATATCATACTGCCACATAAGACCAAATTAAAATTAAATGAAATTAAAAATCCGTTCCTCAGTCACACATGCCACCTTCTGGGTGCTCCCTTGCTGATCTTCTCAGCCCAGGTCTGTTCTGTGGCGCTTTCCAGAGTAGCACTGAGGAGTGCTGAGCTTGCTACCATGGTCATGACTATTCCTGGTTGATAACTTGACTCTATCTGGAATGAACTACAATCCAGGAATGAGGGGCACACCTGTGATCTGGATCTTGAGGCTAGAAGACATACCCTTTAATCCAGCTCTTGAGGTGGGAAGGCAGACCTTTAATCTGGGCCAAACCTTCTGCTGGAAGCCTATATAAGGGCAACGGAAGAAGGAAGGCTCCCTTTGTCTCCACCTGCTTGTCCTCACCTTGTCAGCACATCTGTTCCTTCACTGGCATCAGAACCCACTTCTTCCCTATTCCAGCATGTTCAGAAGACCAGCTAAGATACTCAGCCTTGTGGGACTGAGCAGCTGCTAGATTCTTGGACTTTCCATTCACAGGTAGCCGTTGTTGGACTGTAGCCTGTAAGTCATGCCAATAAATTATATATATTTTCAAATATTCATATATTTTTATTCTATGAGTCCTGTAACTCTAGCGAACCCTGACTATTATGTCTATGAAGGGGAGTTTCTAGATCACGTTTTCTTCCTGATGCCTCTTTCCTGTCTGGAGTGAGTGGGTGTTTGTCCCCACCACTCCAGTACTAGTGTCACACACCAACTGCCATGCTGAGAGCACCAGGAGTAGGAACAACAGGGTCATCACCCTGTAGTCTCTTCCCTGTGCTGGATTTGTGTGCACTGGGCACTCGGAGGTCACAGGATGGGAAGACACTCAAGCTGTGGCAACCGCCATCACAGGGAGTAGAGAATGGGGGTGGAGGGCAAAGTCTCCTGGCTCAACCCTTCTGGGTGTGCCTGAGACCAGACCACAGGCTGTGTGTGTGTGTGTGTGTGTGTGTGTGTGTGTGTGTGTGTGTACATGTTTCATGTGGATGTGAGTGTTGCTGGGGATAGGACCCAAGACCCCTACCTAACACATTTGGCAAGCATTCTATGGCTGAACTATGTAAGGGTTCTCAGTGTCTTCAGGAACCCAGGAGAACCAATATATTCCTGTCCAAAACGGATGCTTAGTATTTTTAGTAGTGTATTTTCATGATACAAATGAGAAGTTTCATTATGACATGCCCATACATTAATATCATATACTCTGACGATATTCCCTCCACAAACTGCTCTTTTTTCAGCTCCTCCCCCATATCCCCAATAGGCTTCCTTTTGCATTCACTTTACATTTGCTCATGCCCTCACCACTTAGATCTCATATATGAGAGACAGCACGCAATGCCCATGTTTCTTAATCAAGTTCATTTCGTTCTACATAATGTCTTCTAGCTCCATCCATTTCCCACAGAAGACACAATCTTATTCTTCTTCGTGGCTGAATAATGCTCCATACTGTAGATATGTGTCACATTGTCTTTATTCATCTGTGGACAGGCCCCTGGGCTGATTCCATAACTTCGCTGTTGTGGACACCCATTCTTCATAGTATTGCTCATTTGGCCATGGATGCTACAATGATAAACCAGTTGATTCTATAGATTACTGACCGGAGAAACATCAACAGTTTTTCATTTTGATTCCAGGGTTTTCACAACTACACCCATGCTTACAGAAAATGGATCCTATGTCATTGAAAATGAGTTCTAGAGCTGAAAAGATGGGCAAGTTTGCTTGCTGCCAAGGCTGACAACCTGAATTTGATCACAGGCACTCAACATGGTGAAAGGAGAGAACCGACTCCTGCAAGTTGTGCCCTGACCTTCATATCCACTGTGGGATGCCATCTCCCAAATAACTAAGTAGAAGGAGGAGGAGGAGGAGGAGGAGGAGGAGGAGGAGGAGGAGGAGGAGGAAGAGGAGGAGGAGGAAGAGGAGGAGGAGGAGAGAACCAGTCCTAAATTGATAATTATTCTTCATGCAACTGAAAATATTTTCTTCAAAAAAGGTTTTCACATGGAACTCCCCAAGGCTTTTTAATTTGAGTAGATGCCATCTCGAGCAGTGTTAATTAGAGAGGCAGAACCAAGAACCTCCATAAACTTTGACACAGTATGCGACACTGGAAACAGCTAAAAGAAAGGGCTCTGAGCATCTCCGTGGCACACAAGATGCTGCCCCATTGATAAGACTGCAGTGCCTGCAGGCAGGATGCACACTGAGGGGTTCAGGAAATGAAACCCATGGTTCTGCCCAAGGGAAACGTTTGAAACTAGGATCAAGCTTGAGTTTCTCCATCGTTTCAGTGGAGATTTAAAACAGCTCTGTGTGGCTACAACATACAAGGAGTGGACCCTGAGGGGCAGTCAGATGCACAGAGCTCTCAGAGAGACCCAAACGTGCGGGCCTGGAATTGTGTCTCTACAATTTAATCTGAAAGTCAGCAATCCAGGGCAGAGTGAAGAAAGCAGGCCTCTTTCCTGGAATCAGTTAGTAACGCTAACATTCACAAGACTAAGGCAGCAACTTCTTTTACACACATCAACCTAGTTCTCAAGCTTTGTTTCAGCCCGCCAAAAATATAAACAACAGCTGACCTAAAATCCCTTTGCTAGTCAACAAAACTCAATCATTCTGACTTGAAGTGCCATCAGACCAGGATGTGAATTCCCATAAGGAGATTATTTGGGGGATGGGACTTCACCTTCACGCACACCTAGATGCTCTCTAATACTCTGTGGGAACCCTAAGAAGTCCCTGTTCTCTGCTGTGGCTGATGTTCTAGTCAGGCATGCTACAGGGTACACTATGAAGCTATCTTTTCTTGGTTCTTCTTACAGACCTCCTGTGCCTTTGGGAATGCAGGCATCTGGGAGTGGTGGTTTCAATGAGATGTCCCCCATAGTCTCCAGCATTTGAACACTTGGTCCCCAATTGGTGGCATGAAAAGGCTCTATGGCAGCTGCTCACATTGGCTCTGTAGTCAGGAAGCAGAGAGCAAGATGAACACTGATATTTCACTTGCTTCCTCCCTTTTACTCAGCCTGGGACCCCAACCAATAGGATGGTCTGCCCATGTTCAGGGTGGGTCTTCTCTCCGACTTAAATCTTTCTGGAAACTTTGACATGAGACAAGCTACAGGTGTGTTTCTATGGTGACTTTAAATCGAGTCAAGTTGACAATGAAGAATAACCATTGCAGATGTCAATTTCATTAGAAGAGGGCATAGACTACCAGTTTCACTTATTCCTATTATCTCAAATTCATTAATTCACTCATACATTTATTTTCAAGAGCTTGCTAGCTCCTGAAATGCAACCACTCTTTCCACTTACAGTCGCAGATGCAGAATCATAAATAAAAGGCATCAGATCCTTCTTACTGATAAAACTTTTGAAATGTGAACCATGTAGCTCTTTATAACTTTCTCAAGGATAGTTTTGAATCTTGCTCACTGACATACCATACTGGGACATGGGCAAGTTAGTTAGCCTTCACACCACATCAAGTCACATTTCCAAATTGTGTTCTCTAACCAGGAAAGTGGACTGACTCCTCTTCATCTTGGAGGTAAAAGCGTGAACTACCAGGGCAGCCATGAAAGAGGATATTCACAGATTATTGGTGAAATTATTAAGGCCACTCCACGTAGTTAAAAGGGAAGTTTATTTTGTGGGGTAACTTACAAATGAAGGGGTAGGTCGCAGAGTCTGGCAAAGGTATAGGGTAGTCCGGAGGCGTTCACTGGAGAACTCTGCTCGGTCCACCTCGTCCCGGAACCAAGAGAGTGAGTCCTTCCCGATCCTTCGTCTTCCGCCTCCTCCTCTGCCCCGCCTTGTGGGTGTGACCATTACCGAAGCCTCAGTGGGGGTTGGAACTTCCAGGCCAATGCTGGGATGCCTATCCACTACAACAGATGTCTTGCCTTGTGCTAGTAAGCATAGAATAACCACCCACTTTAGCTAAGCTAAAGTTTAATCCAGAACACGTGAAAGGATAGGGTGGCTAAGAATGAACATAGGACAGCATCAAAGTGATCTGAGCAATCATATAGCACATTAAAATGAAAAGCAAGCCAGCCCAGAAAACTCAATCTGAGATGGTTTGTGCAGCAAGAAGCAGCCTCACATACCTGAGCAGGCCCAAAGGACATCACAGTGACATACAGACTCTGAGAGACTAAGCTTAGCTTATCTTATTTAAAAGTCAGAATGTGGGGCTGAGAGACAGCTCAGTCAGCAAAGTGCTTCTTTCAGAAGCATGGGGACCTGATTTAGAGTTCCAGACACACATAAAAATGTCAGACATGATGCATGCTTGTAAACTCATCACAGGAGGGTTCCTCTTTTAGCTGCCGGGCAGTCTAGCCTACTTAGTAAGTTACAAGCCAAGGAGAGATCCTGCCACAAAATAATGTAAATGGTATTCTTGAAGATGACATCTTAAGTTGTCCTCTGCTCTCTGCACACCTGTGTCTGTGCATGCACACATCTGTATATACCCAAGCACAAACACATACACACATTTCATTTAAAAATGCACAAAGCAAGTTGAACATCAAATGTATGTACAGGGGTTACATATTTGGCTCACTGGTAGAGAGGACACCTAAAAAGCACAAGGCCCTGGGATTGGTTTTCTGTACTTAACAAGCAAACAAACCAACAAAATGTAATCAAAATAGTAACAGGCATGTGAGGTAAAATCAAATATAATTATTTGAAGAATCATTATATTTTCCCCAGCTTTTGACAGTACTTACATGGAAAAATCATTAATTTGCACATCATAGTTTTGAAAAAAAATCTTAAAAAATAAAATAATAGTTCTTGGCAAAGGGTCTTTATCTGGACAGGCAAAGGAATGTACAGGAAGGATACAAGGTGTGAGGGTGAAGGGTCTTTGCGGTGGGTTTAGAGAAACAATGCTACCCAGATGAGCACCCCTAAGCCACTCTGGCACAGGCTTTGTGCAGGACTGAATTAATCTGCAATATTTCCCAAGCAAAAACATTGGGTTTATGCCAGCATAAACATGGGCAAGGTGATGCCTGACTCTGAGTGTGTGCATGCTGAGGGCAAGGATGGCTGCCCTACCCAGTGCTATTACCACTGTGAAAAGCAGATAGCTGTAGTTCTCAAGTCCATTTTACAGACCGGCTGATACAGCCATATAGAGCGACTCTTCCAGGGCATTGCTTCCCCATCTGTGGACAGGAAAAGCAAAGTCTTCGGCCTGAATGCCGTTCATTAGCTACTGACAGCATCCGGGGAGGACCAAGTCTGCCTTGTCTGCTTTGCTGTTTGCCTGGGATGGAGATGAGAGATGACTGTTTTTCAGCACAAATGAGGATCATGGGAATAAAGAAAGGTGGAGAATGGCAAGTGACCCCTTCGTCTGGCTCTCGGCAGCCTCCAGCACTATTTAACGTAAAGGCTGTTGAGAAGATTAAAGAGAGTTTCAATATTCACATTGAGGTTAATATTAAAAAGACAATCTTGCATATTTTTTAAGTGCCTTGTCACTTAAAAACACTTTGTGAGTCTACTGCCAAGGGGACCAAATGGCTTGTCACTTTATCTTGGAGTTGTGGTGGGATTTTCTTCAGGTTGGCCTGATGGTCAAATGTACAAAATCAGCATTTCAGAAGAGCATCCTGGGATTCCAGCTGAAGACTCATCATGGCATGTAGGATTCCAGAGGTCTCCCCAGGAAGTGGTCTTGGTCCTCAGAGCTGTCATCTGCACAGATCCTCTGTCCCTGGTTCTGGGGGCGAAGCCATATCTTCATTTCTTTGTCTTCATACTCTCCTGCGGGTTTGCTGATTTGGCCTTAACCTTTCCTAGGCAAGAAAACTGTGTATTTTGTATAGGACTATTCATGAGAACCCCAGACTCTGACTGCATCCTATTTGGGGTGCCTCATTAAGGGCAGACAGCCCTCAACTTCGTGGGCCTGCCAAGAATGCACCACCATGCAAGCAAGCGGACTGGAGTTCAGGCAGCTGAGTCAAGTGGAGCAGCTACGTGCCGGACTTGAGGGAAGGAGAGAAAAAGCAGGACTTAGTTTCCTTCTGGCATTTTCCAGTCCACAGTTGTCACTGCAGCCAAAACAGCTGCTATTGTCCTGCAATGGAAAGCAAAGCCCAAAGGCCCCCTAGACCCAGGGCTAATCTCAAATTTTGCTGCCAACTAATCGTTTCCATGATGAATCCACTTAGACTTATTTCTGATATTGATTCATTTATGAAGCATGAACTCATAATTAGTTATCGACTCTGTGAAAAAAATATTTATAAAGCACATATTCTATGATATTGCATGATCCACACGAGCTGCAGAATGGCTGGTGACCTTCCACATCAGCTTAGTATACAGCTGGTCCTAAACAGCTCTGGTGGTTGCAGGTACTACTTAGACGCAGCCAGTTCTCCACCATGGGGAAACGATGCTTCGAACAGACTTGTTTTTAAATAGGCTTGTGTACATCCTGAAATGATAGCTAAGATGCAGAGTCAAAGAGAAGCCAGAAGACCAAGTTACCTTTTATTTTCAAGATAGCTCCAAAAGGGGGGATTTATGAGTTTGACATTTGCTCTGTGGTGATTCTCTTAGGAGATGGCCATCATCCTATTGTTGGCATGCCCCTAGAGAGGTCATGTCACCTCTCTGTACTTACGTGTTTCTTTCCAAACGTACCTGAGAAATATAGTCAGGTACCACACCGCAAGACTTCGGTAAAGATGGACTGCATGCATGCCAGCGTGCCACGGGTCATGTCCCTCATTAACACTGGGAGCCATCTCCGCTCCACTCATTACAGTCTGTGATATCTCTACAATGACCAAGTCGCCTGCTGATTTCTCACAGCGTGGCCCTGCTGTGGAGCGGCAGGTGTTTTCCGTTGGTGTTATTTCCTGAATACTTAGAATTTTAAAGCTGGGTGTGGTGGGGCACACCTCTGACACCAACACTCTTGAGGTGGAGGTAGTAAGACTGTGAGTTCAAGGCCAGCTTCTCTCCCAAGGCTGGGCAATGGCAGCGTGCTGCAGCCCTCAGTCACAGACATAACCATAAGAAGAAAGAACCAAGCCTTGTGGTGCGTTATCTCGTCCACCATTTTGGGTCTAAGTATTCAATAAATCTCAGGAGGTACTAAATGCTTTACTACAAAACAGGCTTTTGGTTCCGTGATTTTGCTCAACTGTGTATGTGTAATACAACATTCTCATCCTGTTTATGGAAGCTTAGGTTAAGCTTATGTTCAATATGCACTAATGCATTTTTGATTTATTATATTTCCAATTTTCTATAAATTTGCTTTATTTTATGTGAGCAAAAATCTTTATGCTGTCAGACAAAAAACATCATTTCTATATTAGAACTGTTCTATAAGCTGATATTTGGAAAAAAAACTTTATCCTTAAAGGCATACCAAGAAAATGAATGCAGAGATTAAGATTAGATGCTGCTCTTCAAACTTGGTGGGAGAAGCAGGCCTGATTCCATAATCCTCCTGACAATTACTCTGTCATACACAGGATGCTGGGAGCACCAGCCAGGAGCATCTGACCTTCAGTCCTTGGGCAGTTTCACCTTCTTAGCAATTAGGACATGGCATCCTTTGCATCAGTGTGCCCAGTTGAAAGGAATGCCCTTCACTCTATTCTGTACACAGACTGTCCAAAGATGGTGATTTAAGCCAAGTCTCCAGGGTCTGCTAGGTCCGCCTCAGAAAGGCCTGGATTACCTGCTTTATCCCTGAGAGTGTGGCTAAATATGTAGAACATTAGAGGTTCATTCAGCTCCTGAGAGGGGAAACCATCATGTCAGGCAGGACTTGAGTCCTGGGTGGTGCAGGCAGTGTGCTAAGCAGCCTGTCCAGGCAACATCCTGCCTCTGTCCTGCTCCTCATGAGCACTAAACCCCCAAAGACCATGTTAGAGTTGGCAAGTTGAGGGGCTGGCACCTGAAGCTCCGTGGACTGCTTCCTCATCTACTGTATTTTCATCTTGATGGTGCTGATGGGATTGAACCTACTGTGAGTTGAGGAGCAAGTAATTTCAAGATGCACGTGACATCTCACAGTCCAATGACCGCTTTCAGAAATGATCTATCTTCTTCCAGCTTTGAACTTGATTCCATGACTGTAGTCTACGCATTCATCATTCTTCCAGTAAGTAGTGCAGAGAACCTCTGTGGGCCATGTTGTGGTCAACAGTAGACACCTGTTACTTCCCTCCTAGGGCTGACAGCACACAGCACTCTTTAAAACATGAGAACAAAGGACTTCTCTGGACCAATGAGAGGCCTGGATCTGGTAAGGGTTTCAACAAATGAGCCCTTCGATGTTAATCAACAGTTTGGTTGAGGAAGGGAAATGGATCTCTACAATAAAGAGAACTAAATAGTAAAGTTTCACAATTTCTTATCATTAAGACCTGGGCCAAGGGAATAGTGAGGAACTGCAGTTTTCAGTGTCTGTGTAAGAGGAACAATGTAGCGGATGGTTTTGCCTGTCACTTTCTCTTTTGGCCACAAGATGTCAGTGTTCCAAGCATTGCTGCACAGTGACTCAAATGGAACGGGATACAATTTCTGCAGGTCAGCCTTAGTATACGCTGCACAGGACCCTCAAGTGTGTGAGTGGAAGCCAAGCAGCAAGCCTGAGTCAGCTAGCTGTTTAACTTTTTTCAGCACATCTGGAGGTGGAGCTTGGACCAGGGTCTAGGACATATTTAAAAGGCTACAGTTCAGTGGCCTTTTCTTGAACTCTAAAGATGAAGCTGTTGGAAGTCTTAGGAGGAAATACGGGAGATGGGAGGAGGCCGGGAAACGAGCTGGAGTTACGTAGTGAAGAGTACTGCACACTGGATTAGATTTGATTTTGACTCTCAGTGGGGCTTTTAAATAGAGAGGTGGTGGTGATGGGGATGATTAACTGTACTTAGGAAGGATGACTACGTTAGCGTTTTATAGGCTGACATTGTGGGAAAAAAAACATACTCTCAGCTCTCAGAGGGAGGCTGGCTTAGATCTTAGGATGTGTGTCCAAGGGTTTTAACATCTTTAACACGAAGATTAAAGAGGGATAGAGGAGAGAGCTGCATTGTATTTAAAAGCAGTAAAGATAGAGTGCACTGAATATTTTGAGTTTAGGAAGGGAGGGAGGAAGAAGAGGAGGAAGAGGAAGAGGAAGAAGTTGACTATATGAATGGTTATATTATTTAAACTCAGTTAATTATGTCAGATTAAGAACTCACCCATGTTTCTGGGGGAAAGTGATATTGGAGCCTGGGGTGCCTTACCTGTTAGATTTAATTCCATCATCATTCAGAGAGGACTGACCATCAGGTAAGAATGACTTAGCATTTGGAAGAGAAAGTGAGCATATGAACTAAATCAGATTTGGTTATTGGAATAGTCTACACAGAAAACTAAAGCGTAAATGCAGAGAGGGTTTTGATGGGGGGACATTTTCTCTTCTCAATTAACAGTATCAGAAATGCATTTAGATGAGGGACTGGTCACTCTTGTTTAATTCAGAGGAATAGTCAGATACAATATAGACCAGCCCAGCCCAAGACACTACATATTCTGGAAACCCAATGAAGCCCTTATAGGAAAAATCCAATGGGAAAGGAGCAGAGTGTTAGCTGAAGGGAATAGTGTACTGATGAGGAGGCTCTTAACAACTCAGAGAAAGGGGCTGAGCAGTGGTGGTACACACCTTTGATCCCAGAAGTTGGAAGACAGAGGCAGGCAGATCTTCAAGTTCAAGGCCAGCATGGTCCACAAAGTAAGTGCCAGGACAGTCAGGGCTACTCAAAACCCTGTCTTGAAAAACAAAACAAAACAAACAAACAAACAAACAATAACAACAAAAACAACTTAAGGAAAGGAATTTATTGACTAAAGAGTATATTCAGTAGTGGTTCCAACTAGGTTCAGAAGTTGTATTAATTTATATTAGTCCATAAATTTATCAACATTGCTGGGGGCACTAGGCAGAAAAAAGTGAATAAAATTAACCAGGACATGACATGGGAGGAAAAAAATGGTGTGTAGGAAGCACCAGGAAGCCAAGATGTAAAGATCGGTTGCTAAGAGATGGGCAAAGCAAGAGTTGCCTTGGTGAGATGGGATCTGAATAAAAATGAAGCAACCTCGGAGCTCCAGGAACCTTTCCTCCACACCTTATTATTCCATCATTTATCTCGCAACGTATTCTTTGTCCAGTCATTTACCTCCTGACTAGCTCGACTCCTTGGGGAAGGGACCCTTTCTGTCAGTTTATTCTATGGATTCCCAACACATCTAGTCAGAAGATTTTTTTTTCTCCTCCCCCCCACCCAGGAAATCTCAAATGAAAAACCGAAAAGTGTTTACACTCCCCAAGGTAGCCCATTGTCTTCTTGTGTGGAAGGAAATAGTTAGATCTCCATAAACCAGGCAACTTGCCTATCTGTCCAAAAGAAGAAGGACATTGCTTGTCTTTAAGTGTTACATCTCTCTGTCCATTTCAAAGCCCAAGGCCAAATCTAAACCTTTCTAAAGTTAACTAGAGTGTGGTCTCTAGGACCTCATGAGTCAAACCAAGGCCCTGGAATGTTCCAGAACCGTAGTCTACATTAGCAGCCAAAGCTCACTCTGACAATGTATTCTTAATGGTCCTTCTGGTCATAATTTTGCTCAGCTTCATAAATCAATGTCCTGTTTCCCTCCAGGGCTACTAACTGAACCTGAATACTAATTTTCCTTTTAGAACTCTGTATTTGGAATTCTGGATGTGTTTCATTTATGAAAAAACATTTGATTGAACCAGCCCTTATTCTGGTTTTGGAGAAGGTCAGCAGGTAGATTTTTCCCTGGCCTCAAAACTGGCATTCTGTTCTTTTCCTTTCTTCACACAAACATGTGACAATGGGGAAGAACTTCTTAGTATTCCTGTGTCACATCCTGGCTTTCCAATATCCTTCTTTTGGGACCCAGAACATGCTCACTTCATATAAAACAGAATTTTTGACAAAAATAGATGAGTTTAAAAACAAAGTTACAAAGATAGTTTGGTATATAATCCCCAGAGCAGTGGGAAGTGTGTACACCTCCTCACTATGATGAAGCCCTGATCTGTGTTACCATCTTAATTCCAACTGAAGTAGGTTGGGCTCTGTTTCTCCCACACAATTTCTTTCTTTCTTTCTTTCTTTTTTTTTTAAATCAAAATGTCAGGAGATACTCATTTATATTATAGTTTATAGACTTGTTACATTTTAGTGGCAAGAGCAAAGCCATTTCAATTTATGGCAATTTAAAATAATTGCTCTTTTCAAAATGGAAGGGAAATTAGCCAGCCTGGTGGATCAGCATGCTTGGCAATATGTCTCCATATGTCAGCTTGCTGCTCTCTGCACCACCTGCTTGAGTCCTCATCAGGGACACAGGCCGATGAGATCACTGCAGCAAGCTATAGATCTTGGCTGAGTTAACTGGTCTGCTTTCTCTTGGTAATGAGGAGAATGTCTCTGGAAAATGGGCAATTGGAAGCTGTCACCTCTCAGGGACTGATGAGCGATGACTATTGTTTTGCATCTCTGAAGGGTTAGTGCCATTTATTAGTGACTCCTCAGTCCCGAGAGTTTACAGTCCATCCTGTTTTATAGGCAGGCCTCAAAGAAATGTGTTGAGCTGTGTAATTGTTGAAAGCAAAGCTGTAGCATTTTACCCACCATTCTTAACACACTGGCTTTACCTGCCTTGAGCAAACTTAACAATGGGGATAGGAAGTCACCTTTCAAGGGGGCTTTGGCTGGGGATATAAAATGCTTTCTGAAATTGATACAGACTGCTTTACCCTCTGAGAATATTTTGTGTTTCCAAATTCTGGATGTGAAAATCCACAGACACCAATCCTAAGAGTATGGCAACACTTTCAGTAATTGCTGATTTTGGTTAGAAAGACATGTTTGGAGCTTAGAGTTAATAACTGAGGGGCAAGAAAAAATCAGGATGCTATTAGGAGAAACTTTTTTTTTTTTTAAATTAAACAAACTTGTCAGGGGGAAGGTTCCAAGTTGTTAGTCATTGCTGCATTCTACAAAAAAGAAAGAAAAAAGGAAAGAAAGGAAGAAAGGAAGAAAAGAAGAAAGGAAGGGAAGAAGAAACTTGGGAGAAAATATTTCTCCCGAGGAAAACCTATGAAATCTCAGAGTTGGAGAAGACCTTAAAGATGTTCAGCTCCCAACTACCATTTCATCTGAAGCTACAAGGCAGTAATGAATACGCTGTTACCGCTAAAGTAGGAAGAAAATATCGACGACGCTGGAGTGAGGTAGCTCAAGCAGTGTTTAAGCTCCATGCTATGAACACTTGGTGGGTTTGGTGGGCATTCTAAAAAGTGGAGGAGGGGCTGGAGTTGGAGCCCAGCAACAGAACGCTGTCTAGCATGTCCATCAGTGCCATGCCCAGCAACACAAAACACAACCTGATGAAGAATAACAATAAAAGTGAGGAAATTTCTGGTGTGTGTGTGTGTGTGTGTGTGTGTGTGTGTGTGTGTGTGTGTGTTGAATATATGTTTTTAGTGTGTATGTGTCTTACAATATGCATCTTCCAGCGGCTCAAAAATGCCGCTGCTGCATTTCCATTTGAGTGTGGGATGTGAAAACGAATGGATTCTCTGTGTGTGCATTAGCACATTCCTCACCTCTTGGGCCAGTGACCTCCACCGAGGAGATTTCATGGCCCATTATGTAACACTTACATTTGTTTCCACAGTCGGGATTTATTTCTCTCCACAATATAACCAGAACCCCATTTTCCAGCTGTTGGGCCAAATACTTTGCTTTAAAAGTCATCTTTGTTTTTTACTGTTTACTTTTTTCTTTCCCACAGGTCAATGGTGACTAACTCTCCATTGTACCTAAACTCACATCTATAGTTTAATAATTATGATTCTATTTTACTTGCACAGAATTTCTTTTGCTCTTTAGACAGAGTGCCGTTTTATGCTGGTATTTTTTCTGGTAACATTCTTACAAATATAAAACTTAGGATAATGCATTTAAATTAAATAACTTCATCTTGATATTGTAAGAAACACAATCTCTGAAATGAATCTGCCCAAATTTCCAGCTGACATGGATCTCTTGGGGAACTGTTGGCTGGATGCAAAGCCAGTGTTGGGATAAATTCCACCTTCTGTGCCATGAAGACACCCAACCACTGGGGGTATAACAACACAGTCCACGCACTGTGTGGAAAGGACTAATAGGCTGGGTGCTGCCACTCATTTCCTATGGCTGCTGTAGCAAATTATCACACATTTAGTGGCTTCAGACAATACAACCTAACTGCCTGTTCTGTAGGTATGTCCAAGTGAACCTCAGTCAGCTGCAGTCAAAGCCTTGGCAGGCTGCACTCTTTGGGAAGGTCTGTGGGAAATTCCAGTTCCTCACTTTGCCAGCTTGCAGAGGCTGCTGGATCCCTGAGCTCATGGCCCCTTCATCCCAGCTTCTGTTTTTCTTGACCCAGCTCCTTCTCTGATTTTTATTCTCCTACCTCTGAGAATTTGGATACTCCCATGTTTGAGAATGTGTTTGACTCTGCTGGGCCCAGCCCATGTCTCTGTGTCATGCCCTAACTTAATTACATCTGCATCTTCCCTTTTGGATAACATAATGAATTCATCCACACCTTCCAGGGTTGGAGTGGGCATCCTAGGGAAGGGCAGTTTCCTCCTACCATGGGGGACCATGAGGATGTGTCTAGAAGGAAGGGAATGTGAGGCAAGAATAACCCACCCTTCCCCTTGCTTTGCGATGGGGCTTCGCTGTTGGTGTGACACTCTTGCAGAAGCACCGAGTTACTAGAGTCTTTCACTCAGGATACCTGGGAAATTGGAGGGTTGGCAGCTGTGGGTGCTCTCTGAAGCCATATGCATCTCTACCCCTGTCCCGGACTTGGGCTGCTCAACATGCTTGCTCAGAAATGCACAAAGACTTCTGCAATGGTTCCTTCCTGGCATTTCCCATTCATCTATGCTCTGGAGAGTCTTTTGAACTTGAGCCTTTAGAGCATTTTGTCTCCCCTATACCTTTGTAGCTGTTATTTTCAAGATTCTCTGTTATACCTGAATTAGACAAAAAAAAAAAAAGTTAATGAAGACCACAGAGGTGAGAGGTGAGGCCGGGCAAACAGGGCCTAAGAATGCACCAGGAAAGAGGCTGGAAATCCTCAGTGAAGATAAATCACACAGCAAAAGCGTGGAAGCCGCACTTCCACAGAAAGTAAAAGTTCATGATGGAAGGGTGGAAAGTCGGACCTCTGCACACTCAGGAAGCTGCATCGCAAGTTCCTGCCAATGCTGTCCTCTCTCTGTCCACCCTCTGGAGCTCAGCCTGATGGCTAAAACACAGGCTCGAGGTGGCCAGTGTGGCGCTCAAGACCGTGGGACCTGGGCTGGCTTCCGGGATGTCTGTAGTATTCATTGAGCATGTCCCACCCAAAGCCTCTGGTATTTCACCCTTCTGTCCCCTTTTCTTGTACTGCGATATAAACAGTTATGGGAAATAAAGAGGGAGCAGGCAACAGCGGAGAGATGAGCAGCACCAAATCTGTGCAATTTCTGCCACCATCCCTCCAGAGACTTTTGTCTTCTGGGGGAGTCTTTGGGTAGAACCCTTAGAGTTCCAGAACCCAGTGGCTTCTCAAAGCACAGGTTTTTTCCTCAAAATAATTTTGACTGCTATCTGAAATCACCCTTTCTCTGTTTAGGCAGGATCTCCTGCAGCCCAGGGTGGTTTTAGGCTCATTACCTATCTAAGGATGGCCTGGAACCCCTGATTCTCCAGCCTCCACCTCCCATGTGCTGAGACCACAAGCACACATATCACTGTCATCTTCAAAGCACCTTTTAGGGATTAAGCACTGATACACACTTTATCCCAGGGGTTCTCAATCTCTGGGGCATGACCCCTCTAGGGTCAGACACCCCTTTCACAGGTGGTGGGGTGGGGGCACCTAGGACAATTCTGCATATCAGATATTTACATTATAGCTCATAACAGTAGCAAAGTTACAGTTTGAAATAGCAATGAAAATAATTTTACAGTTGGGGGTCACCACAACATAAGGAATGGTATTAAAGGGTCACAGTGTTAAGAAGGTTGAGAACCACTGCTTTATCCATTAAGGTGAGAAAAATTTTCAACTCAATGACTATTTAACTCATGTCTAGTTTCAGGGCCAGTAGCGGTATTTTAAAATCATGAACTGTTAAAAAATATTTGGAAGATAGAGTGAAAATGTTCCATTTGATTAATAAAAGTTTATGTAAAAACAAACGAACAACAAACAAAAATAAACAAAAAGAGGGGACTGTGGAGCATATAATTGTGATGGTCCAGATCACTGTGTGTGTTCAGAAAGGCTTGGTGAAACTTTCTGGGTACACAACTATGGTGTTGTTCTTACAGAAGGAAGCTTTGCCTCCCTCTCTACATTGGCCCTAAAGAATCAGGGTGGAAACCCACAGATGTCTGTGATCTGGCCAAGCAGAATCAAGGAGCCCTTCTGCCAGATCCACATGAGGAAAACAAAACAAAACAAAACAAAACAAAAAACAAACAAAATGGCGCCACTGACATAACCATAGACCTGAGACAGAAGTCTCCCTTCCCAATGTCTGTATTGAAACATATTTCCTAGATAGAATCTGTACCCAGTACATCCCCATCTGTGTTTGTTAATCGACAACTGTGCTTGAGTCCAGCAGGATTTATTTAGTTCTTAAAGAACTGTGCCTTGTGCCTTCATCAAATAGGATTCATGTGTGCGTGTCGTTCTGAGCAGACACATTGGGCAGGATGTGGCTCTTTTCCCTTAACTGCTTTGATTCAATGGGATCCAGGCATTTTCCAACTGAACAGCTGTGGCTTGGGAAGAATCCAGGTGTTTTTCGCACTGAATATTTGTGGGATTGGCAGGTTTGGGGTATTTCCTTTGCTTTCTTTTGCCTAGAATCATTATAATGTACTATCTATATCTGCTATATCTCTATCTATCTATTCATCTGTCTATCTATCTGTCTATCTATCTATCTGTCTGTCTGTCTGTCTGTCTATCTGTGTGTGTTTGCATTTCAACGAATCTTACTTTGTCCTAAGAAATGGATCAACTACTATAATTTTATGCAAACAACACCTAGAAAAAAATAAATGCTATTTATATTTTTCATTTGCTAGAGATGTCTTTTATTCAGTTTTACAGAAAGACACGAGTATTCTAAAATCCCTTTGTGCAAAAGCAACTACATTATCTTTCTAGAATAATTACCTGCTCAGAAGGTGTGAGTTTATTGGAATGGAGGGCCAGGTGTCATGCCTGTTCTGACATTCGCTTGGGAAGAACCTGTTCAAGTTGGCTTTGATTTCTCCTTGAAGAAGTAAGTTAGCCTTGTGAGCTTTGGCAATGCAAAGACCCTGTTAGAAAGTGGTGTGTGGTTTTGGTTTTCACATCTTACCCGACGTATAGGAAAATTGGAAAGAGTTCAGAGAACAGGAACAAAATGATTAAAGGGTTTGGGAAGTAGGGAGGTGGATTATTGCATCTAAAGAAAGGCTGTGGGGAAGAATGACAAGGAATGTGCCAACAACGGAGTCGGGAAAGCCAGCTCTCGGTGCCTATATGGTTGAGCATGTTTATTGCCTTGGTGGAGGGAATAGAGAGAAGGTGGTCAGTCTGACCAATTATGGGGGAGGAGAAGAAGAAAGTTATAAGTGGAGTGGCAGGAGAAAAAAAAAACCCAGCTATTTTGTTAGCCAGGGGTTCTTTCTCATGCACTTATAATACAGTCCCCCAAAGCAGAGATAACTTCAGTCTAGAAGCTACTTGCTTATGATGGGGTTACATCCTGAGAGATCCACCACATATTGAAAAGGCTATAAAATAAAAATTCGTCCCAGCTAACCCTGTACACTTTAAATGTTTTCATAACACATAGGCTGTAGTTGGATACAATTGTTGATCACAAAATCTATTTCATAATAAAGTGCTCATTGATTGTTAATACTTAATCAGTGGAAGTATCTAAGTTTCAAATCAGTGAAACAGTTTGAAAGGTTGACTGCATCACATAATTTATCAAATATATGTATTCCCAAGAATATGACAGTGCAATCCATTGTAGAGTAGAGGTTTCTTGCTCTTATGATCATATGGCTGACTGTATATCACCAGCCCAGGAAAAGCAAAATTCCAAGCTAGAAATACAGTATCACTTTTGTACTATACTAATGAAATATAAATCAAAGCATCACTTTCTGGGGGACAGCTCTGAATGTAACTTACATTGTAGCTACCACTAGATTTGAAAACATGAGTCAATGTAGTATGTGCTTAGTAAGATGTCATAGTTCACCCAACACTATAATAAAATGTTATAAATTTCTTGATGTGTTTTTTCTATATTCCAAATGAATCAGTAAAAAAGCACATGCTAATACCTGAAACACAATGCTATCATATTCTATTCGGCTGAAAATTAGAATAAATAAGTATGTGTAGAACCAAAAGAAAAGAAAAACTATCATGTTTTTTGGATAGTTTGGAATGTAAGTATGGAGGCAAACTTGATTACCTACAAACTTTTATTATATCTGATATGACTCTAATTTCACATGTATCTTTAAAATTGCATGTGTGCATGTATTCATACATGTTCACACATATGTGCATGCATAGATGTGTGTGTGTGTGTGTGTGTGTGTGTGCCTGTGTTAAGGTAGAGGCCAGAAGTCAGCATTGAGTGTCTTCCTCAATCATTACCCATTTTATTTTTTCTCTTTGTAGAAAGTTTTTTTAATTAGAACCAGTTTTTTAAAAATTAATATTTATTCTTCAGTAATTTCATACATGTACTCAATGTGTTTTGATCAAAGCAACCCCCCAGTTCTCTTCCTTCAACTCCTTCCAACACCTCCTTTTACATTTCCCTTCCAATTTCACATATTCTTTTCTTTTTAACCACTGAGTGCTTAAAACTTGTGCTGCCAGTGTGTGCATGGGTGTAGGGCCATCCCCTGGAGCATGGCAGCCTCCCTAAGGGCCACATCCCTAAATAAAATGGGTTCTTATCCAGAGGGCCTGATCCAGTTGGAAGCTCCTTAGCTATTGGTTCATAGTTCATGTGTTTCCACTAGTTTGGCTATTTGTCTCTGTGCTTTTTCCAATCATGGTCTCAACAATTCTTGCTCATACAATCCCTCCTCTTTCTTGCCAATTAGACTTCCCCGAACTCCACCTGGGGCATGGCCATGGATCTCTGCATCCGCTTCCATCAGTCATTGGATGAGAGTTCTAGCATGACAGTTAGGGTGTTGGGCCGTCCGATTACCAGAGTAGATCAGTTGATTAACTTGAACGGTTTGGGAGGCCCCCAGGCAATGGGACCGGGACCTGTCCTTAGTGCATGAGCTGGCTGTTTGGAACCCCGGGGCCTATGCAGGGACACTGCTCAGCCTGGGCTAAGGGAGGAGGGGACTGGACCTGCCTCCATTGAATCTACCAGGCTGAGCTGAAGCCCCAGGGGTGTCTTTGCCCTGGAGGAGATGGGAATGGGGGATGAGCTGGGGGGAGGATGCAGTGGGGAAGGGGCTGGAGGAGGGAGGACAGGGGAATCCATGGCTGATATGTAAAATTAAATTAAATTATAAAATAAATTAAAAATAATAAAAACAAAGATGGAGAGGAGAGGAAAAAATTCCCTGTGATTACTCACATGTGAAAAAAATAAAATAAAATGGGTTCTTCCTCCATAGTAGCTATCAACTGCCAATAGCTCATCAGCGGGGGTGGGAGGGTGGGGGGTGGCAGAGCTTCATTAGCCCTTCTTCCAGCATGTTGGAGTTTTAACTGGCTTGATCTTATGCAAACCTTGTGCATAGAGTAGTCACAGATGCTGTGAATGCATGTGCAACAGGCCTGCCATGTATGGAAAACTGTTTTGTGGCAATATTCTGAGACCTCTGGTTCTTATAATCTCTGCCCCTCTTCTGCAACAATCCCGAGGCTCGTGGCCGGGACAGGGGGAGTGTAGTGTGTCCATCTTGTTTTGTGAGACAGTGCTTCTCACTGATTCTGGAACTCAAAGCTTGGCTTGAGTGGCTGGCCAGCAAGGCCCAGAGCCTCTTGTCTCCACATGCCCACAGCTGCATTACAGTGTCAGTGTGTCAGGCTTTTTACAGGGATGCTGGAGATCCAACTCAGTTCCTTATGCATCTATGGGAAGCATTTTGTAACCTGAGCCATCACTCGGCCCCAGGACTCTGGTTTTAAGAAGATGGTGCACTTAAAGGAAACTGCAGAGATAAACAACCAGCAGAGAACTCAGTAAACGGCCATGAACCTGAGAGCAGAGCTATCGGCAGGGACCACTGCACTACTCACCACCTAAGTGACTTTGGTGACATCACTGGCAGTGTCCCTAAACCTCCATTTCCACACCTGCAAGACAGGACTAATCATTTTAATTCTTATCTTAAAGGGTTGACATGAGATGCTCTGAATTTTGTTTTGAGCACTTTATAACCATTTGTTCCATTTGATTATTACAGTGAAACAAACTGTGATTTTCAAGATGGCCAACCTGTTCTACCGAGACCATATAGCATCTGGTGAGGATATGCACCGGCCTCTCCAGCTGTGATAGTTTCTGCTCATGATTGTGGTAATTTGACATCCTCTTCCTTTAGACACTTGAGGCTGTGAGGCGAGAGCTGAGATTACAGCTCACTTCTAGAACATTTCCCCACAAGAACAAGACTGTAAGGCAGTGTCAGGGGATGCTTCCTGTTTGTGATGCACTGGACTGTCTCTTTTAAAGTTCCTAATATCCTTTCATTGTTCCCACTTAAGGAAAGGGGACAGAAACTTAGCAAAAAGGGGCTTCCTAGGCACACTGTGATTCTTCTTTCAAAAGCCCGGACATAAGCTGGTCTCTTGCAGGGTGTTGAGACCCCATTCACAGAAGCTGTTTTTACATGTTTCAGAAGTTCTTTTCTTTTACATTAGATAATTGGATTTTTTGTCTAGAAATCTGCTCAAAACTTTCAGGGAAGGGTACTGAGACAGGTCAGGAAACCTGTTATTGCGTGTGTGTGTGTGTGTGTGTGTGTGTGTGTGTGTGTGTGTGTGTGTGTTTCAATTATAAAACCAAGGACCAACCAACAGGAAAGCAGGCTTTGGAAGACACAACTCTCCATTTATTTCTAACATAAACCTCTGTTAACAAAGTGTATGTCAGTGCCACATGCAGAAAAAGATCCCTCCTTTTCTTTTAATCTCTAATAAATATTGGATGACAATACAGTTTATAGGTGAGTTGAAGTTGTTCCAAGTAGGAGGCCCAGGGCCAAGCCAAGGCAAAGCCAGGATTCACTACAGTGAAGGATCTCAGGGCCAATCTGGTTTTAGTTGTGGTTTCAAATCTCCATTTTAAAAGTTCATTCTTTTATCTGCCCATGAGTCATTCCAGCCACTGGTCACACTTAGTGAAGAGTGACCTACTGTGCACTAGACACTCCCAGACTGGGGTGGGGGTTGGGGGGGACACACTAAAGCAGTGCTTGGAGTCTGAGAAGACGGCAATAGAGTAATAGAACAAACAGGTGAACCAGACGAGCTGCTCTCAGGCACTCAAAGGTGCTCTGAATGAAATTCAGTGAGGATCTAGGTTTTCCCTGGAGGGGCTACAAAAGGGAGGATGCTCAGGGAGAAGTCCCCTCCCCTCAGTTGGTACCTGAGTTGAGACCTGAATGAGAGAGGGCCTGCTTGGCAGGGCAGGAAGAGACCTACAGGGAAGCTCCAGCCACTCGAAGGTTCTATGATCAGCAGGGAGGAGAGCAAGGCAGGCAGCTAGGAAGGAGCCTGGAACAGTTTGAGTATGAAGATGTCCTGCAGGTTCTGAACGGACTTCAAATGGCTTGAGTTGGCTTTCGGAAACTCAATCTGAATGCTTGATGGAGAGCCACTTATAAAGGGACCAGGGAGAAGACTCCTGGTGCCTCACATCACATGAGAAAGAAGGCTCCCAAGTCTCCTCAGCTCTCCAAATGCTTAAGGGCACTTCACTGATAAAAAAGGAGGCAGACTTTATTTTAATAATATCTCTATTTACATACAACACATCTACTGCACAGAAAATGGTTTCACTATTATTTTGTCAGAGGTAGAGGGTGGCGTGGCTGCCGATTAGCAGTGATATGCATAGGCCTTCTCTGGGGTTACTGGGGACCAGGATGCTGGGCTTTTGCCTCTCCCTCCAGCCCAGAACAGTATCTAGGAAATTAATTCTTCCTTCTGGCCGAAATGCAAAACTGCAGAAACCTTTGGCTACATACGGCCGGCCATTCTCAAGAGGGCAGACTCCTTCGCTGGAGCATACTTTATTAGAGGCCATTAATCAGTTTCTACCGATAATTATGAATAACTGCAGGGAAACGGGGACAACGCAGGCTGAGTGGAATTGTCTTCGGGTTCAGCCCCACGCTACTTTGGAAGCGATCTCACAACGTTCTTCCCTTAGGGATGGAGGAAGAGCTTAGGTGCTAGCGCTTAAGCCCTGCGGTCTGTCTGCGCATCAATCACCATCATAAAATGTGCTGGGAGGTATGATGGCGCTGGATGCCTAAAAAGGTTGGCAAGCCCCATCCATTGTCGTCATCAAGGGTGGCAGAGGCGAGTGACAAGACGCCCGCACGTCGCTGAATAGTAGCGCGGCATAATAAAGCGTGCTCTGCACCATGTGTGTCACAGATTTTGTTGGTTTTCTGGAAGGGCTCCCCCCCCCCCGCCCCTTTCTTTCCAAGTTCCGCCTTCTTTGCAGTCAAACTGGCCCCAGCTGTGCCTCGGCCTTTGACTCCATCTGGCCTCCTGTTAGGCACGAGGTTCTCTCGCCAAATAGAGAGCACAAGTTTGGCTCCCTAAAGTGATCATAATAACCCCTACCTTCTTCGCTTGGCCCTAGCCAAGGGCAAACCCGCCCGAGGGGCTGTCCAGAGGAAGGAGGGGGAGCATGCGGGCTGGCTGCTGGCCTCGCCCCCACCCCGGTACACTTTGCACGCAAAGCCAGGCCAGACACAACCGGTCTGAGTCTCCTCCATCAGCACCACAGACCTGGGCGGAATGTCCAGCCGGCCGGCTCCTTTTCAGTCCTGCTACAGAACCGAGACTGGCAGGTTGCAGATCTCCCTGGTGCCAGCCACAGCACGCATGGGGAGGGGACTGAGGAGTAGGGAGCTGGGTCGGAGGGGGCGCTGCGCAGTCCCCAGCTCCCGGGGACGCCGGTGGGAGGGAGAGCTACGGTCCCCGTAGCAGCCGGCTGCGGGAGCCGCGCCTCCCACCGTTCCTCCCACCCTGCGCCCTCTCTCAGCTTCCCCGCCCTTACTCCACCCACTTCCCGGCCGGATCCCCTTCCTCCTTGTGTGCGCGCTTTAAATAATTTCCTCCTTTTTGGCAAAAGAAATAATGCACCTGACTTTACCAGGGGGAAACAGCCAGCCGAGCACAACAAGGAACAGATGTAAAAAGAATAGAAGAGAGAAAAAGCTATGGAACTTGCTTAAAGACATCCAGGGGTTGGAGAGGTGGCCGCGGAGGCAGCCCCCGCCTGCCTGAGCTGCCGGCAGAGGACGTCTGCACCAGTTGCAGATGTCACCCTGGGAACTCCTGGGTCCTTTAGTTGGTTTGCCAAACAAAGTCTTTGCCTCTCTGGCTCAGATACTGAGGAGGCTCCTGGATTGTTCTGCGGTCCTGCCACAAGCTGGCAGCTATCCGGAGCCTTCCTAAAGAGCTGGGGGAAGAAATGAGCTCTGCTGGGCGGAGGATGGGCGAAGGGCGTCAGCCAGCGGGGTCACCCCGTGGGCGGCCCTGCGGCTCCGGGGCGCCGCTCTCCCTGCTCCGGTTCTTCGTGCACGCCTGGCTGTGGGCTGCCTCGGGCTTGTCTGCCCAGGTGTTCAACCTCAGCCTCTCTGTGGACGAGGGGCTGCCCCCGGACACACTGGTAGGTGACATTCGTGCGGGGTTGCCAGTCGCGCAGCAGCTGGAAGAGAACGGCTTCTTTCTGTCGGAGGACTCGGATGACTCGCCGCTGCTGGACGACTTCCACGTGCACCCGGACACCGGCATCATCCGCACGGCACGGCGTCTGGACCGCGAGCGGCGGAACCACTACAGCTTCGTGGCGGCCACGCTGTTGGGCGAAGTGGTGCAGGTGGAGATCCGCGTCAACGATGTGAACGACCACTCGCCCCACTTTCCCCTCGACTCCCTGCAGCTGGACGTGTCGGAACTCAGCCCCCCAGGTACTGCTTTCCGCCTGCCAGGTGCCCAGGATCCGGACGCAGGACTGTTTAGCATCCAGGGTTACACCTTGCTGCAAGCGTCCGACCTGCCCCAGGACCCCGCAGGACCCTTCTTCCAGTTGCGCTACGGGTCACCGGGGCCACCTGCGTCACCGTCTCAGCCGGTGTCCTCAACACCCCTGGAGCCCTTAGACTTGGTGCTGATGAGGCGCTTGGACCGAGAGGAGGCGGCGGCGCACGAGCTGCAGATTGAAGCTTGGGACGGTGGCAGTCCTCCGCGCACTGGCCGCCTGCACGTGCAGCTGCGTGTGCTGGACGAGAACGACAACCCGCCAGTTTTCGAGCAGGCGGAGTACCGCGCCGCAGTACGTGAGGACGCCCAGCCGGGCGCCGAGGTGTGTCGCGTGCGTGCCACTGATCGCGACTTGGGGCCCAATGGCTTGGTGCGCTACAGCATCCGGGAGCGGCAAGTGTCCTTGGCGGGCGCAGCTGGCTGGCCACCGGGCGATCCAGGCTATTTCTCGGTGGAGGAGCTGAGCGGCATAGTGCGGGTGCAGAGACCTTTAGATCGCGAGGAGCAGGCCTGGCACCAGCTGGTCGTCCAGGCCCGCGACGGGGGCGCAGAGCCAGAGGTAGCCACGGTGCGCGTGTCTATTGATGTGCTGGACGTGAATGACAACCCGCCCACCATCCACCTGCTCTTTCTTACCGAGGGTGGCACGGCCCACGTCTCTGAGGGTGCCCGGCCAGGAGACTATGTGGCTCGAGTCTCGGTGTCCGACGCAGATGGTGACCCAGAGAAGGAAGAGGAGGCTGCCGGGGTGCTTGGTGCACGCCTTGGGGCAGATAGCATGAAGCTGTCCTTGGAGGGTGGGAATGGAGACTTCGCGCTGCAGCCAGGCGGCCCTCCTGGAGTATTTTTCCTTTGTGTCAAGGGTCTCTTGGACAGGGAAAACCGAGATCTATACGAGTTAAGACTAGTGGCCACGGATGCAGGGTCTCCACCGTTGAGCACCGAGGAGTCGTTGCTGCTCTGGGTCTCGGACCTCAACGACCAGCCACCTGTCTTCATCCAGGAGCATTACTGGGCCTCAGTGTCCGAGGCTGCAGTCCCAGGGACCTCGGTGGTTTGGGTCAGCGCTTTGGATGCCGACCAGGCTGGCACAGATCACGCCAGGCTGCGATATGTGCTAGTGCAACCCTCGGGGCCCTGCGACTCCGAGGCTCTGTCACCCAAGCCAGAGTGTGTTCCATCCTTCAGCATCAACCCGGACAATGGTTTGATCAGCACTATCCGAGCTCTAGACCGAGAGGCTCAGGAGGCAGTGGAGCTGAGAGTGGTGGCCCAGGACTTCGGAGAGCCTCCACTTTCTGCCACCTGCCTGGTGAGCATTTCTGTAGACGACGTGAACGACAACGAGCCCGTTTTCCGGCGGCAGGTGTATAATGTCACCCTGGCTGAGCATGCCCCAGTTGGACATTGCTTCCTGCAGGTGAGTGTATCAGGTCTCTCGGTCCAGTTCAAAGCCTGGGATGGATGGTGAGGATGTAAGTCTGTCTGGGAAAAGGTGACATGGATGGTTGTGTTCCAGAAACAAGGATATCTGCTGTGGACCCTCCAGTGAGAGGCAAAAACACATTACCTGATTTCCACAGCTTTGTGTCAGGTCTTGGTCCTGTGGTCTCTAAGGTCGTTTTTCCATCGCAGGAGACTTTTCTTGGATCTTTCTTCTGGGACCCAGTTTCCTTCATACATGAATGCCCCCATATCTAATTGTGAGGGACCACCCATTGTCCCAAAGCAGATATCAGGCCATAGTCAACGGCACACACTTTTGAGAACTTTATGTGGTGTCTCAGGACTCAGGGTAGTCTTCATGTTTTGAAACGTTGAATGCCTTTGAACGACCCCCCTCTAAAGACCCTCTTAAAGCGTTTCCCACCTTCTTTAGGAGTTTACGAACATTATTGAGGACCGCGAGTCATTGTGGCCATTGTGTTTGTGGGCTGAGATCCTCCAGAGGACTCGAGAATCATGGCATCCATCATATTTACCTCAGGCCCTGTCCTGTGCTTTGCTGTTTGACTGTGGGGTGTTCTCTAGAGTTCTGGGGATCTCTTTGCACCCCAGGGTGCTGTGTTCTGCCCCTCAGGCTGCCCTTCCTTATTGCTTCCCTCCTGTTCTTACCTGGTGTGAATGAGATGCACACATTTCCAAGGTTGACTTAGTTACTCCAGGATGACTTGAGGGGATAAAGAGGTAAAGCTGACTGACTGCTGGAATAGGCTTCAATCAGTACTGAGTCTAGTGGATTCCAGGCCTCTGCCCTGTACTCCCTGCTATTCAGTTAGGAGGCCCAGGCTTTAGCTTTTATAAAGTACATCCCTGATAACCTTTAGATAAGTGAGATGCTTTTTTACTGTACAAAACGGGCATCGTGATTGTTTACATCTGTTGAACTTTGTAGTCAACCGTAACCTTCATCCCTTCTCTAGCTCCCAGCCTCTGGGAATGTGGGTCATGACCATATGGGGTCCTACAACAGACTATGGGGGCTGTAAAAAGTGTGACAACAGTTAAAGGTTTCTAAAATCCCCAAGACCAAAAATTAACTCAAAATTAAACTTCAACCACATTGGAAGGGTTCCTGTGTTGTGTCATGTGTCTTCACTACAGTCTTCTTCTGAATGCACAGACAACATGTGCAGTTGGCATTTCATGTGTCTGCGGTTCACATAGCACTGGTGAACATTCCCAGAAATACCTGTGCTCAGACTAGGGGGTCTCATTTGAACTGCAGTGTTTATTTTTATTGTTATTTTACTATATATAGCAATATGAATTTATTTGTATGTTATATATCTATAATTTATATGGTTATATGTATAATATATACTTATAGATAATATATATTTATATCTACTTTCTGCTTAAGAAAGATTCAGGGTCTGCTGTAGCCCTACTTAGCTTTTGAACTTACTATGTAGAGTTCCACCTCCCAAGCTGTGGGACTACAGGCTTGCATTATCTGCATTTTTGCTCGAAATAACAACATAATGCTTTAACTATAGAAAACAAGCACTTTTAACATTTCCCCACTGTTATTCCTCAATACATAGACAACAAATCAGTATTTCATAAGATTGTTTTAGGTTAAAATGCTTGCTTTTAAAAACTACTATCTAAGCTCTTGACTTTCATAAAAGCTGTTCAATTTTGACTTGGGATTATAGAGAATTTTTAATAATTTCTGACATGGACCTAAACATACACCCGTAATTTTGTACTTCACATGTTTATGTGAAGCCATGTTCTCAACATGAGTGATTACAAAATCAAAATGTGGATTAGTTCTGAAAAATACTGAAGATATTCTATATCGTGAAGTATCAAATATTCAGCCAAGAGCTGTGTAAAATTAAACAAAAATACCCATTGTATTCGTATTCAAATTTGGTTTTGTCTTAATAAATGGTAAAATTATCTATTTACCTGAAAATAAATTTATTTGTGATTCATCATCAATAGATGTTTAATTTACATACCTATTTTATAAACATGGAGGCCCAGGGCAATATGATATAAAGATGTCACACATAGTGTAAGAGTCTCCACTCCAGCTGATTAGCAGCTCTGAGTTATTTAAAGGTGGTTTGAAAAGCAGTTACTACTCGCTGCTGAAACAGATGAGCCCACAGGTATTAGAGGTTAACACCATCAAAGTCTTTCATCTCTTCACCAGAGTCTGATGTCATAGGACTAGGATCCATTGCTTGAAATGAAGACAGTCTTGAGAGGGATGTGTATTGTTCCACCACTCTCCAGAGGTCAGCCATGTAGACTTAGGAACACTGAAGAAGAGACGGAGACATGGAGGAGCCCATAGATGCCCGGTGTCCAAAGACAGTGCCATCAGATTTTAACAATGACATCATGACAGGGGAAAGGTTAGACGGAGCGATTTCCAAGATTTCTTCTGCCTGGGAGGCCTGCTGATCTTGGCATGATACTAATGAAATATAGCTTTGTTTGAAGAAGAAAATATGGACTCATTGTGACTCTTTTGCTTAGAACCCATCTATAGAATTGTTTTTCAAACTGTGAAATGGTTCTGCCACCAAAGATGAAGCTATCCCCTCACGTCCCCATGTGTGCTGGACCCACTGTGGTGGCTCATCTGGGCTCAAGCTGCATCTCTGAGAACTCCAGATTCCCTGTGCTGCTGGAGACAGTATGGAATTGTGCTGATTAGACTTTCTCGAGATTCCAGGCATCTGTCTAGCTATTGAAGAGTTGTAGCGACCCTCTCCTTGCTCGGCTTCAGTGGCTTCCCCTCAGTGGCTGTGTGAACGTTTCTAGTCCTGTGGCTGTGACTGTCCCCTGAATTCTGGGGTGTTTTCCTTCTCCCCCTTTTTTCTTTGCCCTCTCTCTTTCCCTCACCTGCTCCCTTCCCACTGTTCCTTTTTAGTTTCTAAATATAGAGTCTCGTCACATATCCCAGAACTCACTATCCTTCTGCCTTAGCCTTTCACACAGATTAAAGCCGAGTCAGAAATCACCCTTTCTCTCTATAAGTTGCCTACCTCGAGTATTTTGTTATAGTAAAGAAAGCTGACTGTGGCGGCTCTGTGGGCACTTGCCTCAATGACTGCATTTCTTTCTCCCTGCCCGCTCCTCACAGAAAGCCACTTCTTAGCAATGTACTACCCAGAATTCCTTTCAGTCTCTTGGTGCCATCTTGGTCTAGAGTAAGGCTTCTCAAACTTTTCCGCTGACCGCTCCTTTGTTCTGAGAAATTTTTATGTGATCTCTGGCATATAACACAAGTATACGCATTAAACATCTACTGATAATAAATCATAAGATAATTGATCAGTATATATACTTAATTAATATATATTTAAATATGTATGTATAATTGATTGGTATATAACATATTTCCATTTATTAAAGAAAAAGCAGATTTACATAATAAGGAGATGAATGTGCTCAGTTAATTTTGCATAGAGAAGAAACTTGGGTGCATATTTAATGTTTCAGTAAGTAGAATATCTTCAGTATTTTTCAGAATTGATCTACAGTTTAGTTTAATAATCATTGTTGCTGAGAATGCTGCATAGCACAAGTAATGTAGTACAAGATGGCAGAAGTTTGTTGGGGCTAGTTCAGAAATTCTTGGAAATTCTGTCTTAATCTCAAGCCAAAATCCATTGAATGATTTTTTTTTTTAATGAAAGTCAAGTCAGCAACTTAGAAAGCAGTATTTAAAAATCAAACATTCTGACACAAAGCAATGCAATTTGTTCACGCTAAGGCATGGTGGGGGACATATTAAAAGTCTTTGTTTTCTGTAATTAAAACCTTGTGCTGCTGGAAGAGTAGACACACTTTGTATGAACAGTCAAAGCCCTGCTAACACACAACAGCCTGGAATCTGAGCTGAAGTGATTCAGGCAAAGTTTATGGGTGTTGCCTGGTGTCTTGGCAGGTGTGGTGCAAAGTGCGTGTGCTAGGTGTTTAGGACCAAGGCTGCAGTGAAGTTGCACTCTGCAGCACACAATGCACTGAATTGTGTAATTGCAGCCACAATCACTGAATTCATTATATGTGGGATTTGCACTCCATTTTGGTTGTCATGCATTTAGAAATCTTTTACTTTTGCCAAATGTTTTGTGACCCTCACACTGAATTGTATGGGCTTATGATACACAGTTTTAAAAGCTGTGGTTTTGACAGAGAGGGATTCATTCCCAGACATCTAGCCACTGTCCATGTCCAGTTCAGGTGTCTAACCTGAGAATACTTTTTTTTCAGGTGACTGCCCCTAAAGCTAACTTCAGCCTCCAAAAAAGGCTCCCCTCTGCTGTGATGTGACCTGCACTCACAGCCCCCACTTAGAAGCCAATTTTAAGACAGTGTTAACCAGAGCTCTCATGCCTGAGTGGCACAAACATGGGCTCAAGACTATTCCTTCGTAGCCCCTCAAGAACCAGGAGAATTCATCCACTAACTCATTTATTTAATCAAACAGCCACATCCATTGAATAAAGGGCCACAGAAGAACAAATATCTACAGAGTACCTATTACACAGCAGAACAGTTCTTGGTGCTGGGACACAGCGGGGCTCAGTGGGCAGGTCCATCAGAGCTGGGAGCCCCATGTTCTGGCCCTCTTCCCCATCAGCCTCCTGAGTAAATGGCACCTGCCTTCCACTTGGTGACTGTATCCCTTGCTGAACTTCCTCTGCCACTGCACTAAATCCTGCCTGCCAAACAGCATTTCTCCATGTTCTTCTCTTTCCCATCCAATGGGCTCTTCAACCTTGTGACCTCATTTATCCTTGGAGAGTTTTGGACTTGTACCCACCTACTTCCCCTTTTCTGGACGCATCTGCCCCCCTTCCCCCCTTTCTCTCACTGCCTTTCTTCCTGCCTCTCTCTTGCATGTTTCTCTTTTCTTCCACCACCTCACACTCAGGACGGCGGAGACTTCTGAAGTTTCTATCTTCCTTCTGCCTCTCTCTTTTTTTCTTTACTGTCTCCCTCTCCAACGTTCTCAGAACCCCCGTTTCCCCATCTGAAGGGTCAACCTCTCTTATAAGCTTCAGATTAATGCTTAATTTTAAAAATTTTGATCTGGCGGGTGCACATTTCCACTGCATGCAGTTGGCATCTCAAACCTAACCTTCCCCAACTTAAATGCATGGCCCTTCTACTTCTTCCCTCTTCTCCCTTACCTCCTTTATAACTCATGTCTACTCAAGTCACTTTTGTCAAAAATTGAGCAAAAACAAGATAAGAAACAACCTGAAAAAAATCTCCTCAATATCCTGTAAGGGAATAATACAATGTCTGCTAAATGCCCCCTTTACATCAATCTGCTCGTATTTGAAACTCTTATTTTGGTATTGTACTTTCCCAATAGAGCATTAATGCGCTTGGTATGTCAGTATACCTGTGTTTGCTGTGAGTTGGAGGCTGTCATGCTGTGCTTTGGTGAAGGTCAGGAGGCTGAGGAGCAATGTCATGTCCCATGTCAATATCCTGGGGGAGAAGTTTGTTTTTATATTGCATATTAGGGCTGTGTGTATCTCACAGTCTCCTTGGAGAAGCCTGTATAGGAGGGAGTGCCTGGGAAGGGACCATTAAAGATGGGTCCTGCCATCTGAGGAAACATGGGCCAATGGGCAGGCTGGAGGGCTGCTGTGCTCCAAGGCTAGAGTAAGACCAAGCTGTTGCTGTCTTGCTTCTAATTCACGGTATCTTTGGGAATTTTTCTTTTTTTTGACTAATCATGGTCTGTAGCAAAGTGTGTCTGTGTGTGTTAGCTTTGTTTCAGTTGTGTTCTGTTGCTGAACCCCAGCCCAGGGGTTTGCATGATTGAAGGGAAGGTCAATCGCCAGCTTTGCAAGTGTCAAGGGCTGGGCAGAGATCATGGCTGGGGCTAGTGAGAACATGAACAAAATTGGCCCCTAGGAACAGTTTGAGGGCCTTGTACCGAGAGGCCATGTCAACTGTGGAAATAAGGGGCTCTACTGGGAAGAGGTGTTTTCTCCAGTCTCAGTGCCACTTTGGTTTTCTCCAGTTCTGACCACAACAATTGGCAAGACCTTTAAGAATTTGTTGTTGTTGTTGCCATCACCCTGGCTCTGCCACCCTGCCACCTCTTCCTGTCCACTGGTAAGCTTGCAGGGATATTCACCCAGTGGTTTCTCGTTCTGTGGCCTCTTTCCTTAATGCTTGTCTGTTATTTGTTCGTGTGTGTGTGTGTGTGTGTGTGTGTGTGTGTGTGTGTGTGTACACATGTGTATGTGTGTGCGTGTTACATCGTTCCCTTGGATAAGTGAAAACACTGGATTCTATGTACCTTGATGGAATCCAGAGTACTGGTATTAGAGTTATCTGCACTTTCTTTCTTTCCTTCTTTCTTTCTTTCTTTCTTTCCTTCCTTCCTTCCTTCCTTCCTTCCTTCCTTCCTTCCTTCCTTCCTTTCTTTCTTTCTTTCTTTCTCTCTCTCTCTCTCTCTGTCCCTTCCTTCCTTCCTTCCTTTCTTCCTTTCTTCCTTCCTTCCTTCCTTCCTTCCTTTCTTTCTTTCTTTCTTTCTTTCTTTCTTTCTTTCTTTCTTTCTTTTTTTGAGACAGGGTTTCTCTGTGTAGCTTTGTGCCTTTCCTGGAACTCACTTGGTAGCCCAGGCTGGCCTCGAACTCACAGAGATCCACCTACCTATGCCTCCCGAGTGCTGGGATTAAAGGCGTGTGCCACCACTGCCCGGTCATCTGCACTTTCTAATGTTCTTGATCTCTTAAGCTAGAGAAGAAGTGTGTTGAAGTGGCCATGCAGCACATAAGGTACTTCAGAAAGGGTGCTGGCTAGTCCGGGTTCTCCCCACTTTCCTTCTGCATTTAATTGTCACATGTATCAGGTTTATTGTAAAGTTTATTCCATCACTATAGTTGCCTTGGTTCTGTGGGACTTATGAGTGCTTTGCACTGCCTGTCCTGAGCCTTTTGTCTCCCTCACCTGGATGCTGACACACTCTCATTGTTGACTGCACACACATATTTACTTAGTGTACACCACCTTAGATATTTATATTTCTATTATCTGCATAGGTATGTAGTGTTATTTTGGATAAGGTGAATCCTGCTACCTGCTCGCAGGAGACAGATGTTTCCACGACTTATGTTCAAAATATGTCTAGGTCACCTACTAACTATCATCCCTGGTTATCTGGCCTATACAGCTTAGAATCTTAGTTACTGGTGTGTGTGGTAGATGCCCTTGGCTTTGTTTGAGGACCTGTTTTAGGCTCTGAATGAGCTTAATGGCTTTCTTCCCTCTCTCACCCAACTATTTACTGACTATGACTTCCTGATTGTGGAATGTGATCACATACACTTGAGTATACACTAAAAGGAGAAGTGTAACATGGAATCTCTGGGCTACACTGCTTTGTAGCTTATGCTCTGGGATTAAAGGTGAGTGACAATGCATGACAGTGTTCATAACTATGAATATGTTGATAAGACACTGCACAGTGACAGAAAATATGGACCTTGGGATCGAGGTACCTGGGTTTGAATATCTGGTATCCCTCTTTCTGGCCATGTAGTTTTGGGAAATGGGCCTTCATTTCCTTATCTACAAAAATAGATAGCAACAGCATCAGTTTGCTTGTTTTGTGAATGATGAGTCAATATATACTTGTTTAGAGCAATTCTTAACTCATAGGAAGTATGCAGTGCATGATATGGGGTTTCTTTTGGGGTGTGTATGCACATGCAGATGTGTGACTGTCCTGGTGAATGCATACATAGCATATGTGTGATCGTCAGAGGGCAGATTTTCAGTTCTTCCACCTTGTTTTGAGGCAAGGTGTCTTTTGTCTCTGCTGCTACTCTGTGTACTAGTCCACAAGGTTTCATCTGATCACCGCATGTCTCATAATAGAGAGTGTTGAAATTAAGGTGGGTGCCATTGCATCTGACCTTTTTTTGTTTTTGTTTTTGTTGTTTTGTTTTTTCAAGACAAGGTTTCTCTGTGTAGCTTTGTGCCTTTCCTGGAACTCACTTGGTAGCCCAGGCTGGCCTCAAACTCACAAAGATCTGCCTGGCTCTGCCTCCCGAGTGCTGGGATTAAAGGCGTGCGCCACCCCCACCCGGTGCATCTGACCTTTTATGTGGGTTCCCAGGATTGAACTCAGATCATCAGGCTGCACAGCCAGCAAGACCTGCTGAGCCATCTCCCTGGCCCTTATGTATTAATACACACGTCTTATGTATTAGTACATATATCTTATATATTAATAAATAGTAGTAAATGATAATTTTGGAAATGAAACTTGATAAGATTATAATCAATATTTTTTAAAAACTGAAACAGCAAAAACAGAACTAAACAAAAAATGAGGCTCTTTGTGTGGAAGGATGGATTCAGAGCAAACCTAAGTTGTGTTGTAGTAGGGCTTACCAGAGGAGTTGCAGCTGCAGGAGTATTATGCAGCTCTTGGTGAAGGACAAAGTCATATCATACAAGTGGTGATGGAGGCCTAGGTGTGGTTGGTCACAGGTCCTGAGGTCCCTTACTTTAGAGCCACCACCAGCCAAAGTTAGATGGAGTGCTAATGTCAAGCCACTCTCGGGGAGTCAAGGCATGATTCTGGTCTACGGGGCACCTTTGTCCTCATTCTGCTTCACAGTTAGTGTGCTTTGATCCTTGTATTGGGATGAAATTTATTTAGAGTCATAACACTCAGATGCCACTTCTGACTTTGCCATTCATGGTTTGAAAGAAAATGGCCCCTAAAGGGAGTGGCACTATTAGGGGGTGTGGCCTTGTTGGAGTAGGTGTGGTCATGTTGGAGTAAGTGTGTCACTGTAGAGGTGGGCTTTGAGGTCTCACATAAGCTCAAGATACCACCCAGTGTCTCAGACCACTTCTTGTTGCCTGCAACATGTAGGACTCTTAGCTACTTCTCCAGCACCATGTCTGCCTGCATGCTGCCATGTCCCACCATGATTATAATGGACTGAAGTGAGCCACCTCACATAAATATTGTCCCTTAATAAGAGTTGTGGTCATGGTGTCTCTTCATGGTAATAGGAGCCCTAACTAAGACAGCCATTCACAATCTCTGCTGACTTTTCTGGCCACAGTGCCTCATCCACAGAATGCTGCAATTTTGTTTAACACGTGCACAGGAAAGAAATGACATTTTCTGGTAGAAGGTGACATATTAGAGAACTTGGAGGTGACACAGCAATTCAGAGGCCTTCTATCATGATATGCCCATATTTACTGACAGCCAGTGGTAAGTTCTTCCCACTGTGGCTGAAGGCCTTTGTGTGTGTATAAAAATGTATGGTGCATTCCTCAGGACAACTATCTCCACAGAGAGTAACTCATGAAGGCCTTGGAAAATTATGATCAGTAAGATTGCCTTCCTCAGAGAATTGAAATCTGACAATAAATTAACTTCATTAACAACTAAACACCAGACTTCTAATGGGGCCCTTGCCTTATAAATTAAAAATGAGCAGCAGCAGAAGTAATTTATGTTTTCATAGCACGTCGGGGAAATTAGTTAGATCATCCATACAACTACATAAATATATGCATGCACTTTTTCAAATGTCAGGCTATTTGAATCTTACTGAGTTGAACCTTGATGTGGAAGGAGTGTGTGTTTGAAAGTAGATCATGTGGGCTTCATCACAAACATGAGGCTATCTAGTTAGTGCCTGCGGCTCAACAGTTGGGAAGGAGCTGCTCCTGGCAGGGAAGCCATGGGAAGTAGTCTTTTTAAGAAAATCGATGCTTTTTCGTTAGCTGGCCTAATCATATTTGTGTACATTTATGTAAATATATGTATGTGTTTGCCATGTATGTACATACATTTGATGGATTTCACATATGAGAAAAAATACAGTATTTGATATTTTGCTTCACACCCATTATTATTACAACTTCCTCCTTTAAGTTCCTTCAGAGATATATATATATATATATATATATATATATATATATATATATATATATACACACACACACATACATATATATATATATATACATACACACATATGTGTATATCTATATCTACACACACACACACACACACACACACACACACACACACATATATATATATATATATGAGAGAGAGATAGTATTTTTTTAATTTAAGTTTAGAGTTCACAAATGAGAGAATTTGTACTTGTCTTTCTTAGTCTGGCTTATTGTTCTTAACATGATAATCTTTATTTTATCTGTTTTCCTGCAAATGACATGATTTCACCTTTCTTTATGGCTGAATAGATCTCTCTTGTGCACATGTTCACCACATCATCTATTCATCTGCTGTTAGGATCTAGGCTTGCTTCATGTCTTGGCTATTGTGAATATCTGGAAAATTAACATGGATGTGTAAATATCTGTGTGGCATGCTGGCTTGGATTCCTTCCAGTATAGACCTGGAGAGGGAGTGTGTAGCTTACATGGCAGTTCTAGTTTTCGATTCTTGCAGAATTATTACAGGAATCCATAGCGCTACGTCTGCTGACATTTCTGTTGTCAGCAGTGAATGACAGTTCCTCTTTTGCCGCATCCTTGCCAGCATTTGCTGTTTCTGTGGTGATAGCCATTTGAGATAAAATGGAAGCTTAAAGTGGTTTTTTGTCCTCATTTCCCCAAGTCTAAGGATATTGATCATTTTCCCAAATATTTACTGACCATTTGCATTTCTTTTAAAAACAGTCTGTTCAATTAAATTTGGCACATGGGTTTACTCTGGTCAAGCAGTCTGATCCTGTGTTGATACCAGGCTGCCTTTGTCGTATGCTTTTTGTCTATTTTGGGATGAGTGACTGTGATATGTCCAGCCTGGGTACATTGATTTGTCTCTTCAGGATCTTTTCAGCTTCTATGTGCAGTGTTTGCATTTTTTTTCAAGTCCTATGAAGAATGTTAGGATTTCCACGGTGATTTATTGAATCTGTAGGTCACATTTCTGCCCTCAGTGTTTTAAAGTTTTCACCATAGTGGTCTTTTACTATGAATGGGATTTTTTTCCTTGGTTTCTTACAAAGGGACACTTTGCTCAGCCTGAGAGGAGGGGACTGGACCTGCCTGGACTGAATCTACCAGATTGAGCTGATCCCCAGTGGGGTCTTTGCCCTGGAGGAGATGGGAATGGGGGGTGGGAGGAAGGAGGGGGTAGGGGTAGGAGGGGAGGGCAGGGGAACCCATGGCTGATATGTAAAATTAAATTAAGTTATATAAAAAAAGCTCCTGAGTTTTTAATGTTGATTTTGGATCTTGCTACTTTATTCAAAGTTCATCAGATCTAAGGGGAAAAATGAGAAACAAAATAATGGGAAAATACATAAGCAAAATCACATAACTGCAGGAAGAGAAACAAAAAAAACATAAAAATGTCCTTTCCAAAGGAAAAGGAGGATGAGGATGAGAGGAGGAGGATGAGGAGGAGAGGAGGATGAGGAGGGAGGGAGGAGGAGGAGAGGAGAAAAAGGAGGAGGAGAGAAGGAGGAGGAGGAGTAGTAGGAGGGAGGATGGAGAGGAGGAGAGGAGGAAGAGGAGGAGGAGGAGAGAAGGAGGAGGAGGAGGAGGGGGGAGGAGGAGGAGGAGAGGAGAAAAAGGAGGAGGAGAGAAGGAGGAGGAGGAGGGGGGAGGAGGGAGAGGAGGAGGGGTAGGAGGAGGAGAAGGAGGAGGAGGAGAAGGAGAAAAGAAGAAGAAGAAGAAGGAGGAGGAGGAGGAGGAGGAGGAGGAGAAGGAGAAGAAGAAGGAGGAGGAGGAGAAGGAGAAGAAGAAGGAGGAGGAGGAGGAGGAGGAGGAGGAGGAGAAGAAGAAGAAGAAGAAGGAGAAGAAGAAGAAACAATAGTACCAAAAGTCCTATGAAAAGATAAAAAGGAACCACAAGGGACAAACGATGATGCAGTAGTGGAGGAACTTTCTTCCTGGTCCTCTAATACTGGTTGTGGCAGGTGGATGCAAGGTGAGGTCATCTAGACTTGTAGATTCTTGTCTTTCCTGTGACTCACACTGGCTCTGAGCCTGTTCTAAACAGACCCCAGCTAGCTGGCTCTCTTCACTTCCATAGTCCCTCTTCTTTGCACAGCAGGGGCCTCTGCTGTTGCAGTCTACAGGCTGGTCGGGCCCTTCTACTCACTACCCTGAGTCACTCCAGTTTGTTCAGTCTGGGGTAGCTGATATTCTAATTAGGGTCTGGGGGATGTCTCTCAAGTGCAGTGAGAGTCAGGAAGGCAAACAGCACCAATATCTGTACAGGTGGAGGACATGTCACCTTACTGTCAAAGCATTAAACATGTACTGGAGGGCTGTGGCTTCTGAGTTCTCAGGCTCTACAGCAGTGAACCGTGGGGATCCAGAGGTTGATCTCCTGGCTGATCTCAAGCTCAGTGCTGTCAGACTCCAAGGTTCTTCTTAAATGATGAGGTCAGGTCCTGGCTACAGAGCATGGGTTACCTTACCCTATGCACATAGCCTGAGCTGAGCAAACTGTCACCTGAACTCTAGCTTGCTGGTATCCTCTCTTCCCCTTTCTGTGACATAGCTGTTTCTGTCCCTCAGGCTTTGGCACGGTGACATCAAGCTCCACAACTTGTGATTGTCCCCTGTTCTTGGGCTCCAAAGACAACTCAGTTTTAAACAACAGGCTGCCTCCCAAGATGACATCCAGCTACAACACTTGGGGACATAAAGACTGGTTAAATGGAGTTCCTTTCACTGCTGACTCATCCCATCAGAGGAGTCACTGTCACACTAACCTTGCAGCTGATGTGTGGGTAGGAGAGCCGGTCCCTTTCACAGGCCACCTGCCTCACCTTTCAGATAGGCTTCTGCTTTCTCTTTCCCCACCAAGGGGCTATGCAGTGGGCACTGTGGTGGCTCTGCCCCGAGTCATCTTTCTTCCTCTCTCAATGTCCTTCCTCTTTGAGTGATAATGGCCCCCACAGACTCATATGTTTACATGCTTGGCCCTCAGTTGTTAGAACTGTTTGGGAAGGATTAGGAGGTGTGGCCTTGTTGGAAGAAGTGTGTCACTGGGAGCGGGCTTTGAGGTTTCAAAAACCCAATACATTCTCAGCCATCTCTGCCTCCTGCTTTTAGATTAGGGTATAAACTCTCAGATACTGCTCCATCACCAAACCTGCCTGCCTGCTGCCATTCTCTTTGCCAAGATGGCCATGGATTCATCTCTGAAACTCTAAGCTCCCAAATAAACTCTTTCTTCTTTAAGTTGCCTTGGTCATAGTATCTTATCACAGAGATTTAAAAGTTACTAAGACACTATCTTTCTCTGTACTGAATGGTTTATCCTTTCTTATTCCTCCTGCACTTCACTAGCTTTCTGTGGAGGCAATTCAAACTAAAATACATAAAGCAAGGTTTGGGGGAAGGTTTTTGTTGAAGAGTAAAAAGGAAGCCATTAGGCAAGCTAAGTAGGAAAGCCCTGAATGAGGGGATTTGCATGGTGTAGTAGAGAGGAAATCTTGAGGGGCATTTGAACTGGAGAACTGGGTGGGACTGAAGGGGTGTTCGACCTGGAGAACTGGGTGGGACTGAAGATGATCGGAGGAGGGAATAGTGGAAAGAGTGAAACAGAGAAGAGCAGATGCCTTGCTTCCAGAGAGTGTTGTGGGAGGAAAGGAGAGATGAACAACAAGTGTCCTGGAAGATGCTCTCTCTCTCAGTTTCCTGCATGTTGTCCTTGGCCAGTAGTCCAGGAAGAGATATCTTGAAGGCTGTTTAGAGATTCAGACCACAGCACAACAGTCACAACGAGGCTGGGGACACACACTGACGTCATACACATGGAGGTGAAGATTAAAACTATGAACAAGAACTCAAGGACAGTGACAGAAGAGACGGGGCCAAGGATGAGGGCTGGGAGCAGAGTCTCTCCTGATGTTTAAAGGCAGGGTTCCACAGTGCTAAGGCCATTTGTTTGTTCTCCTAAGTCCCATGGCCTATGGCCCAGATATTTGACAAGCTCCTTCACCCTCTCCAGCACAATGAAACACATTATCTAGCTCTGCTAGTTTCTCTCCTTCCTTCCTTCCTTCCTTCCTTCCTTCCTTCCTTCCTTCCTTCCTTCCTTCCTTCCTCCCTCCCTCCCTCCCTCCCTCCCTCCCTCCCTCCCTTCCTTCCTTTTTCCTCATACTTCTCCTCTTCTTCCTCCTCCTTTGTTTTTTCAAGGCAGGGTTTATCTAGGTAGCTCTGGCTGTCCTGGATCTAGCTCTGTAAACCAGGCAGTCCTCGAACTCACATCTACCTGCCTCTGCCTCCCGAGCACCGGGACTGAAGGCTTGTGTCATCTCTGCCCAGCTCTGTTAGCTTCTTCCTTTCATCTTCCCTGTCTGTTGTAGACCTTGCCAGTTCCCCATTTGCACTGAAGACTCTGGTAGTCTTTAGCAATCTTTTGCCTCCACAATAACTCTTGTGATTCAGGTAAGCTGGTGTCCTGTTCCTTCAACAGATCCAGTTTTGTTACATTTTATTCTTGCTTCTACTTACTCTAAGAACTGCATTCCCCATGATCATGGGTTCTCTTCAGTCTCAATTCATCCCAGTCTCTGGTCACTGCCTGGAACTTTTCTTAGTCTTCGATTGAGTTTGTTTTGTTTTTCAGAATAGGGTCTTGTTATGTATCCTTGGAGGGCTGGAATTTAATATATAGATCAGACTGGTTTCCACCTTGCCATAGTCTTCCTTTCTCAGTGTCCCAAGTGTATGCCCCTAGACACAGCTGGGTTCTGTTTTAAAACAAATATTTATTATCGTGTGTGTGATGTGGTATGTGACTTCAGGTATCCATGTGCCACAGAAAATATTTGGGGGTCAGAGGACAACTTTCCAGAGTTGGTGCTTTCTTCCAACTGTGCAGTCTGAGGATCAAACTCAGGTCTTCAGGTTTGCATGGCTGGTGCTGTCCCCTGCTGAGCCATCTCACTGGCCCTGGGCTCCTGTTTAGAGTCTAGAATTTTTTCCTAGGATACTTATTTTTTTTTCTCGTCTTGCCCATAAGTCCCCTTCTCTAACTGGGATTCCTCAGTTCTCCAAATTGACTCTTTGATATCTGTATGTATGCCACCAATACTGGACCAGTCTAGGTATATCCTAGATATGATTCTGGGTGAACTGCGCCCTACCACAATGGTGCTTTGGAGGACTGCTAGAGTTATGCTGAGGGTCCTGTTGACTCTAACTGTGTGACATCAAGTGGGGTCTCAACTCTGTTGGGTAATTCTCTTGTATTCATTCTAGCCTCTCTCTTTATGTCTTTCTTTTTCAGCATAACGTCTTGCTCTTTGTATAGCTAATCACTTCTCCTATACAGTAGAACCTTACAGAAGGAAACTTCCTCCTGTTCATCTCCACATAGTCTGGTCCCTTAGGACTATGATTTTTTTTTTATTAATAAACACTGTAATTTTATTGAAGCCATCCTTTAGTATGAAGCAGAGGCCATTTACTTGTTAAAAATACATCAGTTAATTTCTGCCAAAATCTTGGGCTCATTGCTCTTAACACTGGAAAATCTAAAAGAAATGGATAATTTTCTGGATAGGTACCACATACCTAGTTAAATCAAGCCCATCCAAATTCAGACTTGACATCTTTTTTTGTTTTTTCAAGACAGGGCTTTTTGTGTAGCTTTGTGCCTTTCCTGGAACTCGCTCTGTAGACCAGGCTGGCCTCAAACTCACAAAGATCCTCCTGGCTCTGCCTCCCAAGTGCTGGGATTAAAGGTGTGTGCCACCACCTTGCGGCTCAGACTTGACATCTGATCTCTGTTTACTCTGACTTGATTTTTTCATTACATTTTTCTCTTCTTCCTTTGCCCTGTACCTCCATTCATGTTTCTTCTTGTTAGAGAAGATTTGAAAGTACTTACGGATTAAGTTTGTGGGCATCTTGTCCCCATTGGCTCAGCTGCTTCTCCCAGTGCCTTGTAATGACAGATGTCTGCTTCTTGTGGCCTCCCCCCTCCTCACTTAGCTCTGGTCATATGTTGAGACTACTTCTCATTGATATAAGATTTCTGGAAATCTGTGTTCTGTCTGTTTGGTGTCTAGCGTCTGTTGAAGTAGACCTACTGCCCTGGTTTAGTCCGTGAGCAGGGTTGTCTTCAGTCACATCTGCTGGAGTCAAGAAGCTGGGAAGAAAATGTAAGAAATGATATACAGAGCCATGGCAGCACATGCTTGAAATCCCAGCACTTTGAAGGTGGAGATAGGAACATCAGCAGTTCAAGGACAGCCTGAGATACATGAGACCCCATCTCAAAAATGAAAGCAAATAGACTAAAATAAGACATGTAGGGGTTGCTCATTTTTTAATGTTGTATCCCATAGCAGATAGAAGCCCTTCAATTTATTAATTTTATATAATGAAGTTTGAACCCATTGAAATGGGATGTTCTATCGAGCAGAAGAAGAATCTGTCTAGATTATTGTTTGAATAACCTTGCTACTTTACAAATCTGTGCTGCAGTGATGCCTACAGCCCTGTCTCATCTATGCAGGAGGACATTGTGTCTTTCTTAGCAATCTTCCTTAGTTTCTTCCTTAAAAGCCCAGGTTGTTGAATTCACCATAGGATTTACCATTTTCCTGTCAACAGGCATATCTCTGCTAGCCTACTGATGAAGTGTGCGAAAGCTTTGAGGTGGAGGAGGAAGAGCTTTGCAGGTCCCTATTACTTCCATGTGTCCTTGCTTTGAGCGGAAGAAGAGCATTCCGGGGAGCAAAGCTGGGGCTGTGGAGTCCGACAGACATGCATTTAAATTTTAGCTCTGTCCCTTCACGGCCTTCTCTGGAGCTAGTTCTTGAGCTTTGTGAACCTCAGTGTTTTTCACCCATAAAACAGGGGTGATACCAGGATCTACCTTGTAGGATTAGTGTGTGATTAAACGTGATGATGGTCAGGCAGTTTGTGGAGCAGCTCCTGAGCGTGGAGAGACCCAGGGAGGAGGGTCAATCATGTCTGCTTTCACTCAAACTTTAGTTATATATGAAGGTGCAAAGGGAGAGTAGAATAAAGAAAATCCATCGTTTTAAAAAAGCTCTGATGGTTAGCTACGTAAAAAGTCAGTGATACCATCTTGCCCCTCACTTGACACTGTATTTGGGAATATAGTCCCAAATATAGTTAGGTGTTACGGAATATTAATCCTAGATATGTTACATTCATTTATGCTGTGGAATATTTGTTTAATGATGCAAAGACGTGTTGCATTCTTTCCTGTTGCATTTGTTTAGCTCTATAAAGCTGTGTTACTGTGTCTGTGTAAAACGCCTGATGGCCTTTTAGTTGTATTGTACTTGCACTGGTGATATTAGTGGCTCATGTCAGATGTCAGACAGTCTTCGAAGGGAGAGGCCCATCCATGTGGGGCTTTGATGAAGTGTATGTGGTAAAGCCAGAAGGAGTGGGAGAGTGGCTGTGTTCTCCTGAGAATAGCAAAGAGGGAAGATCGGAGCACACTCAGGATCACTTGGGCTTTTGATGATGGCTAATTAAAACTGCTGTTCCGTACAAAGGGCTGCCCACCACCTTTGAAAGATTTTATTTTCTTGTTCAGACTATTCTGCAGCTGCTTTTGTGATGGATTTTAAGGAAGTTTACGGAATTAGCTATTGTTGTGGATGTGGTCTGAAGAGATTAAACATTATTTGTAGCCTTGCTATAAGATGGACTTAGATGGAGTTTAATTTCTAAGTTGTTTCCTTGGAAACATTTCATGCAGTGTATGCCTCTAATTTCTGCTTTTGGAAACCTAGAGGAAGTTAGTATTGATACTCAGATTGGCTTGTCTGGTCCCTAAGAGTGACATTCTGAGCTTATGCACTGTTTACTTTCCTTTGAAGTACGATTATTTTAAGTATGAATTGAAAATAATACAAAGACAGCTCTGTTGCATTAGGCATAAACAATAGTACAATATTTCAACTTTGGCCGACCTATTTCCTGGACTCAGCTTACAAGAAGTTTTTTTTTTTTTTTTTTTTTTAATGGCACCTTTCTTGTGCAGGATCCCATTTTCATGGTTGTGTCTGTCCTGCTTCCACAGCCTCTGCTAGTGTCCAGCATAAAGGAGAGAGGTGACAGGAAGGGCAGTTTATCAGTTAATGTTTGGCAGTATCCAAGGAGACATGCTCTCTTGGCAGCTTTAAACATTTCCATTCAGTGCCTATTTCAGTAGTCTTCCAAAGCCACAAATGATTTCAGCATGCTTTGAACTTAAAAATACATACACACACAGCAGCAAAGGCTCACTGGTTCAGGGTGCTTACTAGGGGGGTAAATGCTAAAGCATTTAAACCAGAAGTCTATTTCAGTTTCGCCCACAAATAACGGATAACTCATGTATTTACAGCTCTAGGATTTTGGTTAGAGAATTGGTAATCCTTCATGAAGATGCAGGAAAAGAAGCCAGCTCCATGAACTAGCTGATGGTATCCCCCATCACATCTGTGTTTAGTGGAATCACGAAGTAAATCTGTTCATTGTGGTCATTTGAAGATCAATCCTTAGCAAGCTCAGCTTCAGTGTAAAGAACCTCTTATGATGATTGAAAATAATAAAGACTGAGTTCTAATGCTCCAAGGAGCACTCATCTAAGGAGAAATTCAAGCTGAGTATGTTAGTGCATGCTTCTAATCTTAGAATTTAGGAGGCTGAGGCAGGAGGATCATGCATTTGAAGCTAGTCTGGGCTACATAACAAGACCAGGTCTAAAGTACAAAGAAAACAAAAGAGAAAGAAATTTGTCTTTCCCTTTGCTCTGTCTCCTTTTGTAAGTCAAGGCTTTGGAAACCAAGTATTTCATGACTGTTTCTAAGGACATTGCTTGCCTGTCCCAGATCAGACAAAACACTTTCTCTTTGACAATGACTGTCTTTCAAAACTGCCTGTAGCACAGCTTTAATTACCTCTCTCTTGTTTAAAACTTTGCCTGGCTTTGCACTGCCTGTAAAATTAATTTCAAAATCTTCCCCCACTCCATCTTTTCTTCTTTATCCTTCTTTCAAGGCACCCTTTCCCATCCTTCTATATCTTGCAAAGACATATTGTGTTTTCTCTCCATCGACTTCTATTCTACTTTATTCACTCACCAAATTCATATATGTTAAGGTACTCTATACCCAGTATGATGGTATTTGGACACAGGGCTTTGGAAGGGAAACAGGGCTAGATAAGGTCATGAGTATGGGGCCTACATAATGGAATTAGTGTTTTTATGAGTAAGTAGAGGAGAATGGCAGAGTTGGATATTCCTGCTGTGCAAAGCTACAGCTAGAAGACAGATGTTTGCAAATCAGGAAGTAGCCCTCGCCAGAACCACATCATGTTGACACCTTGAGTTTGGCCTTCCAGCCTCTCGATCTGGAAGAAAAGAAATGTCTATTGCCTGAGCCACCTGGGCTGTGGGACTTGGTTATGGTAGCCTGACTAAGCTAACTAGGACACTCTGGTCCATACCTTGAGGATGTGCTTGTCCCTCTTCTTTGTCGCAGATATCCCTCCCTCAGCTAACCTTATTTCTTTAAAATTCCTGCTTCCGTGGGGGCCTTAGAAAGCTTGCATAACATGCTCAAGTTCCTCAGTTCCATCCAATTACCCCCCACCCACACACACGTGTGCACACACACACACACACACACACACACACACACACACACACACACCTTAGGACTGTTTCCTTGCCTGTGTAAAGCTCCCCGACCCCAGCTGCTAGCTCACTCTCCCTCTTCTAAACACCTGCACACTATATACATTTCGCAGTGATTCTCTTTGGCAGTACTGGCCTAGGTAATAGCTCAGCATCTGCTTCCTTGCCTCTGATTAGCTTTCTGGGATGCCGGCAGAGGCATCCATCCTACTCACTGGTAGATGCTTCCCAAAATGCCTAGCACACAGTAATCAGAAAAATTGTTCAGTGATCTGATGAAATGATCTGCTGCAGGATGTCCTTCTAATGAGTGTTGGTGGCTTCTGGAACTGGGCAGGTCTCACATGGTGACAGCAAAGTCTGTGTGAACTCTTGCATGATCTCGTGTCTTTCTGACAGGCAGCACAGTCATGATAATGGCTGCTATCAGCCTTTTGAGGCAGGGAGAAAGTAAATATCTGTTTTGGGGGGTAGGGTGGGGGAGGTTGTAGTTGCAATTTATTTCCAGACAGATCTTTTCATTTTATGTAAAAAACCATGGTCATTGTCAGGGCCTCTTTGCTGTTGTCAAGAGTATGAAGCCACAAAGGTTGCCTATTAGCAAAACCGTCACCCAAGTGTTCTTGTTTTTTAAATGCCTCAAGTTAACAATGTGCTGTTCAGTCCTTTATCCCAATTCTGCACAGCTCTCGTTGTTATAAACAATGTTGGCTGGGTCCTTCCAGAGACAGCGGTATTTTAGCTTTCAAGTTGATTCCGTCTACTCTTGAGCCTGAAAAATAAACCAATTCAAAACTTTAAAAACAAAGGAATAATCATAGGAGATGTAGTTCTGCTTGGTTTTGGAAGAATGCCAGTATCAAGAAGCGCTTTCCCAAAACCTTTTAAGCTGAATATGAATTGACTTATTAATAGTTATGTGCTCAGTGGGAGACGGCGAGTGGAGAGAGTGCAGATACGCGGGAGTCTGAATTGCTCTGAATTTTTTAAAAATTTAAATTACCTGTGATTTTTGATGGATACAAAAGAAGTAAAAAAAAATTCTATTAGTGTGGCAGTGTGTGATGTCTCAGCACCTTTGTACATTGTGTAATGTTCAAATAAATCAGGCGGAGCATACATGTTTCCTCAAACACCATTTCTTTATGGTGAGTACATTGAAGAGCCTCTTCTCTCCTGGAAAGTGCAGTGCATTGTTATCTCCTGGCGCTGTGATGTGCACCAGCACACCCAAACGCTTGGCTGATGTGTAAGTTTCACTGAGTACTATTGACAAGCTCTCCCCATCTGTCCTCAGCCCTCATCCTCCCCAGCCTCTGGTAACTGTTATTTTCTCAGCTTCAAGTTGCCTTTTTAGGCTCTACATTTTTCTGTACCTAGCTTAGTCCTCTTAACACTATGATTTCCAGTTTGTAAATGACAGGGTTTCAATCTTTTTGTGGGTAAATAGTATTTAACTGATTATCTATCATCTATCTATCTATCTATCTATCTATCTATCTATCATCTATCTAACCATCTATCTATCTATCTATCTATCTATCTATCTCACATTTTAAAGTATATTCCTTAGTTGATGGCACTCAGATTGTTTCCATTTCATTGATACTATAAGCAGTGCTGCAATAAAATATTTTTTTTGCATACAAAGGCAAATACATACATATGTGCACACATACTCTTATGTCCTGTGGTGACATCACTGGATCCTATTATAGTACTCTTCTTATTTTTTTGAGAGACCTCCATAATGCCAATATTAATTTCCATTTCCATCAACACAGTGCAAGAACTTCCCTTTCCTACAAGCTGTCCAGCACTTGATGAATTTTATCTTTTTGTTGACAGCCTGTTTTTATTAGTGTGGGTCAAGAGTTCATGTTGGTTTAATTCACATTTTCCTGTTCATTAGCATTTTTCATATGCAATGTGAATGTATTGTGTATACATTGAACCTCATCCATCTGGAGAATAATAGAGATGTTGAAGGATAATTTGGTGGGTTAAATATAATATTGTTAAAGCATTATGTTACTTAAAACATTAGCTTATTAAAAAGCTGTAGCTACTTCTTAGAGCTACCTGGTAATTCCAGCAGATAGGTGTCCTCAGCCTGGCTTTACTGAGTTGGAGACATGTACTACATAAGGGCCTCTGTGTGCTGGATTAATTTTCTTTATTTGTACTGATGTACTACTCTTGTGGTCCTAACAAATTATGGAATTGGATTTGGTCCTGAATGATACATACTAATCCCAAGGAAAACCAATTTAAGATACGACTGCATTAAATCCAAAATGTGAGGCTAATCTATTCCTTTAAGATTTCAGCACATTAAGCTTATCAGCTAAATGAATCTACTCTTTATATTGCTCTCCAAGGATTAATTTATAGCCTTGCTAAGAAAAACTCAGTTGAGTTCTTTTAATACTTTATTGAGGTATTCACTTTAAGACTCTAAGCTGTTCAGAAACACCACACCTTCTGTGTAAGGGACATTTTCCCCCTTTCTTATTTGGAGGGATTTTATGTGTTAAGTTTAGAAAACATGTATGCATGTATTGAAGGCGTTAGATACACTCCTTTCTTTGAAATTTAAAGATTCACTTTTTTAATTTTAAGTTTCGTGTAAGTATATATCTGCAGGTGAATATGTGCTTGTATGCACAGGTTTCCATGGAGACCAGAGGCCTCCTATGCCCTGGAACTGGAGGTACAGATGGTTGTGATCTGACATAGGTGCTGAGAACTGAACTCAGGTCCTCTGGAAGAGCAAAAAAGGCCCTTAGCTCCAGCCTCTTCTCTGATATTTATAAGAAATTCAGAAACCATTTATTTCACTTCCTTGCTGAAAAAATAGCTAATGTGGCAATTATGCTGAGGTGATAGTAGCTTTAAAATAGTCATATATTAATTTTATTGTAATTGAAATGTTAGGACAATATAAATGGCAACAACGTATAAACCATTGTTCTACTGATTTATAACTTAAAGAAAGCTGCAAATGCAATATGAATATAAAAATTCATCCTATGATGTGTATTTTTTCTACAGAACATAACATGCTCACAAAAGTAGTCTGATGTAGCCTTAAATGCTTCTTGTGTGTCACATGTTACTCTGGCATCTAGAGTTATCTTTTCACAGCACCATGTGGAAGGTATCTATTATCCTGTGAGGAGAAGAGTTCAGAATAGATCTGGTATGTAGATGTAACCGTCTTATTAAGTAAGAAACACAGAGCCAATTGCAGAGGTAAAAGCCAAGAGGTCAGAGCAATAGCTGAGAGCTGAAAACCTTACCCTTCACTGCTGCTCTGTCTTTCCTCTCCGCCAGAGGCCTACTTCTGTGTCCTGTCTTTTATATAGACTTTCTGTTCTGCCTTCTCATTGGTTGTAAATCCAGCCACATGACCCCCTCGTCACTGCCTGTCTGTACAGACCTCCAGGTCTTCTATGGTTGATATTGAGATTAAAGGTATGTGTCGCCATGCTGGCTGTGTCCTTGAACACACAGAGATCCTGCCTAGCTCTGCCTCCCAAGTGCTGGGATTAAAGGTGTGCACCACTACCACCCAGCTTCTGCTATGGCTTGCTCTGACCCCAAGACAACTTTATTAATATACAAATAAAATCACATTTCAGTACAAATAAAATATCATCACACTGGTAAGTGAATGTCTAGGGTCCCCCAGCTGGTAAGTGGATGAGTAAGGGTTTTGGGGGCTCGGGGTCATGCTCTCTGGAAACACACTGAAGTGAAGAGTTGAGTAGAGGGAGTGTATTATGGGTGCTCTTGGGAGCAGCACCTGGAAGAGAGTATGTTTAGAGGATGGTGAAATGTCATATAGACTACAGACATAACAGTGATCTTGGCTTCTCCTTTAGAGAATTCTCTGGCTGGAAAGAGGCTTCACATCTGTCTTCAGCTGACTGATGGTGCTGCCCTTTAGGAAGGGGGACAGCGTTACTTTTGGCTAAGGGCAAACTCCAGGGAGATTTCAGCGTCCACCTGGAGGAATCAGTGTCTGGTGCTCTGTACAGGTGTCTGGAGTGCACCTACCATTTATCATAACCCATCTCCAGCATCCCCAATCCTTATTGGGAAATAGAGGCTTTGCAGATATAAGTTAAGGCTCAGGACTAGAGGTCATACTGACTTTGGGATAATTCCACTGACTGGTATTATAGAGCAAAGGAAAGGGAAGCTTGAGACAGAAGGTCAGGGGAAGATGGAGGCCAGGAATCTGTGCTGTTACAAGCCAAGAAATGCCAATAGATCGCTCCTCTAAGCCTCTAGAGTGGTTCTCAGCCTTCCAATGCTGCAACCCAATACAGTTCCTCATGTTGTGGTGAGACCCCCCCCACTATAAAACTATTTTTGTTGCTACTTTATAACTCTATTTTTGCTGCTGCTGTGGATCGCAATGTAAATATCTGTGTTTTCCAATGGTCTTAGGTGACCTCTGTGAAAGGATCCTTCAGCCCTTGAGGGGTTGAGACCCAGATATTGAAAACTACTGCTCTAGTGAGTGCTTAGCCCAGGTGATATTTTATTTCCAATTTGTGGCATGAAGAACTGAGTGAGGTGGCTGGAGAGTTGTCTCAGCTGATAAGAGCATTTCCTGGAAGGAGGGCCTGAATTCAAATCCCAGACACAGGTCAAAAGCCTTGTATGGTCTTCCCAGACCAAGATTAAGAGCCTTGTGTGTACCCAAGCACACGTATAATTCCATTGCTGTGATGGGCAGAGACTGGAGAATCACCAGGGTTTTCTGGCTGTCAGCCTGGTTCCAGGATCAGTTCTAACCCAGTCTCAAGAGATCAGGTGGAGCATGATAGAGCAGGATACTTGGCATTGTCTTCTGGTTTCTGTGCTTGCTCATGCACCTGCACCCATGTGAACTGGAAATTTCTCTGGTCCTGCCTTGCTCAACAGTCTGAATGAATCTCTCCCATCCACGGTCCCACAGCTGCTTATAAAATAATTACTCAGAAGCTTATATTAATTACAAACTATATGGCCTATGGCTTTAGCTTCTTTCTAGCTAGCTCTTTCATTTTAAATTAACCCATTCCTATTATCTGTATGTTGCCACCTGGCTGTGGCATTACCGGTCTGCTGGCGCTCCTTTGGCAGTGAGCTGGTGTCTCCTAGAGTCCACCCTTCTTCTCTCACTATCTCTTTTGGATCTTCCAACCTGGCTCCATCCTGACCTGCCAAAGGCCAATGTAGCTTTTTATTTATTATTAGCCAAATGGGAGCCACAAATACTCACAGAATACAGAAAGCATCCTACAGCATACAACCAGCTCTTCCTCTCCCCACCATACCCCCCCAAGACTGATGGAATAAGTTTATATTGTCTCAGGCTGATTAATTTTGGCTGCTTCACTATGGCCACCCAGGGAAACTAATCCAGCAGGCCTTGTGCTTCTTGGGGCGTTGCCTCCCATCAGTTTTATCCTATCTAGAAACTGTTCCCCTAGGACTCTGATTCATTGCTGTTTTGTCCTGAGGCAACCTATAAGGAGAAGGGTGGAACCCCAGCTCTGCTGCCACAAGTGGTTTAGGGACCACATGATCTATCTTCTACAAGCTCTGGTGTCTCTTGTCCATGGATTACTCTTTGCTTGGTCAAAAGGATGTGATGAGGTCTTCCTTCCTAAAAGCTCCGGACCCCTGTTTGCCCTGACATTATCATTGCATCTGTCTGATTACCATCAGTTAGCCAGGTGTCACCTGAAAGTGTCCCAGCACATCTGGATATCTGTCCTCTGTCTGCACTGGATGCTGTCAAGGTTTTGTACTGATCGTACTCCTGACAGTGTGGACCTTTTTTCCTTGGGGCTGGTGACTTGGCACAGGAAAAATGAAGGGACCAGATAGCAGCCTCTGCTCAATCTAATGTGTCCCACAGGGAAGTGCTCCCTGCTCTGGGGTGCAAGGAGCACACAGTGTGGTCTGAGCTTTGCGTTGAAGTTGGTGTACATCACCAGCCACACTGAAAGGCTGTCTTGCAGTCCTCATGGACTTGGGATTTCTGGAGCAGCGGCAGAGCTGCTGAGAGGCCACTTGCCACTCTCTAGGCTCTGAGGGGTGCTATAGCTGTCCAGATCACACATCTCAGCAGCAGTGGAGTTGGACACTCCTTCTGTTAGTGCTCCTTGACTCACATGGACTCAACTTAATTGTGAAAATGAGCTAGCTGGTGTTCTAGAAATCTTCACATTTGTTGAGCGATTTTCAAATTCCAATTCTACCAAAATTTTATCGTAACAATGAAGCAAACTCATGGATGATTTTATTCTGTATGTGTAAGTGTGTGTGTGCATGTGTGAGTGTATGCATGTGTGTGTGTGTGCATGCGTGTGTGTGTGTGTGTGTGTGTGTGTGTGTGTGTGTGTGTGTTGCTGGATCATCTCTAAACATCTCTAAATACTGTGTAACATTTCAGTCAGAGACAGGCCACACTGACATTGTGACATTGTGTCCCTTAGAATTATAATGAAGTTGAAAAGTTCCTGTTGTCTGGTGACAGGGCCTTTGTAACACTGTAGTGCACCATGTTCCTCACATCATGTGCTGTCAACCAACTTACTCTACTATCATGTGAAACTCCAGCACATACAACTGTGTTATAGCACTCCATGCTTGGCAATAATAAGTGACTATGCTACTGGTTATGCATGTATTATGTTATACTTTTATTTCAAATTTTTTGCACACACACACACAGAGTTGAATGTAGAGCAATGTACTATGTTCCCCCAGCAGCAACCTTTTTTGTTTAGTGTTTGTAACACAAATTGCTAGACTATCTTATTAATAAAAATCCCAGAGGTAGATATTGGGGTGAAATCTGAAAGATCAGAGAAACAGAACAAGCCACAGAAACAACCTCACCTTGCCAACTCCTCAGCTGATCTTGTTTCCTCAAACTGGAAGCCTCTGAATCCTCTCCAGAATGGATCTCAGCTGAACTGTTGCTAAAAAGCCTAAAAGCTTAAAAGCCTCTAATTCCTGGTCCTCACACCTTATATACCTTTCTGCTTCCTGCCATCACTTCCGAGGAGTAAAGGCATGTGTCTTTCCCAAGCAAGACTTGAGATCTGAAGTGCTGGGATTAAAGATGTGTGCCACAATGTCTGGCTGTTTCCAGTGTGGTCTTGAACTCAGAGAGATCCGGATGGATCTCTGCCTCCCAAGTGATAGGATTAAAGGCCTGTGTGCCACCTTTTTCAGGCCTCTAAATCTAATCTAGTAGCTGTTCTGTTCTCTGATAGCTAGATAAGTTTATTAGGGTACACAATAAATCAACCAGGAGTGTTTACTGCATCTCTTGGACATATCCCTTTGTTAAGTGATACAGAGTTGTTATGTAACACTAGTTTTGATGTCTAAGGCTATGATACAAAGTCTCCTCACATTTCAGGCAGAGACCATAACAAAGAAAGGTACACTGATCAAACTTCAGAGAACAACTAACTAACCATGAGGTTCCCATGCCCAGTGGATACATCTAAATCACAGTCCCAAGGCTCCTGGAACTTGGTAGAGGTAGGAGCAGAAAGATTCTAAGAGCCAGAGAACCAGGAAGTCAGCTTCAAGACCATCTGCTAGAAATGACAGGGAAGCTCCACTCATACTCCCTCAGCAGTATGACTGCCTACACAAGACCTGAGCAATGAGAACACCAATGGACATGCTAGTGTGAAAGGGGAAGTCTCATGGGGCCCTACTCCTAGACAAAAACCTACAGGCAACTAATGGCTGCTGAGGGAGAATTGGTCTCCCCCAGTGATGAGTCTCCTAATCAATTATCCAATACCAAGTGGTTAGCCCTGAAAACATATACACACAAGTAACACTTACAGGACTGAGCAGGGTGTGTGTGTGTGTGTGTGTGTGTGTGTGTGTTTGTGGATGTGTGTGCATGTTTGTATAATTCAGAAAAAGAGGTCATGAATTTGAGAGGAAGTGGGGGGACTACATGGGAGGAAAGGCAGGAAAATTGAGACAGGGAAATGTTGTTATTATATTTCAATTAAAAATATGCAAAAAGAAAAGAAAAGAAAGCCCCCAAGGGAGGAAAACACAAATCCATAAACAAAGTCTCTCTGCTTCTGCCAATGCTAGCCACTCACTAAAATAAATATTGTGATATGGATTTAATTTTCAATCTTTTAGTGAGGGAGTAAAAGCCTTTCTCTTGTAGTAAATCTTAACAAAATATTTCCTGTCAGTGCTAAAACTTTAGGGAGAAAACCAGGAAGCTTCTAACCCATTGCCAAAAAATATTTATAAAAATTTATTAAAAATGTATCTTCAACATCAAATATGAGTGGATATCCAGGGTTTACAGCAGTTTAAGATTGGCTAAGGTTAAGGGTAAGGTAAACTGACAGTGGTGTCCCCTGTCATGAAAAATTTAACACAGTTCATTTCTAGAATGCTTTTTATTATGGTGAGACATGGGAAGCAGTGATTGGAAAGAACATTGCTTTCAGAATGTCCACTAATCACAAATGTGGGACTTGGAAGAAATCTCAGAACAGGGAGTTATGATCATTGTCAAGGGGATGAAGTCTAGAAGAACAGAGAGCCTTTTAAAACTGTGGATTGTTTACATATGTGGGACACTGTTGACAGCTAGCCAAAGAGCTGCTCAGCTCTGCTGTCACATTAATTAATAACTCCCTGCAATGCAAGCCACCTTCTTGCCCAGAGCTGTGCTAGAAATAGCAGGTTGTTTTTGTAGAGACTCACAGGACATAAGGCATGTAACGTCTGTGGTAGACTCCTTCATGACACTGTTGTTAAAACAGGATCCCATTGTATTTTCAGTCTGTAAGTGCCTGCCACATTCAAATCATTGCCTCTTGGTTGGTTGTGTGTGTGTGTGTGTGTGTGTGTGTGTGTGTGTGTGTGTGCGCGCGCGTGCGCACGCGCGTGCAAGTGTGCACTGGGCGGATCTCTTTTTTGCCTCTGCTAGCATTTTTTCCTCCTCCACCGTTTGTGTGGATTTGGCACAGATTTTCATTAGTAAGAACAATTCTTCCAGGGAAAAGTTCAGTCTCAGCCTTGAAGCATTTTCTAAAGTTTAGGGAATGGAAAAGATGGATCAAATGTTCATGTGACCACGATGCAGCTTCAGTTGGAGGTGGTGGTCGGGGGAGGCAGAGGGTTTTTTCCTTGAAAGGGTTGTCTCAGGAGGGCCAGTGGATATGATGTTTGACCCTGGATTTATTAACTGAGAAGTAGAAATTATCTTCAACCAAGGACATCCAATAAGATAGGAAGACAAACCATTTCTAACTCAATTAGAAACATAACTCTCCTCACAGCTGACCTTGAAATAAAGGGAAGCCCAGTGTGCTGGGTTTGGGATGCCTTTCACACCAGTTATCCTGAAAGGGTATTACCAAAAAATTGTTTCTTTAAAAGTGTATAATTCATTTCAGATGTATGCTGGAGTAAATAGCTCTCAGGAGCCTCAACAGATGTAAATAATAGGGAGTAATCTTGGTCAGAGTAATTGTATTGATTGTGGACTCATACACAAAGAGGTTGTCACAGACTGTGAACTTGAAACAGCTTTACTGTGTGATTGTTTTAAGCAACCCAGTGTTTCCTAAGCCACATGGCAATGGTTATGAGATCAAGTCTACACGCAAATAAATACTAAATAAATAAATAAATAAATAAATAAATAAATAAATAAATAAATAAATAAGTAAGTAAGTAAGTAAGTAAGTAAGTAAATAAGTAAATAAGTAAATAATGTTAAAATCTGGTCCAATAAATGAAAAGCAGTTGCAGACTTCTTTTATACCACTGCAAAGTGGCTGGGGGAGCATGATTTTGGAGGGAGGTTGGGGTTGGTAGAATTTGAACCCAGGGCTTCATCTATGCTAAGCATATGCTTTACCTGCCAGGCCTGCCCTGCTGCCAAATGCAGTGCTATGGTGGAGCCTTGTCCGGGTCCCTTTTCTCTATTTCTAATGTGGTTGTTTACCTCCAAAGTCTGTGCTAGGGCAGCTTGTGAACTTGAACCGACTAGTATAAAGGAGGGTGGCGGTGACACCTTCAGGTTCTCACTCTGGTTTTATTCACTTTTGGGCAGGTGTCAGAGATGCTTTGAGAACTTCAATTTCTGACAAACCTGACCTATATACAGGTAACAGGGAAACTTTCAGGAGCCCTGCAAAAGGGATTTTCTTGAGAGATGCAGACTTACAAATGACTATATACACAATGACCGTCAAGATTCCAATGGCATTTTTATAAACAGAAATATGATGACAACAAAATCTTAACATCCATTAGCTCTGCGGGAGACTCTGAAGAGTCAAACTAGTTTTAAGTACCAAGTACAAAGATGTGGTCACGTTTCAAAACATATCACACAGCTACAAATACACAAAGTCTACAGACGCACACATATAGACTTGTGGAACAGAATAGAGAGTAGAGATATACAAACTGCATATATGATCAAGGGTGCAGAGTACACAAGGGGGAAGCATCTCTTCTTGTTGGTAAAGTTGGTGAAGTATATTGTTATGGTCCTTTCCTTTTCCTCCACAAAAGGATTTCTCTCTCCTCCTCCCTTTCTGTCTCTCACCCTTGTCCTTTGCTCAACACACCCCACGTGCACTTTCTTTTCTAGAGTGGAACCCTGAGATTTCCAGTGCCACTTACAGAGTCCTTCCTCACTGTTCCGCATGGGAAGGTTTCCACTGAGTAGAATACACAACTTAACCAGACTTCACTGGTTCTTTCTTACCTTCTGCTCTCAGGGAGTGTGGGCAGTAACAGCTTTATTCACATTGCTCTGTAGTCATGAGATGTATCTAAGACAAATTTTCAGGATCCTGGCTATTAGGTCAAAGTATACTTTTCATAATATATAGCTTTGGGAATGTGTGCACTTTGCTAGATCGTGCCAACTTTTCTGTGCAGAGCCTGTGCCGTTTTGTATCTCCAAAAGCAGTGTGTGCGCATGTGGGCATGCGTGTGAGCACGAGCGTGTGTGTGTGTGTGTGTGTGTGTGTGTGTGTGTGTGTGTGTGTGACTCAAGACTTTTGTTTGTTTTACCAAGTATTTACCATTGAACCTATGATTTTTCCTAATCTTGGCTCCCTAGTTTATTAACTCCTATCACTTTATATTGTATTCACTTATAAGACATGGCCAAGTCACTTCATTTATTGCTGAAGGAGGAATTGAATGAGTAGGTAAATTGTATGTGCTTAAACTATTTCACTTACCAGCTTGTGTTATGATTATTCTTTCACATTTCCCTCCCTTCTGCTAGACTATGAATCACTTCAGGACATCATGGTCTATACTTTATTATCACTAGAAGATTAACACCTGGTGTATGTGTGTTGTCTAACAAACAATGGCTATCTTAGTTTACAGCCTAAAGTAAAGTAGTGGTACTTCTAAACCTGGTAGAGATGAATCCTAGAATGAGTTCATGAGTGGATTTGGTGAATAAATGCAATGAATGACTTAGTTAATATGGGATTTTCTTTTAAGAGAAGTCCTGCATCAGTAGCAATAAAATGTATCATTATGGGATGGACTCACCATGTCTTATTTAACTGGATGCTATTATAACATAAATTAAATGATATTCCATCAGCGCATGACTTGAGAGCAAATGAAACCCTATACTGCATGGCAGATGAGAACTATAATGAAAACATTTATAAGGAAAAGTGTTCCATGAATACATTTCGAGTTTAGTGTCAAGAACTGGCCAGCCGAAAAAATAATTTTGCAGGAGAAATTCTGCATGCAATGGGGGCTCTGCACAATGCAGATGCTCTGAGAAAATCCTGTAACAGATTTAAAACCAAGTGATTAAAATTTCCTCTATGTAGCAACATATGACTGTCTCCCAGGCATTCAGTAACGTTGCCGCAGAGCTGACTCTTGATGGCTTTATGAGTCTAGATACGCTGTAAGAACATTCCAAAACACTGAAACTGTAATGTTACTGCTCACAAAACATGTATGTAAGAATTAAAAAAAAGCTCTAGTCATCATGTGAGAATGTGCAGCTGGAGAACTGCCTGTGTTGAGTAATTCTTCTCGTGTGAGGTAACTAATGAGAGAACACATGGCCACCAAGAAGGATAGCAGACAGATGAGGCTTTGCTTCCAGGCTAGCAGTGGCCACGCATTCCAATGACTACCTAATCATGACTAATTTAAATGCATACCTGCCAGGATGACCAAATGAACATGTACCTTCAACGTTTTTTCATGCTATTCCACCCATATCTTTGGCATGAACATGGGATGGAATGATGTCATCAGCAGCAGGGATTATGACACTGGATACCAGTATCAGTGTAAATACCTGCAAAGCTTATGAGGCCGCTGAAGATGTACCTGATTTTAAATAATCTTGATTTACAAGCCTGTTCCTTTCCAATGAGAGGCAGAAAGGAGTGGATCTGGAGGGGTAGTGAGGTGGAAAGAAACTGGGAGGAGGAGAGAGGGAGGAAGTATAACCAGGATATATTGTATGAGAAGAGAACATATTTTCATTAAAGAAAAAATGAAAACATATATAATAAAACACATTTTTACAGCAAGGTTTCTTGTCTTATAAATGATATTTTAAGATTGATTTAAGTATTTTAACTATGTATTTGTTGTAATTTAACCCACATGTATCTAGTTCCATCCAGTTTTTCCTAGAAACATGTAAATATGTGAATTATTCTCCTTGGAAATATATTTACCTCTTCCATTGTAGTAAAATTACTAATATTGGTTAAATTTTTTATTTCTATCAGGTCATAGGAAAATTAGCTAACATTTTCTTCAATAATTTCATTATTTTATCAATTTTTTTGGGAGAAAAGCTTCTATGTTTTAAAGCACTGTCCTGGCTAAATGCCTAGTTCAGGTTTAGGAAAGAAAAAATGCAATATATCATATATTGTTGAGGAATATGACATGTCATTTTAGTCCTGGAAATTTTTCTTATTTATTCAAGAAACAAATTGAATGTGTAGCATTATGGTATGAGCTTTATTGATAGCATTGGACAACTCAGCTGTCATTATATGTGTGTGTATTAAGCTTATAAATAAGATCTTATTCTATATACATCATTACATAAATGGATTTAAGCTTCATGCACACATTTTGAGACTCGCTCTTTTGAAAAGTCATCCCAGATTAGAAAGATTGGTCTCTGTATTAACTGGAATGGTCTCTGTGTGTAACTGGATTAGTCTCTGTGTGCATAACTGGAATGGTCTGTGTGCATAACTGGAATGGTCTGTTTGTGTAACTGGAATTGTCTGTGTGTGTAACTGGAATGATCTTTGTGTGTAATGGGAATGGCCTGTGTGTATAATGGGAATGGTCTCTGTGTGTAACTGGAATGGTCTGTGTGTGTAACTGGAATGATCTCTGTGTGTAATGGGAATGGTCTGTGTGTGTAACTGGAATGGTCTGTGTGTGTACCTGGAATGATCTGTGTGTGTAACTGGAATGATCTCTGTGTGTAATGGGAATGGTCTGTTTGTGTAACTGGAATGGTCTCTGTGTGTAACTGGAATGGTCTCTGTGTGTAACTGGAATGGTCTGTGTGTAACTGGAATGGTCTTGTAGATTTACTCATTTTTTTAAAAACCGGAAATCCTATGTTTTTAGAATTTATACTTCTAATTATTTTATGTCGTGTGCATGTATGTGCATGTGTTGTGACACACATGGAGGTCAGAAGACAGCTTGCACAGTCTGTTCTCTCCTTCCACTGTGTGGGTCCTAGGGATTGAACTCAGGTCAGCAGACTTGTTGGCAAGCGCCTATACTTGTTGAGACATCTTCCTGACTCAGCCTACAACCCTAATAAACGTGGTGATAAACTTGAAACATTTCTTTTTTCTTTTTGTGTTAGACACTGACATAATGGATAACATCTAAAATCTGGGAGTAGGGGCATCTAAGCTCTTTTGGAATTTTGTTGGCAAAGTATTACATATATTACAAGCAAGGGGTGCTCTTATAAAGAAAGAATTATAGAAAAATCTGTTTAAATCTGTTTCCTTTTGTATAAAAAGTAATACATACCCCCATCTATTTTCTTGAGCCTAAAAAAAGACTTGGATGTATTACATGAACTCTGTGTCTAACATAAATTATCTTACATTGATTGATAAACATTTTGAGTATTAACAGTGCAGTTTTTAATTTGGTAAGGAATAATTCAGGTTTCGGTTTGTCATTCTGGTCTCATTACCATGATTTACTTTGATAAAATGCTCTTAGTGTTTAACTAGGTCAGTTTCCCATGGGTCTTGCGGCTATGCCAAGAATGTGAGGTTCTGACCACTCTACCTGGATTATTTATTAGTGTTGCATTTCCAGCAAGTGACCTTGCAGGATCAAGTCAGGCCTCCATCCACAAGAGTGTGCAGGCTTGCTTACTCGTTCCTGCAGGGCTGGGTTCTCAAGACCATTCATTGCTTTGGGTCCTGCAGCATCTGACCCTCCACGGCACCCTTATGGCCTGGGCTTGGGGGAGGGACATGGATGTGCTGCCCATGGTTTCTGCATTTTCTATCAGTGATGGGCCTTTCAACTCAGCTGTAAGATCTTGTTGTTTGGACACTCTGATGGTGACCAGATCATGGATGTTTTCTCCAACTTGGGAATGGCAGCTGCGTGCTGTCTCTTCTCAGCTCCCCTGGATTCTTGAGTTCCTATAATTTGTCTCATTTTCTAGTGTTTATAACAAAATGCGAAGCTCAAGTCCAAGTGCATTACTGCGCCTGGGAGTACCAATGTGGATTTGTATGAAGGCAAATCAATTATGATTTTTCAGTTATCGATCAGACTTACTATCTTTTCACTGTTTGTCCTCATTGGGCAGACAAAAAAAAAATACACAGCTTTTAAAGTCTGCTTCTCAAAGTTAGCGCTGGTTCTCAGAGCTTTATGGGTCTGCTATTTCTTCTAGTTTTTTTCCCCTTTGTGTCTTTAATATTTGTCTTCTTGGTAATCTTTGGTTATATGTGTGCATGCATCTTATTGATTTGAGATGGAAGATGATGAGGTCTGAGATTCACCCCACAGATCCTGCCTCATGTTGTCTCTTTATTGAGTGTGGAGTTGGCTTTAGGACTGGCTCTCATCAGCCAATGGCAGAAGGAATCATCTGTCACTTCTGAGATGAAGTTTGAAGGATAGTGGGCGAAGCATTCTGTGAGCACTCCTGTGGAGAGGACTCCCTGGGCATGGATTGAACATTCCCATTGGTCAAATATGCGGGATTCGGTATGAATTATGCTTAGGGTGAGACACTGAGGAAGGAGACAGGATCTGGTGTGGGGAAAATGCATAAATTTTACTTGTTCATCTTTAAATTATTTAACTTTTTATCATTTCCTACATCATTCTTCTGATTAGGTAACTAGATATCGAGTAGCTTGCATATTTTGCAATCTTATGATAGTTGTGAAGAATAACATAAAATTATTTGGGGAGAAGCTGGAGGCACCGTTAAGATCTTATTCTGGCCAGGTGCACACCTTTAATCCCAGCACTGGGGAAGCAGAAGCAGGCAGATCTCTGTGAGTTCAAGGCCAGTCTGTTCTACAAAGCGAGTCCCAGCAAAGGCGCAAAGCTACACAGAGAAACCCTGTCTCAGAAAAAAAAAATCTTATTCTGTTCTTGCATAGGACCCAAATTTAGTTTCCAGCACCCAGGTTGGGATGATTAGAACTATCTGCAACTCAGGCAACTCTGATGCCCTCTTGTGGACTTCAAGGCTACTAGCACTCACATGTGCATATACCCCATCGCACACTTGAAAAATAAAGCAAATCTTCAATAATTTTTAAAACTGTGTTTCAGAACACTCCTTTCTCATGGTTTTATAGGATATCAGTTTTGTATATGTATTTCTCTTCAATTATGGACAACAAAAAATATATTACATTTCTTAGCTTCCTTTCCCCCTCCCTCCATTCTAACACGTAACATTGAAATCTAGAAGGAATTTAAAGCACTTAATCATTGTAAAATCTTGTACAAAGTATTAAACCAGTAGTTTTGCACCCATGACTCTCTGTCTCTCTTCATCTACATAGAGTCAATAATTGCCATTTCCTAACACTGAATTTTCAGTACAAGAAATGAATAATGGCATCATTTTCTCACTTTATGGGATGGCAATGAGGAGAAAAAAAACCTACATGGAAATCTTGGTGTGCTGTGAGGCAAAAACAACCCAAGGGATATGTCCATTTTTTTCCATAATCCAAAGCAAGAAAAGGTCAATGTTGAAGGAGTCAGGTAATAGTTATGAAGCCAGAACTATGAGGACAATAGTTAAATTCATTATTTGTAACTCAAGAAGAAAGAAAAATAACAACAAAAGGCAAGAGTAATAAAATATGACAGTGTTTCAGCATAGGGAACAGGGTGGGATGAGACGGGCAATGTCTCTGCCAGGTGGCTGCTGTCCCTTTCCTGCCTCTGAATTTAGAAAGAATGACCTATATATTATGTTTTCAATTAGTTTAACATCAAGTATTAGGAGTACAGGGCATTGAATATCGAATTTGACCTCAGGGAAAACTTCCTAGGAAGCCATGGAAAATGATTAAGGATGAGAAAGGCTTCCTTGGATAAACTCCACTACTTCACTCAGAGGACAATTCGCTAAAGGGTGCACGTTGTTTGTTTTTCTTTAAATAGGAAATCCAGTTACTTCCAGGCAGACCTGATATAACCAGAAGGTAACAGTATTAAGAGCACATGGGGAAAACTGGAGTCATTTTAAAAGCCTTAGACAGATCAACATTGGATGTGCAACTGGTACTAACAGAGAAAAGAATGTGATATTTCATAGAAACAAAACACAGTGGGAAAAAACCAACAGCAAAAGCTCCAAGCTATTAGATAATGAGCCTAAAATCTGTTTGAATTTCACTGGAGGACTCTGGGCTGGGGCGAGATAGCTCTTCCCTGGCCTCTCTGCGAAGATCAGTGAAGTTGTGCAAGAGGCTTTCAGAGACTTTGTATGTGCCGTAACTGAGAAATCCACGATTTCTCTGCTCACCGAATTACTTCTCATTTCCCTGTGTTAACTAATTTTTGTTGTTCTTGGTCTGGAGTCCATTGAGGTAATATTGATAATTCAATTCTATCTATTTAGTTCAAAGTTCAAGCTGAGAGTAGGCTTGTACATATTCTGTGGGTGTTTCAGGTTCATGGTTTATTACCCTTGTTGTTACTAGGTCTTGAGTCAAACAATGTCTAGACCTGGAACTTTTCTTATTGCGATCCTTTCTAGTTACTGGTGGGATGTAACTGACTTTTAGTCCTGATGAGTTAACAAGGTTCTGTTACAGCCTTTATGACTGGGTTGAGTTTTGTAAGTTTGGAAAGATGTCGACTGGGAATGGTTAAGATCATAGTTGGAGATGAACCCAGGACTGGAGATTCTGCTGCAGGCTGAGGGAGGCTGAAACTTCCTGGGGAGCCGCAACAAGAAGCCATAGTAAGGGTTTCTAGGAGAGGTGCCTTGGAGGTCATCCCTGCAAGGCCCAGGGAGAGTAGGCCAGAGGGAGCAAGACATGGGGAGCTGATGTGACTGACTGGCCCAGGGTCGGTGGTGACAGTGACAACCCTCCTGGCCTCTGTTCTTCTTTTTTTGAGAAAAAAGAAGAGAGACAAAAAGCTTCTGGTGTGAGTGAGTGACTTTTTATGCTTCTTTAGGTGATCACTTGTGTTCTTTTTTTTTAATGAAACAAAATTAGTGAAGTATAAAGAATTTTGAAGGCAGGAGTTTTATCACCTGGACATTTGCTCATCTTCAGAGATTTTAGACGAGTCTCCAGCCCAGGGGAGGAGGCTGCAATAGCTACTTTCCTAAGCTGTCACATCGCTCATTTCTTCACGTTATGAAAAGTAAATTACTTCAAAAGAGGAGCACTCATGACAAATCAGAATTGGCTTTTGTCCTTTCCTATGGTTGATTGTGAGGGCTTTACTTGTGAGTAGAATCAAAACGTTGTATGTAAACTACTTAACAAACCTATCAGGCCAAATATTTAGTATGTCTTGTGATCAAGTCCCTGAACTGTGACATTTTCTATCGTTGACTGATGCAACTGGTTCCTCATCTGGCCTTTTTCTGCTGCATCCCACATTCCTGGAGCATCCCTGCAACAGCACTTCATGTCACCCAGAGGTGCTTTGGGAAGTTATGGCTCACTGAAGTGTTTTCTGTGGTTGAATTTCTAACTTCTTTGGGAAAACTATTCATTAACCAAGCATCAGCAACTTGAATATTGTTTCTTAGGGTTTGGTCCTGCTTTGAGCATCAGTGGGGTGTTTCTGTGTACACCTGAGAGGCTTCAGCCTTAGAGGATAGGATTTGAACAGATAGCATAAGCAGTCTAGTAAACTTCAGAGTGAGTGAGTGTTGAATCAGTTCTTGAAAACTGAAAATTGATTTTTGTCTTTTTTTTAATTTTTCATCCATGTGTACACCATTTACCCCTTCCTTTCTCATCTCCAACTCTTCTGTGTTCCCTCATTCCTTCTCAAATTATTTAACTCTTCTATAATTATTAGCCACCTGTTACACACACACACACACACACACACACACACACACACACACTCACACACACACACAGACAGGGACACAGACATGGACACACACATATATCTCCTTTTGAGTCTATTTAGTGTTGCTAAAATGTTCCTGTGTTTAGGGCTAACCACTTGGGACTGGTAACCTATCAGGTGGTTCATCATTGGTGGAAACGAATTCTCCCTCTCTCAGTAGCCATTGATTGCCTGTAGCTCTTCATCTAGGGGTAGAACCTTGTGAAATTTCTCCCTTCCACACTGGCATGTCAACTGATGTGGTCATTATGAAAGTCTTGTTTAGGTGAGTAATTGATTGAGATGAGATTTTATGGGTGAAGCTTCCCTGCTTGTCTAAAATACATTATCTTATAGCAGGTGTCCTGGTCCACTTACATTTTTCTAGCCCCTTTCTGTGATGTTCTCTGAGTCTTAGGTGTAGATGTAGGGATGTCGATGTACCAGTTGAGACTACCACCCAACGGTCACTTATTCTCTGCATTTGACCAGTCATGGGTCTCTGTAGTAGCCTCCCTCTTCTGTACAAAGAAGGTTATTTGATGAGGAATGAAATACCTGACTGAGCTGGTGAGAAGATTGTGTTTCTTTATGATTTTTTTCATTTTTTTATTATTATATTTGTATTTTAATTTTACATATCAGCCATGGGTTCCCCTGTCCTCCCCCCTCCCCCCTACCTTCCCTCCCAGCCCCTCCCCTCTATTCCCATATTCTTCAGGGCCAAGACTCCCCTGGGGATTCATTTAAACCAGTACAGGCAGGTCCAGTCCCTTCCTTCCAGGCTGAGCAAAGTGTCCCTGTGTAACCCCAAGGTTCCAAACAGCCAGCTCATGCACTAAGGACAGGTCCGGGTCCCACAGCCTGGGTGCCTCCCAAACAGATCAAGCTATTCAATTGTCTCACTTATCCAGAGGGCCTGATCCAGCTGGGGGCTCCACAGCCTTTGGTTCATAATTCATGTGCTTCCATTCGTTTGGCTATTTGTCCCTGTGCTTTTTCCAATTTTGGGCCCAACAATTCACGCTCTTACAGTCTCTCCTCTTTCTCGACAATTGGACTCCGGGAGCTCCACCTGGGGCCTGGCTGAGGATCTCTGCATCCACTTCCATCAGTTATTGGATGAGAGTTCTAGCATGACCATTAGGGTGTTTGGCCATCTGATCACCAGACTAAGTCAGATCAGGCTTTCTCTTGACCATTGCCAGCAGTCTATGGAGGATGTATCATTGTGGATTTAAGGGGACCTCTCCAGCACTCTGCCTATTCCTGTTCTCATGTGGTCTTCATTTATCATGGTCTGTTATTCCTTGTTCTCCCATTCTGTTCTTGATCCAGCTGGGATCTCCTGTTCCCCTAAGCTTTCTTTCCCTCAAACCTTGCCCATCATTACTCCCACTGTCGTCCAGATTGTTCATGTAGATCTCATCCATTTCTCTGTCATTGGGTGATCCCTGTGTCTTTCCTAGGGTCCTGTTTTCTAGGAGTACCAGTCTTCGGTCAAGGGTATACAAGTAGCTGCAATCCCCTGCTAGAACCTCCAAACAAGCTCTTTATGATTTTTAAAATAATCTTTATTAAACTTTATTTTCACCAAGATGATTTAAAATGTTTATATTTTGTTTTATATTACCCAACAACTAAAATATTTAGGTGAATACAACTTCAATAATATAGAAGTTTTGCTTGCTTGCTTATTTGTTTTCTTCTTTTATTGAAATACTTTTCTGTTTTGCTTTTTTGGTACAAGACTTCTCTATGTAGTCCTGGCTGTCCTGGCACTCACTCTGTAGACCAAGCTGACCTTGAACTCAGAGATGGGCCCACCTCTGTCTCCTGAGTGTTGGAATTAAAGGCATGTGCCACTACTGCCTGGTGAAATATTTTTTTCATACATTATATTTTGATTATGGTTCCCTTCTTCTGACCTCTCCTAGATCTTCCCACCTTCTTTCTTATCCAGACCCACACTCTTTATGTTTCTCCCTAGAAAACAAGCAGGCTTCTAAGGAGAGGTAAATAAAATAAAATAAAGCAAAAACAGACAAATCACAATAGGACAAAATAAAGAAACAGATGAAAAAGAGTCAAAAGAAGCACAAGAGACCCATATAGTCACAGAGAGAGATACATGTATCTTTATGCATAGGAATCCTTCAAAAATACAAAGCTGAAACCATAATTCCTGATACAACATTATGAGACACAGAACTTCCCAAAATGCCATCAAGTGTTGAGTTTGTTTAATGTGGCTGTCTGCGGCTGGGCATGGGGGCTGACACTAAGAGTGGTTTGTATCCCCAGTGAGGTCTGCTCGGAGAAAACTGATTTTTCATATGATTTTTCTTTAAACTCTTCAGCATATGCAGGCAGATCTTTTTGTTGTAATGGGAGATTATTTAACAATTATTTAAATGAAAATTTCCAGGTTTAATACAATGTGTGCAAAATATGCCACTTAATTGATAGATGCCTAGAGCATCATGCCCCGACCAGAGCCACTACTTGGCTCTATGTTTTGAACTTCTAAGCTTATAAAGGTGGGAGCTGTGGTGCACCTACAGTGTAAATACCACAATGCTAGTTCTTTGGCAGTGAGGCTTGGAGGGCTCCTACCATGACAGCTGTTTTCCAGTTTGTCCCTTGGAAGCCTAGGGCTTCTGCATGGGGAGTTTATGAACCAAGTAACTTGATTCTGTAATGAAAATTCCATTTCTAAGGAAATATGGGGCCGATTTTTTAAACAGGAAGTTTTATTTAGAGTTTAGCAGATTACCATTTGTTTCTCTTTGGAAGAGAAAACATGTTCTAAATGGAAGTGTCTAACTTTGAAATAGTGTTAATCTAATTCTGCATAATTACCTATCCTTTTGTGTTGTGCAGTTTTCTTTTTCTTTTTACTAATTTCAGTTAGAGGATGAATCAATGTTTTTGGTTTGTTTCTTTTTTTTTTTTTTTCAAGACATGGTTTCTTTGTGTAGTCCTGGCTGTCCTGGAACTCACTATGTAAACCAGGCTAGCCTGGAACCCAGAGTTCTTCCTGCCTCTACTTCTCAAGTGCTGGGATTAAAGGCATGTCCCTCCACTACTCAGAAATCTGTGGTTTTCATAACTTATCCATGTGAACATTTATTTGTAGAGAAAAAAAATATCCCTCAAAAGTTAAACATAAAGGCGTAAGGCATGTGGATTCAATTATATTAATGTAATTATGTTAGTGCTATTATAATTTTGTTTCCAGTTTCAATGAAATGATTTTCTGGGTCAGCATTTGTCAGAGTGTAGTCCCTGCTCCGGTAGCATCCCAATTACCTGAGAACTTGCTAGAATGAAGCTTCTTGGCAGCAAGAGGTCTACAGATGCAGAAGCTTTCAGTAGGAACAGAGTAAGGCTGTATGTTTTAACTCGACCTCCTGGTGGTTCTGAAGACCTTAGAACCATTGCTGTGATTTGGTATGACCTGCCAAGTCAGCGAGTTTTCTTATAATAAGTCAGTTATAATAGATTGCATAAATAATATAAAAATCAATCAAAACAAACATACAAAATCATTGGGGCTGATAGATAAGTGGTAGATCACTCGTGCACACACACGTACACAGCCCTGGATTCAATTCTCAAGACCATATAAAGTCATAAAGTAATGTACACTGCTACTGCTTTCTTTATTGGGGATGTCCTCTCAGGTAGGGAACCCTTAGATAAGGCCAGCAGAGGTTCTCCAGGCTGGTTCCTGCACTCTCCTGTGGTGAGTGCCATGGCCCACATGGGCTTGCCCATGTTGTTGTTGATTTTGCGCATGTCTATGTTGATATTCTCTGTCAACCTTTGAATTCAAGGAGGACAAAGACTGAATGCAAGGAGAATAGATTCACCAACATTTGCTGCACTGTTGATGAGACATAGAAACAGCTGACGAAATATTTGCTCAAGAATGGGGTTGTAGCTCTGCTGGTAGGGTGCTTACCTAGCTTGCACAAAGCCCTGGGTTCAGTTTGAAGTACTGAATAAACTAGGTGAGGTACTAGACCTTTGTAATCAGCACTGGAGAAGTGGAGACATGAGGGTCAGAAATTCAAGACAAGCTTCAGCTACATGCTCTTAGAGGCTGGCCTGGGATACATGAGATCCTGTCAGAGAGAGAGAGAGAGAGAGAGAGAGAGAGAGAGAGAGAGAGAGAGAGAGAGAGAGAGAGAGAGAGAGGCAAAGAAGAAATAGGTTTAGTATCTTGTAATCTCAGTTACCCTGGAAGCTGAGGCAGGAGGATTATAGAATACGTTCAAAGCCAGAATGGGCAACATAGACCCTGTGTCAAACCAGAGGACTGGGAGTGTAGCTCAGGGAAAGTATGCTTACATAGCATGAGTGAGACCTGAGGCTCAATTCTCAGTACCATGTACCACCAAGAAGAAAAATAATTCAGCTCGCTATTCCTGTATAATGTGTTTTCTAATCCCGTAACATTGGAAACACAGCACATTGAAGGAGAGTGTTTAGCCTGGATGCAGTGGTATGCTCCTGTAGTCCAGCTACACTGGGAAGCTGAGGAAGGAGGATCACTCAAACCTAGGCATTATGAGACTACCCAAAAAGGTGAAGAGTTTGCTTGTGGGAATACAATGGCCAAGAGGAGATGCTTTATTTCTGTCTTGTGATTGGAATGAGGCTCATTATTTCTGCCAGTTAAATCATTAAAAGGAGGAAAACGTCTCAGATGCAGCAGCCAGTGAAGCAAGGCTTTTACTGAAATGAGGGAACACACACTGAGAAACACACAAAGAGCAGAGGGAATTCTCCAAGCCCAGTCTCTCCTCAAGTGCTGAGGATCTTCAGGGCTTTGAGGGAAATCTTCCTCCCCTAATTTAGGGTTGGTCAGTCTGGACAAAGACAGAGAGGCTGATAGACCCATAGCTTTTGGTCCAAATATATCCCGAACCAGCTTGTACCATGTTGCTGGAGAGGAAGCCCCACTGGTTCAGAAAAAGTATGCCAGGGCTTTGTCTCTGGTAAGAAGGGTAAGGAATCCACATATCTGCCATCTTTATTATCTGGCTGTGGCCTTGATCTCTGTCTGTCTGCCTATCAGGGGTATCAGCTCCTAGTCCCTCACTTTCTTGACGTTTCAGGTTCATAAAATTTATGATTTTCTCCCTCATTGATATTACTTTTCGCCCTATAAAGGCAATAATGGGGGAATCCTTTGTGGGTAAGAAACACTTGAGCAGCCACTAATACCTCTTAGGAATATTGTGTTAATTGAAAAAAAAATGGTGCATGACATACTGAAGAAAAAAAGTTGTGGAGCAGAGTTATTATTTGGGGTCTCCAGGCTGCCACATGGTAAATCTCATTAAATCCCTCACAAATTAAACCAATATCATGTCCTATTCTGCAAAATGGAATTAAGCAAATCTTATCACAGGATTACTTTGATAATGAAATGAAATAGTGTGAATGAAAAGAACTTAGTGAACAAAGATGAGTCTAAGAAGTAGCGGGAACTTGGGGGGGTAGCAAAAGGACAGGAGCCAATGGTCTCTCTAGTTTTCCCGTCCCCCATCGCTTCCTCCCCAGGACAGTTCCCCTGACAATAGGTGAAACCGGATGATTCTTTGCTTATATCAATGGCCTACATCCAGTTGTTCTCATGAGCTGTCCTGGATCTTTCTCAAGTAGTTTGTTACAGAGCTTAAAGGTTTGGTAAATTAATTATAGATTCTAAGCCGGAAACCAGATGCCAAGAAAAGAACACCAACAGCGGACCTGGGCCTGGTGAGCTGAACAGTGGCTGAGTTTTTTAATGTGTTTTCAGAGAGTTTATTACCCTGGGCTTCTAACGTGTTTCCAGACAAATTGAGTGTTTGCACATTGCTGTTATTTAGAATTTTTGCCATCAGATTCTTGCACAGCTGTGTCACATTTACATCTCCAAAAACAAAGCCTGCACTGTCACATACATTGATGGGGAATAGTTAAAAAGCTGCAATTTAGCACAAAAACTGAATCAGCTAAATCTCCCTTATGAAATCAATGAAGGCTTTAATCTCCCAGGATTAGGACTGACCATAGAGTTAGCTGGGCAGGCCAACGCTGATTGCAGAATAACCATGTCATCAGCCGATAGCATTTCTCAGCATTTTTTTTTTATTTAAAAAAAATTTAAGAATTTTATGCATGAGCACAATATTTACATAATTTCCAACCTCACTCCTCTGATTCCTCCTGTGCCCCATAGTTCCTTTCTAATTCATAACCTCTTCTCCTTTAACTGTTGCTGTTACATCTATGTGTACATCAATACAATCTACTGAGTCCATTTAGTGATGCTTGTGCATGCATGTGTTTAGGGCTGACCACTTGGGACTGTATAAGCTGTCAAAGGGCTTGTCCCTGGAGAAGCTGATTTTTCTCTCTCAGCAGCCATTAATTGCCTAGATCTCTTTACCTAGAGGTGGGACCTCCTGAAACTTCCCTCCACATTGTCATGTCAAATGGTATTGTCATTGTGTAGGTCTTGTTTAGGTAGCCACACTGACTGAGATGAGATTTCATTGTGTGGCATCCCTCACATATGTAGAAGGCACAGTCTCACAGCAGACATCCTGGTCCTTTGGCTCTTAAAATCTTTTGGAACCCCTTTGTGATGTTCCCCAGGACTTAAGTGTATGGGTTGTGTTGTAGATGTAACGGTAGAAGTGATCCACTGTGGCTTTCGTTAATGGTCTTCATCTGCTGCTAAAAGAAGCTTCATGGAGGAGAGGTGGTGACTATAGTCTTCTCTGGATATCAGGATAGGTCTTTAGAATTCAGCTAGTGATTATACTGCATAGAAAGTGACAGCAGTAGGTTTTCCTGTAAGGTCCATGACCTCTTCAGCCTTGGATAGCTGACTAGTTTTACAGTACTGGGCATGAATTCCCTTCTATTCAGTGGGCCTTAAGCCCAAATAGATAGCTTTTGGCTGTGCCCAAGATATAGTGACACTGTTGCACCTTTAAAAATATTTTGTACAGCTCTCATGCATCTCATCATAGCTGCTTAGAGTTCAATGATGCAATGTCCATGTCTTGCCCAGAAGACAGAATTCCATCGCATTCTACCCTTTCATCCAACTTTTTCATTTCTTTTCTGTGATGATCCATGAGCTTTCAAGGATGTGATGCAGATATACTATTTAAGGCTGAGCATTCAACAGTCACTTTTTCTTAGTACTATGGCCAGTTGTTTCTCCAGAAATAGCCACCCACTGGAAAAAGAAGTTTCCATAACCCAAGCAGAGAGCAGCATTGAACTATGGACATAAGCATAAATATTTAGAAGGCATTTTGACAGATACATCATGTTCATTTGGCAAAACAACAGCAGTAGCTTCTCCACTGGGTGTTATAACCTCCCCAAACATGGACTTTTGGCCATTTTTATGGTAACAGATCTGAATTCCCTTCTGTGAAGCAGGGTCTTAAATCCAATTGTAAATCAGCTATCTCAATAGTTTGCCCCAGCGGGTAGATTTTGTTTGGCTCCTCAATGTATTTTTGAAATGTTTTGATTTACGACTTCCTTTGTTCCATTCTTATAAAAACTACACAAAACTGTTGCCACATTTGAACAGAGTATTTGAGGTAACCTAGACATGTGTTCTGGGGTGATAGTTTAATCATATTTAGCTATGAAATAAACTATCTCTTACTGGCTTTGAAGTAAGGGCTGTGGTTGTCCATCAACACTGTCTAGTTAATATTTCACTTACTTCAATTGTCTACATTAACTAACTTAGTAGTTTTTGCCTTTGAAAGCTAAGAGCTAAATTAATATTTGTCACAAGATGGTTTTAAAAATCAGTAAGTGTGTGTAATATTTATGAAATGAAATGTGTTAGGCATCAACAGCAATCTGATTCCTTTCCTATAAAACAGCGTGGAAACCAGTCCTGTCTGTGTCTTTGGGCGTTATACCAGGGCATGTGTTCTAAAGAGCAGGTTCCTTCCTGGGATTCGATGTGTAGATTGGCTTGGAGAGGAGCCTGTGGGGGAGCAGCAGGAGATGGAAAGGATTGAGAACACGACACAGGGCTGACTTTTGAAGGGAAAGAGGGACCCAAGGAGTGTTGTGGGTGTGAGGAATATATGGCTCTGGTAGTCTTGACGAGACCAAGAGTGTGCCAGTGTAAGGACTGTGCAGTTGATGAGTGGGACACTTTTGCACCTGCCAGGCTGTCATTGGCTGGGAGCAGCTGGGGGAGAGGGCACTCCACAGATCTCAGTGCAGCAGTTAGAGGCTGTCAACCTGTTCCCTCAGCGGTAGGCTCTTTCTTTCAGGGAGAGCCACGCAGTTCACCCTCTTGACTACTGATATGGTGCCATGTTATCAATGGTGTGTGTGTGTGTGTGTGTGTGTGTGTGTGTGTGTGTGTGAGAGAGAGAGAGAGAGAGAGAGAGAGAGAGAGAGAGAGAGAGAGGCAGACAGATAGATTCAGACAGGAAAGGAATATATGTAGTTAATGAATGTCATAGCAATTCTTTTTTGCCTATTTACAATGAAAATTATATTGAATGTTTTTCTCAAATAATTTAGTTTTCCTTAGAAACACAACTTCACCTGGGTGTATTTCATTATATTTGTGTGTGGTCCTGTGTTTGATTCTTTCATCTATATATTCTTAGGCTTTATTTTGCCGGTTTCAAGATGTGATGAACATATTTGTACTTAGGTCACTTATTACACTTTAATTGACTTTCAGATTTTCAGATATAAATCCCAGGGTTGAGATGGTTGGATGTCTTCCTTCAAAGACTCTGACACCTTAGAAATTCCACGGACTTTACTCTCCTCTGATCCCTGGAATTTCCTCAGCATCTACTTGAAAAAGGAAAAAAAAATCCCATTCCCATGTAAAAATATTTGATTATTTAAAACTTAGTTTGCCAGGGAAATCCAGGATGCAGTTTCGTTGGAACTTCTGTTTCAGCCTTCCATCCATTTCTCTTAGTCTCGTCCCTGTTCATATTAGTTAGAAGGGGTTTCTGTTATGTCACAGGCATCAACCTTTTGTATTCTTCTTTCCTTTTCAGATTCCCCCTTGCTTTTAAGTTCCATTTATAATTGTTTTCAACTATGGAAGTTTCAGGCTTTGTTTCTTGTTTCCTTTTGTGATTTTTAAAACATTCCACCACTGGATGAAAAAAAAAAGTCAGTTTAGTACTTGGAATAAAATAAAGTTGAAATCTCAAATTAAACCATGTGCCAAAATCAATTCCAGCTGGAACAAGGAGCTGTAAAAATTCTGTTTGCTATAAACAGGGATTTGTTGGTCCCCCTTGCTGTCTGGCTCGGTGCTGGTAGAGTAATCCATGGAGCTGACAGTGGAGGATAGTTTTACATGGACAGATCCTTCTTGGAGCCTAGTCCTTCAGTGTGAAGACATCTGCCCTGGCTTCAGGGACTGGAGCAGGACTGAAAGGGGGAATGGATGTCTTGAATCAGCCTGTAATCCTTGTGTTGGTAGAAATGGTGAGAAATCCCTGTGATTTTCAAAGTCTAATCCTCATGAGATCTTTCTGTACTTCATTCCCCGGCCCCCTTGGCTCTTAAGCCTTCCCATGTCTGTCTTCAGAAGTGTTGGATTCTCATATAGTGGTCCCCTCTCCCAGGCCCAAGGCAGAGGTCTTTGAGGAATTAGGCTTTGAATTCTCAGGTTTGGTTCCCCAACTTTATACATCTACAGCAGACTCAAAGTGTAGTCACACCCAAGAAACCATGTCCTGCTCCCCATGCCCTTTGTGGCCCCTGACTGGACTTAAGCTATGATTGATGGTAAGATGAGGTGGGCAGGGTGCTTGTTGTAGCCAACCCGGTTTGTGTTTGGACAATAGCAACTGGGGGTTTAGAATAGTTTCTCTCCCTTTTTTCTTGAAGTACAGCTGTTTGCCCACATTCTTCCAGATATGTGTGCAGCTGTTTTCCTGAGGATGCTTTTAAGATCAGTAAATAAAAGGACCCACAGTTCCCAGGATCTGTCACATTCATAGTTGTGGTAAGGAACAAAAACTGCTTCATTTTCTCCTACCAGTTTTGCTAGGATATTGAGGTAGCTCCTGCAGGTGGATTTGATTAAACACCATGACCAAGACAACTTATGAAAGGAATCATTGAATTTGGGAGCTTTAGTTAATTTAATTTCGCAGCATACAGGCAGGCATGGTGCTGGTGAAAGAATGATGATCAGTGCTGGTGGTGGCGCTGGTTACTGGCAGAAAAGTCACGAGGCATGGCCACGACTACCAGAGTTACAGAGAGCTTTATTGGAAAGAAGGAGGGTATAAGAGAGAGGAGAGCGAGGCCTGGAGAAAGAGAAAGATGGTGGGAGCAGAGCAGAGCAGGGAACAGAGAGAGAGCATAGGGTCTGCATCTGGCTTTTTAAGGCGTGTACATAGTTGCCAGTGGTTCTTGATGACGTATGATGCAAGACCCAAGTTGTGCATGTGCAGAAGTGAGGGCAGGATCCTAAGAGCTGGAAAAGTGGTTGAGAGCTCATATACTGATCCACAAGCAGGAGGCAGAGAGAGAGAGCGCTAACTGGAATGGCATGGGCTTTTGAAACCTCAAAGCCCGCCCTCAGTGACACACCTCTTCCAATAAGGCCACAACTTTTAATCCTTTCCTTAAACAGTTCCACTAACTCAGAACCAAACATTCAACTCTATGAAACTATGGGGGCCACTGTCATTCAGACCACCATGATAATCTTACTAATGTGTCTTTGGATAATGGCAGGGATGTCTGGGGAAGGAGCAAGCTGAAATCTACTAAACAGGTCGTCCCATCCTTTTGATTTTAAACTTACCTTGTGCTGAGATCTTATGTTGATGGAAATTCAAATGGATATAAATATCTTTAAATATTTCCCCTCAATTTATAGAAATCTTCCCACATTCTTCTTCCTCTCAGACTTCCTTTCCTTTTTTGCCATTTCTCTGACCACAGTCCATGTAACTTCCTTATTCTCTGACCTATTAATGGGCTACATCCCATGAATCACTATCGACTTGGACCTTTGCTTCCTTCTCTTCAAGCAGAATGGACATCCAGATGTGCTGTTTGATGTCCTTCCACTGGGAGACTCTCCCTTCACTACTTCCCTTCATAGAATCCCAGAAGTGGACTTCAGGCTCCAGCCGTCCATGTTCAGCTGGTGTTTGCACATTGTATAGAAGCAGCTGTAACTAGGTCCATTTCACTTCATGGGGTCACAAAGGATGGGGGAGATATAATAGCAGGAACTAGTGCCATGGGCATATGGTCTACTTCTTCATATGACTTGTTTGGCCGCCTTCAAGGATGTTTTGAGCCTGTATATAACATGCCCATCTCACAAAGAAGTCCTGATATGCATGGCTAACATTATGGTTTGTCAGGTGTACTAGGGTTCTCTATAGCAACAGAAGTTATAGAATGAATCTCTCTCTCTCTCTCTCTCTCTCTCTCTCTCTCTCTCTCTCTCTCTCTCTCTCTCTCTCTGTATACACACACACACACACACACACACACACACACACACACATATATATATATATGCATACACATACATACATACATATATGTGTGTGTGTGTGTGTGTGTGTATGTGTGTGTGTGTGTGTGTGTGTGTGTGTGTGTGTGTGTGTGTGTGACTTATTAGAATGACTTACAGGCTGTAGTCCAGCTAATTCAACAATGGCTGCCTGTAAATGGAAGATCCAAGAATTCAGTAGTTACTCAGTCCTATAAGCTGGATATCTCAGCTGGTCTTCAGTTCACTGGAATGCCAAAGAAGCAGGATTTAACACCAGTGAAAGAATGGACTTGCCAGTGAAAGTGAAAGCAAGCAAGCAAGGAACAAAGGCTTCTCCTTCCACTCTGTCCATGTTCTTACATAGGCTTCCCCAGAAATCTTGGCCCACATTAGATCTGGATTAAAGGTGTGCCTTATTGCCTCAAAGACCCAGACTACAAGTAGATCTTCCCACTTCAAATTAAGCAGAATTCTCTCAAATGTGTGCCTTCCATTTTGGGGTTTTACTTAATTCAAGATGGCGTAGTCAAGTTGACAACCCCAAACAGCCACACATCAGGTCAGATTACATTCCTTTCATCACAGACATGGTAAACTGGTGGCACGTGGCAATCTATCTGTAGTCGAGGGTGGTTAAGCCAAATGTGGTATTTCATGCCTATAAGCTTGGCACATTGTAGTTGAGGCAGGAGAATAATTTCTGTGAGTTTGAGGCTGGCCTAGGCTATATAATGAGACTCCGTCCTAAAAGTAGTAGCAACAAAAGAAAACAAAAACAAGACTGGAGAGAGATTATCTGTGAAGGACAGTTGCTCCCAGTCTGCAGGCTCTAGTTTAGAGTTCTGTGATTCACCTGGTGGGTCTTGGAAGCTTCCCTGGAGGTCTTCTTCATCCTTAGACTTTAGTGCCATTGGATCTGCTGGATCACAGGAGCTACCGAGTGGAGTGTCCCACACAGCAAATGCACCTGCTGGGGAGGCCTCTGCTGCTCTGGCCCTACTCTAAAGTAGCAACTTTAAAAGGGCTGCACATGCTGTCATCAAACTCCCTGAAGGCTCACTAGGTACTGCACAAAATTAGTTGTAGGGAGGATGAGATGCAGCATCATTCATTTAGAATTATTAATCATATTAATACATATCATATTAATACAGGTTGCAAATGCTGACCCCAGAATTTCACTGAAGTGGAAGGCTCCTGAATTTTTCCTTAATCAAAATAGGATTTTTTTCCCATATGTGCTATCCCCCACACCAACACACACACACACACACACACACACACACACACACACACACACACACTCTCTCTCTCTCTCTCTACCAGAAAGTTTCCAGCAGTTATTAAATCTGAATCTTTCTCTAGAGGATACAGAGTAGTTAGCACATTAATTACAGAATAGCTGTTACTATTTTTGAGGTTGGTGCAGAAAGCCTGTTGGGAGCACATCTCCCTTGAAGATAAGTGGTCCAAATGAGAAGTCCAATCTTCCTAAAAGGACCCAGTGTCAAAGAGCTTCCAAGTCCAACACAGTTCTTGTTTGGATTCCCTAGTTCTTTCTCCCCAGCTGTCTCTGGGGGCCTGCTTCTGAGGCTTCAGCCAAGAACAATAGTTATCTTGGTTGGCTTTGCTCTTAAAGATAGTTTGCCTGAGGTTCCTGCTGTCTGTACTTACCCAAGGAATAGATAACACTAAGTCTAACGCTCTCTTTTGTGGGGAGAAGAGGACAGAAGAAGGAGGCTGTGAGGCCCGTGTTCATGACTGTGTGTAGAGTAGAACCTGCAAGGATACTAGCTTATGATAGTAGGCCACTGGGGATCACCAAGGCAAGCAATCGATGCCTCGAGGGAAACCAGTCCTGCCCTTTGTTTACTAAGTCAACATCTGAAAATCCCATTTGTTATCATCTTAGAATATACAAAAGTCTCCTCCTTATATTCTTTCACCCTTTCTGTGGACGAAGGGCTTAGGAGGATATAAAAACTAGTTACAAGGCAAGTTTAAATTGTGCTTTTCTTTTTTTACTCGGCTACTATTGGAAATGGAAAGGACTTAGGGAAAATTCATGATTAAATAGAAAGATATGAACAATGAAAAATGAACAGTGAATTCAAATAACAGTCGTAACAAGGACAGTTTTTCCTTTGGGGGAAGAATGTTGAAATGATGGACACAGACTTTTTGCCTGGTGGGGTTTAAAGCCCAGTGAGGAGGCACACAGCAAGCAACAAGCTACTCAGCTGCAGGTCAAATTAAGATTTAATGACAAGAGTGCCGTGGTCATGTGTGAGTTTACACTGAAGGACAGACAGAGCAGGCCAGCCTTGTCAGAGGATGTGTTTATGGAGCTGACCTCCCAAGGCTGAGTATAAATCTTGTAAGCTAAAGGATTGGGGAAGTGGGTTCAGCCTGAGGGGACAAAATGGATTCTTTGAAAGCTGGACAAGAGCCCAAGTATGGCTTGAGCAGGGAGAGTGGGGCCGAGTTAAAGATTTTTGTCTTTGTGGTTAAAAAGCCACTGAAGAATTTTAAATCGAGTGGGTCATGAGATCCTCACTCTGAAGTTAACGGCAAGAGTGGGGTGGAGATGTATATGCTGGCACTGATTGAAGTGGGAAGGAATGGCAGCCGGGATGTGACTAATAGCAGGAGACCCGGGGCAGGGTGGTGGTAGTGGGGATGCAGATGTGAGCAATCCTTAGAAGGGAAGTATGGTGGTGAGGCTATGGACTTGGGGAATCACAACCTGTGTCCTCAGCCAGGTCTGGCTGCCCATCCTCAATATGCCAATGAAGAAAGTCAGATTAAAAGTGGAAGACAGAGGAGATATATTCATGGTGGCCTCGTTGGGAAGAGGGACAAAGTGATCCAGTGACTGTCCAAGTCTTTCCGTGGGTCTTGAAGTGAGAGGGCAGGCAGGATCATAGTGGGTGCACCCACCATTGATCCATCATTGTTGGGGCTTCAGTCTCATTCTGTAAGGTGGCCTGGCAAGCAGTTAGAGCTGTGTGAAAACTTTTCTGGGAGACAAGGTCTCCCTCTGCCTGGTGCCTTTTTCTTCTCCCAGCCTGAGATTCCCAGGGAAATGCCATTTCTTTGGAGTCCTCTGTATCAATGGTCTGATATTCAGATTGAAAGGCACAAATGACCCTTTAGAATGTCTTCATCTTCCAGACCTGTGACAGTGACAGACTGGATGTGGGGTGTGACTTAGGATTCCTGGGTTACCAGCCTGGGTAAGTGGAATGAGTTAATAAATTTGTATTTCATACCGAGGACTTTGAGAGACATCTGTGGTATTTTGAAAGCCTGTGGATCAGAGTCCTGTACATGCAATGTAGTGAGAAAGGCATGAGTTTCTGGATGTGGAACGGAGTCACAGGCTTGAGTCACTCTGCTCTGGGGAGGAGAGTCCCTGTAATGGATGGTTGGAAATGGCAGGGGGAACTTGCAACAAAAGTGGGAAGGGGCTTCTGGGAATGAAGGAAGCTAGCAGGGCTGAGGAAGAGAGACAGGAAGTGAGCACAGAAACCATGGGAGAGGCTGAACATGAGGCAAATGGTGTGAGCACCTGAGTGTGGAGTTGAACTTCATGATGTGGTCCCCGAGGCTTTTGACAGCTCGGAAGAAGCAGAGGAGTGAGTGGGTGGGATGGAATGAAGTCATTAAGTGTAGACAGTTTTCTGGAGAATTTTACCTTCTGGACAAAAGACAGATGGAACAAATGTGAATTAATGGAGTTCCTTTTGTTCAAGGCTATGTTTTATGATCACATGACATCAGCTGTGCATAGATTGGCTCTTAAGAAAATCCCCTCTTGTTTGCAATTGCTTATTCATGTGAGAACATTATTCTTGTTCATGTGAATGTTCAATCAGAATGTTCTGTCACATGGCCATCCTATGGCAGTGTGAAACTTTCAGTAGAAGCAGTTCTACATCAGAGCTGTAGGTAAACACTCCCGAGATCACCTGGTGGTATGAAGACTCCAGATTATTTTCCTTCAAAATCTACCTGATTAACAGCAAGAAAAAAAGATTGAAATTCACTGTAGAATATCAAGATATGTTTGAAAATGACTTTCAAAATAGCAAAGCTTGTGGTTGGAGATCTTCTCTCCAGATGCCACCAAGCCCCCGCGGTCCCACAACCCACTTATAAAATAATCACTCAGACGCTTATATCACTTATAGACTGTATGGCCGTGGCAGGCTTCTTGTTATCTACTTCTTCTATCTTAAATTAACCTATTTCTATTAATCTATACTTTGCCACGTGGCTCGTGGCTTACCATTACTTTACATCTTCCTTGTCATGGTGGTGGCTGACAGTATCTCTCTCTGCCCCAGACTTCCACCTCCCAGAATTCTCTTCTCTCTTGTCCCACCTATACTTCCTGCCTGGCCACTGACCAAACAGCATTTTATTTATACAGAGCAATATTCACAGCACTTCCCTTTTTCTTTTCTTTTTTAAAGGGAAGGTTTTAACTTTTACATAGTAAAATTACATATAACAAAACAATTATCAAGCAAGAATGATAGTTATAATATCTAGTCTATTTGTTTTGGCAAAATTAAACAAAATATTTTATCTATCCTATATTTACGAGTGTAAGGTTTTATATCTAACTTATCTTTTATCATAACTAAGGAATATTATATCTATCTAGTCTTTAACCACATCAAAGACCTCAGAAGGATATAATATTACCTGAGAACCAGGAGAAGGATGCAAGCAACTTTCAGGAGTCTTGCATGGTAGACAGAGACAGCTGGCAGCCTGGACAGTCACCTAATGTTCCTTTGTAAAGTTGGGGCATTTGTCTTCAGCCCACAGGGCTATAGTCCCTCAGTCACTTCTCTCAGTGTCCTGTAAATGTCTGGCAGTTTCCTCTGAGAAGCAGGAACAAGGACCATTTTGTCAAGCAAAGTTCAGTGGTCACCTTTCTATGGGTCCTGAATGTGCAATTGATCAAGCAGTCTAAGCAAGAACAGTTTCTTGCCCAAATGGCTATTTTTGCCAAGGTAAAGATAAACTCCATATGATGTGTCTTCAATGCCCATCCTCCTCTCTGAAGTAAATTGGTGTTGTCAGGAGCAGACATGTCTCATTGTCCAGCAAGTCTAAATTTTAAAAATATTTTAAATGTCATATTCTGTAGGTCTTTGAAGTATTTGAAGATTACCTATCTATCTGAAATATCTCTATGTATACGTAGAAGACTTAACTAACATGGCTACGAGTATGATTATCATAGATGATTAATTATTAATCTATTTTTAATTATCCATTACAATTTTAAATGAGCTATATAAACATAATACCTTAAACAAGAGTAGACATATACACACAGTACAACAAAATTAACTTTAAGTTTGTATCAATAGACTAAAATCTATACCAATGTAAAACATTTTAAACAAGTTGTTGTTCTTTAAAAGTAAGTTCATTAATCTACCCTTTCATCCTATTATATCTATATCAAAAGCTCTTAAAGAGAAGTACCTTTAATCATTTATAATTTTAATTTTCGTTAAAGGAAGCCATGGAGTTGTGGATGAGCACATACTTGAGAGAATTAACATACAGAGAGCCCATGTACCATTTGGCCAATTTCTCCTAGTGAGAATATTATAAGGCTTCACAAAATAACAGTTTTGGCACTGGCATAAAGTATATAATTTTCTACTTATTTAAATTTCTCAAAGTTTTATTTTTACTGTGTTTACTGAATAGTGGGAGGGGTTCATGCTTCATAGGCATGCAGTGTGTTTTTATTTCACCTTAGAGGTAGGTTCACTTACATACAACCTCAACATTGTTAAATTGCTTGGATGAAAAAAGTGCTAACCTTGTAATCTGGAATAGCTGACAGTCTATGATGTACATGTGAAGAGATAAATGAGAAAAACAAGCAATTTGTTTGCTTCCTTTTCATTGGGAAGTAAGCTTCTTTACTTTTGGGAAAAAATGATCATTTCATCATGCTTTTGGGAAGAAGCATTGGGGGACCCATCTGTAACCGAGGTACAGCAAGGCATGGGCCTGGCCTGTGGAGATGGACCTCTTGGCCACAGGTCCAGCTCTGATCTTTACTCTTTGGTGATCTTAGTCACATTGCTTCACTCTCTCTGGCTCGGTTTCCTCTTCTGCACTGTGGAGTTGACAATGCTCATCTTCCCAAGCTGTTCTCAATAGGGGGCCCTAGAGATGAGGACCACTGCCCTCATTGCTCACCCAGAGCTTTCCCTGCAAACCCACAGCTGGAGTGGAAACTCCAGACACGATGTCTGTGCCTTACTCTCTTTGTTTCATACCAAGTAAGGCTTTCTCTTGGCAGTAGGTCTGTGGTAGCTTTGTGTGTGTTTAGCCTTTGGTAAGAATCTATGTATGTTATCATCTGTTTGACTCTCAAGAATGTTATATATATGGACACTAATAACTTTCAAATTTCAGAACCATGATAAAAACTTTGGTTATAACCTTTTTACCCTTCAAATGTTTAATGTGTCATCTTATGGATTGGACTTTCAAATCTTCTGTTTCCTGAGAAATCCTATTGATTTATTCAGAATTGATACCACATATATAACACAGGGGTCAGACTCATCATTGGAACAGAAGGTGAAATGTTCTGACAAGAAAATGGAGGTGAAGTTAGGAAAAAACCCTCCAAGGTGTTTTTTCATCCTTTGAAAATTCAATAATGGAACTTTTCCTTCATTGTACCTGGAGATATTTTGGAGTCATTTATAATCTTATAATCAGATTTTCATCTACCCAAGGATGTGTACAGGCTCAGTCAGAGGCAGGCAGCCTGTGTTCTCCTTGTAGGACTTATGACATAACTACCTGACACTGTCCTCAGTGTGGAGAGCTGAGGGAAGTGTGAACGAACAACATTAATGACGTAAACATTCTCTTGGGCTGGAGAGCTGGCTCAGCAACTATGTGCACTTGCTTAGCTCTCTACCACAATTTTCATTGGTTTACTCCACATCCCACTTCAGAGACACTTGTCCTGGATGTCCACCTTTGGAGTTCTTTGTATACTCTAGATACTAACCCTTTGTCTGATATATAATTGGCAAAGTTTTTCCCCATAACATGAGATTTCTAATGATATACAAATAGCCTGAGAGCTACAAAGAGGATCTACACTCCATTCCCAGCCCAATGACACTAGGAATGTGAAAGCAAAATAACTCTCACTGCCCAAGGGAGTACAGAGATAAACTGTGTTCCGGTGTACACAGCCTTCCAGCACCACCTTGTTTTCAGTTACTACCTAGAAGAAGAAGGGAAGATTTGAGGATGATTCCAAGGAGAGGGAGGTTTCTAGCACACAGAGGAACTATTTGGAGTATTCAATAAGCATGGGTTTGGGTAAGTGAGGGCTTGGATCTCTAGCTCAGTGCTTTGCCTTCTTATGCGGACCTTTGCTTACAGGATCGAGGAACGATGATGCTGTTTACTCTAAAGGTCACCAAGTAGAGACGCGCTCAGATAATTATAGCCTCCTTGGGACTAGTAGTTTAGATTGTGCTCACTACTAGCAAATGGAGCTCTATATGTTTGTCATCTAAATTTTGTCAACAGTGATAAATCTGAGAAGTCACCCAGATGATCCGGAAGGCATTTGATAGGGGAATGATATGGTGTACTTGGTATAAAGGGCATTTTACTTGGTATAGCAGCAAGTACATTTATCCATTTATTTTCCCCAGTGGTTGCAGATGGCCAGATGTGGAGGTTACTGTACCATACAGTGCTCATGCCTTCCAGACTGTGGCCAAACACAATCTGTTGTGGCTATGGCATATAGCCTCCTCTCTCTAGTCCCCATAGCCACAATCTTCTACAACCATATTTTATTTGTTTATGAATAAAAATGTATAATAAGAAAGTGCTTCATAAGTAAGCACTGAGCTGGGCCTTATTTGAATCAACCAATGGGAACCCTGTAACTATGCTTCTCGCTTCTGTAACCGCGCTTCTGCCCCTGGGATCCTATAAAAAGTCCCCCTTCCCCTAGGAAGGCGCGCAAGTCCTCCGAGAGACTTGTCACCCCAGGTACCTGTGTATTCAAATAAACCCTCTTGCTGATTGCATCTGATGGATGGTTTCGGCGTGTCCTTGGGTTCGGGGTCTCTCCTGAGGGAAGATCTCCTCCGGGGGTCTTTCATTATTTCAGAGGATTGCTCACCATCAAGCTTAGTTTTCAGCCTTGAGCACTCACCTCACTCTGTTCCCTCTTCCTCCTCCACCTGGCCCCAGGAGCTGTTTCTGTCTTGTGGGAGGATGCATGTGAGATAAAGAAAGTAAAACACTCAGCCTGAGTACTCTGTTGGTACAAGTGCAGACAGCTGTGGGGTCACAAAGGAAGAATGATTAACTTATCAGGAAAGTGAGAAGGCATGGATTCAACAGAGCGAGGACTTCAGAAGAGTATACAAACTTAGATGGGAAAGCAACTACACCCTGGTTCTTCAAGTAACTCCAGCTGAAGCTTCGTTAAGTTGCTGCATGGTAAACTTTGGAGTATTATCAGACCTTGGAATTTGGTACAAGATGAAATCAGAGATTTTTGCATAGCACAGTACAGTTGCCACACTTATCGTGGAATGTTACTTGTGGCTATAATGACTTTGGAATTATTAGTTCTTGCCTAGATCATATTGCTTAGCCTGTTAACAAAACATATACTTTATAAATTTCAGACTTACAAACTCAAAATTTCAAGATGATAAGTGCTATCATAAAAATCAAAGAAAAATGACAAAATGGAATTCATATATGACAGACAAGAGTCCCATGCTCATAAGAAGAACAAAGTGTGTTTCTGGGCTATCAAAACAGGCCTAAGAAAATATCTAATAAAAGATAGTAAAATGATCAATGCAGATATAAATGACAGATATTAATATGACCAACAAATGTTAATTTTAAAGTTATTCAATAAACTTTTGGCAAATTGACATAAATTTAGTATCAAAATATAAAATATAAAGTGAAATGACCTTTTTGTATTGGTATGAGTTAGTAAGTTATTTTGTAAAGCAATTTAATAATAACTTCCAATTTTTGTTGTTATGTAGCGTGAATATTAAGTGTTCTTATTAATGAAACACAAACCCGAGGCCAGTTATTGGGTGATTGCTGGAAGATCAGAGACACAGAACAAGCCACAGCTATCTCACCTTGCTAGTTCCTCAGGTGATCCTGTTTCCTCAGGCTGGAAGCTTCTGAGTCCTCCTCCACATGAATCTCAGCTGAACTGTGTTGCTCCAAAGCCTGAACACTTAACCAACCAGATGCTTAACTAACTAAATGCTTAACTCACTTAGTTCCTGGTCCTCATGCCTTATCTACCTTTCTCTTTCTGCCCCTGGGATTAAAGGTTGGGTTTCTAGGATTAAAGGCGTGGGTCACCATGCTTAGCTGTTTCTAAAGTGGCCTTGAACTCAGAGATCCGGCTAGCTCCGCCTCCCAAGTGCTGGGATTAAAGGTGTGCACCACCACCGCCCAGGTTCTGTTATGGCTCACTCTTCCCATTTTCTAGCCACCATTTCTGGCTCTGTTCTAGTGGCTGTCTGTTCTCTGACCCCAGATGCGTTTATTTCGGGGAGCACACAGTATTTCGGGGATCACAATGCCACCACATTGTTACTTTGAAACAATCTCATCTGTAGTCAAGGCTGGCCTTAAACTTGTAATCCTCCTGCTTAGAGCTGCCAAAGGCTTGGAGGACAGGTGCACACCAGCACGCCAAACCTCAGTCTCGGTAAAATACAAATTATTGACTCTGAGACCCAACTGTACAAGTTTTTTTTAAGTGCCAGCATTTTTCACAGAGATTTTACATATAAGCAGCTTTTTCACTGTGAAGAACTTAACAGAAATTCTGGGTCCAAGAGTAGGGAAACATTAATAAATCCACAGTCATACTTTAAGCCTTTATTACATATATGTATGTGTGTGTGTGTGTGTGTGTGTGTGTGTGTGTGTGTGTGTGCCTGTGTGTGAGTCTGTGAACCAAGTGAGTGTAGGAGACCTCAGAGGTCAGAAGAGGCTATGGGTCTTCTTGAAATCACAGATGGTTGTGAGCCACCATGTGACCACTGCGAACTGAACTTGTGTCCTCTTCAAGAGCAGCGAATGCGTTAAACAATGGAGTCATCTCTGCATCCCTCAGGGTCACAATTTTCACAGCATCATAATGACAGCTCCAGACAAAACTGTATCATATGCTGACATGGAAACTCTTGTTTGTAACACCACCCCATGAGAAGTCATGGGGAAAATATGTAGTGCAGTTCTCTTGATGGCAGAGTTCCACAACCCCCACCCCCAATTCAAAAATCATGGAAAATGTGTTGATGGCTGTGGACCCAACTCTCACAGGTTGGTGGGAAGAGAGGGGTTAGAAGGGTGAGTTACAGAGGGTTTATTTTTAGCCATCTGTAATGTTTTATGATGGATTTTTATTTGTGCATAGCTGCATAATCAAGTAAAAGGAAATGTAGAAATGATTACATTTAGTATCAAACCAAACATTTTAGAATAGTTTGTAATAAACCTACCAGGAAATGTACATGCCTTTTGGAAAGTGAAGTTTTACATTTCAATTTTAATATTGCATATTAAAAAGAAACCTGATTAGGTGGGAAGATGTACCATATTTTTACATTAGATGATTCAATATAGGTTTGTAGAGATTGGTTGGTGCAAAGCTAGTCAATAATGCATAGGGAATTAAGCTTAATAAAGCATACAACAATTCCTCTACAAGAATAACAGCCCAGGTGAGAATACCTGAGATATTCTTGAGGAGAGCATGCTGTATAACCAGATGCTAAAACTATTTTAAAACTTTGATAATGGAAATAGTGAGCTGTTGGTTCACAGCCAGACCAGAAGATCCATTGAACAGAATTGAAAGCCTGTTTGAATGTTCACTGAAGTCTCCTGGGCATTGGTGTGTGTGTGTGTGTGTGTGTGTGTGTGTGTGTGTGTGTGTACTTGTGTTTGTGATTATGTATATATATGTGTGTTCGTGTGTGTGTACATGTGCATGTATTCTTGTGTGTGTGTGAATACATGTGGGTGTGCATCTGTTTGTGTGTGTGTGTATGTGTGTGCATGTTTGTGTGTCCATGTGTATGTATGATAATGTGTATTTGTGTTGGTGACTCAGATTTGGCCTTCTTCCTTCTTCGTTGGACACTCAGAGAGGAGCATGCTCAAGCCCTCGTTCTGCACATTCAGAACACTTAGATCAGTCTGCTGCTCTTTTTGGTATTAGTCGACCACAACAAGGAGACGATGATCACTTGGTTGGGTTTACCTGGTAAGGTGCTTTGAGGGACCAATGACTTACTGTTCGAGTCTATAGTTCAGCCTCTTCCAAGAGCGGACCTGTTGCAGAGAGAAGCATATACAGGAGTGGAGGAAGGCTCCTTTCACATGAAGTTCAAATGTCTGCTCTGTAAACTATAACCTGTAAAGCCTCTTTGACCTGGATAATGTCCATAATCTGCATAAGTAGCATGACTGACATTAACTGTACAGCCTGTGTAACCTCTACAGCCTGCAACACTGAAATTAACTAACTTCCTGCATAACCTCTACGGTTTGCCTAAGCAACAAACCTGTACAGCCTGAGAAACTGACATGACCTCTACACCCTTCATAGCCTCCCTAGCATGCATAACTGACATAACCTGTACAGCCTGTATAACCTCTACAGCCCGTATAACTGACAAATCCTGCATAACTGACCTTACCTCTACAGCCCGCATGACATGACCTCTGCAGCCCGCATAATTTCTACAGTCTGCATGACTGGCCTTACCTATAGAGCCTGCATAACATCTACAGCCTGCATAATTGACCTTACCTATACAGCTTGCATAATTGATACAACCCGCATGACTGACATGGCCTCTATGGCCTCTGGTAGTCTGGAAAGAATTCCATGTGATGTATTTTTGATCATATCCTCCTCTCTGCTGTCCTGCCCTGCCTCCCATTGGCTGCAGCTCTGCTAGTCCAGAAACAAAGGAGCCTCAGGATGTGCTCTGTGTAGTATAAGGCATACAGGGCACAGAACTTGGTGGAGAAAAGGAGGCCCCAGACCCAGGGCTCAGCTGCTGGGTAGATTTAGGGTGCTTCTCTCATTCCATTGCTCCTGGTTTCAGCATGAAATTTTTATTCTGGCACTTATTTTTGGTCATCCCTCTGCCTATGTAAAGAGAATATCCTCCCAAATGGTGTCAGACCATCATTCCTCCCTATATGCTGTTAGATTTATCTGAAACAGTTGTATTGTGACTGAAAAGAACAGTACTCTTGAAGTCATGTGGCTCACACACTAAGAGACCCATAAAAATAACTCATTTTTTTGCATTACAAGTTGACAAATTACAGTTGTGTGTAAATTCTCTATCAAAATTCTGTGCTAAAGACAGACTTTATCTTCCTAACACTGTGAGATATAAGTCTTTTGTTTAAGTCTCACAAATTCTTACTCAGTTAATTGGCTCCCAGATTCCCTGTAGGAATCCAAACTCGGGGTTTGGTTTGCTGTTAAGTATCCTCTAGCACCTGGTGAGGTCTGCGATCTGCTCGCTGCTGTTTTTGAATATTGTAAGGATGTCAGTGCGACTCTGTGCTGCCCTCTGGACTCAGTGCGATTCCATTAACTGTTTCACAAGTGTGTGTGTGTATGTGTGTGTGTGTGTGTGTGTGTGTGTGTGTGTACAAGGGGATTGTAAAGTAACTCTAAACACATACTGAGAATCACTAAAGCAGTTAGGAGAAGACAAGGTCTGGGAACTGGCACTGTGGGCTGAGAAGGCAGATAGTGGAGGCATGGGAATGAAGATGGTGTGTTGCTCCCATTGGAAGAGTCAGATCAATGAACGGAGCAGGAGAGTGCCCCGAAACAAGTGCACATATGGCCTCTCGATTTATTTCCAGAGCAGAATTACACAGCCACAGGGAAAGACGGTCCTTTTCAGAAAGTGGTGCTGGGAAAATCAGATATCTAGAGGGAAAAATTTGCAATCGAATCCTCCAAAGTCACTGTACTAGAAGATCCTGAAATTGAGTTCCCAGTAATTAGATGATGCAAGGGACAAATACATCTTGGAGAATATTGATGAAGGCTGCATTAACACACAGCTCATAGTTAGATTTAAACATGTGCATATTCCTGACTTTTCTTCTGAGAGAGCAGATCCAAGAATATTATAGCAAGACCTGTGGCACAGAGATTTTCATGTGGACCATAGCGACCTCCTCTTCCTGGGGGCCCCTCTACAGTCCCTCAAGGAGGACCCTTACTTGATTTTTCTCGAGATCTTCAGTGTCTAACCACAACCCCTGAAATAGTCTTGGGGAGAACCTTTGGCTTCTTGACACTCTCAAAGCTTACTATAAAAATCCTTTGCTTTTTTTTTCCATCTTAACTGTCTGAAAGTTAAGGTGTTCTTAGGTGAAGCCTGAAATCTTTCTCTAGCCTTAAGGGATTTTCTCACACTTCTGTGGTATCAACACAGCTGATTTATGAAGGTTTTTTTTTTAAACCCTCATAAATGCTTTTGTGTTACATCCTCATGTGCTCTATCATTCTTTTTAGTTGTGAATTGTTTGCTATGCATGACACTTGTACTAAAGAACAGAAATCATGGCCAATGAAGGGACACTTACACTACTGTCATCCATTGCATTATTTCAGTCACCTCTGACTCAATCTATACTTATGTGTCAAGTCCATGGCAAATGCTTTATATCATCTAATTTGTTTCCACAACCCACCATGACATGGGTCAGAGTTAAGACCCCTGCTCTGCAGATGTAGACATTGAAGCAGCCAGGATGGATGGCTTCCTCAAGATAACACAGTCAGGAAGGGAGCAGGGCCAGAGTACAAACCCAGGAGAGTCCTGTGCTAGAATCACTCACCGACTCTGCTTCTTATTATGTTCAGAAGGAATCAATTACAGCAGAGACATTTTGAAGTTCTATGGCAATGGGATCCGATCTTGGTTAACTTAAGTAGGAAAACAACTCTTGGGCGGATGTTAGGTAACTTTAAACATTGCTCCCAGTCCTTGGAAACTGGAGTGAAGAGTGTGGGCAGGAAGCAGGCCATCAGGTCACGCTGCAGAAGAAAGCTGCTGCTGCTTGCGTGGGTTCTAAACCACTCCTTGACTTTGCTTCAGGACCTCAACAATGTTAGCCGGTAGAAACATCTGTTTGGCCCACCTGAGGACACCTGTCCATGTCCCATCTGCCAAGAGTGAGGAGTGAGGAGTGACTGACCTCCTTTGGCTCCGGTGGTGAGAAATGAAACTTGGCGGACTGTCAAAACCCACACTGAAGACTCTTCACAGGAAGAAGGGGAGGCTGAGTAGCCAGGAAGTGGTAGGGTTCTCCCAGCTCTCCCGTCTGCTGTTGTATGTGCCTCCAGCCCACAGTTTCAACGCTGCTTGCGTGGTTGGAGAAAGCAATCAGGGTTGCTTCCTGCAGAAATCAGACAAACCCTATTAAACAGTAACTCCTTTTTTATTATACAGGAAACAAAAGACCCAGTTCAAACACCACTGCCGGGCTGCGCTCTAAGTTTTAAAGTTTTCCCCTTGTGACTAGAGCAGCAATAACGTGTCCTAGAATTCAATCACATTCCTAGTTTTCTTCCCCAATTCACTGTCTCTTGTGTTCTCTAAGTCTCTCCATCGCCCTCTCTGAAAGCCTTCTGACTTTTCCATTTTTTATGTTAATATCCATCAATTGGCTGGTTATTAGCAGTTTGCGTACTTCTTCATGTCTAGAACTGGCTCTGTCTTATTTTTACCCTTGTTTTCAGCATGAATTCCTTTGTGCTCGACTGAACTTTCTATCTCTGGTTGTTCCCTCTTCCAAAATGCCTTTCCTGTTGCTACCACGTTACTCTAAAGCTCTGTTCAGGCTGTACCATTTCCTGGTCCATATGACTCCCTTCACTCAGCTGTGACTTTAGGATGACTTTGATGGCAAGTCTCTTCACTGAAGGGGCAGAGCCTAGCAGGCCCTGTCGCACAGTGACTAACTGCTGTCACCTGTGCTCTGGCGGCATGGCAGTGGAGCATCCTGTTTATCTGCCGTTGTCAAGATGTGTTTATCAGGCATCTGCCTTCTATGGTGCAATCCTTCCCTCTTGCCGGGGAAAGCTGTTAATTAAAAAAGAAATAGAGCTGCCAGAAGTGAATTATTGAGTTCTGTGGTTATCTGGGGAGTCTACCTGTTGTAGATGTCATTATCACAGGGGGAGGGGAGGGCCTGCAGCCAGAGCCTGCCAGCTGTCACAGACTTGCAGAGGTGCAGGGCATTCACAGATAACGTAATCCTGTATCTGAAAGGGAAGGGATGTATGAAGGTTGCCTCCCTCCTTCCTGTCACTCCTCTGATAAAATCAGATTGGAGGGAAAGGCTTACTCAGGCTCCTGGACCTCTTTGCTGAGAACCTACCAGGCTTCTGATGATGTTCCCTTTCTGAAACCTACTGTCCTGGCTCAGCCACTCACACCATGTTCCCTCCCTCAGGCCATTAATCCAGAAATCTGAGAGATTCTAGTCAGAATTAGCAGAATTAGCGCCCACAGGATTCCATCTCTCAGAAGGGAACTTGATCTCCTTGTTTCTCTCTTCCTGGCTTTTGTCTTTATTTCCTGCCACCAGCACATTTTCCTCCCATCCATGGCAAACTCTCAGGTCTGTATCCCAGATCTTCTCATACTGCTTTCTTCCTTACAATCACTGTACAGAGCCTTTTTTTTTTCCTTTTTACACACTAAGTGTTTGCTTAAAGTGTCAAATGATGCTGCTTGGGTTCCTTTATTTCACGTTTTCATTTTTTATTTCTGTTTTTTTTTAATTGTTCTTTTGAGATTATCACATTATAATTTCCTTTTTCCTTTTCCCTCCAAACCTTCCCATACCTGCCTCCCTGTTCCCTTTCAAGTCCCGTCATCCCTTTTGTTCTTGGTATGACATGCGCAAATGTGTGTATATATATTTCCAAATACATCAATACAACCTGCTCCGTCTGTAGAATAGTACTTTGACGTACAGTTTCAGGGTGACCCCTTGGCTCTTGGTAACCCATTGTTGTGTTCTTCCCTGGAGAAGGCTGTTCCCCCTCTCAGCATGCCTTAGTTGCCCGTTGTTCCTTGTGTAGGGTTTAGGGCTCTTGTCTCACTTCCACCTCCGTCGTCATCATGCTGTCCATTCGTCACCACGTCTACTACTATAAGATTGTGTTTCCCAGGAATGTCAGGGGCTATACCCATAAAGTCTCACCAGTATGACTGCCCAACATGCATTCCTTTTAAGTGTACCTAGGTTAGTTCAGTGAGCAGCTTCTTACATCTCTGAATTCCAGTTATTTAAACTGGGATCCAATTTATTCCTTTGTTTTTTTTCTGTTTTAATTCTTTGGTTTCAAAAATCCATGCATTTCCTATTGTCTTAGCCCCATTTTCGCTTACTGACATTCACAAGCCAGACCAGGGATGCAGCCACGGAATCCAGCTTACATCTGAGGCTTGTTATACGTCCATTAAGTGACAAGTATTCAATATACATTTGTAAAGATTGTATGATGGGCATTGTAGGGGTAGTAATTTATCAAAAATTATTTGAACATGTGTTTTAAGTGCCAGCAGGCTTGAAGAAGAGAAAGTGTGATGTTTGGAGGCCCTGGAACTGAAGGTGTGGTCCCCAAACCAGCAGGGTCAGCAGCATCTGGCAGCTCCTTAGATTGGTTCAGATGTTACCTAAGGTCCCCTGAAGTGGGGTCTGCATTTGACTAAGATTCTGGGTATCTCTGTGCCTCCTAACACTACAGGAAGTGTGCACAAGTGCATGATAACATTCATGCAGGCATTTGATACCAGTTACTTGCTACTTATGGCTAAAATGCACAAATACAGATTGTAGAGTGAGTTTTCCGTTGGTGGCGAGAAGCTCAGTTGGTCTCCCAGTCTTCAACACTGGAATGGCATGCTGCTAGGGCTTTAAGCCAAGTTCGCTGGTTTTGATTTATTCGCAGTTAACAAATCAGTTCCAAACACCTCTCTGTGTGATGTAGGAAAGAATGAGACATTGTCCTTGGTTTTGTAAAACCTGCTTTTAGCAGGAGACACAATCAATTTTTCATATTGGAAATGTTTTGGGGTCGAAAGCAGGAACAGAGTGCTGACACATGCTCTAACGTTGATGAACTTTCAAGTGCTGTGCTCAGTGAGAAGAGAGTACATAGCCACAAACGATGCCTTTAACATGGAAAACCCAGCATGGCAGCATCCATAGTGAAGGAAGTAGTTGAGCATTAACTTAGGGCTGGAGGGCAGGGTAGTGGGGGCCCCTAGAGTGCACAAAGGCTTCTTCTCCAGGTGATGAAAGGATCCTAAAATTGAATGTGGTGGCAGCTATGAATTCTTGCTAAATTATTTTGAACTGTATGCTTGAAATGGATATATCTTCCAGTATATGAATAATATCTGAATATAATATAGGATATGAGTTACATTGCAATAAAGTGGTTATAAATTATTTGGTACGACTGTGGAGGAGTATTGTATGCTATGAGCGTGTCATGGAGGGTTCAGGTCTGGAGAGTTTTCTTTGGCTGTGTATCCCTATGGTTTAAATTTAGGCATGCATGAGGGAATGACAAAAAAAAAAAGAGGAAGGAGGAAACAGAGCACCTGAGGCAGAGCAGGTGGCTCTGTCTTGACTCTATTGTAGAAAGGGACATGGAGCATCTGAAGCTAGTATGGCATAGTTTGAGCTGAGTAGAGGAGTGTCATGAGGGAGATTAGGAGAATGATAGGGCTCAGGTCATAAGGAGCTAGTATGATGTAAGATTTCGTCTTTTACCTGCTTCACTATGTGAAAATCATGATTGACCTTGTTACTGGGTCCAAGCACCTGTGACTGGACAGGTCATAAGTCCCAGGAGAGAAACTACTACTATTATTCTGCTAACTGCACACATAAAACTAAATTCCAGTGTCTCATTTCTATATCCATAGACCAGTGCGTCTCTCAGCACTCATCAGAGAGACTTCTTTTGAAACAGATGACAATTAACACAGAGATCCACAGGTGGTCAACATACAGATAATAAATTTCAATAGAAAGATAATAAGAGTGACCAGCCCTAAATGGGACATGTGTATCACACCTGTCTTCACAACTCTTGGGGATCATTGAGAAAGAGGGGCTGGAAGGATTTAAGAACCAGAGACAGCAAAGAACTACCATGAAACAATGTTTCTGGACACAGCAGGAAAGCTGCACATATGAACTCACAGTGGTTGAGACATCCTGCAAAGGATCTATGCAAGGTCAAGCCAGACACAATTTGAGCATGAGGAGGGGCAGTGAGCACAAAGTCCACTAACTGAGGAGTTATTGGCAATTGATCTGGATGTGTTTTCTTTAGGGATGTAGGGTGTGAAAGGCTACCCATGCTGCAATAGATAAGCCTAAATATGAGCATGTACAGACAACACTAAGTGGACCCAGTGGGTTTGAAAAAACAGCAATGAAGTTGGGAGGGAAAAGTGGTGGGTTTGTGTGGGAGGAGTTTTAGGGCAGAGAATGGAGAGGTGGATTTGGTCAAAACACATACATGCACAAATGAAATTCTCAAACAACACAAAGCAAAGGAAAAAAAAGTCACTTTAATCTTTAAGCTAAAACAATAGAATCAATGAAGAGCTTCCCTAAACAGGTGCAATTCCTGCTTTAGATTTGTTTTTCTAGATCTTCTGGTTTGGCACAGGGAATGCATTAGATGAGGACTAAGCTGGAGACCTTTGCAGATGAGCGAAGTTATCTAGAGTTCAGGCAGATGCTACAGTTGAGGCCGAGGATAGCAGATGTATTTTGAACATAGGGCTAATAAAACTTGCTGAGGAGGCAGGGGTGATTGGGTCTCTGATTTGTGGATCTGGATGATTGCCAGTAGCAATTACCGAAGGGTAACTGCTGGGTTTCTGATTTATGCATCTGGATAGGAGCTGTGGTGGGCATATTGAATTGGAGTGGCTGTAACTAGGATGGAAGTGTGTGCAAGATAGTGTTTTTAGTTTTTTACAGTAGACTTGAGCATTTTAAGTGGCCGAAAAGAGTATAGGGCACAAGGAGAATTCTCAGAGAGGATGAATGTGCTTCTTCAATCAAGTATTTCAATGCTTGATTAGTTGTCTGATGTTGTGGCTGTCTCCTGAGCTTCCACTTATATCAGGCATTTACTAGAACTAGGCGAGTTACAATAAAGGCCAGGTCCTGCCCACAGGCATCTTTCAGAGTATCTCCTAGGGGTGAGAATACCAAAGGCCACACTCTGACTCCACTCTGTTCTGCTTCCCAGTCTCTAGATAATGCTCATCATAGCAATGATATTGGAAATTGCTGAATTGTGTTATTAAGACCATAGTCCTTTGGTCTCATTTCTGGGTTAGTTTTTCCAATAATGGTAGCATGTAAATTATGCATGGTAATAATTACCAAGTTACTAATGAGGGTAAGGTTTAGTTAAGTCCTTTATCATCTAAAACAAATGCTCTTTCCTCTATAGCTGTGAAAACACTATCGTACTCTAGGTAGTGGTTAGTTCTGGAGTCAGTCTGATTGGGTTAAGGGGTACTCAGACAGAGAACAGAGTGTTATGTCTAGATTTGTCTGTGAGGGTTTTTCTGAAAGATACCTTTGACCTAGTGAACTATAAAAGAAAGATCTCCACTTCATGAGTTAAGGTCATCTAATCAATTGAAGGCTTCTATTGAATGAAAAATGCAAAAGACTTCACCTATGGAGTCCAGGCATTTGTCTTCCTGTGGAACTGAGATGCTTGTCCTCTTACAGAATTAGTCATCAGAAGCCCAGCTTTTCTGGCCTTCTCCTCCTGGAACTTGCTGAAGCCCTCTGCCTTACCACAAGGTCTCAGTTCCCTGATTAAGATAATGTAACTAGGAGTTACATCACCCACTCCCTTGCTTCTCAGGCTTTTGGATTTAGAATGATCTGTGCTACTGCTTTCCATCATTCCCAGTTTGCAGATGGCATATTATGGGACTTCTCAGCATCTACAATTGTGTGAGACAATTCCCACACTCATTTCTCTCTCATTTATTTATCTGTGAGCATTTTGGTTCAGTTTCTCTAAGGGACTCTGGCTAGTATAGTGTATGCTGGTATTATGATGGTTTTTTGTCCTAGAAGGCTCAAAGTAAGTGATTAGAACATTGCTTCCTGGAAGAAAACAGCTGATATTCCTTTTGTGTCTGACCACTCTTCTCTCTGTCCGCTCTCTCCAACCCATGGATGCCACCTCTGAAAATACACCAGCCCTGCTCTGATCACTCAGTCCCAGTGATCATTGTAGTGAGCCTCACTACTCCTCACCTGGGCTGATCTAAAAATCTCTCAGTCCATCTACCCGTTTTCAGGTCATGACTCCTCTGCTGTCAAAGATGTTCTGAAATGAAAACCAGAACCCACTCCCATATCAAAGGGCTACAATGGTCAGCCTCACCTGTCTCTTCTGAGACACAATTCTGACTCCATCCCCCTTCCTCTTTGGAAGCCTTCCTTAGCATCTTCAGTCTGAGCCAGCAGCTTCCTCTCCTCTGAGAACCTACCGTGTCCAGCACAGTCTTCTGAATGACACCATGTCCTATTTTCATTGCTGCTCAGCATCTCACAGAATAGAATATGACTCAGTTCCTCATAAATTTACAATATAGAACTCGACATTCAAGAAGATGGAAAACCTACTTCAAAGACCCATCTGAACCTCCTTCTGTGTTCTATAGGAAAACGAAATGGGTTTTGTATTGACTTACTATAACTTGAGTTACCCAAAAATACAATTACTAGGGGAAAGAAGAATGGAGTAAGCTTGGGGCAATGGCCCAGTTGGTAAAGTATTTGCCATGCAAGCATGAGAACCTACATCAGGATCCTCAGCACCCACACAAAAAGCTGTGTGCTGTGTGCACAGCTGTAATCCTAGCATGGGGGAGACAGACACAGATGACATGGACCTAGATGACTAGATAATCTTGCCAAACCAGTGAGCTCCAGATTCAGTGGGAGACCATGTCACAAAACACAGGGTGGAGACTGACAGAGGAAGACATTTAATGTAATCTCTGAGACCACGTGCTCATGCCCTCTGCCCATACATGCACACACACATGAATGTATATGTACTACATACACCACACACACAAAATAAAATTTAAAATACATTTTGAAAGGTGAGAATTTATACATCTTTTATTTGCAAAAACACTTCAAAAATGCATTCACTGATGGCAGTATTGCCTTGTGAACAGAGTTCCCACTCAGAAGGCTTGCCAGTCTGCATCCATAATTGCTGTATGCACGTATGCTGTCTGTGTGCACACGTGTGTGTACACTTGTTTAGCCCTATTTTAAAATGCCAAGTATGAAAAAGTCACTCATCCACAGCATTCATGCTGATACTATGTGCACACCTTTATTTA